>NW_024465520.1:12186875-12925000 GCF_017591425.1 Ochotona curzoniae | reverse complement strand
TGTATTTGAGATGAGTCTAGAGGTTAAGACCCAGATTAGGACTCCTGTGTTCCACATTTGATGGTATGGATTCAGTGCCTGACTCCAGCCAACTGGTACTGTGCGCGCCTGGAGGCAGGGACAGTGGTCGAGGTGGCGGGGTCCTTGTCACCGACATGGGAGACTTGGATGGAGTTTCTGCGTTGCAGATGGGATGTCCCTGCACCCTCACCGTTGCAGGCGTTTCAGGAATGAACCAGTCAATGGGACTCCCGTATTCTCTGCCTTTACTTCACACATGAGTAAAAGAGTTAACTTAAACAACACAGAGCCCCACCCCGCCATGTTTATTTAAGTAACCGGGTCTGCCAGTGATGACACTATCTTCAGTTGCAAAACAACATCATCAACTTTGGCAGCAGAAATGCCAAAAGAAGGGAGAAACTGGAAAATCGGGTGTCAGGTTAGGGTTAGTGGGAAGTTTCCTTAAGGAATTAAAATGTTCACAAATGTATACAGCTACATATTAAAAGGCAATTATATTGCTCATTTATGTTATCATTTTGTTATTATGTTATTTATGTTAATATTTATTTTGTTATTTAATCTTTTTTAAAAAATTGATTTGTTTATTTGAAAGTGAGAGAGAGAGAGAACCTTCCATGCTCTGATTCACTCCCTAAATGACCTCAATACTTAGGCAGGTGGGACTTTGCCAGGGTCTCCCACATGGTGGTACTGCATTAGCGGTGAGCTGGACCAGTGATGGAGTAGCCATGACTCAAACGGGCACTCCAATATTGGCTGCAGGTGTCCCAAATGGCAATTAAATGCGTTGTGCCACAACCCCAGGCTTTAAATTTTTGATGTACGGATTCACCTTGAGTGGTTTTTTTTTTTAAGATTTATTTTATTTTTTATCACAAAGTCAGATATATAGAGAAAGGAGGAGAGACAGGAAGATCTTCTGTCCAAGGATTTACTCCCCAAGTGATCACAGTGGCTGGAGCTGAGCTAATCCGAAGCCAGGAGCCAGGAGCTCTTCCCGGTCTCCCATGTGGGTGCAAAGTTCCAAGGCTTTGGGCCGTCCTTGACTGCTTACCCAGGCCACAAGCAGGGAACTGGATGGGAAGTGGGACTGTCAGGATTAGAACTGGTGCACATATGGGATCCTGGCGCGTTTAAGGCCAGAACTTAAGGTGCTAGGCTACTGCACTGGGCCCAGCTTAAATGGCTTTTAAAGGAATCATTCTAATACAACACATTGACAAAATTGATATGGTTGAAACATTTTATTGTTAATAAATTCCAGAACATTATTTTGCATTAAAAAGTGTGATAAAAAACATTTTACTAAATCACCAGTACAGGACATTCGTGACTAGTTAGATCTTGAGGTAAATTAACAAAGAAGCATGATACATGTCATGAAGTTAGTTTCATAGTAAATTTATGAATTTTAAGCCATACATTCCGCATTAAATGCAAACTGTGTGTATGCGTTTCTTCATCAATAATTGTGTTAGACTTTCAGTTGAAGGAAAGCGGTCACTGCTTTGGTGCAGTGGGTTAACTTGTCGCCTGCAGTGCAGGCTGCTGTATTGTAGTGCTGGCTTTGGTCTCGGCTGCTGTATTTCTGCCCCATCTCTCTGCTAGTGCCCCTAGAAGAGATAGATAAGGGCTCAAGTACTTGAGTGGCTGGCACCCAAGTGAGAAACACTGATAATGTTGTGGACTGTAGGCTGTGGCTTAACCCAGCCCTAGCCCCAGCCCTGGTGCCTGCTATTGATGGAATCTCTCTCTCTCTCTCTCTCTCTCTCTCTCTCTCTCTCCCTCTCTCTCTTCATCTTTCTCTGTCACTCTGCCTTTCAAGTAAAGTAAATAATCTCTCTCTTAAAAAAAACAAAAAACAAATCATAGAGGGCCTCGTACGGTAGCCTAGTGACTAAGGTCCTCGCCTTGCACGCAGCAAAATTCCATATGAGCACTGGTTCTAATCCTGGCAGCCCTGCTTCCCATCCAGCTCCCTGCCTGTGGCCTGGGAAAGCAGTTGAAGACGGCCCAAACCCTTGGGATCCTGCACCTGTGTGGGAGACCTGGAAGAGGCTCCTGGCTCCTGGCTTCGGATTGGCTGTTGGCTGCCACTTGGGGAGTGAATCATCGGATGGAAGATCTTCCTCTCTGTCTCTTCTCCACTCTGTCTATCTCTATCTAGCTCCTCATCTCTATATATCTTCCCAATAAAATAAAATAAACCTTTAACAAACTTATAAAATTGTTTTCTTTCACTGTATGGTCGTAGAAATTTATCCACCTTTAATTCAGTCCCCATCTTTGTTTATGGTGGTCATTTGCAAGTGGACCTGTGGATGGAAGATTTCTCTCTATCTCTCTCATTCTCCCTTTCAAATATATGTGTATATATATGTATATAGTATATGCTTGTATATGCAATTGTATTTTTATTCATAAATGTAATATATTTTAAATTATAAGAATTTTTTTCATGCTAGTATTATTTTTCTTTGAAGTAGAGTAGGTCAATTCCCTGATGTTTATTTTTAAAAGATTTATTTTAAAAATTTTACTTATTTTTATTGTTATCACTTTATGATACAGTTCCATAGGCCTGGGGATTTCCCTCTTCCCCTCCCCCATTCCCTCCTCCTCACTGAGTTCCCCATATCATTCCTATAGTGCAGTTCTTCATACACAGTCATATGTCCATCATTGCGGGCATGGACAGAGAGTCCAGCATCTTATCGTGAAGATATAGTAAACAGTTTCATTGGGAGTCCATCTTTGTCTGGAAGTAGAGATGCATACTGTATTGTGTCCTCACATCTGGATATGACAGTCTCCATTACACAGTTACTTACAACCCCTTAGATGAAAAGCCACAATACAACAGGAAGAATAAAAGAAATTAACAACACCATGAAGTTAAAAACATGCTACTGAATGACTAATGTATTGCTGAAGAAGTGTAAAAATCAAGAATCTTCTTGAAGGAAATGATGCTACTGTATGATCTATGAATCATTGAAGAATTTAATCAGAAGAATGTGTTTTGAAGAGGTAAAACTGAGAAAAAAAGTCAAAATCCACGAGATATAGTTTTCACTGATCTTTGTTGGTGAAATATGTCTCCTGTGGGTAACAAATAGATGGGTTTTGTGTTTTTAATCCAGTCTACTAAACTATGATGTTTGATCGATGATTTTAAGCCATTTATATCCAGGGTAAATATGAATGGGTGGTGATTTGGTCCTGTCATTTTAGCAGTGAGTTATTCATTGATTTAGTCTTTTGTTGTTATTTTACTGAAATGTTCTTTGCATTTGCCTTTGGTTTTGGTGGGTGCTATTCCATTTCTCTGTCAAGAGAACATCTTTAAGAATCATTTGTAGGGTAGATTTGGAAGAGGCATATTCTTTTAACTTTACTGTGGAAGAATTTTACTTCATTTTCAAAGACAAAAGGAAGTTTTGCTGAGTACGTTACCTGGGCCAACAATTGTTTTGTTTTGAAACCTGGAATATGTCGCTGCATTCTCTCCTGTCCTTTATAGAGTTTCCTGTGAGAGGTCTCCTGTGAGTTAACTGGCATTGCCTTATGTCAGTTGATTTTTTCACGTGCACATTTCAGGATCTTTTCCTTATGTTCAACTGAAGAGAGCTTGGTTGCCATGTGTTGTGGTGATGATCGCTTTTGGTCAACCCTGTTGGGAGTTCTGTGCCTCTCCTAGATGTTGTTTCCCAATTCTTTCTTCAGATTAGGGAAATTTTCCTTTATAATTTCATTGAATACACCTTTAATCCCAGTTTCTCTTTCTGCACCTGCTGGGACTCCCGTAACTCTTCTATTTGGCTTTTTAATAGTGTCTTTCAATTCTTGAATACTTTTTTTCAGCCTGCTCCAGCTCTGCTTCCAGCTTTTTGTTTGTTTCCCCCTGGTGACAGGAAATATCTTCCAATTTTGAGATTCTTTCTTCTGCCTCCTTCATTCTATTTGGAGACTCTTCAGTGTACGTTTAATTTGCTCCACTGTATTCTTCATTTCTGGTATATCAGCTTTCATTTATTCATTTCCAGTGTGACATATTTCTTAAATTCCTTGAATGCATGCTTTGCGTGCTGCTCATTGTTGATAAGAAGTTTTATAACAAGTGTTCCCCATTTTCTCCATGTCTTCCTCAGTGAACTGTGAGGTTGGCAAAGTGTTTTGCTGCTTTGCAGGGGAGTCTTCAGTAATATTCATCATGTGTTTGTCTCATCTTTTGCTCTTGGCCATAGTACTTCTGGTTATCAGATTCTTCTCCTTGTGCCAGATTTTTAATCTCTGTCACCCACAGGTCTACAGTTTGATTTTACTTATTGCAGTGGATACACTGCTCTTTGTTTGCAGTTACTTGTGCCACTCCCTCCAGCGAGTTTCAGGTCTGGGTTCTTATGTTAGGTTTCCACCATGGTCTCCATAGCCCCAGCTCACCAGTCTCCACCTCCTGTGATACCGTGCTGAGGCCGCACTGCTGTCTGTACAATCTTTCTTCCACTTCTGGTTGGAGCAGGTCCTGGGATTAGGGAGACACCAGGTGTGCTATATAGCTAGGTGGTTGTTGGTGGTGATCTTACCGGAACCTGTTGGCTGTTAGGTATGAGGGCTATAAGGATGTAATTTGATCCGTACGATGCTGTAGTCGGTGCATCCTTTACTCATTTTGCCACCTTACTGTCTGATGAGTGATGGTTATGACTTTGTCCTTTAAAACAGACATGTCTGACTGTTCTCCACACAATGCAAAAACAGCCTGCACATTTGTTCTGTATAAATTCTTACCTTAATTCATGGTTCTTAGAGGAATTGGATATATCACTTTTGTCCTTGAATTATAATTGGTGTCATTCATAAACTCTACATTTTAGAACTGAAATGGATTTTAGCTTGTGAACCTTTGCAAATTTTTTTGCAGAGCTCTAATTCATTTTTAATATAATAGAATTATCATTTTCTAGTTTTACCACAAATAAGCTTTAATATTGGTGTGATTCTGTTTGGCTATGGCTATGGATGTGTGTTCACACACACACACACACACACACACACACACACACACACACACACACACACACACATTCTTTATATGCCACTGTTGAATTCCAGCAAGAGTTGTGCATAATTTGATAGCACAACCATATCAATTGGTCTTTGCAGAAAAATTTTTATTTAAATGGTGAAGTTTGTCACCTACTTTCTGGAGCTAAAAGTTGGGTTGTTTTCATATGTAAGTTGAATGAAGCCCCTTGTAAAATGAGAACTTTGAAGAAGGATTATTATTTTATGGATGGGCAACAGAGTGACAAGAGGAGGAATGAGTAGTGACGTATGAGATAGGACAAAACCAGGCCAGCGTCATCTTACATGCAGAGTTTCCTGTGATGTTGACCAGGTACCTTCTGAGTACTTCTTATTTCCTTAGGGAGGTTGAGGGACCCTGATCAGAGTGTGATAAAGGACTGCACACTACACAAAGCATGAGGGAAGGAGAGAAAGGTCTATACAGACTGAGCAAAAGCTTGATATTTATTTTGAATCTACAAATTTATGCCCATCCAAAGATAAAAATGCAACATCTTTTTTGTTTTTAATTATGTTTTTGACAATCTTTACATAGTTAATTAGGGTAAAAAGGTTCACGGGCTATAGGAAAGTGGGTAAGACTATTATTTCCATATTGTTTCCTTCATGTATCTGAGGTACAGGAGGATATTGATGGAGAAGCTCCACTCAGAGTCACACCCACCCCAGGTCCCGGATGTGGGGTGTGCTCCGAGGTTCTTCTCAAGTGGTTTTGATAGTTCATCAGTTACGAATCGCTGCCAGTCTCGCCACTCCAAGCATGATGAGGTCGTTGAAGAATCCACTGGTTGACATAGTCCATCATAGAGTCTCTGCCCCGTATTTTGCTGCCAACATGTAGCTGAGGTGGTTGATATACTTGTTCTGTCTTCTGTCTTTTCTTCGTTAGGGTTCTGAGTCCAGCATTTCGATTGGGGAGATCCTCAAAGAAACTTTGTCTGAGGTGTTCCCAGACCAGATTCTTGAATGTCCTAGCAAGTATAGGGCCAGCACAGTTCATCGTCCCGATCAGCTGGTGGTTGCAATTGTTGGGTTGGTTCTGTTTTCAGTCCTGACTTCCACTGGAACCAATGAGTGTTGCAGTCCAGCCTGGTTCTGCCCAGCACATACTTGGCCCTCACATAAACCAGTGGGAGCTGCAGCCTAGTTGGAGCGACCCACAATAACCCCCACCAGGCCCACCCGCTACTCTGATTTGCCCGTATTCAATGTCTTTTCAAAAGTCACATATGGTAGTACAGTTCATTTATTAGATTTTGTGTTATTTACATATTAGCTTAGTACATATAATAATTTTAAAAAAATTTTTGAAATTTCTTATTCCAATAACATTTCAAAAGTCACACTATTACTAATAGATATTTTTAGAATGAAAGTAAAGACATAGTGTATAAAGCCCAAGATAAACTGTTCCAACACCAAGTCAGCTGTGTTTTGAATATATGTATTGAATCTCATTCCAAATTCAGTACAAGTTACTTCTGAATTGAGGTTTTTTAGTTTTTTTTAAAAAAAGATTTATTTAATTGTTTGAAAGTTAGACACCCCCCGCCACACACACACACACACACACACACACACACACACACACACACATACACACACACAGGGGGTGGGGGGTGGGGGGGGATGGTGAGAGAAAGAGAGAGAGAGACTGCCACCTGCTGATTCACTACCCAAATGGCTGTGATGGCTGGATCAGAGCTAAGGCCAAAGCCAGACACCAGAAACTTCCTCCAGGCCTGCAGGTGTATGTAGGGCCCAAGCCCTTGGCTGTCTTCCACTGCTTCCTCAGGTGCGACAGCAGGGAAATGGATCTGAAGTGGAGCAGCCAGGACACAAATTGGTGCCTGTATGTGATGCTGGCATCTCAGCTGGTGCTTAATTTGTAGCACTGTAACACTGGCCAATGTCTTCAGAGTTTTAAATTTTACAGTAGATTTCAGTGTAAAAGTAGAGTCTACCCTATCAATTGTGTGACATCACAAATGGTCCAAGCAGAACCGTTTCTTATATTAGTTTTAATTTGGTAAAGATTTCCACTGTGGGGGGATTGTTACACAACCCCTGGATTTGGTAATGCCCTCTGATTAATCTGCTGTTATATACTGGTTTTGTTAGTACTTGCAAATTGAAAAGACGAACAGCAAGGAGACAGAAGAAGGTCTTTCTGATTATAGTGGTGCCCAAGACAATCTCTGCCCTTGTGAGGCTTCTCAGGGTAGGGGCATGTAAGCTGAGCTGTGAGGATGTATAGGAGCTAGTCAGGTGAACTGGGTGCAGGTTGAAGAAAACACGCTCAGGCAATGAGAAGATGGTGCCTGCCCTGCATCTTGCTGTAAGATGGCATCTTTTCTCTCCCCACAAGGTATTTCTTTTCCAAAGTATTTCGCAATCTCTAAGCAATCAGTCCTACCGCCCAAAGAGAGTAGGTATCATTATTGCTGTTAAGCAACTGGAGAAATTCAGGCACTGAGCATTCCAATGTCTTACCCAAGGCCACTGAAAAATCTTGGTTAGAGAACTAGAATTAAAAGTCACAAGGGAAGGCTTGACTTCTCTGAGACAATCGTGGGAAAAGAAATTATTTATTGCGAAAATTGAAATAGTCGTTTTGGAACCTTTGGTGAAACTAGAGGGCAAAATATGCCTCTTCCTACCCACCGCCCTCAGCACAACAATAATTCAGTGGTAATTATAATGATTGCTAAATGATTTGTGTGCTGATCAGTCTAGGAGTTCCCAGGTTTGAGTTCCCATGTCACTGTTCTCGGCTTCCCCTCTATGTTTTTCGTAGGGCCGTATCCTGACTGCACCTGCATGATTCTCCAGCCAAGAGCTTGGCCCGCTCTGGACCAACCAGACCTGTACAGTGTAGGCACAAATGAACCAGAAAGGCCTAATGGAGCTGCCTTGCCAGGGACTCTCTGCAACTCATTCACTTGGTGATTTACTGTTGCATGGGGCTTCCGTTAGATGGCCATTCTTTTCCCCGCCTCCCTGTCTCTCTCTCACTTTGGTTTACATTTACCTGTGGTTTTTCTCAACAAAAACATTTAACTTTTATCATTCTTTAATTTTTAATAGTCTTATGATTGTCACTTCATTAAGCTTTAAAAAAGAGAAACCATTGCTTATTTGTAAGCTGTTATGTTTTCATTATGCCTGACAAGTCAGATAAATGAAGAAATGAGGAAGAAGGTTTCTGTCTTTTGGAAGATGTATGGCATGTAACAAGCCTGGACTTTGCTCTTTCTCGAAACCACAAGACGTTCAGACGACATCCAAATGTGCCTCTGACAGCTGATGTTTGAGGGCTGTGATGGCTTTGTCAGGCTTTTCCATGTTCACCATTTCATTTTCAAATACAGTGGGAGCCTCTGGTAGGAGCAGAAAGAAGGGGTTCCTGGAAGATGAGAATCTTTGATTCAAGCTCTGATTCAATCCTGGGATGAGAATCTCCAGCCATGTGATTGTTCACATATTAATCTCTGGCTTGTTTCTTTATAATTAAAGAAGATCCTCCTTATTATGGTAGCTCATTGTGGTGGTTTTGTGAGTAAATGTGATGTGAAAATACCTGTCACTACCACTTTGCCAATTTTTCTCACATTTCCCTAGAATTTTGCCACTCAATTGTCACATTGGTAGTAGTTATATTTACAAAAATGTGGCAATCTGTTCATTCACTACAATTATATTTAAACATCACATTTTGTTATTTCTAGCATTTAGAAAAGTATAGTGCAATTATTGAATAAATAATCTGTATCACCACTTTAGTATTCAATATAGAGTTAAAAAATTTTTTTATATTAAAGGCAAGTTGGAGAGCAGCAAATGTGTCCTCAATTAAAGAGAATTGAAATGGAATACAACATATTTAATATTTCCTTTTACCCTAAGAGTCAAACACAAGAAAGTACTCATTGATTTTTATCCAAACCACATTCAGAACTTTCTGCATGTCTGCTAACTTCTACTATCTATACTTGATGCTCTCATACACAAAGTCTTCTCTCTTTCACTTTCTTTTTCCAAACAAAATTGATTCAGAAAATTCAGGTTGTTTTTGTTGAAGTCCAAGTGAAATAATTTCCAGTGAGGAATGGTTGGCGCAGGTGGCTGTAGACATACAGAAGAGCATGTCCGAAAGGCACAATCCTCAATACGTTGGTAGTTCTGGGTTATTTAACACATTCCTATGGATTGTTTAATCACTCCTCACCATGATGTGAGGTTCATCTACCATTCAAAACATCCCTACAGGGTGACATTTGCCTATCTCCTGTCCTAAGGTCTGTAAAATCCCAATTCAGAAACAGACAAGATAATCCAAGGAGAGAACTTCATGGCCCATTTTATCCATGAACAAGGATCTTAAATAAAGGTTTTATTTTGTTTTTACGTTCTTATTGAAGTGTGACAAGCAAAGTACACCATGTTAAGTATACAGCTTGGTACATTTTCTCCTATGTATATATCTACAGCAGTTGTAGCATCCAGAGGTGCCCTATAGAAATGGAGTCCTGTAGTATCCAGCTGTTCCTGGCTTCTTGTGTTCGATGGTTTACGTCTGTTAGATGGACATATGTTGTTGCATGTAGCAATGGTTTCTTCATTGCTGTGTAGTGTTGTGTCACATAGAGACATTGCTATTCATTCATTCTACTTTAATACGTGTATGGATTATTTTCAGTTACACACTTTAAAGAAAAATGTAGCTATGAATATGAGTATTCTTGTATCTATATTTTATAAGCATCCTTTTTTTTTGAGGTGTGCATTGCTAAATGTACTTGCTCTGACACAGTGCTTAGAGTTTTCTGAAGTGATTCTGCCACATCAAACTTTTACTACATCAACTTATTTCAGTTGCTCCATATTATATTACTTGGTGTTGTCAACCCTTGTAGAGTTAGTCTTCTTGGTAGAGTTGTAACCATGTCTAATTGTGATTTTAATCTGTATTTCTCTAATGATTAATGATGACCAGCAGTGTTGAACATTTCTTGTATATTCACCAACCATTTAGATATTCTCTTTTGTGAGGTCCTTGTTCAAACTTGTGTATGCATACAGATTGTTTTGTCCACGTCTTTCTCTTTCCTTCCTTTTCCCCCTTTTATCCCTGCTTCCCCCTCCCACCTTTCTTCCTTCCTTCTTTCCTTTCCCTCCCTCTCTTCCTTCTTCCTTTCATCTCCTTCCTGCCTGCCTGCCTTCCTTTCTCTCCCATTGTTTCTACATTTATTCTGTAGGCAGTGCAATAGAGAGAGGTAGAGATCCAGAGAAAGAAATTATCTGTTCACTGATTTACTCCCTAGACCAACGCTGACCAGGTTGAAGCTAGGAGCCTAGAGCCCTGTCGGCGTCTCACACGTGGTGGCAAAGCCATTTCCTGCTGCTTTCCAGCTGCATTAGCAGGGAGGTAGATAAGAGTGGAGCAGTCAGAGTGTAAGCTGGTGCCCATATGCTATGCCATAGTCACTGGTAGTTGCTTAACCCACTGCACCATGGCGCCAGACCCTTGTTCACCTTTTGGACTTATAGGAATACTTTTGAAATACATGTTTAGACTACTTCTTTGTCAGGCATATATACTGGGAATCTACTTTCCTAGTCTATGGTTTACCTTTGTTCTATATTAATTATGGTTTTTTTTTGATAAGCAGGAATTTCTTACTTACAATGAAGTTCACTCTATGATTTTTTAAATGTTTGGTGTGTATGGATCCCACTCAAAAAATGCTTGGGGCCAGAATTGTGTTATAAGAGTTTAAACTCCTGTCTGTGATGCCAACTTCCCATTTGGGCACCAGTTCAAGTCCTGGCTGCTCCACTTCTGATCCAGCTCCTGCTAATGTGCCTGGGAAAGCAGCTGAGAACAGCCCAAGTTCTTGGGTCCCTCCCTCATGCGCAGCCCTGGAAGGAGCTCCTGGTTCCTGGCTTTGGCCTGGACCTGCCCTGGCTATTGCAGGTCTTTGGGGAGCTGTTTATTTGAGACCTCTGTCTTTTTTCTCTCCCTCTATCTGTAGTTCTTTCAAATAAATACTTATTATTCATTTTTGTCTACTCCACAGTAATGAAGATATTCTAACACTCTCTTGTACAATCTTCTAGTTTTATTTTTGCACAGGCTCAATGACTCATCTGTTTTGGTGGCGGTGGGTAAAAGGCATTCCCAACATTTGATTTCAACTCTAGTTAGATATAATTAACAAAACTGTACACTTAATATGTGCAATGTGATTTTTTTTTTTATCCCATTGTGAAGTGAAACTGCACCTGGGTCTCTCACGTGGATAAGTACTTGAGTCATCATGTACTGGGTGTCAAGGGCTGAAACACCTAGACTACTTTCTGCTGCCCTCCCAGGCACATTAGCAGGAAGGTGGGATGGAAAAGAAGCAGGTTTAATCAGGACCAGCACTCATATTGGATGCTGGTGTTGCAGGTAGTAACCTGATGGTCCACAAAACTGGACTCCAGTATAACCTTTTAATAATGATAATTCTTGTTATACTGATCATGGGTATCCTTCCATCTATCTCTTGAATTCCTTTCATCAATACTTTGTAGTTTTTAGTGTACAGACCTTTCATGTCTTTGGTTAAATTAATTCTTAAATTATTTTAGTTTATTCTTTGATGCTATTGTCATTAGGACTTTTTTTTTTGATAAGTCATCGATAGTATATGGAAACAAATGGTTTTGTACACTAACTTTCATTCTGTAAGCTTGACTTAGTTGATAAATTCTAATATTTTTTGGTGGAGTGTTCAAGGCTTCCTATCTATAAACTCAAGTTATCTTCCAATAAAGACAATTTTGCTTCCCCCTTTCTTCTTGCTGTTTCTTCTCCTTGTTAATCGCTCTGGTCAGGACTCAGTGTTATTTTGAAATGAAGTGTTGAGAGTGAGGAGCTTTGTCTGATCTCTTAAAGGAAAAACTTTCAGATTTTCACTATTAGTTTAGTGTGACATGTGAGTTTATAGTATATGGCCTTTATTAGACCGAGATACAGTATCTTACTTGTGGTTTCATTCATGGAAGGATTACGAATGCTGTCAAATGATTTTGTACATATATTGAGATGATCATCTCATTTTATCCTTTATTTGGGTAGGTGATACTTTGCATTGACTCATTTTACACATTGACAACCCAGGCAGAGACATCACTTGCTCATTGTGCATAATCCTGTTATGGCACCATTGATCTTGATGTGCTTGTATGTTTTGAGGACTTGTCCACGTGTGTTCATCTAGGACACCGCCCTGCACCTACCTTTCTCTCTTTTAACAGTATCTTTATGTAGCTTTGGTATTATGGAGATACTGGATTTTATAAGACAAGTTTAGAAAGATGCCTTCAACTTCATTTTTGGGAGAATTTGAGAAACATTTCCAATTATTCTTTTTTTCAAATATCTTGCAAACTTAGCCAATGAAGTCATTGTCATAGGCCCCGGGCATTCCTTTGAAGGTTTTTTAGTCACTAATTCAATATTCTCCCTAGTTACATATCTGCTTATATTTTCAATTTCTTTCATGACTTTGCCTTGGAATATTGCATATTTCTGGGAATTTATTTCTGCTAGGTTATCTACGTTTTTGGCATATAATTGTTCAAACACGTTCTCTTCTGATACTTTATTTCTGTGATATCTGTTGCAATGCTTCTTTTCTCAATTACAGTTTAGTTCACTTGAGTCTTTTTCAATTTTTTTTTGAGGTCTATTTATTTGAAAGGCAAAATGGGAGGGAAGGAGGGAGAGAGAGAGAGAGAGAGAGAGAGAGAGAGAGAGAGAGAGAGAGAGAGAGAAATGGGGCTAGGCCAGCCCAAAATCAGGAACCACCAAAATCAGGATCTCCCATGTGGGCAACTGGGACACAAGCATTTGATCCATCATCTGTTGCCTCCCAGGAACATTAACAAGAAGCTGGGTTGAAAGCAAGGCAGGACTGGATGCTGGGGACTGTGACTTGGGATGCAAGTTTACAAAACAGTGTCTTAATCCATTGCACTGCAATAGCTACTCTCTCTCTCTTTTAAGTCTAAGTAAAGGCTTATTAATTTATCTTTTTGAAAATGAAATCTTAATTTTATGTATCTGTTCAATTAAATTTCTATTCCCTATGTCATTTATATCTCTCTCTTCTTTATTCTTTCTGGAAACTTTAATCTTACTGTATTCTTTTAGTTTCAAAACTTTATCTTTGACTTTTGAGAGTTTGATTATAATGTGACTTGATGAAGATCTCTATATGTTTGCTTTATTTGGGTTTCTCTAGGCTTCATGAATCTAGATGCTTATTTTCTTTTCAAGAAAAATTTTCTGTCTCTATTAAGTTTATTTGTATTTGAAATCTATAATTAGTGTATTATATACCTCTGTGCTTTCTTTTGAATTTTCTTTAGTTGAATGGTGAGGAAAGAGAGAGAGAAAGATACACATACACATGCAGAGAGAGGGAGAGAGAGAGAGAGGTCTTTCATCCATTGGGTCACTCCCTTAATGATTGTCACAGCCAGGTCTGACTCAGAAAGAAGCCAGGAGCCAGGGATTGCATCTAGGTCTCCCATGTGGACAAAAGAAATGTGGTACTTCAGTCATCACCAAGTGAGCAGCACATGAAGAAAATGAGAAGCTATACAAAGAGTTAGAAATCACTAAAAGGAACCAAATCCTGAAGCTAAAAAACACAATCCTACAACCCAAGTACCAGTTTGAGTCTTAGCTGCTCTGCTTCCAGTCCTGCTCCCTGCTAATGTACGTGGGAAACAGCACACTTCCTTTTAATGATTTATAACTCTTTGTATAGCTTCTCATTTTCTTCATGTGCTGCTCATTTGGTTTTATTAGCTGCCTCTGTGCAGCTCATTGAACCTTAAGATGGTTCTTCTGAGTTATTTGTCAGACAGATGATAATATCCATTGCTTAGCATTTATTGTCCCTTTATCTTGTTCTTTCAGTGGCATCGTGTTTCACTCATTATTTGTGATCTGTACAATCTTGTATTCCTGTCTGTGCAATTACAGAAACAGACTGGCTTCAGCAGATGAAGTCCTTTACCAGTCAGAACATATAGAGATTCTGAGTGGTTGTTTAGCAGAATCTGCAAGCAGACTTTCTGCTGCCGTCGAGTGGGCTGATTTTCTGTCTGTTGTCTGGTGGGACTAGTGCCTGAGCCCACAGGGGGTAGGGTTGGATATTATGGCCACTGGGATATGCCTGGAGCCTGAGTTCATGGGATCAGGGCTGGACTCTGGGTCTATAGGGACTGGCCTGGCACTGGGTTGACTAGAATAAGCCTGGATCCTGCTCTACAGGACCAGATTTGAAGATTGAACTCATGGTGGAGCAGCTCAATGCTGGACCATTGGAGCTGGTCTGACAGCAGAGTTCACTGGTATACCATACTTCTGTTGGGAAAATCCTCCAATGGCTTTAATATTGCCTTGGCTATTTTAGGCTCTTGTTATTTACAAATAAACTTTACAATCAGGTAATCAATTAAAAAATATCATTCCTAAGTTTTTGAATAGGATTGTGTTGTACCCTCAGATCAATTTGGAGAAAATTATCATCTTAATAATATGAAGTCTTCCGACCTTAAACATGGCATGTATTCTACTGAGACAAAATATTGGCTAACATAGTATAATAGTGTACACTAAATAGTAGGCTCTAGTAAGATCTATTCCAGAAGTGCAAAGTAGATTTTTCATAAAAAATATTTCAGTAGAATTCATCACAAAGTAACCTGAAGTGAAACAAATTATACAATTATCTTAAAATAGCAAAAGCCTTTGACAAAGTCTGTCTCCCTGTGGATTATAAAATTTTTATTAGGCCAAACACAACGGTTCAAAGGTTAAAATCATCATCTTGCAAACACCATAATCCCATATGGGCGCCGGTTCATGTCCTGGCTTCTCCACTTCCCATCCAGGTCCCTACTTGTGGCCTGGAAAGGCAGTGGAGAATGGCCCAAAGCCTTTGGACCCTTACCCACATAGGAGACCTGGAAGAATTCTTTGGCTCCTGGCTTCGGATTGACTTCATTCCTGCCTTGCAGCCATTTGTTGATTGGACCAGTGGATGGAAGATCTGTCTCTTTCTCTCTTTTCTCTCCCTCTGATCTGCCTTTCCAATAAAAACAAAATCTTTAGCAAAAAAAAATTTATTAAAAATAAAATGTATATGTAGGAATACATGTTTATGAATATAGAAGTTAGTCTTAAAAGGGATACACAGGGAAACATCACAAACCAGATATTAAAACATATTACAAAGTTATAATTTAAAGGAGATTATGATGTTGTAAGAATGGAACAGAAGCAACAGATCAAAGAGACCACTAGAAAAACAGTCAAAGAACTCACGTAAGTAGACATTTACAGAAGGGGATGCCCAAAATACTGGCAAGATTTACATGATTTAATGACCAAATTCATGGGCAAACAGGGAAAAGAAAATTAAGGAGACCACGGAAGTCTGGTGATATTTATTTAGAAGTACATGCAGCTTCTATGAGCTCATAATTTTATTACTGCATTTCAATAGCAAAGAAGCTGTCGCAGAGTCATAAGCAAATGCTGTTTTATTTGTTGTGACAAAGACTTGGAGGTTGGCTTCATGTTTGAGGATGTGGAGAGGTTAAATGTGGTTGATGTACCTATGAACAAAGTATTATAAAGCATTCTGAAACAATAATTTCAGTATCCATGTAGATTATAAATATTAAAGTGATAGTGCTGGGGTTGGTGCTGTGCTGTGCAGGCTGAGCTCTGGCCTATTGTGCTGGCATCCCATAGGGGTGCTGGTTTGTGTTTCAGTTTCCCCATTTCTGACCCAGCTCCCTGCTGATGGCCTGGGAAGATGGTTCAAATCTTTGGGTTCCTGAACCCAGGTGGGAGATCTGGAAGAAGCCCTTGGCCTCTGGCCCCTGGCTCCTGATTTAGCTGGCCCAGCTCTGGCCGTGCAGCCATTTGGGGAGTGAACCAGCAGATGGAAGGTTTTTCTTCCCATCTCTCCTTCTCTTCGGTAACTCTGCTGTTCAACTTAAAAAAAAAATCTTTTTTTTAAAGGATAGTATCTGGCAAAAAAAAAAAGTATGATACAGAATGAGGTAAAATGACATTGATAATGTTGGTTATCATAGGCAAGAAAAATCCTGCATATGAGACAGAAAGAAGTTTGCAAGAACATGCAGAGAGGAAGATACAGTAGGACGCATGAAAGTGGTTGCTTATGGAAGAAGGGGGTGGGCTTGGACAGAGATGAAAGGGAATAATCAGACAATTCAGGTATTTTACGGGCTGTGATGTGCCGTGCCATGCAGATGAAGCTACCCTTCTGGGCAGGCATCATTATGTGCCCGCTGCTGTGGATAAACCCAAAGGTGAATCAGGTCCTTTCAGCTGCAGGAAGTAAACGGGTTCCTTCAGTGCAGTACTGATGGCTGCCTCCCACATGCCACACACCTCTGGGGGATCTAACTGTTTAGTAGCACTACCTATACATCAAATGCTCAATAATGACGCATCCATACTAGACAGAACTATTGGATTGATACCATTTTGTATACTTTTAAAGCTTATCTTTTGGCAATTTGCCTTTTGTGGTTAGCATTGTGTTTTGAAATGCATTCATGTAGATTTGATCTTGAAAAAAGTTTAAATTTAAAAAAAAATCATTGGGCTTGAATCTGGCGCACTGTCACTGCTTCGGATGCCGGCACCTCACGTTGGTGTGGGAGTTGCAGGCTTTCCCTTTGGGGTTTCTTGCTAATGCACACTCGGGTCTCCCACAGCTGATGGCTGAGGTACTTGGGTCCCTGGCACCCTGTGTGAGACCAGAATTGACTTCCGGGCTCCTGTCTTTGGGTTTGTCCAGCTCTGGCTGCTGTGGGTATGTGAGGGGAGTGAACAAGTAAGTGGAAGATCTCACTCAATTTTCTTTTTGAATCAGTAGCCTGAGCAAACAGATTGCCCTGACGACACAGAGAGCAACAGGGAAAGCGCGGAGGCTCTGCGCAGAGTGAAAGGCAGGAGGAAGCTTCTCTCACCCTGGACACTGGCATTACCGGTTCTTGGGTCTTTACCTGACACTGGATCTCAGACAGACTCTTCCGGATCCGCAGTGGAGTGAGTGGGATTCAAACCGGTGCTCACATGGGATGCAGGTGCTGCAGGCTGTCGCTTCATGCGCTGGCACTAGGTTTGGTTTCTAACAACAGAATCAGCAACTGTCTGTGAAGAGTAAAATGATGTCAAAAGAAGGAAACAAAGATAAATCTACATATGAAATACTAACAAAATGATCATACTGAGTTCAGCATCTTTGTTGTGAGTCCTCTGGTGTCTCTTGCATCCCTAGTACTTGCACATGGACCATAACGGTAAGGAAAGCAACGTCTGGCCCTGCTTCCTTGGCTGGTGCTCTGCTAATGCTGCCTGGCACATCCTCCCTCGCCCTTCGGAGAGGCCCTGGCATTCTACCTTTGTTCTCCCTATTGTGGCCATTACAGTCCAAGCTGAGTCCTGTTTACTTAGGTTCATGTTTCGTCCTCATTAGACTTGAAGGCAGAAGCCACCCACACTCTCATCCACATAACTCTAAGTACAGAACTTTCACAGAACATACACTTAAGAAGACGTATTCTCCAAACATATAGTTTTTACATGAATACAAAATAAGTTTCAGAGACGAGAAACAGAATGACTTGTATAATACATAATATCTTAGCTCTGACTTCGTCAGATAATGTGGCTTTTGGGGGGAATTTTGGCATCTCTATTATAAATTGCAAAATACTCCTAAAGGTATGTCATGTGTGGCATCTCTGAATGTATTTATCAGGTGTGTATTGAGTACATTTTTTATAGGTGAGGTATGGTGATGGGGTGGGAAAAGAATGTTGCAAAGAAACTATGAATATAAGACTTGGTTTTGCTTTTTTATATACTTTCAGATTAATGCAGTTAAGAAAAGGCGACCAGGGGTGGTAACACGTGGCCTATGGGCTGTATGAGTCTGATGAAATCATCTGGTTTTCAACTGCTAATACAACTGCAGTCAGGCCTCAAACTTCAACAAATTTGTATCATGCTAATTTTTTTTTTTTAAAGATTTACCCTATTCTTATTGGAAAGGCGGATATACAGAGAGGAGAAACAGAGAGGAAGATCCTCCATCCGATGATTCACTCCCCAAGTGAGCGCGATGGTCAATGCCATGCCGATCCGAAGCCAGGAGCCTCTTCCGGGTCTCCCGCGCGGGTGCAGGGTCCCAAAGCTTTGGGCCGTCCTTGACTGCTTTCCCGGGCCACAGGCAGGGAGCTGGAAGGGAAGCGGGGCTGCCGGGATTAGAACTGGCGCCCATATGGGATCCCGGGCGTGCAAGGCGAGGACCTCAACCACTGCGCCACCGCGCTGGGCCCATCATGCTAATTTTTAAGTTGATCATTTTGTATGGCTTGCAAATGATGGTATAAATATAAAAAAGGCCCTTGGCAGAGAAATGTGACACACCCGTGACCTACATAAAGGGATAGGGACTAGGAGTTAGACATCCTACTGCAATCATTTGCTAAGAAAAGTATTATTGTGCCCATTATATACTGGAAGAAATTGAGACTGAAAAAGGCTAATCATTCCCATTTAGAAATACATCTTGAGTATCCTTTATCCAAAGTACTAGGGACCAGAAGGATTTCAGAGCTTGTACTATTTTGAAAAACTTATTGTTTGAGCATCTCTAATATAGAAATCCCAAATTCTGAATGCTCCATACCCTGAAATCTTGGAGCACCTTGTCAGAGGACCACAGCAGCATCTGCAGAGTGAGTAATACAGGAAGCACATTGGTACTGGCTTCCTTGTCGCCCTCATTTTAGGGAAGTGAAGAGAAAACAAGGATTCAAGCTCAGATATTTGTCTTTTTTTAGGCTGACTCTCAGACTAAAATTGGGTTATTGGATGCTTCCTTTAGGCAGAAATAGCCTCCTGCATGTTCTTTGTTCTTTTTATGTATTTCCCCCTCTATTTTTATTTAAAACAGAGAGAAACCAGACATTTTTCTGTCTACAAGAGACTAAAACATATGTACTTACAGAGAGAGACAAAGATCATCCATTTGCCAATTCAATCAGAAAATGGCCACAGTAGATGAAGCTGCTGGCACTCTGGATCTCAAGCTAGACCTAGACCTCTCCTGTGGGTGGAAGGGACCTAACTGTTTGAGGCATCATTTGATATATATCCCAAGACGGATATAGCAGGGAGCTGGGATGAGAGACAGAGTCAGAGCTAGAACCAAGGCATTTTGACACGCGATGTGACTGTCGCAAGAAGCATCCAACTCCACCCCTCTCCCACTGCACCCAGCTCCACTCCCTACTCTCATTCTTAACATTCCTTTTAGGATCAGCTTTCTGAAAGTGACATTTGAAATGAGTTGAGTAATGATAATCCAGATAGACAGGAGCCCCACGAGGCTAATGAAGAAGACCTGGAGAAAATTCCAGTCTATGTTGGAATTTTCTCCTGAATCTCAGATTCAAAAGAATGCGGTGGGAGACCAGAACTGGGTTCCAAAGTTGTTAAAACTGGACTATGAAACCTTTTTAACAAAACCAACAAACACACTTGGTCCCAGGATGAAGATCCGACCAGGGAAGCTGAAATACTGCCAGCCTGTGGCCCTGGGCTGGGGTGACATGGTTCTGGGGAACTACGGCCTTTTCCTGTCTGATCTGTTTGGAGGAGGTGTTCCTCCAAAGTGACAGCTAGGAGTTGCCTGTGTTGTGATTTGTCTCCCAGGGGGGAATATCTCTTCCTGTTTTGCTGGGAGACCCCCCTTTAGTAGACTGCTGCCCTGCCTGGTGGTGTTGTTCTCTTGAAGAGAACAAATTTCTCCATGGATCTTGCTTTAACAGTCCCTGGATAGAAAACAAGCTATCCCCGAGTCGGGATAGCTTCCACCCAAGAAGGTAGTTAATCCTTTTCTACTTGATTCTCCCTTCTTCTCCCTCCTATTTCCTTTCCATCAAACTACTTACGTACTCAAAATAATTTGAAAAATATGTAAGAAGGGACGGACAAGAGGAGCTGACTCTTCCTCATCTGCATGAGAAGACGATGCTAGCACCTCCTGCACAGGATTCGGGCTTCCAGAAAGTCGTTCGCATGCAGAGGCTCAGGGGACGATGCCGATCAGACGCATTCTCTCTTCTGTGTTGAACCACCTCTCTGGATCAGCGTGTCCTTCCTGATACCTGTTGGTTGCCTCCTGCCTGACTCACATGAAATGAATTAGAGTCTTGATGACATTTAAATAACCTAAAATATCTTTTTCAAGGTTTCAGAGTTTTGAGAAGTAGCAGCATTTTCTTTACTGATCCAGGTTTAATATCATCACAAAGCCTCTGATTATGCTATCCATTCAAATGATTCTTACCAACATTATGAAGGCTTGAACTTTATCTGCAAACTCTGTTTTCATAATGAAGGGTGCGAAGTTCTCTATTCACACAAAGCTAGCATAAAGGTTTTAGCTAATTGAGTGAGTTCAAGATAGTCTAACAGTGAAAGTATTTCTATAATTTTGAGTGAGGTAGCCTCTTTTAATTAATCTGAAATAGATGTCTTATACCTAGGAACGTTTTTCAGGTCTTTTTGTTATAATACATTTTTTGAAAAAATAAATGCATCAGGTCCAGCACGTTAGCCCAGCAGCTAAAGTCCTCGCCTTGCACGTGCCAGGATCCCATGTGGGCTCTGTTTAGTGTTCTAGATGCTCCACTGCCCATCCAGCTCCCTGCTTGTGGCCTGGAAAGGCAGTGGAGAATGGCCCAAAGCCTTGGACCTTACACCCACATAGAAGACCTGGAAGAAGCTCCTGGCTCTTGGCTTTGGAGTGGCACAGCTCTGGCCGTTGTATCCACTTGGGGAGTAAATCAGTGGATGGAAGATCTTCTACTCTGTCATTCCTCCTCTTTGTATATCTGACTTAAAAACATGGGAAAAAGAAAAAATAAATGCATCATTAAATATACCAATTTCCAGACTTTTGCTGTAAGAGTTGAAAAATGAATAACTTGAAGTAATACATGTTTTGAAAAATGTTTGCAAGATGTCTTAGAATGTATTACAAAATTGCTTTTATTGCCAATATATTTTTAATTTCTTTATATTCTTTGAAAAGTAGCAATATAAAAATAATTTTGCATTTCCTTAGAAGACTGGCTGTAAGATGTGTGTTTAGCGGGAGTGCGGATTACAAATTCACCAGTGTAAATACCCAAGCCGAACCCTGCTAGCTGGTAGTTGAAAATTGAATGTGGGTATTATTGTGTAAGCAATAAAAATAGGTAGAAATTCAACATCTATCAAATATCCATTTTCTACAGAGGGTTTTAAGATCTGCTTTAGTGGAAGTGG
Source organism: Ochotona curzoniae (assembly GCF_017591425.1). Classification (NCBI taxonomy): domain Eukaryota; kingdom Metazoa; phylum Chordata; class Mammalia; order Lagomorpha; family Ochotonidae; genus Ochotona; species Ochotona curzoniae. The sequence goes on along the minus strand of NW_024465520.1, from coordinate 12,903,432 downwards.
GCTCTTTGGGGGTGGGAGATTTATATAATTATATAAATCCTGTATTATTCACTTATTCCAACCCCCTTTACAAATTTTATCCTTTTACAAATTTGAAAAGAAATGTGATTTTTCTTTGATTAATTTTCTTTCTGGAAGATTTACTAAGACTAATAGTTGTAAGAAGTAGAATATTTGACTTTTTCTATAATAAATCATGGTGATATTTATCCAGGTATATCATCAAGTTTGTGATGTACTCTTAATTTTGTCTGGGAGATAGAGATGAATTATTTACTCTTAGAACTTTTGTAAAGAAATACTGGTTTTTATATATTCTAGTTTAGGTATTTAGCTTCAGTTTTTTTGGTAAGAAATTTGATTTCATAGAAATGTTGCAATTCTTTATGCTTTTTAAAGAATTCCTTAAAAATAGTATAGTATGAAAAGAGAAAGAGTATATTATGTTCCTACAGTGGAAAGAATCAAGTTTTCAGAATTTCTTATAATCTAGTCTGGTATGAACTTTTGGAATTCAGTCTTCTCACTTGTAGAAAATGAAATGATAATTGATATCACTTAAAAGATATCGCTGATCATGAAATGAGCTTAAATATAGGAGAGCTGGTGGTGATGGCCAAGCGGTAATTATGAGAATAAATGTCATTAGTATATCACCTTCACACATCCTATTTCAAAATTAGTGAGAAGCGGCCACATGCACACATGCACACACACACGCACACACACACACAGACATGCAGACACACACATACACACACTGACACACACACAGACTTCCCATCAGCCACTGACTCTAGTGGCTCATGCTGGGTTGTGTTGAAACCAGGAGCCAGGAACTCAATGCAAGTCTTCCATGTGTGTGCTAGGAACCCAACTACTTGAGTCCCATTTTAAAATCAAGTACCCAAAGGAAAAAGAGGTGAGAACTATAAACAAATAGAAGGGATGACTGACACCTTCAGTAGTTCACATTGGGATTATGGACTAGCAAAACCCAGTTATCTTGCATTATTAAATAATGTAATCATCATAGCTGGTTTATACATATTTATAGGAAAGTATCAGAAAGCCTCTAGAAGTTCATTGAGTATGCATCCTATGAAAGAATGAGCTTGGTTTTCTTTCTTTCTTTTTTTTTTTTTTTTTTGCACCAAAATAAGCTCTTCTTCTATCTTTCCCTCCAATTGTCAAATATCCTTGAGTGTATGTTGCTCCTGATTGGGTTAGTACAGAAGAAAAATGGGCGAGGCAGAGGAGACACAGAGGATAATCAGGAGCTTTTGTGAATGGAGATGTCTAACATCAACCATGAGTTTTTCTGTTAGGCTGCAATGCTTATTTTTTTTTTTTTTTGGTGTTTTCAGATACTTGCACGTAGATACCATGGTGCTGTGAGAGTGTTTTGTTCTGTACGTGTGTAAATTATGGAGGCTATTAGTCCCAGGAAGATAAGATGATTTTTTTAAGATTCATATTTTTCTTTTATTTGGAAGAAAGATTTACAAAAAGAACGATAGACATAGTTGCCGCAGTGGCTAGATCTGAGCTGATCCAAAGCCAGGTGCCAGGAGCTTCCTCCAGGTTTCCCATGTGGGTGCAGGAACCTAAGGACTTAAACCATCCTCTGCTGCCTTTCCGGACTGTAAGAAGGAAGTTATATCAGAAGTGGAGTAGTTGGGACATGAACTGGTGCCCATATAGATGCTGGCATCACAGGCAGAAGATTAGCTTGCTATGTCACCACACTAGCCCTGACATGGAGATCCTAAGCTGCACTGAGTAGCAGCATGTCCTGAAGCCTGAGGTCGTGCTCATGATAACGGAATCCTGGGAATCTGCAGAAATCCCAGGGAAGATGTGTACAAGTCACTGGACGTGGGCTCGGGCTTCCATTCTTGTGACCTTTAGGGACAGGGTGACAGGCTCAAGTTTTTTGGGGATAGAGTTGACTCTACAGATTTCAGTGTAATCTGTTTCTTTCAGCACTGTGCACCCACAGAGCCCTTCCACAGCAGACCTACATAACCCCAAGCAAGTTCCTGGTGTTGTTTCCCATTGCGGAACCTCAGAAGGGCAATCTACTGTTGGGCTGGATGCTGTCACTCAGACTTCCTGCAGACAGTGATACTTGGCACTAAGGGTCCCTGTGTTCCTCTGGCTTACCCAAGATGGCAGGTGCTGCTTTGCACCATGACTTGCTAAATCAGATCGCAGCTCCAGATGAGCATGCTGTAATAGAGGACACAGCCACAAGTTTTAAGTGCAACATCTGGACCCGGAAACATTGAGAAGAAAAGCTGAGTCTTTGCATTTGTTTAGATGAGTGTTTTGAAGAATTTGCTTGATGTCATCTCTCAGTCTTTGTCTCATGTCTGTCTGATTTTGTGGTTTTGAGGATATTTTAAAATTAAATGTCACAAAGCACAAACCTAATAAATATGTCATTTGACTTTTTGGTTTCTCTCATTTTTAGTATCAAGCATTTTTAGCGGATTATTTTGCTGCTGAAATACAAGAAAGCTGTGGATGCGGAGCTGGTAGTGAGGAGAATAGGGAGGACCCTGTAGGTATGTTGTTAGCGAGTGAGGCAAGGGCAGATTGCTGTGGCTGCAGTCGCTGCTCCCATATTTCCCGGCTGTGAACCTGAAAGAAGTTATTTAAATGCTGTGGTTCTCAAACTCATGTAGAAATGGGGTTAAAATAGAACCTCCTTCACAGTGCTAAGATTGTTTATGTAAAACGCTCCTAGCACAGCACTGGGCGCCATGTGTGTGCTCTATTAGTGATTTATTTTTATTTTTAATGTAGCATCATTTACTGGAAAAATCAGTCTACTAGAAGAATTGATGTCAATGTTTAATTGGTTTCATCTTATTTTTGATTCAAGGTAATATTTATTTATTTATTTATTACAGTCAATAATGCTTTTACTTTCAAATGACTTTTGACTGTTTTCAAATGCAAATTGATATTTAAATGTATAACATTAGCTGAAATAGTAAATATTCCAAGAATGTTCCATTGAACATGCTGACAGCATCATAAAAGGAATCCCTCTAATATTTTCAGCATGATTAGAAAAGTGTGCCGTCTCCCCAAGTGATTACTTTGAAGGGGGTGTTACACATTTGAAAATGCAAGTTCTGTTTTTTCTTTTTTTGGTTTTGCAATAAGATATTCAAATTCATTCATAATACTGTGGTAGAGAGAAAAATGGATTCCCAAAGATGTCTACATCCTAACCCCCAAGGACTTGTGAATACGTTACATGTGTCACATGGCCAGGAGGAGAGATGGTCGCTAATCACCTGACTCTGCCATGGGGACATTAGCCTGGGCTATCCAGGTGAGCCCAGTGGGATCCTGGTTCTTCAGAGGTGACAGGCGGAAACAGGAAGGTGATGGGTGCAATGTGAGAGACTCCTGTGTCCATTGCTGCCTTAGAAGATGGAGAGGGCTTGGCAGTCTATAGAAGCTGGGAAAGGCAAGGAAACACATCAGGGGTTTTATGCTCTGTGCATATTTAAAATATCATTTATAGACGATACAAAATTATCATTTAAAAAACGAACCTGTTTTAGATTAATGGAATTTTGAGTTCTGTTTGTGGTTATCTTGGCAGGACAAGGCCAAATGATTCTGAGGGTCTTATGTGACCTTGGACTGGACAGTCCCCATCCCGGCAGCCCTGCTAGCTTGCTTAGGGCTCAGTGAGACCCATTTCAGACTTCTGCCTTCCAGAGGAAAATACGTTGGTATGGATTTCAGTCACCAAGTTTTTGCTCACACGCACTAGGAAACCAAAATAATACTCGAGTTTACCAAGTCTCATGGTACAAGCTAAATTTGAAAGTGTTGTTTTTTGCTTGTGTATTTATTATTTCAGGACATTTAGAAGCAGGATAGAGATCATTTTCGATAAGGCGCTCAGCAGAAAACAAAACTAACGCTCAAGGTGCAAATCTTCAGAAAGAAGTATTTTCTGCTGTTTAAATGCAAAGGTCGTTTTCCCCTTCTGTTTCACCTAGCGGAGTTTCCTTCACATTTGGAAGCTCATGTTGGAACTCGGAGTGAGGATGGAGGATAAATAGGCGGCTTGTACGGACAGAGGCAATCACTGAAGACAATCTTACCTTGGGCAGAATGGCTGTGTTTGTGGAAATTTCCAAAAGATGAAACTGATGGCATTTCTATTTATAGAATGATTCTGATTGTTTTGGTTTTCCCCAGGCTACTGGAGGTAAATACATATGCTATTCATTGGCAAATCTGTTTTATTTTTCTGTTGAAATGACTGTGATAGTGTATCTGTAGCTTTAAGGTGTATTTAAGCTATAAAGAAAGGAAAGGAACAACTTCACAAACAATAGTGAGTTTGTTGACATGGGCCGAAGAACTGTATGTGCTGGAATGATTATTTTGCAGCGTAATTTTGTGGGAATGGGTACGGAATTTACAGAGCATGAAACAGCGAAGTTTAAAGGTGAAAGGAACATTGACTGGGAGTGGTTCACAGAGAAGAATTCATCCAAACAAAGTGATCTCCACAGAATTATCACAGCCAGAGGAGGCAAAGAAACGGACGAGGCCAGCTGGGTTAATGTTAACCAAAGGAATAAAGAAGAATAAGTGGCTCATTTACAACTTTATCAAGGAAAAAGAAATCTAAGAGGCAGAATGTCTCATCAATAAGTGAAGGGGGAGGAGAAATCAATGTTAGTTATAAAATGTCTCAGCTATTGACCTGCTATTTTCAAGTCAGTCTTTATAAAGAAATAGAGGTCTGGATAATTAGGAAGTAATTAAGGCACCATCAATTTTGAAGCAATATTGATAAGTAAATAATTACCATTTGGTGTTAACAAAACGCGTGTGTGTATGTGTGCAAAAGAAGGCATTCTATAATAAATTTCCTTCAACCAATGGTGGTTATTCCACTATTTGTTAGACTATCAGTGGATGGAGGAAAAAAAATCTCACATCCCAACATGCCCAGTGAAATAAACTCAGTTATTTGACATGAGGAAAAAAACAAAACAAAGGAAGGAGTTCATTAGGCTGAAATGAAGAGGTCTGATATCGCTTTATCTAAACAAACAACAAAACAAAAACAGCATCCACATAAGCGGTTTAGCCTGGAGCAGTGGCAGGCGTGGAATCTGGAACAGGAGAGCACAAGGCTCAGTGGTGATTTGTCCACTGTTGACGAGCCAGATCACACAACCTAGGCCAATGTAAGCTATCTGGGAGCTTGACATTTTCAGAACTAAACTTTCAAGTTAGCTCTCAAGTTTGTGTTATGTGATGTGGCTCCAGGTCTGAGCTGCTAATGTGGTACGATCGGGATCAATAAATCTCATGCACTTTTTATTAGTGAATAAATTGTTGTAATAATGGGCTTTTCAGAGAACGCAGAGGTAATTCAGAATGGTGGAGGATAAATTTGTTGTCAGACTCTTCATCCAAGCATATGGACTGAGCATATGAGCAAATGTTTTCAGTTTTCTTGAGGGATATCATCATATTTATGCATATGATTTTATAAAGATAAGATGAAACAGGTGTGAATACAGTTTTTTGCACAAAGGAGATGCTCAAAAATGTAAACTTGTTATCATAGTATTGTGTTAGATGTCAGTAAAATATATAATGCAATTGCTTGCTCAAAAGCTAGAGATTTAGAATCTGTTTTTCTCTGAACCTTAAATAACACAAAACTTGACATGTTTGTACTTGATAAATGGTACCTATTTATGTGTGTTTAATATTTGGTCCTGTTACCTTGGAAAATTATGGTCTCACTTGACCTCAATTTCCATATAAATTAGGATTGACCTCATTGTGTTTTGAGCATTAGTGGAGCACATGGTTACGCATGCAAGTTGAGTTTGGTTGGAGAGGTACAACTAACGTACAGCAAACGGCTTCAGGGAGAGATGGCTTGAAATTCTCCCAACTGCTGTAGGAATTCAGAGAACAGAGAGAGCAGGTCTTTGGAAGCAGAAGGTAGGGCAAGGGGAAGTGGTACCTCCTCTGGGCCTGGAGCATTATTTACAACTTGGATGAATGAAGAGATGAAAATGGAGAGGCCGGGATTGTTTTTTGGGCAAGAGAAGAGCTTGTACCTGGGTTTGGAGGTAGAAATGAATATATCCTGTAATCACTTCTAAAACGCGGGGCCTGTGACTTGCTATAAGTAAGGCATGAACAATATACCAGAGTATTTAAAATGGAGGTAGACTTGGGAGAGGCTTATAGTCAGAGGAAAAACTGAAGAACGCAGTAGAAAGAACTGCTTTGTTAGGGTGTTATGGATTTGGGGGGGGAAGAGAGAGAGAGATATTTGAATTCCAAAATGAGTCTCTTTTTTGGAAACTTTATAGCCATCATAGGACTTTCATTTTTCTTGTCTGTTTCCTCCTCTTATGAGTCCCTTAAGATGAAAATCAATTTTTGTTCATCTCCATATATAAGTCTTTAATAAGACTGTCAACGTAATAAAGAATGCAAAATCTTGTGGGATGGATGAAAGCTTCCATAGACTTATAAATGCAAAGTAACATTTAATATTTGTCTTCTAATTACAATGATTTTTAGTTTAACATTTTTTCTATTCCTAATGGATTATATGGTGGCTTATATATGGAGATAGAATACCTGCTACAAAGCCAAGGTCATGTTTCAGAAGGAGAATGTTTCTTTTTTTTTCCTTTTGGGCAGCAAGGCCAAACAGTTTATGATATGCAGGCGAGACACTTGGATTTGGTTTCTGGCAGTTGTAACACAAAGAGAATTGCACTGTGCTTTCATTTCTCGATAAGCAGACTGTAATATTCAGTTGTAGAGAGAGTTTTCTCTGGAAACAAACTTGCGGAGCAAATGATCACATGGGACACTGTAATATTTCAATTAAATGTTCCCAGTTAAGGAAGGATGTTCAGTTGGATGCAAGCGAGCATAAAATAGGCTCTAGAGAGAACTGGCACTGAAATCAACACCATTTCTCCTGGCTTTCCAAATAGTCCAAAGATGACATTTGTGCCATTTTTTTTAGTAGAATGTTTGGAAGTGCTGTACATCTGGGAAAAATAACCAGAATTCAGTTGTTTAAAAAGTAAAAAATACTTAGGTGCAATTAGAGAATTGAGTTCACATTAAATGACTTTACTTTGAAACATGATAAATAACCGGGAGAATAACATGAAGCACTTAGCAGGGCCCTATCTCATAACACTGTTATAAAAAGTGGATTCCTCATGAGCAGAGATGAAGAAAATAGTCCTTGAATTGATTTCCACATTATGCTGATTTTGTGATCATCTGTGTACCGAGAGACCACCCAATTCATCCCTGTTGTAACCAACACCAGATTTTGTCCCTGGTTTGAAATCTCTGGCTGTGACATGCAACATATTTAAAAAATATGTTTGATTGATAGTTTAATCATTGTTCCCTATTACATCAGCAACCGAGCCTGGTATTCCAATTTTGAAGGATTGTTTTGCTTCTGTTCCCGTGTCACACAAAGTACTTGTGGCTTGCCAATGGTAGATCTGATTTCAGCTTTATAGATTTCAGACAGAGTTGAAGGCTTAAATTTTGTGTTATGTTTCTGTGTTTATTTTCTGGGTGGCACGTGATTTCTTTTCCTCCTGGCATAAAATAAAATCAAGCTTTCAATCATTTCCATCATGTCTTCTTGTCTCTTTTATTTCTTCCATATTTACACAGGTGTCGAGATCCTATACTTTCGAAAAAGTTAGTGAGAAAAGCTAGTCAATACTTGCTCTTTTTGAGCCTAAGTCGGTAAACATATAATCGAGTTGCTGTCTAGGTGTTGCCTCAAATCCTTCTTCTTGGTCAGTGTCAGCATTCTGTTTTCTATGTGATTTAACAATCAGGAAAATCAGCAGGACTTTAGAGCCAAAAGAAATTCAGCCAGGTCTAAAAAAATATGCCTATAGCTAAGTATAGCCCATAATTGAACTTGACATTGGCATTCTTCCACTGATGGCGAACTCTGCTGCCCAGGCAAGATTGTTAAGTAGGTTAAGTCTGTGTGTAGGGATCCTGCTTTGTAGGCATTCTTTCTGGTTCTCCCAACTTCCTGTCTTTGTTTTTTTTTTCTTTTTTTGGTTATCTACTAAAATTTTTGAATCATACAGTTTCTTAGGCTCTGGGATTTCCCTTACCCTCTTCCCAAATTGCCTCCCCTCCATTCCTTTTATAGTGTATCTTGTGCTCATCACTTCCCTACCCCATACATGTGGCACAGTACTGGAGTTATCCTTTTTGGATGATGTTTCATGTTTTGGGATTTGAAAGAAAGGCTCAATGAAGGTATATTGATATACAGTAAACCTTCCGTGTTCATAGCACAGTGTGGTAATGTTTGACGTATGTGTATTGTGAACAGTACAATCAAGACAATGAATATATCAATTGCAAGCAAGGATTACTGCACATTTTGTAGTAATCCCTCTTTCTGCCTTTCCTGGCACCTCAGTACATCAGTAGAAAATTCATACTTGATTTCTGTCATTATATATTGTAATTTAAAATATTTTACGAAAACAAAATTACACACTAAGTAATCTTTTTTTTGGTTTGGTTTTTGTCATTCAGCATTAATATTTTGAGAGTCATCTATGTTATTTAGTTCTTTAAAATATTTATTTTATTTTGATTGGAAAGGCAGATTACACAAAGAGAGACAGAGAGACAGATCTTTCATCTGCTGGTTCACTCCCCAACTGGCGACAATGGCAGAGCTGAGCCAATCCAAAGCCAGGAGCCAGGAGCATCTTCTGGGTCTCCAACGCAGGTGCAGGGTTCCCAGGGCCATCCTTGACTGCTTTCGTAGGCCACAAGCAGGGCGCTAGATAGGAAGTGGAGCAGATGGGACATGAATAGGTGCCCAATATGGGATCTTGGTGGTTGCAAGATGAGGATTTAGCCAGGAGGCTATTGTGCCAGGCCCCTCACCTATGTTTTCTTGTGTATCAGTAACTTTACTCTTTATTGCTGAGCTTTATTGCATTGCATACATGTACCACAAGTTGTTTATTTAAATCTTTCATCTGCTCATGGGCATTTGGGTTGTTTCAATATTTGATGAATACAAATAAAGCTGCTGTGAAAATTATGGACAATAATTTATTTGGACATGTACTCTTATAGTTCTTTGTTATTCGCCCGGGATATATAGATGACTGGATCGAGCAGTAGATGAAATGTTTCTCTTCTTAAACAACTGTCAAGGTCATTCAAAGTAATTGCTAGCATTTAGATTCTCACTATCTCTGTATGAGAATTTCAGTTGCTCCACATCCTTGTCAACATTAGATGCTGTCAGTTTTAATTTTAGACCTTCTAATTATATGTAATGCAATCTCATTGCAGTTTTATTGCTTATTTCTCTAATGGTTAACAAAGATAGTCATCTTGGGTCTGGTGTGATGGCTCACTGGCTAAATCCTTGCCTTACAATCACCAGGATCCCATATGGGCACTGATTCGTGTCCTGGCTGCCCCACTTCCCATCCAGCTTCCTGTTTGTGGTCTGGGAAAGCAATTGAGAATGGTTCAAAGCCTTGGGACAATGCACTTGTGTGGGAGACCCGGAAGAAGCTCCAGCTCCTGGCTTTGGATCAGCTCAGCTTTGACCTTTGCAACCACTTCGGGAGTGAACCAGTGGATGGAAGATTTTCTATCTCTCTCTATGAATCTGCCTTTCCAATTAAAATAAATAAATTAAAAAAAAAAACACAAACCCTGAAGATAGCCTTGTTTTCATACACTATTTGCTGCATGTGTACTTTTTGGTGGTATGTCTGTCTGTACTTCTTGTTTATTATTGTTTTCTCATAGAATTTAAAAGACTTTATCAAACGTGTGATTTGAAATGATGCATCCTAGATTTGGATAGTCCTTTCAGTGTCTTTCTCAGTCTAAAATTTCTGGATTCCATTGATTTGTTTCTTTGTGGATCACATATGTGATGTTTCAGCTAAGAGCCTTTTGTCTAACCCAGTTATAAAGATTTTCTCCTATAGCTTTTCTACAAATTTTAGTTTTATGCTTATGACGTTTTTATAGTTATTCTATATGGTGCAACTTATGAATCAAAGTATTTTTGCAAATAACTATCAAATTACTCCAGTGGGAGTGTCTGTTCTCCACTGAGTTACTTTTGTACCTTTGAAAAACAATTGGTTTTATATGTAAATCTATTTCTATTATCAATGTTGTTGGATTTACCTGATTAAGTATTTTTGTAACAGAATGAAACTTGCAGTCAGGTTGCAGTAAAGTGTACAATTGTGCTTGTTTTTCAAGACACCAAAGATTGGGCCATTCTAGGTCTTTCCATTTTCTTATAAATTTTACCATTAGCTTGTCAATTTCATCACAAAAGTTTCCTAGATTTTTTAACTGGATCACATTGAATTAATAAAATACTTGTGGAGAACTGACTTCTTAACAATATATAATTCTATTAAATCATTCACATGGAATATCTGTTTATGTATGTAAGTCTTCTTTAATTTCTCTGAGCAATGTTTTCTGATTTTTCAGTAAATAGGTCTTACATATTTTTTTTTGGATTTATTCCCAAGTGTTTCATTTTTTTTTGCTAATAAAAATGATACTGTTTTAAAAATTTTAAATTTCTAATTGTTGTGGGCAAATATAGGCATGTAAAATTGTTTATACTGAAGTTGCATCATGCATATTGGCTGAAGTTATCTATTGTCCTAGTAGCTTATTGATAGCTCATGTTTTACATAAATTATACCATGTTGTCTGCCAACAACACAATCTTACTCCTTCCAAGCTCTTGATGTTTAAGAAAGATTTACTTATTTTTTTTTTGAAAGATAGATTTACAATGAGAAGGAGAAAGAGAAAGATCAATCCATTGACTTCCTCCCCAAAGGCCACAGCTGTCTGATCTGAGTGGATCTGAAGCTAAAGCTTCTTCTGGATCTCCCACGCGGGTGCAGGAGACCCAAAAACTGAAGCCGATCTCTGTTGCTTTCCCAGTCCCTAAGCTGGAAGCTGGATCAGAAGTGGAGTAGTTTGGACTAGCACCAGCTCCAATATGGGAGGCTGGCACCAGGGACACAGAAAGCTTGCCACATGACTGTGTCAGCCCCTGATTTTAAGTGGCACGAGGAGAGGGGGCATTCAAGTGTCAGGTTCACCACAGTTCTACTTAGTGAATGCTCTTTATCAGGTTAAGAAATTTTCCTTCTAAATTTTTCAGAGAAACTCTAATGAATGGGCTTGGTCAAATGCTTTTTCTGATTCTGTTGAGATCATATGGCCTTTTGTTTTTAGTCTACAATGTGGTCATTTTAGATTAAGTAATTTTTGAATACTAAGCACATCTTCCATTCCTAGAATAAAACTTACTTGATTATGAGATATTATACTTTCAGTATCTTCTTGGATTTGTTTTTTTTTAAAAAAGATTGATTTATTTTTATTGTAAAGGTAGATTTACAGAGAGAAGAGACAGAAATACTAGAACACTCTCCAAGTGGCCACAACAGCCAGAGTTGAGCTTGATCTAAACTCAAGAGCCAGGAGCTTCTTCTGGGTCTCCCACACAGGTGCAGGGTCCCAAGGCTTTGGGCTGTTCTTGACTGCTTTCCCGGGCCACAGGCAGAGAGCTGGATGGGAAGTGGAGTCGCCAGGATTAGAACAGGTGCCCATATGGGATCCTGGTGATTGTAAGGCAAAGATTTTAGCCACAGAGTTATCATGTTGGGCCTGGATTTGACTTTTTAAATTTTTATCAAGAACTTAGTGAAATTTTAGTATGAATTTTATATTTATGAGTGACTCTGGTCTGTAGCTCTCATTCTTGAATTGTCTTTCGTTTTGGTATTGGCATTGGGATAACATTGACCTCATCAAATGTGTTAAGAAATATTTCCTGATTTTCAAGGAAGAATTTGTTTTGAAGCATTCATGTGTAATTGTTACTGTTTCTTCTATAATGATTGATAGAATCAGTGAATTCATTCAAGCATGGAGCTTTATGGATAAGTGTTATGAAATAAACTTAATTTTTGATAGATATTGGATTATCTAAATTATCTGCCTCTTGAGTAGATACTTCTAATCTTTCACAAAATTTGTTCATTTCATTTATGCCCTTAAGTTTACCTGTGTCAAGTTGTTCATAATCATTTTTATATCTTTCCCTTATTTGTGGAATTTGTAGTGATGTTACTTTGCTCATTCTTGATTTTGGTAATTTGTGCCTTTTTTTCCCTCCCCATTCATCTGAATAGGAATGTATTGATTTCCTCAAATAATCAGCTTCTCACTTTATAGATTTTTCTTCTACTTCTAGCTGCTCTGACATGTGTAATTCAATTTCTTTTCATCACTTTGGACTTAATTTACTTTTCTTTTTGTAGTTTCTTAAGGTAGAAGAGGCCTTTGATTTTAGACTTTTTTTCTTTGCTAATATAGACATGTAGTGTTATAAATTTCCAAATACTGTGCTGGCGGCATTTCAGAAATTTTAGTTCATTGTATTTCCATTTTAACTCAGTTCAAAACAGCTTCTAATATCAGCTCCATTGATTACTTGGGAACATGTAATTTATTCCCAAATACTTTAAAATTTCCAGATTTTTTCATTCACTGCCAATTGAACTGTATTTTGTTCAGAGAACACACTTTGTATGATTTGAATCTTCTTAAACTATGTTGACAATTTATAGATCAGACTATGGTCTCTTGTGGTAAATGTTTTGTGTGTACTTAAAAATAATTCAGCTGGTATTGAGTACACTTGTCTATAATTTTCAATTTTGTCATGTTCGTATATAGTTATTTCAAATCTGCTCATGTAGTCTTATTAATTTTATGTCTATTTGCAATTATTGAAAAGGAATGTTGAAATCTCTGCTCATAATCATGATTTGTCTGGTTTTCCTTCTGGCTTTATCAGTTTTTGCCTCATGAACTTGAAAGCTTGTCATTAGGAGCATAAGCAATTATTATGTGCATCTGATGAATTGACGCGTGTATCGCTGGGGAATGACCCTTTGCATTGCCAGTAATATTCTTTGCTCTAAGACACAAGAATCTTTACTTTCTGATGTCAATATAGACATTTAAACTTTCATCAGTGTTAGCAGAGTATTTTTCCTCATTATTTTACTTTTCAACTGTTTGTGTCTTTATATTCAATTCTTTGTTTTTAAAAAAATTCGATTTGACAATTTTTGCCTCATAATTTAGGGCATTTATATTTAATATGATTGCTGCTACAGCTGGATTCAGGCTTATCATATTTCTTGTACTTTCTGTCTTCCTTTATTGTTTTTATTTGGCTCTTGTTTTAAATTTATGATTTTATTTTTACAAGTTTTTTTTTTTTTTAATTTGAAAGACAGTTACAGGGGTAAAGGGAGGGAAAGGCACAGAGAGCTCTTCCATTGGCTGGTTCTTTTCTGAATGGCCACAATGGCTCCAGCTGATCTAGGCTAATGCCAGGCACATGGAACACCCTCTGGGTCTCACATGTGTGAATCAAAGGCTCAGCTACTTTGGCCACCATTTGCTGACTTCCCAGGTACATTCAAAGAAGCTGGATTGGAAGCAAAGTAGCTGGAACTTCAGCTGGGCTCAGGTATGGGATGCTGGCTTGGCAAGTGGCTTAACCTGCTGGCCACAGCACTAGCACCTATGATTCCATCTCGACTTTTTTGTTGACTTATTAGCATTCATCTTTTATTGAGTTGTTTTAGTGATTCATTTGGGGTTATAGTGTAAGTTAGAGATGCCACACTTTACATGTAGGATGTCAGACTTAGGCTATAAAAAATTTGTAATAGGGTATTTTAACTTTATCCCGCATGGATTTTGTGCAATTTCTGGCCAACTCTTACTTGTGCATATATTATACAGCTGGTAAGACACACTTACAACTCTTTGATCTAAATAATCAGTTATCTTCAAATAAATAGTAAGGTCTGAATGTTAATCCTGGTGTACTTGTGGTCTGCTTCCTGTTCGGTAGAGCTGTGCTTACATTTGGCTCAGTAGACTTCCATCTGAAGGACTGCTGGCCATGAATCCTTCTCAGTCCCTGAATGCTTCAAAAGGCTTTTACTTGCTTTAAAAAAATACATTTTTTTACATTGTTTATTTGAAAACTAGAAACTACTGGTTCACTCCTCAAATGTTCTCCGGAGCCAGGAGCCAGGAGCCAGGAGCCAAATTTAGGTCTTCCACACAGATGTCAGGGATGTAGGTACTTAAACCACCACCTACCTACTGCCTTGCAGGATGTGCGTCGGCTGGAAGCTGGAGGAAAGGCTACAGCTGGGACTCAGATCTAGGCACTCTGATAGGCAATGCACACATCCCAAGTGGCGTCTTAATTGCTGGGCCAAATGCCTGCCCGCTTCTCAAAGTTCTCTCGCTTACTGGCATTTACTGTATGTTCTTTGTATTGCAATTCTTAGTGTATAAGAATTGAGCCTGGATGAGATGAAATAATTTGTCTGGGATCACTTATTGAGTAAGTGGTAGATATCTGAAACTATTGTCAATCTGGGGCACAAATTCTTAGTCACCTGGCATCTTGCCATTAGGCATCATTAGCCTGAGCTGCTTTTTAAAAATTTCAGTGCTTTTCTTGTGCACAGTATGCTAGGTTCACTTAAAAATATGTTGACGATATTGTTCAATTTTCTTTTAGTTTGGGCTACTTTCACTAAGATTTCACTAAATTTCATCAGATTTCACTAAATCTGCTGTCATCCTTATCTTTAAAACATACATATCTTTTTAACGTCATTTTTTTCCTGACTGCTTAAAATGTTTTCTCTGTATTAGTGATTTTAAATAATTTAAGTAGAATTTACCTTAGTAAAATTTCTAGCACTTGTGTTTTTTGTTGTTTTTTTTTTTTTTCTCTCTGTGTGTGCTGTTTTTGAACTACTTGAATCAGGAAGTTTACAAATTTCATTGAGATGGAAAGAATTTGGGTTGTAATTTCATTAGGTTTTTTTTTTTTTCTTTAGTGAGATGCTGGAGTTGGAGAAAGAACTGGGATTTCAACGTCTGCTCTCTGAAAAGGGATGTGGCTGTCCCGGGGGGTCCTGACTCCTGACTGCTAAGTTTGTGCTTGCCCAGACTTTTGTATTGTTGGTGGCACTGATCACAAATTTATTAGGCATTTAGGACTGTTCTTAAGCTCACGGTGGCTCAACGCTGTTCTTCTTTCTTCTTCTCTTTTTTTTTGGATAGGCTCGTATCATTCCAGTGTTTTTCACCTTGATATAGTACTTGACATCCCTAGAAGTTTGAGTTGGACCTTTTCATCTCTTCCACATTTCTGTTGACCATGTTTAATTTTTCTTCTGGCTTATTGAGCATATGAGATATACTTACAATAACTTTTAATACTTTTTATCTGCAAATTCTATCATTTGTGTTATTTCTAGTAGGCTGCAAGGGTTTGATTTGTTTTCTGGTAAGAGTTGATCTTATGGTAATGCCGCTGTTGTAGCAATCATGTTAGACCACTTGCTTGCACTTCAACTCACCCTGTTGTGTGACCCAGAACTTTAGAGCTGAGCACCTGTCTGGGGCAGTCCTCCGGCTGGTGGGACTTCCAAGCAAGGGCCTCACAATCCTGCTTGCACCCTTCTTTCAGATTGGTCACTTCTTTTCTGGGTCCACGATTGGTGACTAAGGCTGCATTAGATTATGTTCCCAGGGAAAAGCCAATTTTTTTGTTTGCAAGCTAACTCCTTTTCTTTATTTCCTTCAAATAGGATACATCAGTTTTTCAGATTGTAACTATGATATATGGCTATTTAGACAACTTGAAATTTTTTGAAAAATATCTGTCACTACATTTGCTGTATTCTTTAACTACCAGTAACATTTTTTTGTATTTCTCTTTTATATAACTGGCCAGTATGAGGGGTTGTACATAGTTGACACATACAGAAAATGGACTGTATGAAAAACTACACATGGGCTTAAAGTATTCTTAGATCTAAATAAATTTATCTCTTATTTTTACTTTCCATGAGCTGTTTGAAGTCTGTGAATACTCTCTACACACTTTGAACTCTGTCTCTTTTCAATGTTTTTTCCTGTATCACTAAAAATAATTTCAACAAGTAGTGCTATTTTATCAGACACGTTTATGTATATGTACCATTTTACACAATAGTCATATACTATAGAAATTTGTTTACTGAAGTGAAGCAGGAAATAATATTTAATAGATTTGACATGTACCTTGAATTAAATTTTATGTTATTGTCTAAGCGTAGGACAAAGTTTTTGTTAGAGTTTCAAATAAGTTTCTAAACATTCCTTTGCATCCATGTGATAACTAAGTGCATCCTCTCCTTTCCTTGCATCCCACATTAGCATGAATTTGACAAATCACACCGCAGAATGGACATGCTATATCCACCTTAATTTGGGTGAGAGGTTCCTTCCATGATTAATGCCAAGAATTTTTTCAGGGTCTGCTCAAGCCAGATGGAGACCTTTTAGCTTACTATCCTATTTGTTTTGTTTGTTTAGGAGTTATGTCTTGTTTACTGCTTCACAGAATTTGAGATGACTAGTAGATACATAATGAGACAAAAAACAGTAAGATAAAGACTGTCAAGACTAAAGAAAAGAAAAAAATGTTAATGGACATCTAATTCAATTATCATCTGGGTATTGGCTTTGAAATTGGAGTTGTGGGCTTCTCCACCTTCCACCCCGCAGTAGTTTTGGGCTCTGTAGGCAACTCGTAGGAACCCAGGAGGACAAGACAGAGAGATTTTTGGTACCTAGACATCAACCCTGAGGTCCTCTGGGACGCTGGGGTCCCACTTTGTCTTCAGACAGTGCTCACCTATCATGTTACCGCGCTCCCAGAAAACCCTCCGTGGGTCCCCGGCCTTAGCGGACACTGTCGAGGAGCACTGCGGCAGTAGGTGGACATCTTTCATAGACCGCTGTCCTCTGCGGGGAGACGCACGATTGGTCTTTGACTTCAGCAAGGGTCCTTTGCACAGCGGTACAGCAGGAAGTGGAAGACTGCGGCCCTGCTGCTGTACTAAGAAGTCATTATCGCCAGACAGAGCAGAAGTATGGACTGCAGATAATGGGCCTCTCAGGCTGTCCAGAAATCGTTACATGACTGAGGAAGAAGCAGCAACTGTTTTAAATCCCATTAGTGCGGCTGATGGGCTGTCTGGGACAGGATGCTCGTACCTGAACCAGCAGCTTAGAATAACATCTTCTTGTTAACCCTTTAATGCTGGGAACTGTTGTATTCCGGGCTGTGGTTCCACTTTCCCAAAGAGAAGAAGAAAATCATCTTAGGTGTCTCGTACATTGTCATATAATTCTACAACTACATTCTGTATTCAACAGTAACGCCTTGCACAGTGAGTAGCCTGGACTCTTCTCAAGGCTATGCGCCTCATACGTGAGAGAGGCGAGCTGTGAACCCAGACCTTTTCATTCTAGAGTCCGTACTGTAGTTCCTAAGTGACTGTCACAGTGGGTGACATTAACGACTTGGCTCTTAGCCTGACAACCCATATATTTGCCAAGTCAAAACACTCACATTTTCTGTGCAAACTCTATTTTCAGAATTAGCAATACGTAGACCATTTTTCAATCTTTTCTTCCTTTCTGGATTTTTTTTTTCATTTTTGTTCTATAATCAGAATAATGAACTCAAGTAGTTATTGTTTCATAAGCTGGTTGCCCAAGATGGCTTGTTATAAAACAGAGATATAGACAAGGAGCATGCTCTGCTTTTCCTTTAGTCTTACAACTGGATTTTAATTTTTTGAAATGTCTTCTGATTTTTAGCAATTTGAGGATTTTGGTGTTAAAAATGAATAATTTTAGAAAAATTTTTTATTTTTAAGTATCTACAGATTGCTATCAGACAAGGTTTTTTTTTTTTCCCCCTAAAGAATTGTTTGAAAGAGTTATAGAGAGAAAGGGAGACAGACGCATCTTCCATCTGCTGATTCACTCTGTGGATGACTACAACAGCTGGGGACCGGCCAGGCTGAAGTCAGTAGCCAGGAGTTTCATCTGGGTCTCCCATGTGGGTGGCAGGAACCCGTGTGCTTGAACCATCTTGTGTTGCTTTTCTCAGACCATGAATAGGGAGCCAGTACAAAGTTTTGCTGAGCTGAGTTGGTTCATGTTGGTTGGATTGGATCTGGGTCTACAGAAGAGCTGGTTTGAGTAGCCTGTTGTGCCAATGGATATGGTCCTCATTATTCTTAAATGTTGTTGGCTTCTTTTGGTCTTTTGGAGAGGTATTAAAGATCTTTGCTTGATTCACTGAAGTGGGGAGGTCAGTCTTTTGTGGCACCTGGTTTTGTCTCTCTCCTTTGCACAAGAGTCTGCAAAGGCAGTGGCCCTACATGCAGTTGCTTTCAATGAGATCAAAGCTCACACTCTGGTGGTCTCTGAGATTGGAGATCCCAAGGCAGCCAAAGCCAAATGGGCATGAAAACGTGGGCTACTTGCCAATTTCAAAGGTCATCAGTGGGATGGAGAGCAAATCTGAAAAAGGCAGGTGTTCCTGGGAGGTTCAGGTGATCAACCTCTGGGACGTGGAAGGGCACAGGCAGAAACATTTCTGCGCAACATCTGTCTATGCGTATCTCAGGCACCGAGGCTCCTGGCTCAGTCCAGCCGGGCTGGCCCTTTCTCGTGGCTGGGGCCATCTCTCTTCCTCTCCTAGGAAAAGTAAGAAAGGCAGGCAGGCAGGCAGACAGGCTAAACAAGTTTTGCACAAGTTTTCCATCAGCGATATTGTAATGGTTATATGATACAATGATGGCTCCTAATTATTTGTCCTTTAGGGAGTTACATGACAGCTAAAACATCACAATTATAGAATTTTTTTGAATGTAAATGCCTTCAAAAATGTCCACTTTTTTTCATTATGCTATTTTGGGCACTGAATATTTCATTGTCAAAACATAAAAAAAAAAAACAGTCCTCAATAACAAAAAGATGTTTTTAGTTAAGGACCACCTCATTTTTTTTTTTTAAATCAAACTATCCTCAGGCTTGCAAAACTAGATTTTATAAACTTGTTTATCCACAAGATCTGCCATAGTGCCAATTTCAATGTTTTTGCCACTTTTGTTCCACTTTACGGAATAGTCATGAGGCAAGTCAGTTGCCAACACAGCAATAGTCTACGGAAACAATAGATGTCTTTTTCCATGTTGTAACCAATGCTCAGTTGTAATTATCTCATCTGTTTATGCTTCTGTGCTAGGCCAGTTAGTCACAACTTCAATGTGGTGTTAGCAAAAAGCTTATCTTTTGTGTTATTTGGAATTTTTAAAGAGTGTTTTAAAGCAGAAGTCTTCTTTGAACAAGGCCACATATGCATAAAACAATGTTCCAGTCACAAGAGTGATAGCTTGGGCAGATGTTGGTACCCGTGTGACTCAACAAGCTGCACAGCCTTTGCACATTATGTAGATGTCCCACAACAAATTCCTAATGCTATGCCAGCTTTTCCTTGTTAAGAATTATATTTCCAAGGGTACCCTTGGTTTGTTCATCTGTCTAGAGACCTTGATTAAATACTGCATGTATGAGATACTTGTGGTAGTTGTAATAGATGCTATGAGGAATCCAAAATGAGGATGGCATAGTCCTGATCTTCCGTCTGTTGACATTCCTCGAAGACTTTAAAGAATGTGTAGCATTTTAGTAATTAGAAGCAGGTAAAGCACATTCTATGTTGGGGAGGAGAGTGCACATTTGACTGGTTATTGGGTAGTTGTGGTGAAAACAAGAAGGAGAAAACAAACACTAGAAATGTTGAAGAGAAAACATGTAAGAACTGGTAATTGCTTAGAAATAAAAGTGGAACAAAAGAGAAGAGTAAAAAAGTAGACACTATTGGATTTTGTGATTAGAAGATAATTTTGATGCATGAATATGCAATGTCAATAAAATACTCAGGGGAGGGAGCAGATGTGTACCCTGCTGGATTAGAAACCTGCCTTCCACACTCGAGTGTTTGGCTTGGATTCCCAACTCTGCTTTTGACTGTAGAGTGGGAGGTGGTAGTGATGGCTCAAGCACCTGAGTTCTGGCTGCTTCTGTTGTGGTCCTGTCCCAGCCTTGGCTGCTGAGGACACTTGGAGAGTAAGCCAGTGGATGGGACATCTCATTCTGATTACTTGTCCACAAAGTGAACAAATATAAAGTAAAAAAACAGCTGAAGACACAAGCCATATTATAAAAGATTAGTGTGTAGGAACAAAGAAGGGAATTTAGTCTATTTCAGAAATTGTCAACAGAGGATGGAGTTGAAGGAGGTATTTATGTGTGTATATATGTATGTGGGTGTGTATGTGTGAATGCATGTATCTGTGTATTTGCTGGAGAGAGCTGAATTACTTTGAAGGCAGAGAAGGGAAGGGGCCAGCGGTTAGGTAGGATAAATGGAAAAAAGGGTATAGCTAGTGGAAACAAGAAATGGAAGAGAAGGAAATAAATACACATTGGAAGATTTAGTGGGACAGAGGTGTTAATTCCTTTAAGGAATAAGAGAAAAAATGAGACTGAGTGAAGGTATGGAGGAATTATCTAGTCTTCTATGGGAAAGACATCAGGCCTCAGGTTGATTCAGACTTGATTTTAGAGGCATCTACTGGGCTAGAGAATGTAAATGCTTGACGAATATTGTAGGGCATAACTAAGGGGCCAATAAGTGATTAGAACAGTGTAGTGTAAGTGATTCTTGTTTGGTATTAGCGTGACAGGCAGTGGTGTCATGGGCAGCACTGGGGCTGAGCAGGGCTAGGTGTGGCAGATTAAAATCCATTAGTGCCACTTGCTCTACAAGCAGTGTTTTTAATTGTTAGTCTGAAGTAAAACACGTAAATATTAGAATGGCACGAAAGTTTGTATAAACTTGGGTTCCATGTTTCTGTTCTGTAAGTATAAGTGATTGAACATGGTCTGTATTGTAGGTCCAAGGTGATCTAGTTGGGACAGATCTGGAAGCAGTATCTGAGTGAAGTGGCCTCTCTCCTGCTTTCTGTCTCAGAGCTGGGGTAATCTACAGAATTAACTTGGAGAGGGGTTGGAGCCATGGAATGAGTAGCTCCACTGTTTTGTAACAAGTAACTTGAGGTACAATTTAGAGAAATAAAAGGACCGTGTTCTTAGTGGGAGTGTTTGCATTCTTTAACCCTTTTATGAGGAGGAATCTATGGAAAATATGTTTATATAAAGATTAGAGCATTTATAAGAAAAAATTTATACCATGAAATTTAAGCAGGATGAAGTTAGAAAATTACAGAGAAGTGGAAATGTTGATAGTATGGGTGTGATTGTAAGCTTGTGGGCCAAGTTTTGCATGTTTATCATGTATAACAGTTTTGCAGGTCTCTTAATAGTTGGATATTATAAGATTAATTTGTGAAAAGGATGCATATTGTGAGAATATGTGTTCAACTGAAAATAATCATTTTTTAAAGAAGCTCTTTTTAGGATCAAAACAGATAACAGCTTACATCAGTGTAACGACAAACAAGAAGCTCTGAAAATTCATTCCTCTCTAAAAGTCATGACATAGACCACTGGCAAAAGTTGTTAAACTCATTTCATTCTTTTGAAAACTCTTGTAATTAACTAGAGACTGACACTATTTCATGAAATGCTCAAGAAGTAGGGCTGCATATTGTTGTGGTATTTTGGTTTGCCCTACTTTCATTCCTTTTTTTCCTGCTGTGCAGTAGCCTTGAAAATCAAACAAAATATTTAATACAAAAATATTGAACTAGAATAGATAAATACAAAAGAAAACAAAAAGCAAAGTGATAGAATTTAAGGGAGAAAGAAACAATTCAACAGTACGAATGGGTTGAAACTTGGAAAGATTAACAAGAAAACAGAAACCTTGATCAACACTATCAATCATCCTAACCTAACACTGTAGAATACTCCCCATTAAAATCTATGAAATGTTATCTAAGACACATCATATATTAGGTTGTGAAACAAATATTAACAACATTTTTGAAGATTTACTCATTTGATAGATAGGGTTACAGAAAGGGAAAAACAAGGTAGAGAGAGAAGATTCTTCCAGTCTCAGGTACACTTCCAGCATTGAACCAGACCAAAGCCAGGAGTTTCTTCTATGTTTCTCATGTGGCTTCATAAGCCCAAATGCTTGAGTTTAGTACATATATTTTCTGTTGTTTTTTTTTCCAGGGTGTAGAATGGAACTGGATTGGAACTGGAGCAGGCTCCATTAGGGAATGCCAGTATTTGGTCCCCAAATATTTTTTTAAAATTATTTTTTATTGATTACATTGCATTATGTGACACTGTCTCATAGGCTCTGGGATTCCCCCAAACTCTCCCTCTATTGTGGATTCCTCCATCTAGTTGCAGTATTACAGTTCAAGTTCAGTTAAGATTCTTTCATTGCAAGCATAGAGTCCAGCATCTTATTGTCCAGATAAATTCAGTGATTTCTTGGGAAGATCATCTCTGGTCTGAAAGCAGAGCTGGCAGAATATCATCCCGATCAATTAAAAGCCACAACATAACATCAACATCAATTTACAACATTATGGAATTAATTGACGTGGTATTGAATAACAAATATGTTAAAAAATGCAAGTTCTTAACCGCATCTTCTGACTACTTCATTGACATTTCAATTTTGGCTTATACACAGAACCGGCTGCTATACACCTTAAATTGGCTATAGGGTACTATTCAGCTGTCTTGTGACTATTTTCATTTTAGCATTCAGCAGTTTATAGTGTTGAAGCTTAATTTTGCTGAACTTGGCAGATTTTGGGATAGTCTAAACTGGTTTATAACTCTAACAAGGCATATGTCAACAGTTGAAGTGCAGAACTGTTTTAGGAGGGGTGTGCAGAAAAATCATCAATACCTTAGTGAGGAGTAACTAATCTTTGTGTCCTACCTAGTAAGGCATGAGTGAGTCCATGCTGTTGGTCCCCAAATATTGACAAATTTTAAAGGACTGAAATTGTAGAAGGTATGTTTTCTGAGTGTAATGGAATAAATGGGAATAAGTAACATGGAATTTTGAAAAATTCAGAAGTATGTGGAGGCCAAACAATACTCTCTCAGATTTTCAATACATGAAACGATAAGTGACAATGGGGCCTGGCGGCGTGGCCTAGTGGGTAAAGTCTTTGCCATGCACCCCCTGGGATCCCATATGGGTGTCGATTCTAATCCCGGTGGCCTCACTGCCCATCCAGCTCCCTGCTTATGGCCTGGGAAAGTAGTTAAGGACAGCCCAAAGCCTTGGGACCCTGCACCTGTGTGGGAGACCTGGAAAAAGCTCCTGGCTCCTGGCTTCAGATTGGTTCAGCTCTGGCCGTTGCAGTCACTTGGTGAGTGAATCATCAAATGGAAGATTTTCCTCTCTGTCTCTCCTCCTCTCTGTATATCTGATTTTGCCATAGAAATAAATAAATCTTTTAAAAAAGATAAGTGACAATGGAAATTAGAAAATGAGATTAAAAGAAGAACTATAATGTAGCTGGATTTATGGGATGAAGATAAAGCAGAGCTTAGAGAGGAAATATATTGTTGTAAATGCTTACATTAGTGAGGAATAATGACCCCAAATCAATAACCTAACTTTCTGCCTTATGAAATTAGCTAGATAAAGAAAGGAAAACTAAAGCCAATGTAAGTCTAAGAAAGGAAATAAAAGTTTAGCATGGAAATAGGTGTAATGCAAAACAGAAAAATAGCAAAGAAAATAATGTCAGATGTTGGTGTTTTGAAAGATAAAGTTTGTAAGTTAGCCTGACTGAAAAATGAGAAGATTCAGATGACTGAAATTAAGAATGAAAGAGAAAATAACATTCTCAATCTTAAAAAACAAAATGATTATAAGGAGACAATATGAATTTTTATGGCAAACAAAATATCAAAATTTAATGAATGTATTTGTAATCAAGAGAATTGGGTATAATTTATATGCCCCAGAGTTGAAAACACATGTGCCAATAAGTTGCACATGAATGATGAACGATCATTGCAACACTACTCATAGTAGCCAAAAATGTGAGAAATAACATGAAGGTCCATCAACTGAAGAGTGTATGCACAACATATGGTATGTCTGTAGAACTGAGCACTTTAATGTTACATGCGATCTCATGGATGAGCGTTGAAAGCATTACGCTAAGTCCATGCAGCCAGACACGAATGGCCACAGAGTTATACTTCTGTTTACATGAAGTGTTCAGAATTAAGCAAATCTGTGGAGTCAGAAAGTAGATGAGTAGTTGCTAAGAGGGAGATAAGTTAGTTGCTACTAACCTTCACCTTGTTGACTTAAAGCAGTAGAAATTTGGTCTCTCACAGTGCTGGAGCCAAGTCGTCTGACATCAAGATTCTGGTGGGGCTGGGTCATTCTGTGTAGGAGGAAGGCTCCATTCTCCCTATGTGCTCCTGGAAACTGCTGGCCTTTCTTGGCTTATAAAGCGTTATTCCAATCTCTGCATTCACGTTCACGTTACATTTTCCTCTGTGATGTTCCCCGGTGTGTTTTATCCTCTTATAAAAACATTTGTCACTGGATTTGGGGCCACTGAATAATCCAGAAAACTATTAGCTTGTGACTAGTAAAGACATCCACATTGCTCTTTTACAAAGTAAGATCACACAGGTTGCAAGTAAATGCATATTTTGGAAGGCTAGCAGTTAACCTGCAGCAGAACAATTTGGTTAACATACTAAAGATCATTAATTGTGCATTTTATTCAAAATACTTATTTATTTGCAATTAAGAGGAACATAGAAACAGTAGAACTTTTTGTTCCTGATTCCCTCCTAAAACCCACAATACCTATGGCTGTGAGGAATCTATAATTCAATCTGAGTTTCTCATGTGGATGATGGAAACTCAATTACTGAGCCATTATCTGCCCAGGGATGAATTAGCAGTGAAACGAGTTGGAAGCAGAACAGGGGCTGAAACCCAGGCACTTGAGTTGTCCGTATTCCAAGCAGATTTTTTAAATTTAAAATTTTATTTTTAATATTCTTTACCTAACTGAAGGGAGTGATGTCCATGCAGGTCTCTGATTGGAGTGGGGGGATCATGTATGGAAGAAGGTGGGTGAGACACATGTCTTATTAGTTTTTTTTCCTCCTGCGTCCACAGCGGAGAGTGGGGCGGGGCCTGCTCCTTGTTGTCAAACTACATCATCACCCTGTGATGGGGGAAGGTCATTTGATGACAACTTAGAGATCCCAATGTGTGGAAGAATGTTATGAGGATATTACTTGAGTGATTTTGACAGTTCTAAGAATTTGTTAATTTCATTGCTTCAGGGTTGAGAAAATCTTTCCAAGGCCTGCTCATAGACAAAGTCCACCTTAGTGCATTCACAGATCCAAAGTTTGGCCAGGAGAAATATCCAACCTGTTTTGCTTTCCATCTCCAACGAAGCAGTTGATGTCCCTTGCTGGTCTAGATGAGTTGGCCATCATATCCCCTGTGTGCATCTGGGCATGCCATCCATTATACAGGCATCATCAACCGAGGAGACCAACTTCCTATATATGCACTCCAAGGTTATACAACAGATCCTGTAGTTTTGCCTGTGCCTGGGATCTGAGTCTAGTGTTCTAGTTCGGGAGTCTCCCAAGAAACCTCATCTGTGGTAACTTTGGACTTGAATCTAGTGTGTGTCAGCCAGTGAAGGGTTAGATTTGGTTTGTCACCTGTATCAGCCAATGCACATACTGGTGGATGCAAGCTGCCTAGTCAGTTCTGCCCCAGTTACACACCTCACTTGAACTAACAGGTGCTACAGCCCAGTCCAGCCAGCCAACAACCACAGACCTGTCCTCATGCATACTGACAGTTGCTGAGGCCTAGTTGGGGCAACCCCTAGTGATCTCCACCATCCTGTTCCCAGCCCTGCTTTTTGGTGAGTGCCAGTCGTTGCCACAGCCTAGCCCATCCAGCCAACCACAGACCCAGTCGTCAGGCATACTGATGAGTGCAGTGGTCTGATTGGTACAACTCCCAATGACTCCCACCAGACCCATCCTCAGCTCTGTTTTTTCCAAGTGCCAGACTGCCACAGCCTAGCCTGGCTCAGCCTAGCTCAGCCTTGCCCACTCCCAATCCAAGCTCTTACTGGCAGGTGTAATAGCCTCACCCAGCCTGGCCCATACCCATCAGCAGCCCTCATGTGAATTGGTGGGTGCTGTGGTCCTACCCACAAGCCTGGCTTATATCCTGTCCTGGCTCTCATCTATGCCAGTGTGTGCATTGGACTGGCTCAGCCCTACTTGTCCCCAGACCCGACCTGCATGTGTCATAATGGGTGTTGCAGCCCAGCTTGGTCTGGTCTGTCCCCAGCTCTGGCTCTTGTTCTCACCAGCTGGAGCTGTGGCCTAGCAGGGATGTTCCCCAAGTTCCCCTACCAGGACTGCTTCCAGCAGTGGATCTTGTATGTGCTGGTAGGTGCCCAAGCAGTATTTTTTTTTTTTTAAAAAGATCTTTATTTGAAAGACAGTGAGTGAGAGAGAGAGAGACTCTTTCATCTATGGGCCCAAATGGTTGTCATGGGCCAGGCAGAAGCCAGGAGCCAGGAGCCAGGAACTTCTTTCAGGTCTCCCATGTGGGTGCAGGATCCTTGGACTTGGGCCATTCTCCTTTGCTTTCTCAGGGTATAAGCAGGAAACTGGATGAGAATTGGAGCAGCCAGGGCTCCAACTGGTGCCCATTTGGGATGCTGGTGCTGCAGGTAGCGGTTTTACTTGCTATGCTACATGTTAGCCACCAAACTATATCTTAACTATTGCACAAAACAGTCTTTAAAAGGTTGAGTTTCATGGTATGTAAATTGTATTTCACTAAACAAGAGATGACAAGGAACACAACTTTACAATGTCTTTATTTGATATTTATGACTAAAGATCTATGTAGATTATAAATTAAGGACTATTAACTTTTAAACTCCTAAGATTATAAATGAAGATGGCACACTCAGAAAGGAGTGCTTTAGAAAATATTGCCTTGTTTTCACTGCCATATTTAGTCAGTTATTTGGAGAATGTTTTTGTTGGATGTGAACTAGAGCAAACTCAGATGAACTGGGTTTATAACCTATTGTCCTTAATTTTTTGCACATTCTGTAAAAAATTCCTACAAACTAAAATGCAACATTGATTTTCAGGTGCAATGATGTGCTAGAGTTTAATTTCTATTCAGTTTCCTTATTAGTATAATATATCCATCCTTAATTGCTATTTGAAAGCAATTACTGATCAGGAAGAAAAGAAGAGATGGTCACTAGTTATGAATAGTTCTAGAAGGAGCCCAAAGCATCAATGACTCCAATTTTATCTACTGTTTTGAGAGTTGGCACCAGAAATTTGTGCTTTCTTTAAAATAAGGCTTGAGTCCTAATTACCAATATATTGTTGCATTTTAAAAAAGCATCTATTTGTTTTTATTTGAAAAGCGTATTTAACAGAGAGAGAAGGAGAGACACAGAGAGAGGTCTTCGAACTACTGGTTCATTCCCCGGATGGCCACAGCAGCCAGAGCTGAGTTGATCCAAAGCCAGGAGCCAGAAGCTTCCTCCAGGTTTCCCATACGGGAACAGGGGCCCAAGGATTTGGTCTATCCTCGACTGCTTTCCCAAGCCACAAGCAGGGAGCTAGATGGAAAGTGGAGCCGCCAGGATTAGAACCGGCGCCCATATGGGATGCTGGCCGGCAGGGAGAGGATTAGCCTAGCATGTCACTGTGTTGGCCACTTGTTCCTTTTCTTTTTTTTTTTTTGCTATAAATTTCTGTCACTTTTTACTCTGAAGACACTGATGTAGAAACTAGCTAGAGAGAGACATTTTGCAGGTTAACATA
This sequence comes from Ochotona curzoniae, assembly GCF_017591425.1. Classification (NCBI taxonomy): domain Eukaryota; kingdom Metazoa; phylum Chordata; class Mammalia; order Lagomorpha; family Ochotonidae; genus Ochotona; species Ochotona curzoniae. The sequence continues at coordinate 12,875,481 of NW_024465520.1, read as the reverse complement.
TCTCAGCTTTTTTAAGCTGTGGTAAATCTCTGGTATGTTTGGAGCAATTTGGCTTCTCCCACGAGTAACAACACGGGTTCTTCTCTGTATGAGCTACAACCCAAATGTATGGATATTCTTTTGTTTTACATTCTCTGTCAGTGGTCCACTTTTGCCTTATTCATTGAAAATGGTTATTATTTATTTTTTTTTTTTTGCTTTATAATGAAGGAACCACTTTCATTTGACTTTTCATTATGGATCAAATAGTTTTATCCCATTTTGTTGATTGCTCATGTAGAAATTTAATATTTGTATTATGTGACTCATATCCCACTCTGCGTATTATTACATGCTGTCTATTTTTGTTATAATTTCAAACAAATGTTTACTCGGTACTTTCTCTTAATCTGATATTGCATGGAAAAAAGCAAAAATACAAGCATTTGAGAATCACTTGAGGTCTTAGTGCAGAATTAAGATGGCCATGAAAATAATATTATTAAAACTCAAAAGAAATTGGAGCAATATTTAATTGAAGATAATAAAATTATGATATAGAGACTGTAAGTTACTTATTCACGATCTCAGTGTTAGTGGCTACCCCAGGGCTAGAACTGCACTATATCAGATACTTCATCATCTGAAAGGTAAAAAGTAAGTCACAGTATAAGGTTAACTGGTAAAGTATATGATTCCAGCTAGGGCATGCACACAAGGTCAAGGATAAAAGATACTGACTGAAAGTGGATGAGGTAGTCTTGCTGCAGCAGTGAGACCTGAGCTGGGTCTTGAAGGATGTGCAGGATTTGGACAGGTGTAATGGAGAAGGAGAAACCCTCCCAGGTTAGAGATGCTGGTGGGGGCAGAAAAGATAAAGATTGGGAGAGACTGGGTTTTAAAGGAGGCTGATGGACCCCTGATTTCCACACACTCATGAAGTCCTAGGAAGGCCAGTGAAAGGCTCAAACAGAATTTGTAGAATAGTAGAAACAGCACACCAGCTAAAGTGGAAAACACTTGGCTTCAAAGCTTGGCCCCTCTCCTCAGTAACTACATTCCCCTGAGGAGGTTTCTGACCTTGATATGTCTGCTTTCTATATGGAAAGAAGTAATTTATGTTTTTCCTGAGGCTCTTAGGATTAAATGGATGTGCATGAAGAACCTAGGATGGGGCTGGACGTGCAGTTATGCTCCAACTGTGGTCATCCCAGATTGGCATTTGATAAAATTCAAGATTCCTAGGAGACTGGTTTCTTTTCTTAGTGGTCCTTTTCATGGACTGTTCTCTGCATTATTAAACTATTATGCAAATGTGCAACGTTGGCTGGGTATGGTCTGTGTCTTTGCAGAAGTACTGGTTGAGTTGACAGCAGCCACACACTGGCTGGGAGATGCTCACAAGCTTAGCTAACAGGTCCAACTGGATGGATGATTTAAGAGTGGGTGCCAACAGACCCTCAAAGTCTACATTCTCAGAAATTCACAATTGGTCTTGAACGTGATTATTTGATGCAGGTTTGGTGATTCCTTATTGATTAATAGACTTGATTTCTTATTGATTAATAGACTTATGAGGTGAGAAATTCCAGCCTTTTCTTGGTTTCGTTGTGGATGCGTCTCAGGGATCACACAGATGCCAAAGAACATTTCGCTTTCTCTGATTGGTGGAGGCAGCTGTTGGACACTGGAGAGCTGGAAGGATGAGAGCTATGCTGACAGAAGGGTTGGGCTGGAGTCCCAGCTTCCTGCCACTTCCTGAGTGAGTGACTGTGAACATTTGTTGTTCTAAATGGACACTAACATCTGTAAAGTGGCACTAATTCTGCTTCGTGGGGCTGCTATGAGGTTAAATCACAACCATAGATTTGACTGTGCTTTCTAAAGATTGAGACACAATGTGTATGTTAGTTGTTCTAGCTGGGTGCCAGAGAGCATTGTATTTCTGGGAAGATTTCTTTTAGTACTGAAAAAAGGACTCAGGGAGTATGTTGACGTTGAGGTGAATGGGAGGACAGGATGACTAACATAGTCAAGGCCTCTGCAGAGAAAATAACGTAACAATGATTGCTGTTTACTAAAACTCTATGCACTCTCACACATTCTTCCCATAGAGCCCCACCAGATCTTTATTATTCCTACTTTACAGAGGAGGAAACAAAGGCAAACATAGAAGATATAGAGACTTGAAGAGAGGGATTTATGACTCAAAATAAGCCACATTCTTTTTTCAGAACACTAAAGGTTAATTTTGCATAGGATGTCAGTTGGGACATTAAAAAGAAAAATTCTAAGACTGTATCACGTTTTCATTAGCTGTGTTTGAGACATTTATTCATCTATTTTTAAGACCATTGTTTCCTCATTCTCTTTTTTCCTTCTTGTGTCTGGGGAGAGACCTAGGGAGAAGCCACACCCACCCTCCCAACCATCCCAGAGTCCTTGATGTGGGGCATGCTCTGAGGGCACTGCTCAAGTGGTTTTGATAGTTCAACAGTTCTGAATTGCTGCCAGTTTCACCATTCATTCCAAGCACAATGACATCTCTCCAGAATCCCTTGTCTGATACAGTCTATCTTTAAGTCTTCGTTTGGCCAGATGTTCACGGCGAATGCTTGTCTGGGGTATTGATCAATTTTTCTGTCCTCTGTCACGGTACCACGTGTTCTCTGTAGGTTCCAATGTACTGTCATATTCTCCATGTGCACTGGATATGCTGTCCACTGCTCTGTCTGAGCCACATGCGCTCCACGCTCAGACCATGGAACCTGCAATTCTCTGCATAGTTGGGGTTCTGAGTTCAGTAGCTCAGTTGGGGGAAATCCCCAAAGAAACTTCATCTGAAGTGATCCCAGACCTGATTCTTGTGTGTGCTTGCCAGTGCAGAGTCTGGCACAGACTGTCACCCCAATGAGCCTATGCATATGCTGGTGGTTGCAATTGCTGAATAGGTTCTGTCTTCAGCCCTGTCTTCTACACAAACCAATGGGTGTTGCAGCCCAGCCTGATCCTACCCACTACCTGCTCTGCTCTCACACAAACCAGTGGGAGCTGCAGCCGACTTGGAGTGACCTGCAATAACCCTCACCAGGCTGCCCCCTGCCCTGGTTCCTGTGCTTGCCAGTTTGTGCAGCAGACTGATAATGTCTGCTCCACATCCCCTTTAGCTCTCATACATGTCAATGCGGATTGCCCATTGTTTCCCTACTGGACCCACTCCCACCGTTGGATCTTGCACTCTCCAGGTGGTTCTGCAGTTTAACTTGACAGAATTTGCATGCAGTATAGAAACAGTTAACCCAACCTGTCTTTTCCCTGATGAGGCCCACATGAGGCCAACAGGTGTTGTGGCCCTGCCCAGTCTCTCATCTGTCCCCATCCCAACTCATGCTCTCCAGTGGAACTGGTGGTTCAGCAGGGGAGCTTCATGCAGAGCTCTACTGGCTTTCCCCCTTCCCCATTGGGTCTCATGTGTTCTGGTTGGATGCTGTGGCCCAGTCTGGCAGGGTGTACCTCACCTCAGCTTTTGCCAGTTGGTGCTGTAGCCTGGCTGGGACCAGCCCAACCCCTATTCCAGCTCACACTGGTGGGGGCTACAGCCTAACCCAGCCCAGCCAAGCCAGTACCCAGTCCTAGCCTGGCATGTGTTGCGACCGAACCTGGCCCAATACACATTTCATTCTTGTGCTTGGATTTGCCAGTGGGTGATGCGGACTAGCCCTGCTTGGATTGCCCCTGATCCAGGCCAAATGTATGTTCATGGATACTGTTCCTTGGCCTGGTCTGGGCTGCTCCCTACTGCGGTTCTTGTGTTCACCTGCAGGGACTGCGTCCCGACAGAGGAATTTCCCAAGCTCCTCCATCAGAACCTTTTCAATGCCAGATCTTGCACACATGGTTGGGTCCATGGGCCAGCTGTACTCAATCCACCTCCTGTCTGAGCAGGAACAGTGGCCTGTCCTGGCCGGCCTTCAATCCATTCTGGTTTTTATTGTTGGATGTTACAGCTCAGCCAAGCCTGGTCCCCCAGACACAGCTCACACCTGGCTTAGCAGGGGCAAAAATAGCCTAGCCCGTCCTACACCTACCCTGGCTCTCACAAGCTCAGTCTGGTGCTCCCAGCCCCAGTCTACACTTGTGCTCAGGGACACTGCAGCCATATCCAGACCAGAACGCAGCTCCCACTCTGGCCCCTGCACACACCAGTGTGAACCATAACCCAGCTAGAGTGTCTCCTTAGCTCCCCAACCAGGCCTGTTCCCAACCACAGATCGCATGCATGCCAGTGGTTGTCCTGACCCAGCTTGGTTTAGTCCCACACCTGTCATGACCTTTGGGGCTTTGGATTTAGAGAACAATAACTGTACCCATTAGGAAAACAGTATGTTCCCATGTGCCATATGTTTGGCACAGCAATTCAGTTACAGCTTGGGATGCCCAATTCCCAACCTAGTGTGCTTGGTTTGAGTCCTGGCTTGTCTACTTCAGAACAGCATTGATAATGCACTTGGAGGGTTCAGGTGATTGTTCAAGTACTTGAGTGCCTGCCAGCCATGTGGTAGACTTAGATGAAGCTCTGGGCTCCTTACTTCAGCCTGCCCCATTCTAGTTGCTGCAGATATGAGAGAAGTAACCCAGCTGATGGAAGATCTCTCTCTTACACACTACATGTCTCTCTGCCTTTCAAGTAAAATTAAATTAAAAGTAAAGTTAAAAATGTATATGTGTTTATTTTCTGTTTGTGCATTATATTTGTTTTTTTCCCCTCATATTGTCTTATTTTTAATGAGGAAGAGATTATTTCTGTTGCTATGTAAAAGAGAAACACAGCTACAATGTTTAAGAAACTTGCTCAACGGTGTTTGCCTTTTTTTTTTTAATATATATATTGGAAAGGCAGATATACAGAGAGGAGGAGAGACAAAGAGGACGATCTTCCATCCAATGGTTCACTTCCCAAGTGACCACAACTGCCAGAGCTGAGCCAGTCCAAAGCCAGAAACCAGGAACCAGGAGCCAGGAGCCAGGAGCCAGGAGCCAGGAGCCAGGAGCTCTTCCAGGTCTCCCATACAGGTGCAGGGTCCCAAGGCTTTGGGCTGTCTTTGACTGCTTTCCCAGGCCACAAGCAGCGAGCTGGATGGACAGTGGGGCCACCGGGATTAGACTCGGCGACCATATGGGATCTCGGTGCGTGCAAGGCGAGGACTTTAACCACTGTGCTATTGCACTGGGCCTGCTCAAGGGTATTTAACTACTAGGTGGAAGTGACAGCACTTGCAGCCATGTGTTTCCTACTCTGAACAATGTATCCTCTGTGCTGTCCATTTGGTCTGATTCTATATCTCTACAGAGTCTTCTCACGCTTAGGTGGGCGGATGCCAGTTACAGATGAATGCATAGGTTCTACAGCCTTTTCCAGAATCCCACTTGTCCGCATTTCCATCACCAGCCTTCAACGCACCCACTCCATACAATCTCCACCTTCTCAACTCTGCTTGTTCAAGGCCATGTCAAGTCTACGCTTGCATTCTTTCTTCTGTAGCACACTAGGGCTGATCAGACAGCACTCCTCAACTGTCTAATTCAAAGTTTCCTCCAAAATGCTTGCAATGATAAGGATCTTTAAAAGGGTATTTGTCATAAGATATAAACTGATGTATCTAGAAAACTATTCCAATTATGACTGTTATTTATAGAAGTGAATACCATTGGTAAGTTTTAGCAAAGCACTTATAGTAGAGTGGTTTGGATGAAATCCAGGTTGCTCCCTTGTTTAATATATTATTTATATTAACAAAATTAAATATTAGTTTGACCAGCAAGTAACCCTGTTTTTACTTAGTTCCTGACCTCTTGGGTACTTAAGTTACCGAATGTAAATTTCATTGCATGCACCATGATGTCTGAGCTTCCTGGTAGCATTTGGAAGCGCAGACACTGGATCATCCAGTGTGGAGAAGCCACTCAATCAATTCCGCATGATTCCTTAGGAAGTGCTTCTCTACTATTGTTTGGAAACAGTCAAGATGAAAGGAGGCTACGGATTACTCTTTTACTCACTCCCAGTCTCCGCTGGCTTGTTTGCCACGGATTACTCATTCGCTCCCAGGTGGCTCTTAGCAGCGCTCAGATATTTAAGATGTATCCATTTCCTCATGATTCTATCACATACTTCAGCTCAGTGCTTTATTCCTTTGCAGCCTGAGCCATCACATGCTTGATTATCTAGTGTGGTGGTAGTCTGTCTCCATCCTATTTTCCCTTTTTTTTTTTTTTTTGCAAAGCATGACATTACAGTATGGCAATACATAATCAGAGGCATAGCTAACTGACCCACATGGACAGGTTAGGTTAGGCAGTCAATGTGAGTACCATCCAACTCTAACGCACCAGATCACCCATTTCTCTCCTCAGATCTTCATCAACTACCCAGTGTGGGTTCCAGATGGATCCTGAGGGCAGATCCCTAGAGTAAGATTTTAGTGCTGACTACAACACACACATTAACTCTGCCAATGGGCAATGTACGTGTTCTCTGAGTCTCAGTTTATATACCTGAACAAGAGACTAACGATATACCAACCTCGTGGGACCGCTGTGAGCATCTGTGAGATCACAAGACGAAAGCACTTCGTAACTCGTACTTGGAAGGCTGGCTATTCCATTGGGAAAGCTTGTGATGACTGAAAAGTTCATCCGTGTTAATTCAAAATCTTCCTCCCTCTAAATTATATCCACAGCTTTTAGTTTTCCTAGTATGATGTTGATAATATCATTCACCATTTACTGAACATTTATTATGTGAATAAATGTGTTATAAAGATTCCTCATAGTCTTCAGGGAATGATATGAGTTTTGAAGTTGGCAGCCTGATGTAACATTGAAAGGAGATTAATTTAAGAAATAATAGCTAGGCAGGTGGTAGAAAGCATCGTGTTTATAAATCCCTGGCTGTGGTCGGCATCACTCAGGGCTCCAGCAGGAAACAACCTGCCCTGGGAACACGTCCATAGCAGGATACAGGGAAAGTAGATTGAACAGTGTCACAGGAGATAGCAAAGGACCCAGAGAGTAGGAACAAGGGGCGAGGGGACTATCAGATCTCCATGAGTGCAGAAGTCTTGGGAGCGGTATTGTTTCCAAGGAATTTTGGTAACACATAAGAACATGGTTATCATCATCTGGCACAGCAAGGAGGGAGGGTGAGACGAATACTCAGCATTCTGCCATTCTTTGATTTCTTACCATTGCCTTCTATTAGATGACATTTGTCAGAAGCCAGAGCCTGCAGAAAATATAGCTGGTCCCCTGGGGAAGACAGAAGTGTGGAGCGTACATTTGGGATGCCAACCCGGGACAAACTAATGCAGAATCATGAAAAATGCAAGCATATATAGCGTGTAAATATAGAAGGAAGTAAAAAATGAAATTGCTCTGGTAATGAGATGTTTCAAAAGCTTTATTGTTTGGTTGTTCAGTGCTAATTCAGTTTATTTTTTTTTTAATTTTATAAGTGCTTTTAGTTGTTGATTCAGATATCTACCTACTCCTTCAAAGTTCTAGGAATCACATTTATTTAAAATCTTATAGCAATAGAGTGATACTGAATTCTAGGTCTTTATACCAAAAAATAATATGGTGACAGACAAGAAAATTTACTTCCTCTGGCTGTCCAGGGCATGGGATTGGTCTATGTTGATTTTGAACTAGGTAAGGAATTCTGGTTCTGCCTTTACTCTTCATTCTACTGCGAAGTAGCCGCCATGATAGCAATCTACTCTCCTCATGAAATAAGTCACACTCCCAAATGACTCACTTTTTTCTCCTTAATGTAAGTGACTTGGTGCTTGGACTTTATTTCTGCAATTTTGATTGATTTGCTAGAAAGGCAGAGAGATGGGGTGGGAGTGGGAAAGAGAAGAACAAGGAGGAGGAGCAGGAAGAGAAGAAAGGGAAGGAAGAGGAGGAAGAGGAGGAGCAGAAAAAGATGAAAAGAGAGAGAGAATGTTTTTTTCTTTGTGTTTGATCATTGCACAAATAACTGCAACAACCAAGGTGGTTTGAGACTGAAGCCAAGAGGCAGGAATTCCTTCCAGGTATCTCAGGTGGGTGATAGGGTCCCAAATATTTGGGTCATTAGCCATTACCTCCCGTGTACGTCAGCTGGAAGCTGGAGCAAAAGTGTGTCCTTCTGCTAGCGTGCGGTGCTGACTTGGCAGGGTTTTGCAGCTATTGACATGTAGGCTAGGGTATTCTTTGTTGCATGGGATGTTCAACATCGTAGCTGGCAGATGTCAATTCCCAACCCCAATCCAACTGTAAGTTACAATAACCAGAATCTGTCTCCACACACTGCAATATCCCCTGGGGACAATAAAACCTCTAACTGAGAAACTGCTGTGGGACCCTGAAGACACCCAGTCGCTGGAATCTTGGCTGGACCATGCATCCAGGGTATATACAGGAAGCTGTGAACCTGCGGTTAAACTTTTTGTATGATGCAAAACATTTTTAAACACTGGGGTAGGTGGTAGGTAGGACATAGCCTGCAGTAGCTGCCCAATTACCATATCTTGCTTACACTTCTGAAATATCAGGATTTAGACTCTTGTTGGGTATTTAAATCACTCATGAACTTTCTAGTGGCAAAGATAGAAACATGAGAAGAGAAACAGGTGTCTCAGTTTAGCAACTACAGATAAATGTCCCGACTTACCCTCAATATCTGTCATTAGAACTTGGCTCAGTCTGGTCTGGACTTTTTTTTTTCTAGAGAAATCTGATCAAGAGGCACAAATGGTTAAAAAAATGAAAATACTTGACAAAAAGAAACATGTCAAACTGAGTGGCTTAGTAGAGAAATGAAAGCCTTTTTTCTCATGGGGAAAAATGGCTTTTGTTTCACCTACTCAAGCTTAGCATACAGACATTTAAGGAAATCTGTCCCCAAATGGCCATTTCATTCCTCATGACAAAGAGGTCTTAAATATCTTTTCTTTATGGCGGGGGGTGGGGAGGAGGGAAGCTCTAACAGAAAACAGTCGCAGGCATTTTGTAATTCTTTTTAGAAAGAATAACTGAAGACACATAGTCTAATTCATTGCAGCTGAAATTTCATTTACTGACTAACCACGCTAATGAGCCGCTGCCCAAGGACTTCTAATTAGATTCACTGTATTTCTGTCAATGACATTAATTTCCTTAACTTCTAGAAAAAGTTGGATGTTTTCTGGAATTTTTTTAAGCAGGAAAAAATTAAAGATTTCAACAGTTTGAAGCTAATCCTAATTTTTGTAACTCTTGCAGTTTTATGGCATAACAGAGTATTGAGTTGGAAAAACACAATGTTGACATTCGTGTACATGTCAAGACTCATTTTGTGAAGATGGCCTGGAAGTCCATATTTAAAACTGTTGTTCATTATGCCATTTCTGTTCTTTGTACATCCTCTGGGGTTAGGTTGGAAAATTAGGTCCATATAGCCATCAAGCCGGATTCTCCAAATCAAAATTATAGTCAAAGGTTTTCAGAAGATTGGTTTCCAGCTAGTTTTCTACTTGCTAATTCTGCAATTTAAAACAAAATGCTGCTTTGCTACTATTTTATTATAATTGTATTATGCTGAACTCTCTGCATCATTCTCAGCATGAAATTGGAAGGCACACTTTTTAAGTGAATCATATGTGCATCTTCTATTGCATGGTTGACTAAAGAAACACACCACAAAGATTGCCTAGCTTATAAACGCCAGACTTGCAAAGAACGCATACATGCAAATGGCCCCAGCTTCCCTACACCACACTCGCAGAAGTTGTTGCAGAAATGCTGAAAACTCTTAGCAAGAATGTGGAACACGAAACAGCAAGGAACCTTGTGGAAAAGTGACCCAGCTGAGATCCTGGGTGGGCTGCTCCCTTCGGCAAAGTGTCCTGTTGTGTTATTCTGAAAGTTTTTCTCTTCTCTCTTCTCTTCTCTTCTCTTCTCTTCTCTTCTCTTCTCTTCTCTTCTCTTCTCTTCTCTTCTCTTCTCTTCTCTTCTCCTTCCTTCCTTCTCCTTCCTCCTTCCTCTTCCCTTCCCTTCCCTTCCCTTCCCTTCCCTTCCCTTCCCTTCCCTTCCCTTCCCTTCCCTTCCCTTCCCTTCCCTTCCCTTCCCTTCCCTTCCCTTCCCTTCCCTTCCCTTCCCTTCCCTTCCCTTCCCTTCCCTTCCCTTCCCCCTCTCTTTATCATACTGCCTGATATTCTTCAATTACAAACAAGTGTCTTTAAAATTAAAAATCTCTCCCAGACAGGTAATTATATTCCTTAATTAAGTCAGAAGTCATTGCTGTCAACAGCCCACTATCATTTTCTGTAATGCGGCATTGCCAAGCAGCAGTGGCAGCCGAATGCTAGTTGTGGTAGCAGTTGTGACAGCTGTGGTAAAGGTACAACAGTCATTTCCCGTGTGTCAGGCCTGGAGCATGGAACCCAGCATGAGTGGCCTCACTTGGTCCTCTGAACAACCCGGAGGGAGAACGTTAGCGACACCAACAGCGGTTCCCACAGTGTGGAGTTGGCATCACCTTGGAATTTCACGCAGTCCAAGGTGAGGTCAGTTGGTCCCCCAAGCACAGACAGACTGCACATCCCCCAGCTTTTGGCAAGGCCCCATAGTCTCCAGTAACTAATGATACTCGTGCAAGTCAGTGCCAAGGATTTCCTCAAAAGAAAACCCAGACAAGAAGTTCTAACATTCTCATTCAAGGGAAATGGTGGCTCATATGTGACTTTTTTTGGTTTTTAGGATAAATGCAAAGACCACATTCTCAAACCCAGGAGGAAAACTAAGTCATCCTTCAAGCCTCTGGGGTGGCCCCTCTGACCCCTTCCTCACTAGATGGAGCCTCAAAATGCTTATTACCTGACAGGTTGTTCTAATAAAATCCTTATTGCACAAGTGCATAAACTAAAGCTTAGAAAAAACCCAACAGTCTATAGTCTAAACTAGAGAAACTTCAGAACAATTCCAAAGTCTGAGCACAAGAGGGCTTTAGGCCTACTAAGACACCAGTGGTTCCTTGTCAGAGTGCCTGGGTGTAAGGCCCAGCTCTGGCTCCTCACTCCAGCTTTCTGCTGCTTCCAGACCTGTGGAGGCAGCCAAGACAGTTCAATGGCGTCTTAGCCTTCATGTGGGGGATTTGGATTGAGTTCCCAAGCTTCTGGATTTCAGCTCAACTTACCATTGGCCAACTAGAGAGTAGGCCAGCAGGTGGGGGTTTTATTATTATTTTTAAAAATTTTCGCTATTCCCATTGCCCCTCAAATAAATAAATAAATATATATATTAAGAAATCCAGGGGCAGGTGTTGTGGTACAGTGGGCTAAGCCACCCTGGGGACATCTGCATCCTGTACCTCTGGGGTCAGACATGCGTCATGCGTGGCACACTTATTAGCACCTGGAAATGCCAGCAGAATGCAAGATGGGCTGTGCTCTGGAATGCAACCAGACTTACCCAAGACCTCCTCGTCTCATCACCAGACATGTGTTTGAGATAACTATTTTTCTACTGTCTTTAAAACTATTTACATTTCTTAATTTTTTTCTTTAGGATGTCAGTCTTTAGGGCAGTGACATAGAGACCATGGTGGGTGTTTCAATTACAGCAATTGACAAAAAAAAGTTCCAGTATGACTGACCCTAAATGTTGGTCACCAAAATATTCTTCAATATATATATTGAAATAAAAAAGATTCTTTGGGGATTCCTCCAATTGAACTGCCAGACTCAGAATCCCAATCATGAAAAGAATTGCAGGTTCCATGACCTGACCATGGAGTGCGTGTGTCAAAGCCGAGCCTACTCAGAGGCTCAGATGGAGCAGTGGACAGCATATCCAGGTGCACATGGAGGATATGGCAGACCACAGGAACCTGCAGAGGACACCTGGTACCACAACAGAGGATGGAGGACAGAACAAATCAATCAACTACCCCAGCCATGTGTTGGCAGTGAAAATCTGGGCAAACAGAGATTCTAAAGTGAACTATGTCAGCCATTGGATTCTGGAGACATTTCATTGTGCTTGGAATGGCGAGATTGGCAGTAATTCAAAACTGTTGAACTATCAAAACCACTTGAGCAGGACCTAGGAGCATGCCCCACATCAGGGACCTGGGATGGGTGGGAGGCTGGGTGGGCTTCTCCCGTTTTCTTTCTCCTTACCCCAATACAGAAAAAAAATAACAATAATAATAATGTGGAAACAATGGTCTTATCCACTTTCCTGTGGCTCTTAACCCTTTGTGCTCTAATGAACCATGTAAAGATTGTTAAAATAAAATAATTACAGAAAAATTAAAATTAAAAATTTTGTATGTATATATTTGCATATACATTTGTAGCAATGCAGCAAATATATATGTATTTATACATGTAAATTTATGTATTTATATAAATATATAAATGTATAATATGCATTATATAAAGTACATATAATATATAAATATATACACAGATATTTAACATAAATTTATATATTTGTTATACACTTATGTTTAATAAATATATAATAAAATTGAATATTTTATATATTATATATACTTATATGCATAACACACATACAAATATGTATTTTTTAAGATTTATTTATTTTTATTGGAAAGGCAGATGTACAGAGAGGAGGAGAGACAGAGAGGAAGATCTTCTGTCCGATGATTCACTCCCCAAGTGAGCGCAATGGCCGGTGTGTCACTGATCTGAAGCCAGGAGCCAGGAGCTTCTTTATGGGTCTCTCATGCAGATGCAGGGTCCCAAGGCTGTGGGCCATCCTTGACTGCTTTCCCGGGCCACAAGCAGGGAACTGGATGGGATGTGGAGCTGCCGGCATTAGAACTGGTGCCCACATGGGATCCTGGCACGTTCAAGGCGAGGACCTTAACCGCTATGCTATCGCACCAGGCCCTAAATATGTATATTTTTCCTTTATTGTTTCGGATTGCTTTAGCTATCTAGGTTTGTGTTTTCATATGAATTATAGTGTTTTTTTTATAAGTCCATGAAGAATGTCATAAGTATTTTGATTGGGATTACAATGAATTTGTAAATTGCGTTGTATAGAATAGACATTTCTAATCCACAAGCATGAAAGATGTATTCTTCTATTTCTTCCTTTAATGCTTTGTGATTTTCATTGTAGAGATCTTTCAGTCTTGTTAGATTTTATCACACGACATTTAGATTTTAAAATGAATTTTAATTACATAAAGTAAATATATGTTTTGTATATTAAAATACATATCTAGGGTCATAGTAATGCTTCCTACCCTGCTCTCCCGCCTATCCATGTCCCTTATCAATCCTCTTTCTTCCTTTTTTTTTTTTAATTTTACAATGGCATATTGCGATTTCACTTGGAAATCTTAGACTTAAGACTGCATTGGATAAAGATTTCAACAAATAAGAAGGAAAAAAAATTAAGTATTCCTCAAGATTGTAGGCACAGGATATAAATAATAAATCTTAGGATGCAAATCTGAATCGTATAGATTACATTGCTTGTACTCTTTAAAACAGTTACCACAGATTGTTTCACTAGGGATATTTTTTCCTAATACCTTCCATTTTATTTCGAAGGACAGGATTTTGTTGTTTTTTTATGGCTGATCAGTATTCCATGGTGTTCACATACCATATTCTCTCTGTCTAGCTACCCACTGATGGGCACTGGGGTTAATTCTGTAGCTTTGCGAGTGTGAATTTAGCTGCAATAAACATGGGTGTAAGTACATCTCTCAATGGCTGATTTCATTTTCGTTAGGGTAAATTCCCAGGAGTGGAATGCTTGGGCCATTAGGTAGATCTGTTTTCATATCTCTGAGTAATTTTGAAAATGTCCTCTATAATGTTGGTTCACATTACTGCCAGCAGTGGATTGGGGTACCTTTTCCCCCTCAATCCTTGCCATTATTTATTGTTTTTTGAGTTTTCAGAGGATAGCCATTTTAACTGGGTTGAGTGAAGCCTCATGATGGTTTTTGTTTGCGTTGCATTTCCCCGGTGGCTAGAGATGCTGAACACTTTTTTTCACGTGTCTGTTGACCATACGCATTTTTTGTTTGTTTTTTAAAGGGTTAAGTTATTTTTATTGCAAAGGCATATTTACAGAGGAATGGAGAAACCAGGAGAATGATCTTCCATCCACTGGTTCATTCCCCAAATGGCTACCATGGCCAGAGCAGAGCTGATCCAGAGGTAGGAACCAAAAGCTTCCTCTGGGTCCCCATGTGGGAGCAGGCTCCCAAGGCCTTGAGCCATTTTCTGCTCCTTTCCCAACCCATAATCAGGGAGCTGGATGGAAAGGGAAGCACTTGGAACACAAACTAGTACTCGTATGGGTTCCTGGTGCTTGCAGGTGAAGGATTAGCTAGTTGAGCCATTGTGCTGGCCCGAGCCACTGACCTTTCATCCTTTGAAAATTGCCTGTACAGGTCCTTTGCTCATTTCTTACCTGGATTGTTTATTTTGTTGCTGTTGATTTTCTTGAACTCTTTTTAGATTCTGGATATTAATCTATTAGTTGCAGAATTTGCAAATATTTACTCCTATTCTATTGGTTGCCTCTTCACTTTGTTGACAATTTCCTTTGCAGTGCAGAAGCTTCTAGCTTGTTATAATCCAATTCATATACTTTAATTGCCTGTACTTCTGAGCTTTTTTTTCACAAAGTTTTTGCCTACGCTTCTGTCTTGAAAATTTTCCCCTATGTTTCTCTAGTATGTTTCTCTGACACCTGGATGGTATCAGATAATGTATCCAGATTGTTATGAATTGATTTTTCAAAAAGGTATATAAGAGTATGGTAAGGATCTTGCTTTACACTCCTGCATATATAGATCCAAATTTTGAAGTATCATTTTTTTGAAGAGTCTGTCTTTTTTTGTGAATTAATTTGTTTGATTGTTAAAAATTAACTGGTTGTAGCTACATGGATGTGTTTCATTTCTGTTTCATTGATCTCCAGTCTGTTTTTGTGCAAGTACCGGGCTGTTTTGATTGCACCTGCTCTGATTTCTGGCTTGGAGTCTGGCATTGTGATGCCTCCAGCTTTGATTTTAGTGTATAGAGTTGCTTTGGTTGTTTAGGTTCTCTTGCAATTTGTATAAATTTTAGCAATTTTTTTTCGAGATTTGAGAAGAATGTCATAGATGTTTTGATTGTGCTCACATTGAATTTATAAACAGCTTTTGGTAGCTTGGGCACATTGATGATAAAAATTTTATCAATCCATAAACATGGGAGTTTTTGTATGTTTTGCTATGTTCTCTATTTTTTTCACTGTGGAAATCCTTCACACCCTTAGTTAAATTTGTTCCAAGATATTTAAGATGTTTTTGTTTGTTTTTCAGTGAATGGGACCAAAACTACAAGTTCTTTCTCAGGCATGGAATTGTTCCTGTACACAAAGGCTGTTGATCTTTGTGTTTTGTTTTCATACACTGCAACTTTGTCAAGCTTTAACGAGTTGTCTTGGTAGAATCTTTTGGTTCCCTTATATACACAAGCACATCATTTGCAAACAGGACTAGCTTCACTCCCTCCTTTCTGACTTGTCTCCCCTTGATTTCTTTTCCTTGCCCAACAGCTGTAGTTAACACGTTCAGAACTGATTTGATTTGCACACGTTGAACCATCCCTGCATTCCGGGAATAAGTCTCCCTTAGTTTGAAAGAATGATCTTGCTAATGTCTTGTTAGCTAGTATTTTTTGAGGATTTCTGCATCACCAATGTAATATTTTTTTTTCTGGCTTCGGATAAGGTTATGCTGGCTCACGGGAGTTGGGGAGATTCTCTACCTTTCAGCTTTTTGAATAGACTGAGAAGTGCTGGAATTATTTCTTCCTGAATTGTTTGGTAAATGCAGCAGTGAAGCTGTGTGGCCCTGGGCTTTTCTTTGTAGGAAGGTCTTTGTTACTCCTCTGTCTCCATCTCAGCTATTGTTCTCCTTGGATTTCTATGTCATTACGAGTCAAGGCAGGTAGATTGTATGTATCTAGGAATCGCTTCATTTCTTCAAGATTTTCAATTTTTTGGCTAACAGCAGTAATTCCACATGATTCTTTGTATATTTGTAGTGTCCCTTGTCTGTTGTTATGCCTCCTTTATTCATCTCTGATTTTATTGATTTGAATGTTCTCCCTCTTTTTTTTCTAGTTGGATTTACAGTGTATTATTTTTTTTTCAAAGTCAGATAGTCAATTCACTGGTCTTATGTATTATTTTTTGTTTTGATTTTATTTCTTCTGTACTTTCTTTTTTAAATTAAAACATTTTTAAAGATTTATTTTTAAAATTTTTTATTGGAAAGTCAGATATTCAGACAGAAGGAGAGACAGAGAAGAAGATCTTTCATCCATTGATTTCACTCCCAAGTGGCTGCTACAGCTGGAGCTGCACCAATCCAAAGCCAGGAGCCTGGAGTCTCTTCCGCGTCTCCAAGGCTTTGGGCCATACTTGATTGCTTTTCCAGGCCACAATCAGGGAGCTGGATGGAAAGCAGGGCTGCTGGGAATAGAATTGGCATCAATATGGGATCCTAGCCTGTGCAAGGCGAGGGCTTTAGCCACTAGGCTACTGTGCCGAGCCCCTCTTCTGTTCTTTCAATTATTTCTTTCCTCCTACTAACTTTGGGTTCTGCTGTTATTTCCCTAAATCTTGAGATGCATTGATAGATCATTTATTTGATGCCTTTCTGATTTCTCAATAGACATTTGCTGTGAACTTTGTGTCCCATAAGTTTTGAAATGTTGTGCTATAACCTTTATTCATTTCCAAAGATGACTTGATTTCCCTTTTGATATCTTCCATGACCCAGTGTTCATTCAGCAGTGCATGGTGCAGCTTCATGTGTTCACGTATTTTCTAGAGTTTATTGATTTGTTGACTTCCAGCTTTTCCCCATGGTATCAGGAAACGTACATATGATTTCAATTTGTTTGAATTTGCAGAATCTTGCTTTTTCTATCCATCAGTAAGGCCCAGGAAGTGATTTAAACAATGTGTGTTCTGCATCTCTGGGGTACATAGTTCTGTATATATCAAGAAGTTTCATTTGGTTTATAGACGAAGCTTTGTTTTACGTAGGTGATTTTTTTTTTAATCTAGTTAGCCTGTTGATTGATGGTAATGGTGTGTGGAAGTCCACCGTTGAATTCTGTGTCTTCTGTTAGAACCAAGAATATTTGTTTAAAATAGCCACATTCTCTGGCAGTTTGTGTGTATACATTTACTATATATTGATTCCTTGATTTTTATGAAGACTTTTCTTCATCTTTTTAAATTTTTGTGTTAACTCTTTTATCTGACCTTAAAATGGCTACACCTGCTCGTTTTTCCTTCCTGTTGATGTGGAATGGCTGTTTCCATCCTTGAGCACATTTGGAGGCTCTAGCAGGGGAGCGCAGCTACTTGCATACCCTTGACCGAAGACCATCCTCCTCTAGCGGGGATGGTTGTCCTCTTCGACCGAGTTGCAGCTTCAGGAGTGACGCACATGGAGCGGTGAGGAAGCAAGGGGACACCTGCCTGGCCGGCCAGATCAGCTGAATCAACCCTGGCAATCAATGCGGTGACAGATGTTGCAGCCAGATCGCCCTCACATCCAGCTGTTTTCATTCTTTCACTTCCAATATGCATGCATCTTTGCAGCTGAGGTATGTTTGTTGTAGGAAGAAAATATATGGGTTTTATTTTTAAAAATACATTCAGTTATTCTGTATTTTTTTTCCTTAGAGAGTTTAGGCTATTTACATGTGGGGTAATTATCAAAAGGTAATGACTTGGTCATCGTTTTTTCATAAGTGTTCTCCTTGTTTGCTCTGGATTTCACTAGGAGAGCTCCTTCTTTTTACGATTAGTTTTATTGTCTTCTGTGATACATTTTTGTAGGTATGGGGTTGGGGTTTTCCCCTTGGCCTCTCCTTTCCCCTTCCCCATTTTCCCTACCACCACTTCCCCCATATTATTATGGTAGTACAGTCCTTTAGCAATAGCCACGAGTTTAATATTCTGCTACTTAAGCACATCATGGAATTGGGGGTATAGGCAAAGATAGAAAATTTTGTATCATATTCTCAAGGTATATTTAAGAGTTTCCTGGGTGTCTTCCTTTTATTCGGGTATAGAGATGCCTACTGCAATATATCTTTACTTCCTGATAGGCTAACCTTTATCATTATATAGTTCAGTTATGAGAATATAAGTATACAGTTGTTCACCTGTATATTTGTTTTGTGCTTTGCATGAATGTTGCCTTTTATCAGAGAGAACATATGATCTTTGTCCTTTTGGGACTGGTTGATTTCACTGAGTGTAATGGTCTCCAGTTGGGACCATCTAGTTGCAAATGGTATGATTTCATTCTTTTTAATGGCTGAGTAGTACTCCAGAGTAGATACACCAGAAAAAGTTTGTCATAAAAAATGTTTATTGTATGTGCCAGGTGTACCAGAGGATGGTGGGATCATAGGGGACCTTGTGGTGCGGACTTGCAGGGAGACTGGAAAATAGCACTGGCAGGGATGTGTGGGGACCAGAGGGCTCATGTCCAGGCAAGTGGAGCAAGCCTGGGGATTTCTCCACATGCTTGGTTCCAGGTGCTGTGGGGAGTGGAGGCGAGGGCCCTAGGTTAGCACGCTAGCCTGGTGTGCTGGTGGACTGGGCTACGGGAACTTTGAAGGGGCCTGAATTTTGTGTGTGTGGAGGGGTAAGGTCCCAGGGCAGTGCATGTAGCAGAATCTTGGCACCCTAGTGGTTGGGCAGAGCTCCAGGCTAGCACACCACCCCGCCAGATTTGGCCTTTGGAAGATTGGGCTGGGAAAGCCATGCATTCCACATGCAGGGAATATGGATTGACCAGGGAAAGGGGGAAAGGGATGTGTTGGAGGGAGGATCATTGAGGTAGTATGTTGCAGGGAAGGAATGACTGCTGAGGGACTTCCATCAACAAGACCACTGTACTTGCAGGTAAGCATGGGTGGCTAGATCAAGTAGTTTGGAGGGGTAAGCTGGAGGACCTTTATGGGTCATACTGATGTATCAGCCTATCCGGGAGACCTGAGCTGGGCTAGTTAGCATGGATCAATCCTGACCACCATTCACTGGCATACATTAAAGTTAAAGTTGGGAGCCTACCTAGCAGGGCTAGATCATAGTACTTGCCAGTCAGAGTTCTACTAGGGGATGGGTAATGTTAGGATATGCCATGACACTAACCAACACATGAGAGAACTAAATCTGTGACTGATTCTGCCTGGGATATATGGGTTCACCCCTGTGGAACTGCAATTTCCAGTGGTTTACTTAAGAGCTGGGGCTGTGACTGGCTGAGCTAGGCATTACCTTGGAACCCTCTGACACTCATGGGTACTGGGATTAGGAACAGGCTGGGCTGATTCAGGTGACAGCACCTATAGCCACGCCCAAGAATGAGGCATGGAATGCACTGGGCAACAACATCCATCAGTTTATACAAAGGCTGGAGCAGAGAGGGCGATTATGCTGGGTAAGGGCCTAGCACTCGCTGGCACATGTGAGATCTGGGTCTTGGAGTGGACCTGGTAGGAGAACTTTGGAAATTCCCCTGGTTGGCCACAAATTTCACTGGTGAGCATGTGATTTCAGTCGGAAAGTGTATGAGTTGGTCCTGGAGGGGTGAGGCTGGGCAAACCTTATCCTACTGGAATGTGCAGGAGCCAAGGTGGCATGAGGGTCATGCTGGGCTAAGCTATCACACCTACCAGTTTGCATGAACCAGGGATGAAAGCAGACTGGGCAGGGCTAGGTTGCAGGCCCTACCAAAGTTGGAACTGTGGGTGGGTCAGGACAGGCCAGGCTGAAGCATCCAATGGCAAAGGCTAGAACAGGGGAGGGGCTATGACAAGCTGGGTCAGAGCTACCACTGGCATGTGCAAGATCCGTGGTGGGAGTAGGCCTGTTCAGACAGCTAAGGGGATGCCCTGGCTTGGATGGCTCCCACTGTTGGGTGCAAGAGCTGGAATGAGGGTGGTAATCTATTCTGGACATGACTGCAGTGTCCCTTTGTATGGGTGTGGACTGAGTCTGGGATGTGGTAGACTAGGTTAGTCTCAAGCAGCCGCTGGTGCTTATGAGAACCAGCGAGGGTGTAGGATGGGCTGAGCTGGGTCTCAGCACCCACTGAACTATGAGAGCTATGTCAGGGCATGGACCAGGTATGGCTAGGCTATGACACCCAACAGTAAGAACCAGAATGGGTGTGGGCTGCTCGGCAAGGCTACTGTTTTTGTCAGGACAGGAGGTGGACTAAGTCAATCTGGGCCAAGGAGCCACTGGTATGTGTGAGATATGTCACTGGGAAGAGACCTGATAGGGAAGCTTGGGGAACTCCTTTGTCAGGACACAGTGCCTGTTGGCACATGTGGGAGTCAAAGTTGAGCCAATGTATACCACCCACTGGCAGATCTGAGAAGCAAGATGCAGTATAGGACAGGCCAGGTTGGGCTGCAACACCAGCCAATTCGTGTTAGGACCATGACTTGGGGCTGGTTGAGCTTTACTAGGCTGCAACATCCATTAACATGAACTGGAACTGGGGGCAGACCAGACCAATCTAAGTCACAACACCAGCTGACAAATTCCAAGATGAGTTAGAGTCGTGCCAGACGTGAAAGCAGCACTCATCAACACATGTGAGACCATGGGTAGGGGGAGTGAGCCTGTAATGGTGAGGGAGGTCATTGAGTGGTCTCCTGTTGGGCCACTGCTCCCATTGGTCAATATGAGAACTGGGACTAAGGATAGATCAGGCCAGGCAGGGCTATAACCCTTGTTGGACTGCATGTAAGCTGGGTTAGGGGGAGAGTCAGGTTGGGAAAACAGACTGCACCCACTAGTGCAAGCTTAGCTAGGGTTAAGTGCAGGCTGATTGGGCTTTGCTGCAGCATCAACTGGCAAGTGTTGGGACTGGGGCAAATCCTGTCAAGCTAGACTGCAGAGCCACCTGGAGAATGTAAGATCTAGGACTGGGAGTGAGTCCAGTAGGGATGTGGAGGCACCTGTCTGATGGGCTGCAACTCCACTGGTGAGTGTGAAAACCAAGCCCGAGGAAGGCCTGGTCTGGGCAGGTGGTACCATCCACCCCCATGAGTGTGGACCGGATAGTGAGGTTGGTCAGGCTGGGCTAACCTTCAGTGGCCATTGATATGAATGAGAGCTGAATGTGATGTGGGACAGACTGAACCAGTCTGCTGTACATGATGGCAAGCACAGAAACTAGGGCTGGGGGTGAGCCTAATGGGGTTATTGAAGGTCACTCTGACTAGGCCACAGTTCCTGCTAGTGTATTTGAGGGCTGAGTGTGTGATGACCAGTGTTGGGCTGCGCTGCAGCATCCATTGATTTGCGTACGTGATGGGCTGGACACAGAACCTATCCAGCAATGGCAAATACCAGTGTGTACATAGGCTGATGTGGATGATGGACTGAGTTTGACCCCATACTGAGAAGCACACCTAAGAGTCAGGTCTAAGATCAGCTCAGATGAGGTTTGTGTGGGGAACATCCAACCTGAACTGCTGGACACAGAACTCCAACCATGGGGCAAATCACAGGATCTATGGTCTAATCATGGAGTGCATGTGTCAGAAATGGTCCTCCTCAGTGGCTCAGATGGAGCAGCGCATGGCATACAGAGATGCACATGGAGGGTACGGAAGTCCGTTGGAGTCTGCAGAGGACATCTCATACCAGTGCAGAGAAAGGAGGACAGAACAAATTTGTAAAATCTCCCAGCCAAGCATTAATAGCAAATACATGGGTGAAGGCAAACTTTTGGGTGGACTATGTCTGTCAATGTACCTTGGAAGAATTTCCTCATCCTTGGAGAGGAGAGACTGACAGCATTTCAGGACTACTGAAACCATTTGAGCAGAAACATTGGAGCGTGCTCCATGCCGGGGATCCTGGGATAACAACAGGTGGCTGTTGCCCATCCCTGGGTACTGACATGGTTAGGAGGTTCACGGGTGGTGAGGTAAGGCTTCTCCCCTGACCTCACCCTTCCTCAGGATACAGGAAGAAGAAAAAGACAATTTGAAAATAATCATCTCACCCACTTTCCCCTAATCCTTGACCCTTCTCATCCTAGTCTACTATGTAAATATTAAATTAAAAAATTAAATGAAAAACCCGATAAGAATCTTTATTATACAAATGTCTTATAAATATGTAGCTCTTAAAATGAGAATAGTATGATGAGCCTACATGTGCCTATCATCTATACTCAACAATGATCAATGCTTAGTCCAACAAACACTTGAAACTCTCAGATAAGACAGGTGAAGGAATGCCAGTCAAGCTGATTTGACGTATTCCTGTTTTTCAGTAGCATTCATATAATACAAAAGTGTGTGGAGTACAAACATCATAACCTTCTTTCCAATCATTTATTAACAATCCCTTTAGTAAGGGTGCTATGTCAGTCAGGGCTTATAAAGTCACATAGTATTGTAATTTAATGAGTAATGTATAAAAATTCTGGTCATATCCTCACTGGGGATGGGTCTGACATATCAGTTACTTAGAAAATCTGATCTTTTCCAAGTAAAGCCTGTTAGCTTCCATTCTGTTTTAGATCATCATAATTCACTTGTTTCTTGTTGGATGCGGGTTACGCATTTTACAAGTTTCTGTAATTGTTTTCATGGCCACAGAGGGAAATGAAAACATGAATAAATAGTAAAAACAATGAGTGCAGTTGCATTCTGGGATGGTTGTATTCTAATGATGCTTTGGGTGAGGGATTGCAAACGTGAGGAAAAGAAGGCTCATTATCTCCTGGTTAGGTTCAAGGACACCATCTTTCTGGATGAAAGGTGATTCTAGTATTCACATTTAGCACAGATTCTGAGCACTGAAGGTTATGGTTTGAATTTTTCCCAAATTAGGTACATAGCCATTTCTATGTGTGAGAGAAAATGGAAATTCAGGTCACATTTCAACTTGAGCTCATTTTTCAAATTACACCTTCGGAGAAAAAACCCACACAACCTCCCAGACTTCCAGAAAGCCCTTTCTTATTGTCCCCACTTTTGTGGAAACTTATATTTGTTTATCTCAGGTCTTGGGAAAACCATGACATTTTACTTTAGCTTTTGAAAATGTTGTTAATACTTAAAAAAAAAATAAATAGATGTTCAGTGGTTTTAAATCTGACTCCATTAATTAAATTTAATGATTTTTTTTACTAGCCTCATAGTTAATGTTTGATAGAACTTCTTTTACACTGTCCATAACTTACTCAGCTTGTATTTTACGGAGGCATTATTAAAAATATTATACAAATTAAACTCAGGTCCTATATATATATACTATGTTCTAAAGTATTACTGACTGGATTAGTTCAAGAATTGGGCCACACAGGATGTTTCATAAAGTTTAGACACTAGAATAACATCTTAAGGCAATAGTAATTTGATTTTTTTCCCTAAATGTGTTGCCATAGATTTTCCTAAATGTTTTACAAACAGTTATTAAAAGCACATTGAGAATCCGAATTCCCTTTGGGCAAAACGTTTTAGTACTTAACTTTCATTTAATTCAAAATTACATATGGTTAGAGTTGCAGAAAAACATCAGAAAATCATAACCAGCTATCACAACACCACGTGTTTAAATGAATGCATGCAGCTCCAGTCAGAGGCACCTCAAGGTGCTTAATAATCAAAATAAATAAAAGCAATCAGAGTTAGTCTTCCTTGCAGTAGAGAAAAAAAGGACATTGTCAGTTTGTTCCTAACACTTGAAAGACTTCTCTAACGAGGGAATGTCCAGTGATACGTGTGGCTTTGAATCAAGCTTGCTGCCAGATGGAGACCAATCGGGCTTGGCAAAGGAATTCTTTAAGGTTGGGGAATGTGAAGATCTATCTGGAGAAAAAGACTGATTAAGAAACTAGCTCGGAAGTCCCTAGTCATTGTCAGCAAAAAAAGCCTTATTTATAAGATGTGAACATTTAAGATTACCTGAATTGGAGGTCTGATAATTAACTTTCATAATTTGAAGAATATGCAAATAGGCAATAGACTAACTACTAATGCAATTGGAACTCACCAAAGAGGGAGTCTGTGAAATGAGCCAGCTGGTGGATGAAAAGAACCGAAAAATTGTGTTTTATTTCTATTTAATGTTTCCATTTTAATTGTGCCTCTAGGTAACAGGCCAGTAAATGGAAAGCCTGTCTTTTGTGTGGGAGGTAGAATTGTGCTTTAAAAAAATTTAAACTGAAAGAGTGGTGAAATACCTTCAAGAAAGGAAATTATTAAAAAAGAACACAAAAAGGATTTGTTAATGCAAAATAATGCTATTCCTGGGCCTAAAATTTGTTGCATAAAAATGTGAATAAAAGTTAGCATGCATTTTAGTTGCCTTAAAGCAAAGGCAAAGCTTAACATTTTCTTTATCAATGATCTGGGTTAAAATTAGGCATCTCTCACTCTGTGTCTTCCTTGTAATGGCCACTTGTCCTGAGGCTGAGGACAATCTGAACGGTCCAAAGCTTCAGGCTCTGGTGTTTATGTCTGACTTACAATATTGATTCTAGACTTGTCCATGAAAAACATGACTTCCATGATATGTATGTTGTTTCTACTCTAATTTTAAAATTAGTGTATCACCAACTTTATTTGACATGGTTTATTATCATTTCCAAATAAAAATAATTAACATGAAAAAAGGGAAAAATCTTTATTAGCTCAATTGTCCTTTTTAGAGAGATCAAGGAAACAGAAAAATCTGGGATCAAATAGCCTTTGATTTTTCTATACAAGAGTATTAGCAAAAAGAGTGCAAAGGGCAGGTAACATTCTTGTTTGCTAATTGTGTTATCACAATTTTACAGTCATTACATTCAAAGAAAGCATTTTCTAAAGCACCTTAAGGATTTCAGAGTACACAAACTTTGAAGATTTGGCTGTCTTTTTATCTGAGTTGGCATAAAAGGAATATAAATTTTGCTAATTAATGAGGAAAGAAAGTGATGTTATTTTTAAAAATAATAAGATGACCATGTTTAGCACTTGAAATAATTGCAGTGAAGAGCCATATCTTAGCAGCATCCCATAATAAGGGCAACTGGGAAGTAAAAGTCTTGCAGAACTTAATACTGAAACAATCATTATTTTTAAAAATGATGTATTTATTCATTGCCAAGGTGGGGGCAGGGTTCTTTCATCTGCTGGTTCAGTCTTCCAATGCTTTACAGAAAGGCTAGACAAGACCTAAGCCATAATTCTGGAACTCAGTCTGGGTCTCCCACATGGGTGGCAGAAACTTATGTTTCCTAGATGCATTGGCAGGGAGAGGCATGGCAAGGGATGTAGCTTGGACTTGAACCAGGGACCCCGATATGTGAGGAGGGCATCCCAAACGGAGGCTTAACAAACTATGCTACAACATCCGCCCCAACCACAACAGTTAGGACAGGCTAGAGGTAATAACTATACATGTGGATCTGGAGTTTGGCAAGCATAGGTGGTGAATCTCAAAGACTCAAGAAATGAGAACTCCTGTGAAGAAAAGTAGGCTAAGATTGCTTTTCTGTTCTAACTTTGCCACTTTCTGATGAGTTCGTTGAGTTTCCCCTACAAGATGCTGTTCTTGCTACTTCCTGAGTTTCTCTCAATTGCTGCTTCTGTTCTGTAATCCTATGAGGCTGCCTTGGTTCCAGCCCTGGTCTTCTCCATGGTCTATCACTATAATTCTTCCTGACTTTCACCTTCTAATTTCATCACTTCCAATTTGTGTATCACTTAGCCAATAGAGTAATATTTATTTTTCTTTTCTAAATATTAACCTATTTATTTATATTAGAAAAGCAGATTTACAGAGAGAAGGGGAGACAGACAAGAGAAAGATCTTCAATCTGCTGGTCCATTCCCCAAATGGCCAAAACAGTCAAATTCAAGCCAATCCACAGCCAGGAGCCAGGAGCTTTCTCCAGGACTCTTATGTGGGTGCAGTGTCTCAAGGATTTGAGTTGTCCTCAACTGCTTTCCCAGGCCAGAAGCAGGGAGCTGGATGGGAAGTGGAGCAGCTGGGTTGTGAACCAGTGCCCATTTGGGATCCCAGCGCTGTTAAGGGGAAGATTAACCAATTGAGTCATTGCCATGGGCCCTATCAGAAGGTTTTTCCTAGGTCACTTTCAATCTCAAAATTCTCCATTCATTTCTGTGTTCTCCCAGGAACAAAACTCTCCAGCATTGCCTGTTTATATATATATACTCCTGATCCCATAACTACATGCTTGCCATAAGGACTGCCCTTCTGTTATGACAATGGAGAACTTCTTGGGACCCTGTGTGCATGGGCCTTGTGGATCCCTGTTTTCTTCCCTCTGCTTGCCCTTCATCTCTTCTTTTTTTTCCTATTTATTATTATCATCATCATTTTATGTTACAGTTCCATAAGCCCTGGGATTTCCCCATCCTCTTCCCTAATCCTGCCTCCCCTGTCCCCACTGAGTTCTCCCATATCATTACAACACCATAGTTCCTCATAAACAGTCATAAGTCCATCACTGCAGGCAAGGACAATGGCAAAGAGTTCAGCATCCCATTGTCAAGTCACATCCAGAAGTTTCACTGGGAGTCCATCCTTGATCCAGAAGTAGAGATGGACACTGCACTGTATCCTCACATCTGGACATGTCAGTCTTTACTACACAGCACAGTAAGTCCCCTTAAATGAAAAGTCACAAAACAAAATCAGTAACAGGAAGAAAAAAGAAATTAACAACACCATGAACTTAAATAACATGCTACTGAATGACTAATGAAATGAAAAAGGAAATCAAGAACCTTGAAGAAAATGATGCTACTATATGACCTATGAGTCATTAAAGAATTTAATGAGAAAAAAGTGTTTTGAAGAAATGAAACTAAAACAAAAACGTCAAAATCCATGAGATATAGTTTCTGCTGATCTTTGTTGGTGAGATGTATCTCCTGTAGGCAACAAGTAGATGGGTTTTGTGTTTTTAATCCAGTCTACTAGTCTATGATGTTTGATTGATGATTTTAAGCCATTTATATTCAGGGTTAATATAAATGGGTGGCAATTTGGTTCTGTCGTTTGAGCAATGGGTTGTTCATTGATTTAGTCTTCTGTTGTTATTTTACTGGGATGTTCTTTCCATTTGCCTTTGGTTTTGGTATGTACTATTCCTTCTCTCTGTCAAGACAACATCTTTAAGTATTGCGTGTAGGGCAGGTTTGGAAGAGGCATATTCTTTTAACTTTTCTTGATTGTGGAAAAATTTTATTTCATTTTCAAAGACAAAGGAAAGTTTTGCTGGGTACGTTATCGTGGCCGACAATTTTTTTCTCTTTTATAATCTGGAATATGTCACTCCATTCTCATCTAGCCTGTAGAGTTTCCTGTGAGAGATCAGCTGTGAATTTAATTGCAATTTCTCTCTATATCATTTGATTTTTTTCATGTGCACATTTCAGGATCTTTTCCTTATGTTTGATTGAAGAGAGCTTGATAATCATATGTCGTGGTGAAGATCACTTTTGGTCAAGCCTGTTGGGAGTTCTGTGCCCCTCCTGGATGTTGTTTCTCAATTCTTTCTCCAGATTAGAAAATTTTTCCTTTATTATTTCATTCAATACATTTTTAACCCCAGCTTCTCTTTCTGCACCTTCTGGGACTCCCATAACTCTTATATTTTGCCTTTTAATATTGTCTCTTAGTTCTTGGATACTTTTTTTTTGGCCTGATCCAACTCTGCTTCCTACTTCAAACTTTTTGTTTGTTTCCCCCTGGTGACAGAAAATACCTTCAATTCTGAGATTCTTTTTTCTGTCTCCTTTATTCTATTATTGAGGCTTTGCACTGAATTTTTAATTTGCTCTTTTGTATCCTTCATTTTCAATAATTTGACTTGATTTTGTTCTAATGTTAGAATTTCCTGTGTGACATATTCCTTAAATTCCTGCATGTGCTTCTCATTGTTGATAGGAAGCTTTATAACAAGTGTTTTGAATTCTGTATCTCCCATTTTCTCACATATTTCTGAGTTAATTCTGAGATTGGCAAAGGCCTGTGCTCCTTTGCACAGGAGTCTTCAGTAATTCATTGTGCATTTATCTCTTCTTTTGTTCTTGGTCATTGTACTTCTGTTATCATATTCTTCTCCTTGGTGCAGGTTTCCAAGTGTGTCACCCGCAGGTCTGCAATTCACTTTTACTTATTGCGGTCAGTATATGGTTCTTCACTTGCAGTCAATTGTGCTGCTCCCTCCAGCGAGTTTCAGATCTGGGCTCCTATGCTAAACTTCAACTATGGTTTCTGTGCCCCCAGCTACTGGTCCAGCACTCTACCTCCTATAATCCCATCCTGGGCCTGCACCATTGTCTGTACAATCTTTTTCCCCTTCCGGTTCAAACAGTTTCCAGGATTAGAGAGACCCCTGGTGTCATAAATAGCTAGGTTACCTGTGGTGCTGAGCTTGCTGGAACCTGCTGGCCATTACGTCTGAGGGCCACAGAGACCTGTTTTGAGTTGGTATTATTTTTGATTTGGGACTGTTGCAATGTGCCGAGCTCAGTGAGTTTGCCCTCAGCTCAACGCATGGTCACTGTTTTCCTGCAGTCTCAAAGCCTTTGCCACACTATATAAAATGGCATCTGATGTATCACTACCAGAGTTCTTGATCTGCTCACCATTAGGTCTGGGCACTACCTGGACCTATTTTGGGTGGAATCGGTAGGATGCCATGTCGTTGCAATTCACTGAGCCCAAAATGCGTTTGCTCAGTGCATGCTCAGTACTGTTCCATAGCCTTTGCCTCCTTACACAAAATGGCACCCAATTTGGCTCTACTGGGGGTCTGGGCTGTAAAATCCACACTTTTCCTGCACTGCTTGCTTGGGATCTGCTGCCCTGCCTCGGTTCCTTGTCAAATCAAACCAAGCAGCTGGATGGGCAGTTCTTTGGGTTCACATCCTGAGATCCTGGTGAATATCCCTTCCTACCTTGTTGCTGGTGGAGTTCTGGCTGCCACTACAATTCAGATCACTCTTCACTGAATGCCACTGGGGTATTGGTCACTGCAACACCACACTGTTGTGTCTGCTGCTTTCCGGTGTCTGTCAGTTTCCCAGGTCCCCGTCTGCTGTGGGTCTGTCCTCTCCTATCTCCTGAAATGTGCTCTGCTTCACCCTGGCTAATATTTCTCCATGTGTTTAAACGTGTCCTCGCCCTATTCTTCTATCTTAATTTTCTCCCATAATCCTCTCCTCTCACCAGCTTCTTTTGGCCTTTGCACCAGCATTTGCTTTCCCTGAAACAATAAACTGCCTCCTTTCCTTTCTTGCCTATTGTCTCTCCCAGACGTTGAGACTTTGATTTCTGCTCCCATGCTATCTCCCTCTCTTGCCAAGAACAATGTTATGCCATTGCTGTTTGCATGTCTGTTTCTACAATAAGTCATAAGCGGATTAAGGGTGAGGGGGCTGAGTCTCCCTGTGGGGATCTGCCACCCACATCCCACAATTCCTGCATGTTGCTGCACTATAAATCTCTGTTGAGTGAATGAATATGTGAACAAATTGTGTGAATGGCCCAAAATAAAACAGAGGTACTGAAAATGTCACAAATCATTGAGAATTCACTGACCTGGTGAATTTTCTGTATTTAGAATTCAGATTTTGACCTTCACTCCCGCTAAGGAAAATCCAGCAGGCATTAAGAGCAGTTGTTTTCTGAAGCAGACTTAACGGTTTAGATTTTAGAGAATTATAAAGGGATAAAAACCATGAATAGTATTTGCTGCCACAGAAAAGACTTCAAATAAAATAAACATTCAAAATCCATTCAGTGCACATATCCTTTCCTGTAGACAAAATACAGTAATGACGAGAAGCTCAGAGGGCTGTTTACAGATGTCTTGAAGATTGAGGGCTGCACATCAAGGCTGAGGCTGGGACCATCTCATCTTGGCTTGGCACACCAGGTGACTTTAGAAGGCGACTCTAGGGTGTCCAGAAGGACTGGCGACTAGCAAGGGAGCAGTACTGGCTCCAGCAAAGATGGGACAGATAGCAGTCAAAGTGAAATCATATGGCAGTCAAGGCATAACACGGCTGCAGCAGAATCCAAACAGTGCTTTACGCTCCTACGAGCTCCAAGTGCTTTGCTAGAGTGTTTTCTTTTTTTTTTTTTTGTACAAGAAGTCTTGGAGCTGAGGAGATAACTCTGAGCAGGGAGTTTCTGGGGCTGTGAGGTACATTATAGGATCTGGCACTTGTCCTAATGGTAAGCCCCAAGCAGTCACAAAAATGTCTCCTTTAGCCCAAATGTCATTAACCTACTACTTTATAAGTTTTCCAGATTAGAAGTGGATGTTTACATATTTCTTAGGCAGATTTTTAAAAGGAGGCTTCTATTTAGGACAGAATCTCAATGTATGTGAACATTGTAACCAGATTCCTTTCATTATAGGATAATTGCTTCCCACTTTTTTTTTTTTTTATTGAACATGGACTGATAAAAATTGCACCTTCAATTTAGGAAGTGGTAGCAAACTCATGCCAAATAATATAGTTAAATAAGCTCTCAAATTTCTTACTCTAGCACTCTATAAAATATTGTTTAAATTGGAGACCCATATCCATTGAATATATAGCTGCCAGAAAGTGGTGGGCTAAGCCAGATTCTAAATTTCCAAGTCAAATGAAACAAAATCTCTGCCTTCAGAGAGCTATAATTTATTAAAAAGAAGGCAAATACATAAACAATCACTGAATATTGGGGATAGCATAGAGAACAAGCATAGAGAAGATATTGGGACTCTCTGAGAAGGGGCCCTGAACTAGTGTGTGTTCAAGTATGTATGTGCATGTTTCACTTCTTGGGAGAATATTGAGAAACAAGTCAGATTATTCGTAGTAGAAAGCAACATGTTGGAAGGACACAGATGTAAAAACATGATATTACTTTATGTAGCTCATGTGGCAAAAAGGAAGAATGAACGGTTGGGAATGAGTGATAGGAAATGAGTGATAATCAACAGGTGGCATCTCAAAGAGCTCAGTGCTAAGGCAAAACCCACTAAAGGTTGTAAGAATTATGGAGGGTGGGGGGAGAGAGAGAGAGAGCTTTCATTCTTAGTTTTAATTCCCAGATGTCTGCACCATCTAGTGTTGTGCTAGCTTGGAGATAGAAGCCTGGGGCTAACTCTTGGTCTCTCACATAGATGGCAGGGACCAAAATACTTGAGCCATCCCCTGATACTTCCTCTGGTACAAGTTAGCAGGAAGCTGGACTTGGAAGTGGAGAAGTGACACAAACCTAAGCAATCCAATATAGCTTATGGGCAAACCAGGCAAACCAGGAGGTATCCTACCTACTGTGCAAGAGGTTAGTGTACCAGCTCAGGATTTTAAACAGGATAGGGGCAGGCTCATTTTATTTTTTTTGTAAGATCCTATTGGAAGCAATAGGGAAATCAGAGACAAGGAGACAGAGAAGGGGCTGCACTGATCCTAGAAAGGTATTGGTGAGGTTCTGTCCTGAAACAGACTATGTGGGGTGACTGGAAAATGGACTTGGCGACTGGAATGTGTGAGGGTGCACACACAAAACAAGGAGGATGGCTTAGTGCATTCTCAAGTTGTGAATGTCTTGCTAAGGGAGTCTTAAAAAATTTCTAGAAATCTAACTTATGCCTAGGTGCTCAGCAATAAAATTAATTTTCTTCATTGCATATTTAAGGTTCTTCGCTGATAGTTCAGTTGGAACCTTATTCGTCCTTAGGAGCCCATGCTCTTTTTAGCAGATGGAACTCATGAGCATCCTGCAGGCAGCATGGCACACCAACGACTCCTAAGTAGCAGAGCCGGAAGACTATTTACTGCTTCTGAGTCTACTGTTTATTAATTAAGCACACTTATTGTCAGGTTGGCATGTCTGCTCTTTCTGAGATGTGAGTCTGACAATCTTATCCATTTGACAGAGATTTTTATTTTGCATCCCTTTAATAAGAAAGCATTCCTTTAGTGTTACACTTTTCAGGTGGGGCTTGGGCTTAGAAAGCTCAAATCAATCTCAACTGATTAGCTACTAAGAGACAGGCTACTAGTACTATGACCTAGAGGAAGGGTGTCAATTTAATTCTCTGGCTTCTTATCCTATGCTGGGCTCCTGCGTCTATTTATGTATAAACGATTCCTTATTGCTAACAGAATTTACGACATGGCTTTAATGACTTTAGAATGGCTTCCAGGCCCAGCTCTCCCATTTTTTTTTTTTTCGCTGTCTTTCCTGAAGTCATCTTCACCAGCAGCCATTTCCTAAGGAATGCTGTTATTAGAAGACTGGAACCCTAGACTCCAGGCTGGCCAGGGCAGCTCTTCACAGGCCAGGGTGTTTTCAGGCTGTGGTTTGAGGTCCTGCCAGGGACTGCAGCCCTTCTCAGCCACGGGCCCCTCCAGATGCGGTGAACAGGCTATCTCACCTCAGTTCCCCAGTGGAAGGGGTGTTTTGTTTTGCCTTCTGCCCTTTGTTTGCAGAGTCAGCTAGGCAACAGTTATGCTGGTTTTGCAGGGTGCTGGCTGTTTTGTTTTTTCCATCTCAACCAGACAGAGCATAGAAAACGTTCCTTGAAAAGGATGGAAAAAATGGACTACGGATATTAATATAGCCTAGAGATTAAAGAATTCTGGAATGGGGAGCTGAAGACTAAGCTCAGAACATAAACCATCTGCAGTGACATAAGGGGGATGATATTTGTAGTTGGATAATAAAATTGCAAATTTTGATAGTTGTGTATGCATTTTAAATTAAAAATGGTCACTACTATATACTCTGATTTGACACATAAGGCTTAGAACGAAGGAGTACTTTTGAAGAAAGAGTTATTTTAGACAAATGTTCAGTGGTAGTGTAAGTGGTACCCTGATATCAAAGACTTTGTGATGTATCCCCAACATTCTTTCTTCCGTTCCAAGCTGTAGGAGCCATGTTCATTGGTTGGGCAAGGGAAGGACCTTGAATGAGCTTAGCCTATGAACTGAATCCCAATGCTTTGCACTAATGTTTGGTTCAGGCACATGCACATCACCTAAGATGATATTTACAGTGAAACGTAGGGCTTTACTCAATGATTGAGGAAGGAAACCATCTCGCTCTTTCTGGACAGTCTTGTGTGTGGGTAGAAGGCCTCTAGATGAGGAACCTATTTCTTAATCACAGAAATATTTGTCCTTAGGTTGAAGTAGACACAGCAAGGAGATCAGATCCAATGAAATGGCAGAGTGAGTCAGAACCCAGCTGATGCAAGCTTTGGAATTTTCAGATATTTGAAGTAAAATCTTTCTTGTTTTTTGCTTTGCTCCTTGCAGTTAAAAGCATCCCAGAAGTGCAGATGTGGCAAACTGCAGATGATGAGACACACGTGTAGAGGGCAAAGACTTGTAACCATCCAGTAAGCAGCAGCAATAATAATGACAAAACGACAATGAGAGCTAGCAGTGTAGTTAGCTCATGTGCCAGATACTGTTATTAGCATATTATGTGTATTACCCTATTATTTTTCAGAACAATCTAAGACAAAGGAAGGTAGATAACTTGGATCATTGTATATTGGCTGGTGACTTCATACACATTATCACACCTCTTAATTTGTCACTTACCTATAGCAAAAGTTGTGAGGTTGAAGCAGTGAATGTGCTCTAAACACTTTAGTAAACTACAAGTGTAAGTTGCTTATAAAATTTGATTGCCATCAATGTTGTGGCAAATGGGTTAAGAAGCTTCCGGGAGATTTTTTTCTACAGAACAAATACAAATAGCTAATAGACATACAAGAAAAATGCACAGGCCCCTTAGCTATTAGGGAAATACAAATAAAAACCCCATTGATGTTCCACCTAACTCTAGTGAGAATGGCCTACATTTGGAAATATACGAACAACACTGGCTGAGGAGGAGTGTGGAGGAGGTACCGTACTTCACTGTGAGTTGGAGTGTTGGCCACTGCAGCCACTATGAAAGTCAACATGGATAGTTCTCAGAGAATTAAAAATTGATCAACCATATGACCCAGCTATCCCACTCCTGGGAATATATCCAAATGAAATGAAATCTGCATACAAGAAAGCAATGCATCCCTATCTTTATAGCAGCACAATCCACAACAGCAAAGACATGGAAACAACCCATATGCCCAACAAAAGAGCATTGGATCCAGAAATGCTGGTACAACTACTACATGGAATGCCACACAACCATTAAAAGGTATGAAATTCTGCCATTTAAAACAAAATCATCCCAACTGGAGACCATTACGCTCAGTGAAATTAACCAGTCCCAAAAGGACAAAGATCATATGTTCTCTCTGATAAAAGGCAACATTCATGCAAAGTACAGAACAAATAGATATACAGGTGAACAACTGTATACTATATTCTCATAACTGAACTGTATAATAAAAATAAAGGCTAGCCTATCAGGAAGTAAAGATATGTTGCAGTAGGCATCTCTATACCCGAAAAAAAGGAAGACACCCAGGAAACTTTTAAATATACCTTGAGAATATGATACAAAATTTTCTATCTTTGCTTATACCCCCAATTCCATGATGTGCTTAAGTAGCAGAATATTAAACTCGTGGCTATTGCTAAAGGACTGTACTACCATAATAATATGGGGGAAGTGGTGGTAGGAAAATGGGGAAGGGGAAAGGAGAGGCCAAGGGGAAAACCCCAACCCCATACCTACAAAAATGTATCACAGAAGACAATAAAACTAATCGTAAAAAGAAGGAGCTCTCCTAGTGAAATCCAGAGCAAACAAGGAGAACACTTATGAAAAAATGATAAGACCAAGTCATTATCTTTTGATAATTACCCCACGTGCAATTGGCTAAAAAGCTGCAACACTGGCATTCTATGTTAGGGCACTGGTTTGAGTTCCATCTGCTCTTCTTTCCATTTAGCCTTTTGCTATTATGCCTGAGAGGCAGCAGATAATGACACATATGTTGGGGCTCTGCTATCCACATTTGCTTCCCACATGGGTTTTCTGGCTCCTGGCTTCTGCTTGGACCTGGTCTGGTGTTTGTAGTGTGAACCAGTGGATCAAAGATCTTTCTGTCTTCTCTGTCACTTGATCTTTCAAATAAATCAAATAAATCTCAGCAATAAATTAAAAACGATGTCTGATATTTAGTGCCTCCGTAATGGTGAGAGTATGTATGTGTCTAAACTCATGAAATGTATCCTGGCTGTTCTAATTCTGATCCAACTGCCTTGCAGTCCTGGAGAAAGCAGTGGAAGATGGCTCAGATGTTTGAGCACATGTCACCCACGTGGGATACTCTGATGGGGCTCCTGGCTCCTGCCTTGGCCTGATTCAGCACTGACTGTTGTGCTGATCTGGTAACTGAATCAGGAGATGGAAGAATCTCTCTCCTCTCTCTCTCTCCCTCTCCCTTTCTCTCTGTAGCTCTACCTTTCAGACAAAATTTTAAAGTGATGTATGTATCAAATGTGAATATTTTTGTGCATTAATTATATCTCAATATGATTTTAAACTTCCATCTTATATCACATTACCTTCATCTGAAAATGCTTTACTCTAGGGCAATTGACCTTGCAGGCAAATAAAAAGCTGTGTAACTTTTTTTCTTGTGTGGGAAGTCTTCTTTACTCTTTGCAGTTTCTCCACTGTTCCAGTTTGAAGGTTGGCTCAATGACACCTTTCCTAGTACCTTTGCAAGTGTCCAGTATTTATGCAGCTTTCTTTCCATTGGTTGCCTATAGCATTCTCTATATGCTTCCCTCCTTGGGCCTCAACGTGCCACTCCAGGGACTGCTTTCCTGAAAGACTGTAAACTACTAACAGTAGGAACTCCTGCTCGCCAGCTTGTTACTCAATGTGTATCATGATAACTCAAAGACTTTGAAGTAGATATCTTTTTAAAAATATATTATTTTTGATGATGTTTGCATAGTTGATTAGGAGAGGGAGAGTTGAGGATTTAGAGAGGGTGAGTGAGACCATTGTTTCCGAATTGTCTTTTTTCTTTGTTCTGTGTCTTGGAGAAAGGTGAACATGGAGAGGGAATCTGCACACAGCCTCCCAACTGCCTCAGTACCCAGCTATTGTACTTGTCATCCCAGGATTCCTGGTGTGGAGCACGCTGTGAGGATTCTACTATAATGGTGATGATTTTGAAATGCCGCTGATCTGGCCTCTCCAAGGACGAGGAGACCCTTCCAAGGTCCATTGGCTGACATAGTCCACTGCAAAGTCTCCATTCACCCAAATATTTGCTGTCAATGCTTGGCTTCCCTCTATCCTCTGCACTGCCCTCTATCCTCTGATGTCCTCTGCAGACACCACGGACTGCCACATTCCTCCATGTGCATCTGGGTATACTGCCCGCTGCTCTGTCTGAGCCACTGAGGAAGCCCATTCTGACACAAGCACTCCACAGTCAGACCATGTGATCATCCCCATGGCTGAAGTTCTGGGTCTAGTGGTTCAGCTGGGGGGACCCCCAACAAAACCTCATCTGAAGTGAAGCCAGACTTAACTCTAGTGTGTGCTTGTCAGTATGGGGCCCTTCATGTTAATGGACAGGAAACTTGCCAGGTGATGTTGAGGGCACTACTCTGGTCTGGCTTTTCCTTGGGTATCAAGAATTGTATGGAAATATGGTTGTGGGGCTATAGGAATAAAGAGAGCAGTATTTTGGAGTGTGGATAGATATAAACATGTTCTTCCTTAGCGCATCACAGCATCACAGACAGTCACTGAGGGCTGTTGTTGGAAACCATAGCCCCAAACATCCATGTGCTAAGGTGCCCTAGAGTTCTTTGAGTTCAGCGGACATGCTGGATAAAATCAGGTGGCATTATTCCCTCCAGATGGGCACCAGACTTTCTCTATTTGCTCTTAAGTACCATTAACATTTATTGAATCTCAGTAGTGGTGCTATGTCTGTGAAGCGAATAGTAATACATGATCCATTGTCACTTCAATTAACTTTAGAGCTTTAAAGTCCTCCAAATTGCTTTCCGTAAATATTTTGCTGGTTTCTTTGTTTTCCTGAGACTTGCTGACATTGGCATTCAGAATGACTTATTTTCAAAACAGAGTGGCAGATGTCATGGAAGTGCATGCAATGTGGAAACGCTGTGATCAATCTAGGGAGGCATGAGGCTTCTGAATAATAGATTAATGATAATAATAAAACAATTATATAATATATAGTAACAATTATTATTATTATTATTACAAGCCTTGCGCTTATACGGTACTTTATATTTTGCAAAAATACTGTTACAATGTCCCCTCTGGGTTTTTACCACCATTAATAACTAACTCATATTAAGTTGATAGAATGTTTAAAATGACGAAATGAGTAAAGTTGTGCTTCGGGTCCTGGGATGAAGAACTGCCACGTTTAGTTCTGCAGTGTGATGCTCTATGCTGAGTACAGATGCAGACCCATGCCAGGAGCTGCAGTGATAAGCACACACCGTGTGGTGTTGAGCACACATCGCGTGGGGGCAATGCACTGGGGGCTTCTCAAGTCTTGTGTGAATTCAGTCTGCACCACAACCCTATGCCATAACTACCATTGGTCCCTTTTTATAGATAGGGAGACTGAGGTTGAGTGAGATTAATCTATTAATTAATTTACCCAAGGCAACCCAGCTGGTAATTAATAGACTTCAGATCCAAGCTTTAGATGCTTTAGTAGGGTTCAATATACTTAATCATTGTGCCATAGTGCAGTGCTAAAATCTGGTGGCAGGGCTCGGGGAGAGGACATCTGTATTGGTTTCCCCAAGCATGAGGATCAGAACTGAGATCAGCTCTATGGTTCAGCCCACACAGCAGATGTCACAGAGAGATAGATAGGAGGCAGAGGGCTTCAACCTTAGCAGTACTTAAAGGCACCAACGAAACACCACAAGTCAGATTGCTGTCTTTCATGTGCCCATGGAGTTCCCCTTTGGTGGGTAGTTGTCCTGACCATGGCCTTTCCTGTGTCAGGCCTCTTCAGTCTGTGCCCCTTTCTCAGGGACCACTGCTACTTCTCCAACTGTGAAGTGGTATCTGTTTAATTACTCCCTTGAATCAGGAGTGTTTGGGGACATTCTGTAACTAGTAGAGCATGGCAGGAGTGGCGCTATATGAGTCTGAGCCTTTGGAGCACTGAGTTGTCCATCTTGGAACCAGAGAGCAGGATGCTGGGAAGAGTTTCATTTTAGCTCAGTGGAGGATGAGGGGCCATAAACTGAGGACAAATGGGTAGACTGAAGATCCTGATGAGCACTGGCAGCCCTCCCAGCCCTCCCAACCTCCCAGCTGTGTGAACAGGGCCATTCTGGACCCTCTACCCTCCTCAAAGCATCTGTCAGATGATGGTAGCTTCTTGAATTCTGCCAGCTCAGAGAATGGTGAACATTGTGGTGAAGCCACTAGATGGTTTTGGGGTGGTTTGTAATGAGAGATTAAAGAACAGGCTTGAGAGCCGTAATAATTTTAAAATTATGTGACATTTGTAGTGGATTTAAAAAAAACCCTGTTAGGAATGGCTGAAATGTCAATTATTGGCTCAAGGCAATACAGTTCAAATGTAACTGAACTTCTATGGGAACCTAAGTATTTTTTTTTTCCAAAAAAGATTCATTTATTCATTTATTTGAAAGATGGAGTTATACAAAGAGAGGGAGAGACAGTGATCTTTCATCTGCTGTTTCACACTCCAGATGGGCCAGGTAGGAGCCGGGATCTTTGCCTGGATCTCCTATTTAAGTACAGGAGTTCAAGCATCTGGGGTATTGTCTGCAGCTTTCCCAAGTACATTGCTGGACCAGAAGTAGAGTAGCTGGGACTTGAATGATTGCCCAACTGATAGTCCACAGTCACAATACTGACCTTTGGAATCTAAACTTTGATATTTGTCTAGCGTGAACTCCGGTGTTCTTTATGTTTGGTTAAAAAAAAGTTGATTTATTTTAAGTTGACCTAATTAAGTACTTAGTAGATTTGAATGAATGTGTTACACACAACTATACGTAATCTTTTCAAGGTCTCAGGAAGCTGCACTGACATTGCATTGTGCAATTTCCCAAAGCGTGAGTATTCACAATCTCCCAGCTCTTTCTGCTGCTGTATGGCTGGGTTCAAATATTTTACTTATGTATTGATTTGAAAAGGAGAGTGATAGCGTGAGAGCGACATCCAAGCTACTGGCTCACAAGTGCCCCCATTGGCTAGAGCTAGGCCAGGTCGAAACCAGGAGCCATGGTCTTCATCTAGATCACCACATGGGTGATAGGGGCTCAAGGACTTAAGTCATTGCCTGGATGTGCATCAGCAGGAATCTGAGATGGAGAACCAAGCTCAGCCTCGAACCCAGGCACAGCTACGGAACGCAGGAATCTGTGTCTCCTCTCTCCAAATGCCTGCCCTTCCTGAGTTCATTTCTTACAGAGTGGCAGACTTCCCAGTAAGACATAATTATCAAGAAGTTATTTTTTCCATTTAGAATGTCTTGAAGTAGCAATAATAAATTTTATTCCGAAAGATCAATGCAAACCAAGTTAGACACTTAAGAATGCTGTAGAACATTTCTGGTGTATCATGTTGGCCACACCACAGGGACCATCCTGCAGGCTTGTTTTGAAAACAAAGCATCAGCAAAACAAAACAAAACTGAACTTTGCTTCTCCAGAGATAGAATCTTTAACTTTTAACTAACGTAACACTCATTTCTAGCTGTCATTAAACACCAAGGGCTTTTGTGTTTTTGCTTTTCACCATCCAGTGCCATTAAACTTTTAATGCTTTTGGTTGTTAGAAAGATGGGCTGTCATTTTGCTTTAAAATAAATCACAAACACTTGGCAAAAGAAAGAGGAAAGGTTGCTCAAGTGGTATCTCGCCCCTAAACAGGAAGGAAAAAGGTCCCTGCAATTTATATGCAGCCTCACCCCTCGTCAAATTATTCTTTGTTGCATTGGTAATGGTGGACACTTGCTTCTGGAAAATGGAAATGATTTGTGGAACAGTTTGCTATTAGCTTAAGCATGTGCTTGTGTGCTGGAAACACTCATTTGATATGAGCAAGTAGTCATTTGTTTTAACTGTGAAGCGATGTAAATCAATAGAAAAGTAGAAATAGTGATAATTTTATAAGCTGGCTTCTCACCAAAATGGAACCTTCTGGATTGTTTGTAGTAATTTTTGCACACTCACACATTCATATGTATGTATCCCAGGCTTACTAAAGGTGTGCGAAATGTCTTTTCTTGACAATTCAAAATGGTCTTTGATGTGGAAAGCCAATTATTTAAACATGGCCTGGATATTGCATAATATGTAATGTTAAGGTGACTGTAATAGGATTTTCTAGTCTTCAGAAAAGCTACTTAGAAAAATGTCTATCGTTCTGCCGCGATTATGCAAGTGAAAAAGGTAAAAGCGTTTCCTTCCAACTCCTGTTTATTAGGTGACAGAAGAAAATATGAAGATTTTCAAAAAATGTCCAGTGTCTATTTGTTTCTAATTTTCTGTTAATGTCACTGTAAATTTCCATGTCATATTCCTGCACATTGCTGCCCCTAATCTGACAGTGTCAGAGGATCTATCTTCATTTTCTCACTCGTTTCATAATCTAATCCTCAGCTCTAACATGCAATTAGTGCCCCTGCCGCCCCCTGCATACCAAGCAGGCGACTGCTACAGCTTCCCCTGTGCGATCCGTTTAGAGAGGCCACCCGTAATGAATATGTACATTTAGAAGACCTCGGCGCAGAGGGTCACAGGCAATCAACCTTGAATTCAATTATGCGAGTCAAGGTTAAT
This sequence comes from Ochotona curzoniae, assembly GCF_017591425.1. Taxonomy (NCBI): domain Eukaryota; kingdom Metazoa; phylum Chordata; class Mammalia; order Lagomorpha; family Ochotonidae; genus Ochotona; species Ochotona curzoniae. Next base: position 12,834,598 of record NW_024465520.1, on the reverse strand, counting down.
GACTCGCTGCAGTGGTCAGAGGCATTCCGAATCCTGCAGATTAAATCAGCCTGTCAGAGCTGACAATGTAGAAAGGACGGAATTACTTGTGTGAGAAACAGGGATTCGTGCAAAGATAAAATGGTGTCAGTCCTCAACGAAGATTACATGGAGTTCTCTGTGGCAAATCAGATTGTAAATCTCCTCTGGACCTGCAATGTGATTAGTCTACATAAAGACGTTTCTAGATTGCAATATGGAGCCACTAATAAGACCTTCTGAACTCCACCTTCACTGGGTAACTTCACCCTTTTTTTAAACCTCATCATTTACTTCTTCTGATTATTCAACATGAAAAATGAAATTACTATCTTTTTAGTCACATGTGTAAAGTGTTCCCTATGTAATCTGTTCTAACAAAGCCCAAGGTTTAATTGGCAAGAATAAATTACATCTTTCGGCCGGTTACTTTATGCTGCATTTCTTGTCAGTTTTTTTAAAGAGTCGTAGTAGACCATAGCTGGCTGGACAAATAAGTCAGAAGTGGATTAAAACTGATTATTGATAGAAGAAACAGAGATATCTCATGATTTAAAATAAAGTGCATGAACTTCAAAAATAATTAATTTGCAAAATAAATAAATATGAGTTATGATGGAATTTGCTTGAGACACTGGATTCCTTTTTTGGTGTGACAGGTGAATGTATTCCCCAGGTTCCTATGGGAAAGACTTGCCTACCCAGCCTCTCTAGTACAGACCCTTCATTTCATATTATTTCTTGGTGGAGGAGCCTGGCTGTGAATAATCAGCAACATATTTCTCGCACGTTGAAATGGCGTTCTGATACCATTGCACATTCCTTTAAATGGCAGAGATGTTTTGAAAGTTTTACTTCAATAAGAATTTTGAGCAGATGCTATAGAAAAGTAACTTTTGCCCCATTTTCGCTCTGTTCCTCTCCTGTTTTTCTTCACCTCTGTCTCTCCCTCTCTTACATATTTGTTGAGCACATGTTGTATGTCGGTGTCGATGCCAGACCCGAGGACGGTCGTCTTAATCTATAAGGAGCTCACAGTTAAATGTTGGAAGAAGAAAGTAACTGGCTAGGTGGGGGATCGCATAGGGCGAGTGTTGCAACAGAGGGATGTGTAAACGCTGTGCTGGAGGAGGAGGTCATGCATTTTGTCTCTCAGGGCACATACAGTGTATGTTAGGAGGTGGGGGTGTTTACCAGAAAGGCTGACTTTTTGATAGGGAACATTTGACTCGAGCTGTGATGGAGGAATAGGAATTCCCGGGAGAGGGTGTTCTAAGGCCAGGGAATGTGAACAAAGGTGTAAGATGTTGTAGGATGGTAGCAAATGTTGAAAGCTGGCTATGGTACGTGGCATACAGCAGAAGTTATGGCAGAGATCATTGCAAGGGTTTGAGTGTTCTCTCTTCCGGCATTGGTGAAGTTGTTGGCAAATCTTAGCTTCATCATCCAAGCTACATCAGGCCACTCTTTCTCACCTGACTTTTTAATACACCCAGGCTTTTAACACTGAACTTGCTAGCGGAGGCTCTGGTACCTGAAGATCTGCTTCTTGACCGCATGGATAAGAGTGGATCATTGTGGAAGAGGACATGTGGCCTTATTTTCTGTTTTCACTTTGGGGATCCTTTAAGGACCAGCAGCTCAAACATGGAGCCTTCATCAGGTGTTAAGCAAGGGGTATCAAGATATGCTTAGCTGATAAAATGAGCACACATTCTTTTTCATTGCCTCTGAACTTGATCTTACACTGTTTCCAATGACTGGTGGTGGTTTCCGTTTTCTTAGCTCACTTTTTCTGCCTATATCTTCTAGGACAATCTTGCTACGTCATGAGATCAATTGAGTGCCTGTTTCTGGCTGTGGAGTAGCTGCTGTTTGAACATAAACTTGGCACATGATCAGGGTGCAGGTGGTCCTGTTTCTTGTCTGGTTCTTGTCTCTGAATTCTTGGGGACAGTATTGTCTAGCCACTGATTCAAAGCCTGGTGGGGAGCATAGCCAGTACTGGTAGAGGTGATCAGTCACACTGACCCTTACTCGATGGTTTCTAAAGCTGGCAGGGTTGAGGGGAGAGAAGAGGATTTGGTATTTCTTGGCTTGATGACCAGGACACCCTTGGAAACATGGTGTCATTCTCTGTAGTCAGTACTTGGAGGTGCCGCTGAGATTGTTGCCATCTTATGTACAGAACGAGGAATGTGTGGTACACAAGCTGTATCCTCCATCAAAGCTCACACTCATGTGATCGCACTGCCTGGAGGTCTCCGCCCCCCCCCCCCAGTTCCTCCACCTGCTACTAGTTCTTCATGTTGTAGCTCCCATGTTGTATGATGTTGGTGCTCATCATTTCAGTATCATACACCACACACTTCTTCTTTGGTTGCATGCATTATGCAAACATTTCCTTATTTTCTTATTCACTGCTAGATCCCGAGTCTATGAAAGCAGGGGCTTTTGTCTTCCTTGTTTATCACTTTAATGTCCAGAACAGCCACTAGCACACAGTTGGCATTTGGCCACTATATGTTAAAAGGCTCTTCTGTTCTAGGTAGGGCTTCCAGATTTGTAAATAAAACACCGAATGTTTAGTTGGGTTTAAATTTCGGAAGCTAAGCAACATTCTAGGTATATATTCAAAATATTTTACAAGATATATTTATATTAAGGAGGCATATTAAAACATGTTTCATTGTTTCTTCAAAATTTAAACTTAACCAGGCATTCTTTATTTTATTTATAAAAGCTTGAGAGAATGCACCATACGTTATTCCATACCTTATTGTTACCCCCCACTGCTGAATTAGTAGGCAGCTTCTGGGAGTAGACAATCGTGCAGTGATTTGACAGACTGACGGTAATACTCTGCTTATATAAATGAAGATTGAATCTTGTGATTAAGTAAAATCTTAAGGCAACATCTCCTCAGGCTAAAACAAGAGTGAACAATATCTTTTACATGAATAATTTTCTTTAGATGTGGTTAATGTAGTTACTTCTAGTAGTTAAGACAGGCTCTAGAATTCAAAGAACTAATTTTGTTACGGGAAATTTCAGCTGCTATCCAAAAAACAAGCTTTACAAGGCATCTTCATGTTAAATGAGTTTGATATTATTCACAGGACATTTTGTTCTGGAAGATTATTCTGAGTCATGTTGAAAAATGTCCTCCAAGAAGGATTCAGTCATGGGCAGATTCCAAGGCAGTGGTTTTATGGATAGTGAGATTTTTGTTACTCAGTTCCACCAGAATCACAAACAAAAAACCCCACTTACCTGGATTGGTTTTGTGAGTCATGCAACTCAAATATGGCAGAAATAACAAGGCAACTATTGTTGGGTTCCTATTCCTAAGTTGGGCAGAGTCTAGCCATATGGTGCCTGGACCATAAAATGCATCTCTTTGTAACTCCTCTCTTTTCCTCTTTGTAGGTAAGTTTTTCGGGAGGTAGCATGTGTTTCTGGAGGAGAACCTGACTTCAGCATGGGTTACTGCAGACTTTTCCCAGGAGCAAGGTAGGTGAAGTGTTTGAATGGACACATCTGGCTATTATAGTTTCAACAGCCAATGTTGTTGAAATCCCAAACACATGCTATGTGGAAGAATAAACTAAAGAAACTCAGGAAAGGGGAAATGAAATTTATCCAGCTTCATTATCCAGATATGGGTTAAATCAGTGATGTTGTTGAGTGGTCTAATTTATATTCCAACATAATTGGAGTTACATAAAATGACATAATGTCAGAAATGGCTATTATTTTGGTCATGATCATAATTGTCATTTTCATCTGATATCATTCAGGAGCACAAAAATTAAAAAAAAATCCATGGCATCTGAAACTTAATGTCTGTGCTCAGACTATCCAAGTACAGAATCCCTGTCTTTCCAAAAATAAGTGTGCTACTATTCCAATTGTTAAGGGCAGTTAACAGTTCAGAAAGGTTTTGTATTTCTTATTCTGTATGAATACCATTTCCAGATTTATGCATGTAGAATAAACCAAAATTGTTCTGGCAGAGTTACCAACTTGTCTTCTGGCTGTGCATGCTCTGCTTTTATGACTCCTTGCCTTATCTTTGTGTCTTCCTTCTTTTTCCATATCTTTAACATTATTCACCAAAAATCATTTTTTTCTTATTCTTTCCCTGATCCTCCTAGGACTACAAATTTTCAAAAAAGCCATCTGATTCTATTAAAAAGCAGACAATGAAACAAATGCTCCCAAGCTCAGACTAGGCTGGGCAGTCTGGCCAACACAGCTACCACGGGACTCACGGGAGACCCTGGTGATATACAGGTCACACGCCCAATTTAATTTCAGATTATTTATGCTAAGTCAAGCCAATGTTGAATTGACTATAATATCCCACTATTATTCCCTTGCTCCCTTCTTGATCAGTGGAAAGGATGGAGCTGGATGGTTGAATCTTTCCCAAATTGTGATGTTCTTTCTGCTGTTGCTTTATAAATGAGCTCTGCTCTTTATATTGTGGAAACATCTTAATGACAATTGATGCTGGTTTTCCTTTGTGGCAGTACTGTAAAACTACCTTCTAAATAGACATTTTTTTTTTCTGATTTAAAGAAACTAAGGACCAAAGAGTTCAAAAGGTAAGTGGTTACAGTGCAAATAAGAAGGTGGTCCTATAATTGACCTCAGTTTGAAAACTGTTGGGTAATGAGTCCACGGATGACTCATTCAGAAGATAGTGTGCAGTTTTAGTTACATAGTACAAACTGATTAATCTCAGATTGTACTATTAGAGCAGCCTTGCTAGAAGAAAGGAAGCGATGGAATTTTCAGGATGCATTACTATATGAATTATGGATTAAATCAGTAAAGTTCTGAGCTATAGATTGACATGATGCATCCTGTCAAAGGACCACTTATAAACCTGGAAGGTTCATTTATGATGTAACATGTCAAAAGCCCATTTATTAAAATCTCTATGCTCTGGATTGATGATATTGTCTTTTCTCAAAATATATTTTAGTCTTAAGTGAAGGCAAGAGGAAAGAAAAGAGCTTTGTTTCTAAAGTGACAGTTAGGAGACCATTGCACTGGTTCAGGTAAGTGAGGGTGGAGGCCTGAACTGAGCCAGTGGCTATTGGTTTGGTTTACAGAGATATGAAGGGAGAGAATCAATAGGTTTTAGTGACCACTTGGCTCATCTCCAGCTACAGAACAGGGATCTCCAGCCTTGTTCATCTTAGAGCTGCCCTCAGGGCACAAGAGTATGTTTTGCACACATTTGGTTTTTGTGCAAACAAGGGCTTTGAAAGGAAATGAGTGTAAAATGGTTTTCTAAGGGGCCTCTTAAGTGAATGCTGATGGATGATATATTTTACAAATTAAAAAACTGTAACATAAAAATGCATGTTGAATGTGCAGTGATATTAAAGATGACAAATTGTGTGTAGTTACTGAGAAATAAAAGTCATGAAATACAAAGGAATACCAATGTTGTTAATTAAGTGGCATAGCAGGCTATGAAGTCAGTTCTGTATTGGGTTGATTCTTGTGATAAATAGAAGAGATATAAGGATTCAGGCGTTTATCCATCCAGTCTATAAATATTTATTGAGCACATTGATTATGGTTTTATGGATCAGCAATATCAAGTGTGGAGGTGGCCAGAGCAGGTCGTGAGCACTGTATTTCAGAGGCAAATGCTCTGCCCAGGAACTGCTTGCTAAGTGGGATGTTATTTACTGGTGCAGACAAATTAAAAACATAAATAACAGTCTAATGTCTAAATCTTTTCAATAAACACAAATTATGAGTTTTGTTTATGTAAAACACAATCTCCCAGTGGAAAAGCACTTTACAGGTGATTTATGTTGTACCAAGTGTGGGGCAGTTGCTAAAGTCAAAGCCATTCCCTAATTCTGTCAGCATTTATTGCCACTCCCCTCCCCCTGTAGATAATACAAAAATATTCAAAGATGAATTTATGTATCATAGAGTAGTTTCCACTAGATCAACTCAGTCCTAGGGGGTTTTGACCCAGCATTTGGGTGTTTGACTCCCTGTTTAATTCCAGCTCTATATTTGGAAATGGTACCAAAGAGTCTCTGGTCCAACTCACATTGCCTTGGGTCTGACTAGTTTCAGGCTAGTACATGGGGTAGTGACAAGTAGTCCTGGATAGGCTTGGTGTTGAGCACTGGGAAAGTTGTGGAGTTATCCTGCCCTCAAACCCACTTGTCTCATGCCTGCTCAGTTTAAGCAGAGACAGTAAGAAATATTTTCCATCCGCTACTTTACTCCCCAAGTGGCCACAATGGTTGGAGCTGAAACAATTCGAAGCCAGGAGCTCCTTCCGGGTCTCTCATGTGGGTGCAGGGTCCCAAGATTGGGCCATTCTCTACTGTATTCTCAGGACACAAGCAGGAAGCTGGAAGGGAAGTGGAGCAGCCAAGACACAAACCTTCATCAATATGGGATCCTGGCATGTGCAAGGTAAAGATTTAGCTACTAGCCATAGGGTTTCACCTCCCCTACCCTGTTTTTAAAATGACTTTTTTTTTTTAATTGCAAAGTAAGATGTACAGAGAGGAGGAGAGACAGAGAGGAAGATCTTCTGTCCGATGATTCACTCCCCAAGTGCCCTCAACGGCCAGTGTTTCTTCCGGATCTCCCACTTGGGTTCAGGGTCCCAAGGTTTTGGGCCATCCTCGACTGCTTTCCCAGGTCACAAGCAGGGAGCTGGATGGGAAGCAGGGCCACTGGGATTAGAACTGGTGCCCATATGGGATCCCAGCTCATGCAAGAATAGGACTTTAGCCGCAGAGCTACTGGGCTGGGCCCCTCTCACCCCCTTTTTAAAAAGAAGTTTTTAGCATTGTGGTTGGAAAGGCAGGTTTGCAGAGAGAAGGAGAGATAGAAAGCAAAGATTTTTTTTTTTTAAGCTCTAAATTGAATTTTAAATCCTGATTCTTTACCATGGTTGACCCAACCTCGGCTGGCTCCTTTTTCTTATTGTACCTCAGACATGCTGTCTTCTATTCTGTTCTTCCTACTCTCAAGCTCTTTCTTGCTTACGTTTTGCATTGGCTGTGCACCCTGCAGTGAATGGAGCTTGATGGTTGGTGGGTTTCCCTGATCCTTCGTACCTCCATTGACGACCCCAAGTACTGTATGAGGGTCTTGAAAAAGGCCACGGGAATGCATATTATGAAAAAACTACATATGGATTTCATATGATTTTTTTTTTTTGACACAGCGACACCTTTTGCAGGATCCTCCCCTCATACTTATCTTCCTGTGAATGCCAGCCACCACTTCTTACTCTTTTCTTCATTACACTAAGCACCATGTTTACATTGTGTTTGCATCCTGTGGATTTTTTGTCTCTTGCCTGTAGTCCATGAAGGCAGGTAATAGACTTATGTTGGCTACTGAAAAATTTGTACAGAGCGTGTATCTGGCACACAGCAGGTAAATAATGACTGTCAAAAAAGTTGACTGTAAACATCTGTTAATTCAAATCCAGAGAGTCCATTTTTTGTTGAGGCTCAACGGCAGGCAAGACTTAAAGACTTGTGCATCTGTAGACAATGGAATTGGGATAGTTCAGGGTAGAGTTTATGGTCTGAGAAGGCATTTTGTCTGTAACCTTGAAGCTGTTTCATGTGGTGCATCTATAGAACCCGGACAGTGTGCGGTCTTTGGCTCTGACATTTTTCTTTGAGACTTTTATATTGGTTAAGGGAAAGTCTGAATAGTATGTTGCTTGGAATGATAGAAAAAGGCACAATGACCTTGTTTGCCCCCAGGTTCCTGAATGTATAGCCTCGGTTGGTGCTGTCTTTTTCCAGCTGGATCCTCAGCTCACACAGGCTGTGAACTAGTGGACCAAAATTAGTGTGAGTTTAATAGTTAAATAGAGATCTCAAAGAAAACTGATCATCCTTTAAACTTTGGGCCACGACAGGAGAAAGAAGCTCTGTAATTTTTGTGTGCTCCAGCTTAGTTCCCCTTGATGAGGGGCTTGAGGGAAGTGTGGGGATGTCCTTTGTTGCAGTTCTCCTGACTGCTACTGTTTATTAGCACCTAGCTATTAGTACCCACTGGTTGGTACATGGTGGGTACTCACTGTTGAATGATTCTTGGGGAAAGAATGATAAGTATTTGGAAGCAATGATTTGCCTGGAGCTTTTTCATTTGATTTGTAGAAAACATTGCTGATACCCTCTCAAGATCCCCTTAGATGTCTCTTACTAGTTCTTTGATTTCCTTGAACGCTTGCCTATGGTGAGCTGAAACCATTACACTTTTCTGAAGGTCTGTTCCTAGACCACAGGGGTTTTGGGTCCGCAAGCACACAACGTCGGGAGTCTCTGTAGACTTTTAGCTCAGCCTTTGAGACTCACTTAAAGCAAAGCAACTAGGATGATTGTGTATGGTAACACAAATGTAGGTTCTGTGGGTGCAGAGGTCCTGCTCTGCCGGGAAGGAGCCCTCTACCAGGGACACAGTGAGAGTCCCATGGCTGCCTCCTGGCCAGTTAGGGCTCCCTGCGGTGGTAGATGTGTAGAAAAGAAAGAAGCTACAATATTTTTTAGGGAAAATGGATCCTTTTCATCATAAAGAAATAGGACTGCTCTACACAAGTGGATCTAAGGGATTCACTGGGCTGTGTCTTGGCGCTCACAGGGCACTTTAAATCCTGGATGGACAACAACAGAAACTAAAGCCTGATGGGAAATCGGCTTGTTGCCTCATACAACAAGATCTAGTTCAAGCTACCAGGCAAACTGCCTAGACCAGCAGTAGCCCCCTGAATGTGTCTATCCACACAGCTCTGAACTTGAGGGCAAGAGGGACTGATGCGAATGTGCTGATGCTCAATTCTGTTTGCAATGCTCAGGGAATAAATTTCCTTCTTTCTGCCCCGTTTGTCTGGCATTTTGTGCCTGCAAGCATAAAGCAGTGACAGGCTAACTTCTTGACTTGACAATAGGATAACATCTCAGACCCTTTACATTTTCAGATTTTTTTTGCTTAGGAATTACTAGAGGGTCTTTTCCTGTGCTACCATTCTCCTTTCATTTTTCATTCATTTATCACATCTGCCAAAACAGGCTTTTGTGACTGACCTACTGATGTGGCCTCTTCCTTTTAAGCCTCTGTTAGTTGGTCATATGCCACCCCGATCTTCACCTGCAACAAACAATAAAAACCAAAACCAAAACCAATAAAAAAGCATTGTTTCAGGGGTGCTCTGTTTAACAAACCTGGACTATTCCAATTGACGATGACCAAGAAGTACACCCTCCTGTGGGCTCCAGGGCCCAGTGCTATGCCAGGGCCTCTCTTGGGCCCACACTGCCCTGTAACTTGTGCTTGGTGCCTACAGCACAGAGGTGGCCACTGTCCAGTCCATGGGCCACATGAAGCCAGTGAAATCAATTGGTTTGGTCCTGCCAACGTAAGCCAGATGGGATGCAAGATTTAATAAATGTATAACAGGATAATTTTTAAGTTGATAATTTTCTAGGTCTTGCAAACGACGTTATAAATATCCACATGGCCCTTAGCAGAGAAAAAGGTTCCCCACCCCACACCAGAGTAACTCCTTCCCACATTTCTTTATTATTCTTAATTTCATACAGAAAGCTCAAGTTTTCCAATATAATCTGAGCTGTTTATTTATATGTTAATATGATCCCAACACACTTCATAAATTGGCATGTTATTATTCTAAGTGACAAGGAAAGTAACATTGAGACATAAAATGCACAGATTCTTGATGGCTCATCTGTGAAATCAGAAAGCAGCCCCTCCTTTTTTTAAGTTTCAATTCCAGTTTTACTCACTGTCAAAACAATGATTTTGTTTTTATTACTGCCTAAAGAACCTATTATCTCGTTCATCACATGAGGCTTCCCAAAATAGCATGTCTCACTTAGAGAGGGACAACCCAGAAAGCCGTTCTGCAGAAGGCTGTGGTTTTGCTACGGAACCTCTCAGGCTTGGTTGAAAGGAACATAGAAAACCTATATTACTGAGACTTAAAATTTGGTGAAGATTTTATTTTGGGACTTAGTAGTTACATAGTTTTAAACAAGGTATCCAATTTCATGGGAAAATTGTGGGCTAGGAATGAGGTCTATTTCTTATTTACAAATCTAAGGCACTCAAAGTCTCTAAGCCTGTATTCATTTGATTGTGAAATGGAAATAAGAATAAGAGAAGCCACAGAGAGTGGGGAGGATCAGGTGAGCTGATGGATTTTTCTCCACAGTAAAACTACACAAAGCCGAATGTGCTCCTTGACACATTTGAGGAACATAGATAGACATTATCTATCAACTTTCAATTTACTCAGATCTGTGAATGGAGGTTGTTTTTGGTTCCTTATTAAAGGAAAAAGTGATATTTCATCAACTGTAGTTCATTACAACTTTTTTTTTGGTGGAAACTGAAGTGCCCTCTGTGGGATTAGCTCTCAGTGTTTAGGTATTCACACTCTGACCTATGGGTGAATAACATCTACTTAACATCACAATTTTCATGTGCTCCTTTCTGCAAAGATGACAAGTTCTGTGTGTCCTACAGGGATGTAAAATCACTCTTGTTTGTCTCGAATCTTCTGACTTCCCTTATTTCTAACAATTTACTAATAAGCAGCATCAAAAGAAGGGCTTTGGCAGTTATTGATGATCTCTAGCAGGATGAGTGGTCTGTGATGACAAAGGTTCAAGTCGGGAGCTCAAGTTCATATATGATGACTTCAGTTGGTCTTGCCTGCTTCAGATGTGGAGTGTTTTCACAACTGTTGGACTGTATCTTCTGGCGTTCCATTTTCTGTCTTAAAATTGAACCATGTTCTAGTGCTTAAAGTGTGATTAATTAAGTCATTATACGATAAACTACAATAAAGTGTTGTTGGGATGAATTAACTATCTAAATGACATACCAATCAATCAGTGCTGACTTAATTGGTTCAGTGAGTTTATTAAAAATGCTCCACCTTGCAATAATAATTCTCTAAGGTCTGTTTTCTTCACTGTACTTTGGCAAAAGAGCTCCTAAACTTCGTGGCTGGCTTATTCTCTGTTCATTCATTTGAGCATATTTATTGAACAGCTAGTAAGCAAAAATTTGGTACAAATTTTTGTGAAATCATAAGATAAATGATAACAAGTGGGAGAATGTGTTAGGAAAGCCAGTCACTTTTGTAAGATACAATTTTTTCATATGTTAATGATATTATCAGAGCATTTTGAAATGAGTAAAAGAGTGGAACACAATGGAGTTTCAATAAACAATTTTGATCTTTGTTCTGCCTGCCTTTTCTTCCCAATACATTTATTCAATAATCACTGGGGAGCAGAGGAGGCAAGACAAGAGCAGTGAAATGAACAACCTAGTTCTGCCTCACAACGTTCTTGACAATCATGGCTAATCATGCAGACTTTCATGAATTTCCTAGAAAATACTGAAAACTGAGAGACAGGAGGGAGACAGGGACCATAGAGGGTGTGGTGAGAGGATGTGGTGATGTATTCGAGGAACCCCAGCGTTGTACCGCTGATGGAAGGCTGTGCAAGAGCACCCCAAACGCTGGTTTTAGGTCCTCAGGCAACCTCGGAAGTCAGCAGAGGTCTGTGTTGACACCTCCGGGCCTTGGACCAATTGCACACACTAAGTTGCTAAGGAGGTTTACGCCTCTTGACAAAGTCTGAGCTTAGGAAAGTAGGAACAAACATGTACTTAGCAGTTTCTTCAGATCTTCCTACCTCTAAGCACCTTTCTCATCAGACCAAGAAGCACCCACCAAATGCCACCAGCTTCTCCTTGGACGGTCCATGACCCATGAAACAAGATACTAATTATTCATTCGCTGAATAAATTTAGGTTGCAAGCCTCACTCTGCACTTGAAGATAGAGCAACAACACAGTACTAAGTGACAGAGTAATGGAAGAAGCAGGTAACTATGTGAACTAGGTAGTGGTGAGAACAGAAAAATAAAGTGCTGGGGGCAGGGGTGGTTTTGTGGGAATCTTCCCGGTGGTTAGGTGGTGGTGGTGAGGGATGACATCTGATGTCAGGCCTGAATGTTCAGGAGCAGTCAGTCATAGCACAGAAAAGGTGACCCCAGGAAGGGCAAACACCATGTGAAAAGGCCTGAAGGCAAAATGAGCTTGATCCATCAGAGGGCATGAAAAAGGCCTCCTGCCAAGTTTAGAGAAGAGATAATGTCTTTAGGACATTGTAGAATGGGGATAACGTTGTGGGTTAAGTCACCATCTGCTATGCTAGCATCTGATAGGAACACTGGTTCATTTTGTTTGCTCCACTTTTGATCCAGTTCTGTGCTAAAATGCTTGTGGCCCTTATGCCCACATAGAAGATCAAAATGAAGTTCCTGGCTCCTGACTTCAATCTGGTCCAACCCTGGCTTTTGTGGCCATTTGGGCAGTGAGCCAGCAGATGGAAAACCTGCATCTTTCAAGCAAATACTATAATTTAAAAAAAGATGTAGTGTGTTTATAGGCTGTAGTTAATTGTTCTGAGTTTATTTTAAGTATAATAGAAGTTTTTGGAGTATTCTAAGATAGGGATGATAAAGTATATTTTAAAGTGATCACAATTTGTAGAGAAAAGAATTGTAGAGGGACAAGAAGAGAGGCAAGGATGCTTGGATGGACCTTGTGAGTAATCACAGGAGAAATGATGCTGAGTGGGACATAGGTGGTGACAGTGAAGGCTAGAGGTGACTGTAGGAGGGACAGGTTTTGGAAGAACAAGGTAAAGAGTTTGATGGAAGAAAGTTTTGAGTGAAAAAGTCAAAATGACATTGAAATTTAAGCCCAGTATATACCACTTCCTTAAATGAGGAAGTCTGTCAAAACATTTCTTTCTCACGTTTTCATCCTCTTTGTTCTTACCTAACTCATCTTCCTTGCTTCCCCTCTTCTATGATAAGGGATATTACAGTTTATCTGTGTGCCAACGACATGACTCAGAAAAGGAAATAGATTTGGTGCTATAAGAATGGGTGATGGGATCTTGATGGCTTACTAAATCTTGCCAGCGTCACGCTTCCTCATACTTGTACCTTTGGAATTATTCTCACTCAAATGAATGAGGCTATAACCAGAGTTGTGTAACCAACCATGAAGCCTGGAGAGAAAATTATATGATCTGATCTAGCAATTGTAAAACACTATGTAAATAATCCATGAGCTTGGAGACTGGCAGGGCAAAAATAATTGTCAAACATGACCTCTCCGGTGTCGACATCACTTCCAAGCAGTCTTTGCACCAGCCTGCTGCTCTGAAGCCACAATCAGACAGGACTTTCCAGGAAAACCTGGGGTTAGGTGGATGCTGAACAGTGTGGCTACAGGAAATCACTACAGGACATCACCAGCACTGTGTGTGAAACAGAGGCCAAAGGACTTACTTCAAAGGAAAAAGAAAGTGTGTGTGTGTTTTTTTTTTTATATGACAAAGATGATCTAGGGCCTGGCACCATGGTATATTAGATTAAGCCTGCTGACGATGGTGTCAGTTTTCCGGCTGTTCCACTTCTGATCCAGCTCCCTGCTTATGATCTGGGAGAGCAGAAGAGGATGGTGCAAATCCTTGGGCCCCTGCATCCATGTGGGAGACCTGGAAGAAGATCCTGGCTTCTGTCTGCAGAGCGACTCAGCTCCAACTTTTGTGGCCACTGGGGAGTGAGCCAGTAGATGGAAATACTCCTTCTTAGTCTCTCCTTGTCCCTGTAACTATCTTTCAAACTAATCAAACAATTGTTCAGTTTTAAAATTTTCAGGCATAATATGGTAGGCTGGGCTTTGACATAATCTATATTTTTACGATTTATTTATTTTTATTGGAAAGGCAGATTTACAGAGAAGAGGAGATACAAAGTTCTCCCATCCACTGACTCACTCCCCAGTGGCTGCAACGGCCAGAACTGAACTGATCAGAAGCCAGGAGCTTCTTCCAGGTCTCCTGTGCAGGTGCAGGAGCCCAAGTCTTTGAGCTATCCTCTGCTGCTTTCCCTGGCCACAAACAGAGCTGTAAGAGAAGTGAAACAGCTGGTAGACAAACTGGTGCCATAGGGGATCCTGGCCCATTAAGGTGAAGATTTAGCCGCAAAACCATTGTCCCGGGCCCTGACATTGCCCATATTTTTATCCAGATCAATCTTATTTTGATAAGAGTTAGGTGTGCTCAGAAATGTTATGTTTCTGTTACAGAAGAGAGCCACTTTACAATGAGAGTGAAATAATGATAAACAACAGATTCTGATAAAGCATGAATCCGTTCTTACATCTTGTTCTTGATATTGTGCCTTGTATATAGAAAGAACGTTGCATTAATCAAAGAATGACTCTGCTATCTAGAAGTAGTTCTTCCCCATTAAGTCTTCTGGATTTTTCTTCAATTCATACTAACAAAATGGGATTCTGTGATGTCTATGTATAATGGCTGTTACCCTCATCCCATCACCTATACTAAAGTATGAACATCATAACCTCTCATAATAGGAAATTAACCTTAAATATTCATCAATGTTTGATTAGATAAAGAAAATATGATATAAGCACATAATAAAATACTACCTGGCCCTGAAAAAGAAGGGAATTCTGTCATCTGTGATAATATCAATGTGCTTGGAGGGATTCATAAGTGAAATAAGCTGGGCACATAAAAACAAGTGTCGCACAATCGCATTTACATGTGGAAACAATGTCAAACTTGCAGAGAATAGAATGGTGCTTATCACAGGCTTCAGGAAGGAGATGGGCAATGGAGAGAATTTGCTCAGAAGGGAAAAAGTTCTCACAGGAATAAGATTCCAAGGTCTACTGCACAGCAAGGTGATCATAGTTATGAATAATGTTTTGCACATCCCACAATTGTTAAAACACATTGGAGGTCATTGCTGCGCCGAGCTGGCCGGGGGTGGCATCGGCTCATGGTGGCCTGAGGATGCAGGCTTGCGGGGGAGGGGTGCTAGAGGCATAGCTCTGTTGGGGCGTGTGGGGAACTGGGAGCTTACCTCTAGGCAGGTAGAGCTACCTGGGGGAATTCCCCATTTGCTTGGTTCTGGGTGAGATGAGGAGAAGGGAGGGAAGAGCCCCAGGTCACTACACTGCCCTCGTGTGCTGGTGGACCAGACCTGGGCAATGAGCCTAGATCTTGGGTGTGTGGAGGCATAAGGCATCAAGCCAGCACATATGCCAGGAGCTTGGGATTCTGGATGGCAGGCAGAGTTTTGGATCAGCACACCACCCACTGGACATCTAAAGGCTAGACCGAAGAACCCATGCACTCCTGGGCATAAGGATTGTGGATTGGTAAGGGAAAGGAACAAGGGGATATGGGATAGGGAGGACCACTGTGGGAGTATGTTGCAGGTGAGGAATGACTCCGCAGGGACTTCTAACGACAGAGTCTCTGTACTTGCAGGTAAATGAGAGGACTGAGATCAAGTAATTTGGAGGGTAGAGGCTGGAAGCCCTTTATGTGTTAGACCGATACACTGGCCCACATAGGAGATGAGAGTGGCTTGATAGCATGGAACACTGCTGATCACCACACACCAGTCCACATGAAAGCTACGACTAGGGGCCTGTCTGGCAGGGAGAAATCCCAGTACTGGACAGAAATGTCAGGACAGGGGACAGGTCACATTAGGTTGGGCCATGATACTACCCAACATGCAAAAGAACCAGGTCCAAGGGTAGATTCTGTAGGGGATATGTGGTCCTAACCCTGTGAAATTACAAGTCACATTGATCAGCTGTAAGAATTGGGGTAGTAATTGACTGAGCTAGGCATGACCATGGAATATGCCAACACTCGTGGGTACTGGGGCTGTGAACAGGCTGGGCAGGTCCAGGCTGCAGCACCTGCATGCGCACCCTAAAACAAGGTGTGTAATGGACCAGTTCGCAGCATCCACCAGCTCATACAAAGGCTGGGACAGAGAGGGCAGGCAATGCCAGGTAAGGGCTGGCATGCATGAGATCTGGGTCTGGGAGTGGGCTGAGTGGGGGTACTTGGGAAACTGCCCTAGTGGATCATAGTTCCCACTGGCGAGCACATGGTCTAGACCTGGGTGTTGGTCAGGCTAGACAAGGTAGCTCTATCTGTCGGAAAGTGTGAGGGTTGGTTTTGGAAAGGGCCAGACTGGGTAGGGCCAAGCAAACATTAGCCCACTGGCAAGTGCAGAAACCAGGTTGGAATGCAGATCATGCCGGGCTAAGTTATCACACCTATCAGTTTGCATGAGCCAGGGATGGGAACAGACTGAGCAAGGCAAGGTTGCAACGCCCACCAGTGAGAGTTGGGACTTTGGGCCGACTGGGTTAGGCCAGGTCCAATCATCTAAAGGCAAAGGCCTGCATGTTGGCCTGCGTGTGAGCTGGAATTGGGGGAAAGCCAAACTGGGCTGACTTTACCTTCTGGTGCATGCAAAAGCCAGAGGGAATGAGGGTTGATTGGGCTTTGTTGCAGCATCAGCTAGCAGGTGCTGGCATGGGGGCGGGGTGTGCTGCTAATTCTGTCAAGTTAAACTGCAGAAGCACCTGGAGAGTGCAAGATCTGGGAGTGGGAATGAGCCTAGTAGGGAAACAGTGGGCACCTTTCTCTTGAGTTGCTCACACTGGAGAGCATGAGAACCAGGAATGGGGCTGGCATGGTTAGATAGAAAATGGCACCTGCTGGCAACAGTGTGGACTGGGTGATGGGGCTTGTTAGACTGAACTAGGCTTCAATGCCCATTGACATGTATGAGAGCTGCATGAGATGTGGGACAGACTGAACCAGTCTGCTGTACATACTGGCAAGCATGGGAACCAGGGCAGAGGATGGGCCTGTTGGGTGTTATTGCAGGTTGCTTCAACTAGGCTACAGCTCCCACCGGTTTGAGTGAAGGCTGAGTGGGTGCTGGACAGGATCAGGCTGGACTCCAATACCCATTGGTTTATGCAGAAGACAGGGCTGGTGACATAACTGAGCCAGCAATTGCAACCACCAATGTATACATGAGCTGACTTGGGCAACAGACTGTGCCAGACCTCATACTGACAAACACACACAAGAATCAGGTCTGAAATCACCTCAGATGAGGTTTCTTTGGGGAATCCCCCAATGGAACCATTGGACTCAGAACTCCAACCATGGAGAGAATTGCAGGTTCCATGGTCTGACCATGGAGTGCATGTGTCAGAGTGGGGCCTCTTCAGTGGCTTAGATAGAGCAGTGGACAGCATATCCAGATGCACATGGAGGATATGGCAGTCCATTGGGGTCTGCAGAGGACAGCTGGCACCATAACAGAGGACAAAGGACAGAACAAATTGATCAAGTACCCCAGTCAAGTGTTCGCAGTGAATATCTGGGTGAATGGAGATTTTAAAGCACTCTGTGTCAGGCAGTGGGTTCTGGAGAGGTCTCATCATGCTTGGAGTAGTGAGATGGAGAGCAATTCAGAACTGTTGAAGTATCAAAACCGCTTGAGTATACCCCACATGGGGGACCCTAGGGTTGTACTGGGTGGCTGGCCCCCGTCAGAGGGTTCGGAGATGTTTGGGAGGCTGGGTGTGGCTTCTCCCCTTTTCTCTCCCCTCCCCCTACATATAGGAAGGAAAGAAGAGAATGTGCAAACAATGGGCTCACCCACTTTCCTCTAGCCCTTGACCCTTTGCACCCTAATCAAGTATGTAAAAATCATAAAAAATAAAATAATAATAATAAAATACATTGGAAAGGTCCTCACTCCAAAAAGTATAGGAGGTGATAGCTCAGTTAATTAGTCAAATAAAACCATTCCATAATGTAGATATATCGAAAGATCGAATCTCATAAGTAAATAGATGCAATATTTTTTCAATTAAAATAAAGAAATAAACACTTCTTGGCCTTTTGACTAAGATCAAGTGTAAAATAAAGAAATAAAAATAAGCACAAGCATAAATTTCTTCTCAGTATATGATTTTCTACACTTTTGCATATAAATGGTATAATTCTTCCATTCTTGGAAACACTTTTCCATCTTTCTTTTACTTTAAAAAAATGAAAAAGAAAAGCCTTGGAGATGAATTCAAAATATCTTTTCTTTAAGACAAATTCCTGAGAAAGGAATTACTCAAACAAAGAGAGGAAAGAGAGAGAGGAAGAGATCTTTCATTCACTGGTTCACTCCCCAAATTACTTGCAACTTGTAGGGCTAAGCCAGGCTGAAGATAGGGATCCATCCAGGTCTCCCATATGGGTGGTGGGAACCCAAGTACTGGAGCCATCTTTGGCTGCTTTTCCAGCTGTAAACAGAGACTGGAAGCAGAGCATCATGGATGCAGTCTGGTACTGTGGTATGGGATGTTGACATCTTGGCTGGCGGCTTAACTGAATGTGCCAACATGGGTTAAATATTGAAAAAAATCTAAAAACATTTTCTCCTCAATAGCACTCACAGTTTTTATTTCTTAACATGTCCACACCCACAAAGCAGGTCCTATTAAATTTTTGCCATTAAATTCAAGAATGATATCACAGTTTTAATTTATATCTGTGTCTATCCTTTTGATTCTGGGCGTTATGCAAAATGTGACAGGGAGAGTGTTTTTGAAATGTATTCATGCTCTTTTCTTTTCTCAACTTCCCCTGGCATGATTCTTCTCTTAGCCGGCCAGAGGCTCCAATGCTTTTGGGAAGCTGACGACTGTTAGAAAAGAATGAAAAGAGAAAGAACGATGTTCGATGATTAGCGTTTGAATTCCAAAATATGATTTTGGATCTGCAGTAAGATAATTGTCTCAAAAGAAAGTAAACTTTTGCATTAAATATGACATTCTGTCAAAAAGTTGCATTAGTCATCAGCATCCGACTTGACGGATTTGAACAAAATGAATGTGCTGGTATAACCACCTCTCAGATCAAGGCAAAGTGCACGCCCAGCTTTACTCCCCACAAGGTAAGGGGTAGTTTACTGGCTTCTATCACTGTAGATTTCTTTTGTCTGTATTTGAACACCATATAAAATGAAACATCCTGTAGATAATAAATCTTACCTTGGCTTTTCCTTTCAAAACTAGGTTTGCAAGATTTTCCTACATCATTATGTATAATGTTAGTTCATTTAATCACATTGATGTGTAGCATTTTATTTTATGAATATACTATAATGAATTCTTCAACACACTAATGAAACACTGGAAGTCATGCTACTGTGGTATCTATTTCGTTGCATGCATATGATACTTTGTCTCTATGAGGAGGAAAGATGCTGATGACAATTTTATGTACTTACTGGTGTGATCTTTGCAACCTTCTTGGTAAAAAGCCTGTTTGCATGCCTTTCGATTTATTTGATGCATTAAAATTGTTTTGTCAGTTATTAGCTGGTAAATTTTTAGTTATATGAGTGAGAATACTTTCAAAAAGTTCATGGAAAGTGGAATTAAAAGGTAAATTTATTTTGGTGCAAAAGTTTTGAAACACATGGATAGGTTTTCACAATGTACATTTGCATGAACTTTTGAAAGACAGCTTATGTAACTTCTTTGAATTTTTCCACTATTGACTTGCCTTTTCACTTTTTCAATAATATCTTTTCATGAAATACAAAATATCTTAATTTTTTTTTGTTTGAAAGCAAGAACAGAGAGATAGGATGGGGAGGGTGAGTGAGAGCTTTCAGAGCTTTTAGCTACTGATGGGCCAATCTTTTTTTTTCTTTTCTTTCTTTATTTTTTTATTAATTACATTGTATTATGTGACACAGTTTTATAGGTACTGGGATGCCCGCCACCCCTCCCATTACCCTCCCCCCATGGTGGATTCCTCCACCTTGTTGCATAACCACAGTTCAAGTTCAGTTGAGATTCTTTCACTGCAAGCATATACCAAGCCTAGAGTTCGGCCTCTTATTGTCCAGATAAGTTCAACAGCTTCTTGGGGAGGCCTTCTCTGGTCTGAAGGTAGAGCCAGCAGAGTATCATCCCGATCAATTAAAAGTCCCAATATAACATCAGCAACAATTTATAATGTTATGGAATTAATTGACATAGTATTGAGTAACCAATATGTTAAAAAAATGCAAGTTCTGACCCACATCCTGTGACTACTTCACTGACATTTCTATTTTGGTTTATATATAACTGGGTTCTATACATCTTAAAATGGCTATAGATTACTGTTCAGCTGTCTTGTGTCTATTTTCATTATAATATTTAGCATTTTATAGTGTTGAAGCATAATTTTGCTAAACTTGGCTTTTTTTGGGTAGTCTAGACTGGCTTATAACTCTAACAAGGCATATGTCAACAGTTTAGGTGCAGAACAGTTTTAGGAGGGGTGTGCAGAGAAATCTTCAATACCCTAGTGAGGTCTCCTCACACCTTCTAGGGTGATGGAAGATTTCTCCGCTCTCCCACCCCATTACGGAATAACATAAGGTATTAAAAGTATATTAGGTTTTACAATTCTTTGATGTAGATTATAAGCAGTCTGACTCACATTGATTGTTGGTTCATTGATTTCTTCACAATATCTTATTGTATGTGAGATAGGCTGTTTGAGGTTGAGATAATATTACATTTTATAGGTACTATTTTTCATATTGACATCATTTTATCTTAAATTAAGGCAAACATGTGATGGGCCAATCTTAAACCAGGAATTTGGAACTCCCTGGATGGGAGATGCTTCCTAGGTGTACCAGCAAGCTTCTGGAGCAGAAGCAGAGCAGCAAGGACTTAAACTGATACTCTGGTCAGGGATGTAGTCATTTCAAGTGTCCACTTAGCCATTTAGTCATTTTGCCATTTAGCTACAGTGCTGGCTCTTAAAAAATGTGTGAGCAGTGTCTGGATATGGACGAGCCTTGGCTGGACTGAAACATCCAACAGTAAGAACTGGAATGGATTGAAGGCCAGCAAGGAAGGGCCACTGTTACTGCCAGGAGAGGAGGTGGACTAAGTAGGGCTGGTCCATGGTCCCACCGGTATTTGTAAGATCTGGCATAGGGAGAGCTTGTGATGGAGGAGCTTGGGAAACTCCTCTGTTGGGACATGGTCCCTGCAGGTGAGTACAAGAACCACAATAGGCAGCAACCCAGACCAGGCCAGAGAAAGATACCCACTGGCATACATTTGGCATTGGTTGGGGACAGACCAAGCTGAACCAGTTCACATTACGCACTGGTGAATCCAAGCACCAGAGTGAAGTGTGGATCAGGCCAGGTTTGGTCGTAACACATACCAGTGCACAGTATGGAATGCCAAGGTGAGGTGAGCTGTACCAGATGTGGCCGCAGCGTCCAGCCAGCACACATGGAGGACACAGGGAGGGGGCAAAGCCAGCAGGGGGAATGTGGGCTCCCCTGTTGGACAACCACTCCTACTGGAGAGGGTCATTTGGGATGGGGCAGACCAGACCAGGCAAGGCTACAACACCTGTAGGCCTCATGTGAGCTGGATCAGGGAAAAGCCAGGCTGGGCTGACTGTTCTGACTGATGCAAGCATAAATTAGAGAGGGTGAGGGTTGATTGGGCTTTGCTGCAGATTCAGATGGCAGAGGCTGGCACTGGGAGCTAAATCTGTCAAATTAAATTCCAGAACTACCTGGAGAGTGCATAATCTGTGAGTGGGAGTGGCCTAGTCAGGAAACAGTGGGCACCTCCCTCTTGGGTTACCACTCCCACTGGAGAGCATGGAAACCAGGACAGGGGCAGGGGTGGCTAGACAGAAAGGCACCCGCCAGTATGTGTGTGGGCTGGATAGTAGGGCTAGTTGAGTTGAACTAGGCTTCAATGCCCATAGTCAAGTTTGAGAGCTGAATGGGATGTGGGACAGACTGAACAAGTCTGCGGTATATAGTGGCAAGCATGGGAACCAGGGCAGGGGGCAGGCCTGGTGGGAGTTATGGGGAATCGCCCTGGCTAGGCTGCAGCTCCCACTGGTTTGCGTGAGGGCCTGAATATGCAGTGGGCAGGATCGGGCTGGACTACAACATCCATTAGTTCAGGTGGAAGACAGGGCTGTTAACAGAACTGACCCAGTACTTGCAACCATCAGCATATGCAGTAATCGATTGGGGTGATGGACGGTGCCAGATCCTGTATAGGCAAGCACACACAAGAATCAGGTCTGGGATCACCTCAGATGAAATTTCTTTGAAGATCTCTCCAACTGAACTGATCTCAGAACCCCAACAATGAAAAGACTATGTCAGCCAGTGGATTCTGAATAGATTTAATTGTGCTTGGAACGGTGAGATTAGAAGCAATTCAGAACTGTTGAACTATCATAACTGCTAGAGCAGGACCCTCAGAGCATGCCTCACGTTGGGGACTGGGGATGGGAGGGAGGCTGGTGGGGCTTTCCCTTTGTTACTCCCCTGACCCCTGAGACAGAAAAATATATATATATTAGTGTGAAAGCAATGGTCTTACCCACTTTCCTGTAAGCCTTGACCCTTGGTGCCCTAATCAACTATTGTAAGATTATCAAAATTAAAAAAAAATATATAAAAAAATACCCCTTAAACTTTAAAGTGATTTAGCTTGTCAGTTTTTACTTTTATTATTTGTGTTTTTGTCTAAGCAAGCCTTGTGTTACCTCAAGGAATGGAGGTATTTTCTTATCATCTTCTAGGAGCTGTGTGTGTTTTTTCCATTTAAGTCTGAAAGTTACCTGGACTTGCTTTGTTGTTTGTGGTGTGAGGTAGGGAGTCAAGACTACTTTTGCACATAGGAGATTAACCGACCACAGTATTTGCTGACTCTAAGCTGTGCTTTCTTTCTGGTTGCTTATCTAGATCTCTTAGATTAGTAAATGTCCTGTGAGGAGAAGAGGTGGAAGTGATTAGGCTCACCTCCACGCCTGCCTTTTTCTTTCTCCGGGGACTTGGCTTCTTAAGCCTTGCATGCCTTGGTTGTTTTTAGATGGATTACAGTCTCTGTTCTTTTTCTCTTAAATTTTGTGCAGCATTTTGATTGACATTTGGAGTGCTATGAGCTACCCTGCCTCAGTGGAAGGGCAGGGTTTTGGTGCCGTGATGCCACTGGGGTTACTCTATTCCATATCAGAGTGTCTGGGTTGAAGTGCTGGATCAGCTTTTGCTATTACCTTCCTGATAATGTGCACCTTGAAAGACAGTAAGTGCTGGTTCAAGTAATGGGGTTCCCTCCACCCATACGGGAGACCCAGTCTGAATTATGGCCTCTTGATTTTACCTGGCCCAATGCTGTACATTGCAGATATTTGGGAAATTCGTTTTTATTGCACTTACAGTAGTTGGCTATCTGACCAAATCTTTAAAAAATAATTACACGAAAGAGAGAGAGAATGAGGGAGGTCTCTTATCTGCTGGTTCCAAGTGCTCACAACATTTGGGGAGATTAATCTAGATCTGCCACATGGGTGGTATTGAGCCATCACCTGCTGCCTTCGGGCGTGTACACCAGAGGGAACTGGAATTGGGAGTGGAGATGTGACTCAAATCAGGCCTCTCATAAGGACTACAGGCATCACAAGAAATACTTAACCACTGCCTGTGGTCTGGCTGGCAGGGTGTGCAGAAGAATGATCAGATGATCATAGAGCCCCAGAAGTTTTTTACAGGCTGAGTCCAAGCATCATGGGCAGCTGTCATTTTTAGTGAGCACTCATTTTAAGTTTTCTTCATGTTGAGATGGAATTCAGACCTGGGGCTTTTTAAATATGTCACCACTGGGGTTGGGGTGGGGTTGTGGTATAGCAGGTAAAATTGCTGCTTGCAATTCTGGAATTGTATGTGGCCGCTGATTCATGCCTTAGCTGCAGCCCCATCGGAGACCTGGATGAAGCTCCTGCCTCCTGGTTTGACCTGGCCCAGCCTTGACTGTTGTGGTCATCTGGTGATTGAATCGGCAGGTGGACGAGTGCTCTGTCTCTCCTTTTGTCTCTGTAACTTTGCCATTCAAATAAATAACTCTTTAGAAAAGAGACATAGGGCCTGGCGCGGTGGCGCAAGTGGTTAAGGTCCTTGCCTTGCACGCCCGGGATCCCATATGGGCGCCGGTTCTATCCTGGCAGCCCCGCTTCCCTTCCAGCTCCCTGCCTGTGGCCCGGGAAAGCAGTCGAGGATGGCCCAAAGCTTTGGGACCCTGCACCTGCGTGGGAGACCTGGAAGAGGCTCCTGGCTTCGGATCGGCATAGCATTGGCCGTTGTGCTCACTTGGGGAGTGAATCATCGGACAGAAAATCTTCCTTTCTGTATATCCGCCTTTCCAATAAAAAAAATAATAAAAATAAAATTCTTTAAAAAAAGAAAAGAGACATAACCACCAGGGTGGCCACTGGCTCACTTACTTATTTTTCTTTTCTTTTTTCTTTCTTTCTTTCTTCCTTCTTTCCTTCCTTTCCTTCCCTTCCTTCCCCCCTCTCTCTCTCTCTCTTTCTTTCTCTCTTGCCTTTGGATGCCTTATTTCTTAAAGGGCCATAACTTGAGAATTCTTTTGACCTTCTCCTGCAACTTGTGTGTTTAAGACTTTTAGAGGCCTTTGTAAGGGCAGAAAAAAGGTCCAGAGCAGTGAAAGTTAAACACAGCTTCCAAAGGATTTGTCAGGTAAATGTTATGGATTGTTGTGATTTAATTTATGGGATTAGTTTGACTTTCAATTACCGGGCATCACATTGAATCACTTTATATTTTGAACTCTGTAACTAGGAGTCCTTACACTCGATCTTTCATTTGGAGAGGGATTATCAATAATTAGACACTGTGGCCTTATTGATCAGCTAATCAATACCCACATTAATCACCAGTGGTCCAAAAACAATTCACTCTTTGCATTAAAAGGAATCAGTGTGATAAAATTAGCATCTTTTGCTACAAGCTGAGCAGAGATGTGGCTTTTCAAAGGGAAGGCGGTGCCCGCTGAGCCCTGAGCAAGGCCTAGTGTCGCCCTACCACCACGTTCCAATGAGAGTCACATTGCGACTTTTTATTTTGCTGTTTGTACCATTCAGTAAAATACCATTAACTACAAAAAACAGAACAATATTCTTCATCTTGCACTTGGGCCAGAAGTTATTTCATGTTATAAAGCCCATCCAGATATGTTAGTGATTCTAGATAGACGTAACTTCCGTTGGAAATGAAACGTATTCCTCTTCCCGAGTGTGCGTCTCACCCTCAGCAGAGCACTGGCACACAGAAGCCTCCTTTCTCCTCACAGATGTGCTTCGTCTGATTGTAAAGCGACTAAGCCAGGTGGATGGGAGGGGCGCAGTTGTCTTGGCGTGTCAATACTGACTCTGATCGTTTTGTCTCAGGCTGTCACGCAGATCTGTGGCCATCAGACAAGGCCGCAGGTCCACCCAAAGACCTTTAATAGTTTGGCATTTCTTCAATAGGTGTAACTCCTTATTTCCACAATTTGAGACAATTACTTATAGTCTGTAGCTGTGGAATAACAAGGCACATGATTTCAAGGCTGTTTTTGTTACCAAGTTGTGTCTGTATGGTTGTAGTGAGTTAAAATAAAAAGGCAAGTAGAAGTGGATTTTTTTTTTCTTCATAAAAATCATATCAGAGGCAGGAATGGTATAGCACAGATGAGAATAATACTGGCTGTCTCTTCACGTTTATCCAGTACAGACACCACACCAGTTCTTGGAAATGGGAGCTTACAGCAGCATTCTGGTAGTTTCTTCAAGTCAGTCACTTTCGCTCTCTGAGGAAATAAAGAACTGACTTGTTTCGTCTTTTGGTCTTGGTTCCTACTGGGAAAAAGACAATGAAGTATCATTGTTCATTTTCATTTTAGATTTTAAGGAGTAAAACTGGGTTTGTTGGAGAAAAACTTAGAAGAAGAAGATGAAAATAAATAAAGAAAAATCCATCATCTCACTAAATACTTTTCACAGAACAGGATCATTAGTGATATATGTATATTTTATGTTTTATTACTTCTGATCATTATTAAATATCTTCCAAATTATTTTAGCTTTAAAATTTTAAAATAATCCATTGTGTGGCTGTTATATATCTCCCTATTATTTGATAGTTTAGGCTCTTTCAACTGATGAGACTTTTTAATTGATAATGTTGAACATTTTGTTGCTACTTTTGTGAAACCGGAGTATTAGTAACTTATGTTACATTTAAGTTATGAATGTATGACAAGATTGAAATAAAATCTCATGGCTGCAAATTCATCTCACTGGGAAGTGAAGGAAGAAATCTCAGCTATACTGTATTCATAGAAAGAAATAAAAAGAGACTATTGCATTTGCTTTTCTTGAGGTCAATATGAAGGCTTATGATGTTGTTAAAAATGTCTGTGTATATTTAATTACATTAAGTCGCAGTTGCTGTGACTGTGTGAGCCCCAGCGGCAGTTCAGTGGGCGCACATAGCAATCAGCCTGCGGTATGGAGTGAGTGGCTAACAGGAGGGTGTGTGCACATCTTCCATCTCCTCAAAATCGGGTTTAGAGAGATGAAGTGCAGATGAAGTGGAAGTTTTCATGAGGACACGGGGCGATAATGGGCACTCGAATACAGTGTCAACAGTTGTCCCTCACCAAATTCCAGCTGTACAATTAATTTTTATTTTCTTATTCTTAGAATTTCCACCAAGCTTTCCTCTGTTGACATCTGGGCCTGTTTGTAAGGCAGGAAATCAGAAACAAATTGTTTACTTGCTTGGTAAGTTTTTTTTTTTAACTATTCAAAGTTGTCTTGTTTCTTGACATTTGAGAAATGGCCCATGTTTCTACCACTAGGTTTAAAGTATTTGTGGGTTTAAGCATCAGAAATACGTGATTATGAATGACAATACATTGCACAAGAATGCATCAGTCTGTGTGAATGAATGAATAGACAAACAAATGTAGGAAGAGGGAGGAGAGCATATTCTCCTTGTAATCCTTGCAGACAGAGGACTGGTGATGTTAAAGCTGTCATCGTGTAATTGCCAGAGAGAATCATTAATACATGGTAAAAGTAGTGGTTAAAATTTTGATGAGGAACAGGTTTCAAAGTTTCAAAGGAGAGTTTCAGAGCACCCCCCACCCCGAATTGTTCATTAATTATGTAGAGAAAATTGTCCCACCAAGGTGGAGCAACTGGCAGTGCCAACTTTCCCAAGTGATCAAAGTAAGCTTCACTGTTAATGGGAGAAACCAACACTGGGAGGCGCCTGAGCTGATCCCCTGGGAAGCGCACGGTGTTATTTTTATGATATTTCCTGCCAAAAATGCATAACCTGAATCTAGTCTAATCATGAAAAGGATCAGCCAAATCCAAGTTGAGGTGCATGCTACAAAATAACCGGCTTGTTCTTTTCAAAAAAATGTCAAGATAGGGAAAGACAAAGAACGCCTGAGTGGCTGGATTAAACGAGGCTAAAAAGATTGTGACGCCTTAGAGCGAAGTGTGATCTTGGGCTGGATCCTGAACCGAGGGCGAGGAAATTGCTGCAAAAGATGTTACTGGGAAAAAAAGATGTTACTGGGATAATTGGTGAAACTAGAATGGGGCATAAAGTTAACATGATTGATCAGGGTTCAATTCGTTAATTTTGATAACTGTTCTGTAGTTGTAAATAACATTGTATTCATAGGAAACATGCACCGAGCTTTACAAAATAAGGGGGAATTATGTGCACAACTTACTGTTGGGTTAAAAAAATAACATGTATATATGAAGTAGAGGTACGCATATGTATGAAATAGGAATTGTAGCAAGCTCGAATGACGCACCTCTTAGAGAAGAGTGGTTATTTGTTCTTAAAAGGACAGTACTACTTAGGCAATAAGAACAATGCGAAGACAGGTTGTGGTTTTCTTTCCTTTGTTGGCTGAAGGTGTCTGTGTGAGAGTGTGGGTACGGCACCTACGCTGACGTTGATTTGGGGACTGTCTGGCTAGAGGATTGCTCGTCTATTTAAAACAGTGGCAATTTTGCCCTTTCTGATAAATCAGAATATAACCTCTTTTTATACATCGGTCTTCAAAATCTAGGTTTTTTTAAATTGTATGCAAGGAGAGGGAGTAGAGGAATTTTATTCAACTGACTTTGTTGTAACTCCTTCCTGCTCACCCAGCAATGTGACTGCAGTAGGAGAGTGCTGTCATAGGCCAGTCTCACTTCTAAAACTTGGTCTGTGACTATAAATTACTTCTGCATTCCGTAATTTGCAGCCCAACTTCTATGCATTTTTCAATTTATTCAATTTATTTGCTTCATAATGGCAGTCTAGATTTCTGTTTTTTGAAAGTTGTGTTTATTTCACTTGAAAGTCAAAGTTACAGAGACAAAGGGGTGGCTTCCATTCACTGGTTCACTTTCTAAATAGCCACAGCAGCCAGAGCTGGGCTAGTCTGAGGCCAGGATTCAGGAGCTCTTCTGGGACTCCCACATGGATTTTCCCAGGCTGTACATAGGGAGTTGGACTGGAAGTGGAGTAACTTAGATTCAAACCAGTGCCATATGAAGTGCCAGTTCCACTGGTGGAGGACTAACATGCTATGCCACCACGCCATCACCTAAATTTTATGTATTCTCAATATTAGATACCTCTGAGGGTCTTTAGAAATGTCATAGAAAACATTCATTATGAAAAAAAAAACTATGCATGAATTTCAAATTTTTTTTCACCAAAATAAACTTCGCTTCTAATTCCATGTTCATGAACTTTTTGAAGTCCCTACATACATTAGGAGAGTTTCTCTTTCAAAAACTCGTGAGAGGAATGTTCTGGATTCATCTACAGACAAAACAGTCTCAGAACTGTCTTCTGTGGTGTGATCACAGGAGCATGAGAGAAAAGTTAGTGTTCTTTCCCGGCATGCTCATTGACGGTTTCCTTGGACAAGCTGCTTGGCTCTGCTAAGTCACCTCAAGTCTCTGTGGCCTACCTAAGAAGGTAGGCAGTTAGAATGAACTAGAGGAAGGTATAAGGATAGTCCATGGCATGGTTCTGACCTCGAGCCGCGGCTCCAGGAATGTTTTGTTTTGTTTACTTCCGCTCAGCAGTTGTGTTACAGCTGATAAAGACAGACCTTATTGTCATGTTCCTGGCCACTGTAGCATGGGCATGCCCTGGTCAGACACGGGCGAGCTGTGCGTGCTCTAGACAGGGCATGTCATGTGACATATCAGAGCCTCTTAAAAAATTATTTGCTTAGTTTTTAATTTAATTTTTTATTTTATGATACAGTTCCATAGGCCCTGGGATTTCCATTACCCTTTTCCCAAATTCTTTCCCTCCCCCCACACATTCCCGATATGTTATCACAATAGTATACTTCCCTTAAGTCTATCAATGTGCTGTTTAAGTGTATCCTGACATTATGGATACGGACAATGGCAGAGTCCAGCATCCTACTGTGAAGATATATTCAACAATTTCATTGGGAGTCCATCTCTGATTTGGAAGTAGAGATGCGTACTGCATCGTATCTTCACATTTGGCCAGAGCCTGTTAAGATCTCGTCATGTGTGTCTAATTGGGCAGGGGTGTCTTTAGGTTTGGTTCTCAATTTTCAGAAATTGTCCTATCACAATCAAGCATGGTTTAAAGCTTTCTCTCAAAATGTGGATTCTCAGTTTAGATGCCAGAGCTTTCCAGAAAGAGACCAGGTGCTGTGGTTGTAGAATAAAACAGGTGGCAGGTTTTACTCTACAAGCCTGAACTTGGAGGAATCGCAGCTTTGGAGAAAATGTTTGAGGTTGGTTGTACGTGTTCTGATCCAAGCTCTGTGGGTGATCCTTGGTGAAGAGCACCAGCATTTCCAGCTGAGCACTGCACAGCTGCCCGCACGCTCAGTCAAGGTTCGTGATCTGCAGAGAAGATTCAGTGGACCACATGGAGACACCACTGTTCTCTGCTGTTTTAACTTTCATTATTCTTACAACAAATTCATTATGGTTCACTTCCTGATTTAGTAGAAATTCTCCATTTCCAGAACAAGCAACTCTGATCTCAAAGTTCTTGAAATATAGACAAGTGAAAGTACCTACTCTTGAGTCAGTTTAGTTTTAAAACATTGCATGTCTTTGTCATTTGGACATAGCACTTGCTTTTGTGACTCAGAATAACTTTAAGACTTCTACCCAGCTTTCTTGCATTGCGCTCAATGCCTTATAGGAGACAGAATTGCAGTGAAACTGTGCTTTGCACATGTGTCCCCAAAGCAAACATTAATAGTCACAATTCTTCACAACTCAGATCAAACTATTAGGAAAATAGTAAACCACCTAATCAAACACTTACAAATTGTGATAAAATTGAACCTAGTAATTCATGCAGTCATTTTACTAATTAAGGCTTAAGCCATTTGTGCCTTAATGTAGGACTTACAGGTATTTTGGCTACAGAGATAAAATTTCTTCAGGGGTTAGTGACAATTTTTTTTTTTTCTGTCAGTTGTATAACCTGGTTCAGATAGGTAAATTGCTGTATACTTCACCACTTCGTTACTTTATTCTGAAGCTGGATGCATCAGAGTTAGTATCTAGGTTGAAATTAGGATGGGACTCAATCAATTTGAGTTAATCTTAGCTTCATTCAATTCTGAACTAAAGCCAGTTTCAATTTGGCCAAAGCCGATGTTTCTTGTTTATTCTTAGTGCTTCAGCGGTTGACAAATAGGAGGATGTGTTCCAGTTGCTGTAATCCTTCCACTGGACTGAAGTACTCGCAGGCTCACTCCCTCCCAGTGATCCAAAGGCCTACAATCCACATAGCTGCACGGACCCTGGTGCTTGGTACAATGCGCTGTTGTCCTCATATTGAAATTCTGAATAGCTTTATAATAAGGGGCCCATGCTTTTATTTTCTCCTCTGCTCCCATGATTACGTACGTGCTCACGGGGCCTCTACTCCATGTTGTCACATAACCAGCTGCACCAGCGTTTTCATGTGGTGTGAATTGCCTCCCTTTTTCTTTTCCTAAAGTCACTTGGACAGACACGGTTGAGTCCTCTGAAAGGAGGCGTCCTTCTTTACAGTATTACGTGTGGTGGGGTTCATACGCTAATGCTGCTACATGAGAACAAAGATATTCACAAAAAGGTAACTGGCATTGAACCTGCATAAGTTGTTAGAGTGGCTTAGAGTTGTGATAGCGTTTTTATAAGATGATTCAGACTTGAAGTTTTGCATAGTGTAAAAAGATGTTTCTTTTGTGGGGTCCTATTTAGGTTAGCTTGCTTGTTCTCTATGAGAAATGCACATCTACCTGTAAGTTGTGAGACTATGCTAGAATAAGGGCTAACTATTCTTCAAGCCTCTCTCAATTCTGAGATTCTACCATTTCCCTAGAAGCAGACTGAAGGGCAATGGGCATTTACTTTTTTACATGTGAATGATTAAACACAAGCCCTACTTGCTACATAGGGTTCCGGCAAGAGCCACCATTCATGAATACTGGGTGCCAGGCTCTTGGCATGCGTGTGGCTTGTCCCATAATGCTGCAATGGTCCTCTGAGGACCTTCACCACACTGAGGGGCAAAAGGAAGCTTGGAGAAGTTGTGGAGGACAGCCAGGATTCCAACTGGCTGGCTCTCAAGGCCCATGTCCATCCGCTGCCCTCCATGGCCTCCCATCAATTAAACAAGCACAGGGCTAACCTTTGAGCCGAGGAGGGGGCCTGCCCAGGCAGTTGAAGGAGAGGGTGACCCAGCTGTGACCCTGCCACCCCATTGATTGCCAGGGCCCATTAGACTGATGTGGTGGCCCGGTGTCTTCTTTCTCCCTCACCTCTGCCTACGTCAGGTTTCAAGTTGCTGGTTCAGACAGCAGGCATGACCTCCCCTGATACAGGAGGGGGTGTCTTCCAGTAGGCCAAGCCGGGGCCCACACTGCTAAGGGAGGCTGCAAGATGGGGCTTTTCTGTGACCCCAAACCTCCCAAAGCTTTGGGGTAAGTGTGGCGGGAGGAGGCTTGCTGGCTCTCTTTCTGTAGTGCTTCCCTTTGTCCTCTTCCACCCAGGTACATTATCAGGGAAGCTTTAGGTCTGATGTATTTAGCTGGCTTCCCCACTGTTACTAACTTTTATTTTTAAATAAAGAATCTGAAAAGAGTTGAGAAGGCACTTTGTTACAGAGAAACTCCTTTGCATTTCAATTCATTGTCCATTTAATTAAGGAATGGTGAGAACACACTGTTGTGGAAGCATATATTCAATACATTAGAGAAATAGCTCATTCTTGCCCAGGAACTACCTCTGCTAGATCAATGCGGAGGGGTCACTGACCACATAAATTCTGTTTACATAGTGTGGAGGCAGCAGCAGTAGAGAACATAGCTGCTCTTAAGAAAGGTTTGATTTGAAATTTGGAATGAGTCTAGGCTGCCATTAGCAAGAGCTTCTCTATTAAGTTGGTAGCTAATGCTTATCCTGTAAATTTCTTCCAGCAATGTGAAGGTAATGGACAGCAAGCATTCTGCTCTCCAAATAAAAGGAAGAAAGATGAGGTGATACGTGTTAAAATGCTCTGTTATACTTTAATGATTTTTTTTTCTATTTGAGTTTTAATTTTATGGTACAATTTCATAAGCTCTTGGATTTCCCTTTTCCCCTTCCCAAAATTCTTCCCCACAACTGATTCCCCCCATATTATTACAGCAGCTTAGTCCTTCAGAAGCAGTCGTAAGCCCATCATTCTGCTATTGAAGTGTGTCCTGACCTTGCTGGTACAGACAGTGCCAGGCAGTCCAGCTTCCTATTGTTAAGACACATCCAAAAGCCTCACTGGGAGTCCATCTCTGATTTGGAAATAGGGATGCATACTGCATTGTATCTTCACATCTGGATGTGACAGTTCCAAATACACAGTTAATATACATTCCATTAAATGAAAAGACAAAAAAAAGATCGACAACAGGAATAAAGTAAAAAATTATAACCCTATGAAGTTAAATAATAAGCTACAAAATAACCTGCATGTTGATGAAGAAGTGAAAAACAAAAAACTTTCTGGAGAAAATGACGCTGCTGTATGATCTATGAGTCAGGGAAGAATTTAATAGGAGAAACTATTTTGAAGAAATGAAAATAAAAACAAAAATATCAAAAGAAATGAATTGTAGCAGACAGTATTGAGAGGGCTATTGATTTTATAATTTGCATGAAGGTTGCGTTAGCTCAGAGAGAACATATAATATTTGTGCTTTGGGGATTGGTTAATTTCACTGAGTGTAATGGTCTCCAGTTGGGACCATCTAGTTGCAAATGGTATGATTTCATTCTTTTTAATGGCTGAGTAATAGTCCACAGAGTCGATACACCACAGTTTCTTTATGACATCTCTTTTGATGGACATATGATTTGATCCATGTCTTTGCTATTGCAATTTGTGCTGCTGTAAATATAGGATTATAGATCCCCTTCCCATATGCATTTTTGATTTCCTTTGAATATATTCCTAGTATTGGGTCATCTGGGTTATACAGCAGATTTATTTGCTGTTCTCCAAGCAATCTCTGTACTGACTCCTTAGTGGGTGTACCAGCCTGCTCTCCCACCAGCCGTGAAGGGCTTACCTTTCTCCCCACATCCACGCCAGCAGGTGTTGTTAAGAATTCCGAGTGTAAGCCAGTCTCACTGGAGTTAGGTGTTAGCACAACATGGTTTGCATTTGTATCTCGCTGACTGCTACGGAGCTTGAGCATCTGTTCACATGTCTGTTAGCCACTTGAATTTGTTCTTTTGAAAAATGTCTGCTCATTTCCTTTGCCCATTGCTTCATAGAGTTGTTTGTTTTGCTGTCACTGAGTTTCTGAAGTTATTTGCAATTCCTCGATGTCCTCTATCAGTTGTGAAGTGTGCAAAAATTTTTCTCCCATTCCATTGGTTGATTTTTCACATTGCTGATCATTTCCTTTGCTGTACAGAAGCTTTTTAGTTGGAGGCAGTCCCATTTGTTTATTTTGGCTCTGTCTACCTGTGCTTTTGGTGCCTTTTTCAAAAATGCTTTTCCAATCCTGTATCTTGGAGAGTGCTTCCTATTTTTCCTCTAGTATTTTGGTGGTTTCTGGGTGTAGATTTAGATCATTTTATACACTTAGAGCTGATTTTTGTGTACCGTGACAGGTGTGGGTCTTGCTTCTTAATTCTGCAAGCTGCTATCCAGTTGTCCCATAAGCATTTGTTGAAGAGACCAGACTTTTTCCCTGGATCATTTTCAGTTTTCTTGTCGAAGATCCATTGGCTATACATGTGTGGGCTCCCTTCTGGTGTTTCTGTTTTGTTCATTGATCTTCTCTGAGTGCCAGTACCAGACTGTTTTAATGACCACTGCTCTGTCATATGTGTTGAGTTCTGAAATTGTGATTCCTCAGGCCCGGTGCCGTGACCTAGCACCTAAAGTCCTTGCCTTGAATTCACCAGGATCCCATATGGGCGCCAGTCCTAATCCCGACAGCTCCACTTCCCACTCAGCTCCCTGCTTCTGGCCTGAGAAAGCAGTCAAGGACAGCCCGCCATTGCGGTCACTTGGGGAGTGAATCATCGGACTGAAGATCTTCCTCTCTGTCTCTCCTCCTCTCTGTATATCTGATTTTCCAATAAAAATAAATCTTAAAAAAAAAAAAGAAATTATGATTCCTCCAACTTAATTTTTCTTCTTCAGGATAGTTTTGGCTATTCATGATCTCTTGTGTTTCTAGGTGAAATTTTGTATCTTCTTCTCTATTTCTTAGAAGAATGTTGGGATTTTGAATTTACATATTACTTTTTGCGATTTGAACATTTTGATGATGTTGATCCTGCCAATCCAGGAACATTGGAAGTTTCTCCACCTTTATTGTCTTTTGTGTCTTTTTAAATGTTTTATCATTTTCATCATAGAGGTCTTCCACATGTTTGGTTAGATTAATTCCTAGGTATTTAAGATTCCTCTCCACTATTCTAAAAGGTACTGTGCTTACAATTTCTTTCTCAGTCTTGGAATTATTTTTGTATACTAGTGCCATCAATCTGTGTTCATTAATTTTATATCCTGCTAACTTGCCAAAATTTCTTCTGAGTTCCAGTAGTTTCTTGACTGTGTCTTTTGGTTCTCCTAAGTAGAGAATCATGTCATCTGCAAACAAGGATAATTTCAATTCCTCATTTCCAGTTTGAATATCAGTATTTGGTTTATTGCACTTGATGTAAAGTTTTCCAGTTCCAAGCACTTTGCTGCAAATGATAGAATTTCATTGTTTTTTTTTTTTTGTGTGTGTGTGGCTGAATAATATTGGTGTGTTTGCATATATTTGTTTGTGTGGCTTTTTTTTTAATCCTTCATCTGCTGATAGACCCTTTAGGTGATTCTGTATTTTGGCTACTACAAACAGTCCTGCTATAAGCATGATACAACAGGCATGCTTCTGATATACTGAGTTTAAGTATTTTGAGTATATTCCAAGTAGTGGGATTGCTTGATATACTGGGTTGTATCACCAGTGGTGGCAATTCTGTTTCTAGATTTTTTAAAAGATTTATTTATTTTATTAGAAAGGAAGATTAGATTTCTGGAGAGAAGGTGAGACATAAAGAAAGAACTTCTGTCTGCTGGTTCACTCCCCAAGTGGCTGCAGTGATCAAAGTTGAGCTGAAGCCTCTTCCAGGTCTCCCACACATGTGCAGGTTCCAAGGCTTTGGGTCATTCTCTACTGCTTTCCCCGGGCACAAGCAGGGAGCTGGATGGGAAGTGGAGCAGTTGGGATATGAACCAATGCCCATATGGGATCCTGGTGTTTGCAAGCTGAGAATTTAGCCACTGAACCATCATGTTGGGCCCCATTTATCCTTAATAAAAATAAAATTTTGTCATTTGTCACACACAGCATGGATGATGTTGGTGAACTCTATGCTTAATTAAATAAAAGGGGCACAAAGAAAAAATATTTTATAATCTCACTTATATGTAGAGTCTTTAAAAAAGTCATATATACAGACTAGAGAATAAAACAGTGGTTACTGGGGGGTGTGAAAAAATGGAGAAAATGTAGCTCAGAGGATATAAATGACAGCTATGTAGCCTGAATAATTTTAGAAATCTAATGTATTACATGAGGACTGTAGACATTAAAGTACTCTATCAGATATTCTTATTAGATGAGTAAGTTTTAGCTGCTTTTGAATCAAAATAAAATAAAAATGTAAGTATATAAGATGGTGAATATATTAATTTTGCTTTAATATAGTGATCATGTTACTGTTTGTCTATATAATCTATAGGATAAACATAGCTAATAAACTTTATTTAAAAATTCCAAGAAGTTACATGTTAAGACTTAGAGATTAAAAGTAATGTTTCAAAATACTAAAAATAGAGATTACATTACAAATTACTGAAGGTAGTTTTATTAGATAGTACTATTATAGGGGACTC
Organism: Ochotona curzoniae; assembly: GCF_017591425.1. Classification (NCBI taxonomy): domain Eukaryota; kingdom Metazoa; phylum Chordata; class Mammalia; order Lagomorpha; family Ochotonidae; genus Ochotona; species Ochotona curzoniae. Next base: position 12,798,230 of record NW_024465520.1, on the reverse strand, counting down.
TAAAACTCGTCCCCTAGTTTTCCAAACTCATATTTTCAAAAGTGTATCTTGTTATAAAAACACAAAAAGTCACAAAGGAAAGAAGTGTCATCTCTACATAAATACACATACTCATGAAAAGTCTGCTTTTACACCTCAAAGTCTGTACTTGATCTTAGCCCCAAGGCCGTGAAACTATACATCTTATAGTCTTAATAACTTTTTCTGGAAGCTGCTGGCAAATGACTTAAAAGTTTTTCCTCTGCTTTGTATACTTACTAATTTGTAAAAATGCACATGTATTGTGTGTGCATTGAAGGGCAGGATTGTGAAATAAAGCTCTTTAAAATTTTACATAGTGCAATTAAAATTTGTTGAAAAAAAAAAAAACTCACAAACTCTACCCATAAATAAAAAATCCAGAACAGGATCCCACATTGACATGTTCTTAAATAGCTTTTGGAAGAAAAAATGTATAGTGAATATTTCTCAATATCCCTTTATGGATTCAGGACAGCATGGAGTGAGTCAGGCACTGAGGCTGGCATAGAAATGTGGATTTGGTTTTTAGCCCATTGTGTTGACTTGCTTTCAACAACACATGTTCACAAGCACCAACATTTGGAACTGCAAAGCAAGCGTTAATTGATAGGTCTGAAGTGATGTTTAAATTTGGGATCCTGGGAACCAGAGAGCATGGACTTTTATCTCTGCTGGTCTAGCTGTGTGCCTCCACATGGTGGCTGGGTTGCACACAGGACATGCACACTGGTGGTTTCACCACAAAAATGCTGGATTCAGCCTTGGTCCCTAATGGCTTCTCTCCCCGAGACAGAGTGTGGTTGGTCCATGCAAGTGGCCACTCAGAAACTCTTTTTTCCATTAGGTCAACCGACACTAGCCTTCCAATTTCCTTCTACTTTCCAAGGGAAGTCTCCACTTGGATTCTGCACTCCATGCTACCTTCTTCCCTTGCTGTCTCCCACACCTCCTGTGTCACCTGAGGTCCATGTGCGATTACAATAATCTATCCATCCATGAATTTGTGTTCTGTGGGCTGTTTGGCTTCTTTTGTATTTCTCAGAGTGTGCATTTGTCATGTTCCTTGCAGGGAGGATTCACATTTTGTCATTCTTAGGCTTTCATATTTTTGTTGGACAGAGTTCTACTTGTACACAGCGTGGATTTTTGCTGGAGGTCCTGAATTCCTATCTAGCTCTCCTCCTTGGGTTTTTGTTTGTTTGTTTGGTCTATGAGGGTAGGATGGCATTTTAAATCTAAACAGAAAGTCCTACCAAAATGAAGTAGGTAACTGAAGTGTTAAGCCAGCCACCTGTAGGGTGCACATGGTGGAAGATGTGTGGCCTTTTTGACTGATGTTCCCCAACTTTGGCAAGACCTGGCCATGAGGTATTATTGTGCTTTAATGACAATAATCGTAGTGAAATAGCAATGCTGTCTGGTAAACTGGCACTTTATTTGGCATTATGTACCAGCATATAGTGGGGAAGGTAGCCAGCTGAATGTGGCAGTGCTGTCCTGTTAACTGACCCATGTTGGAATGGAGGCCAGTGGTTTTAGGTTCTCAAGAAGGTTTAGAGAAGTCAGCCACACAGCTGCTTAGGTTAAATGTTTAAATGTGGCCAAGGATGTGATTGAAGTTTCAGAGCAGTGAACGGCAACCATGTCTGACAGTCTGCAGGCCCATCCATATGGAGGGCTGAAGGTTTGCATTCGAGGCCTCCAGGTGTCCAGGTGCCTTATTGGCTCACGTATTCACTCTTTTCGCTGTGAGCTGCTGTGTTGAGAGTTGGAGAGGCTCCTTATCTATTTCCTTGAATTCATTCATGAGAAAATGCCCATTTCATGCAGAACATATCGAAACTCCCTGCAAAGTCCCCAAGGATGAAAATGCTAACAAACAACAGGAGTGTATGCTTTCCTGTCGATGATCAGAGCTGGGGGGTGGTGGAGGGCAAACGGACGGTGTGCAACAGGCAAGACGATTCACCTGGCGGGACGACACACGAGTGCAGCTGTGGATGAACGGACTGTGGCCACGAAGGGGGTCTGGAGGCGGCTGGATGGCAAACAAAGGGGCCTGCTTTGATCTGTCCGCAGCGAGGCGAGAGGAACAATGCTGGTGCTCTCACACATGTCTCTGCCTTTAGGACCGAACATTTGTTTTCAATTTGAACAGTTACATCGCATGCTTTCATTACACCATTGTCTAAAATATCGCCGAGGCCCTAACCGTTGTAATTTCTCTTTTGTACTATATAATTTGGAGCCGTTCAGGCCAGCAAGGAACATCTGTACTGAAAGGTTGAACTCGACACAGCGTAGAGTTCTACACTGAGCCCGTTCTAAGGTCAGTTTCCTCATAAACTTCGTTATCAGTGTTGGTTTTATTCATTCTATTTGACATATTAAGCTTCTGTATCTTGGCATAAAGGACACAATATTGCAGCATATTGGCAAGCTCATTTGCTTTTCCCAGCTAGTGTTGTGTCCAAATATCAATCCCCAGGGATAAACACGTGTGTATCGACTGCAGGAAAATGAAGCTTAGCAGCAGGTGGCCTTTTGCCGCCTAATGAACCTGGCAATCTGCTACTATCACCGCGGCGCTTTTCACCAGACAATTAGGCAACTAAGCATGTAATTATTCAGGCCAACGAGAAAAGGCTCTCCTCTAATTTCATCTTTTCATTGCTGTTTACTCACCCACACTCCCCTCATTAGTGAGAGATTTTCCAGTCTATGCTAATTGGTTTCAATAACATTCATTTCAGTTGAAAGAGAGCGATTCCGTTAATTGAGAATCGAAAGAATCTTTTCATTTTAAGTGCGTCCTGCTATGGAAATCTGAATACTCTCAACAGGTTCGAGCTAATGAAATTAAGTCACACAGCCATTAGTGGCGTAATAGGAATAAAGTCATTTATTTTCATTGAAGCATGTGCTATAGGTCCAGGACAATTAATACAGCTGGAAGAGGATAGTAACTTGGAAAAAAAATTTGAGGATAAACGAGATGATTTCCCTTAGAATGGCTTTGTTTAATTCCTGGTTTAAACCCCTTGTCCATTTGGTGCCATTTTCTGAGTATTTCAAGTAAAGAGAACTCATTTGTCAAATGACACTTGTACTAATTGTGTATGAAAAGCAGCACTGTTTCTTACAGCAGCCACTTAAAGGTATCAAAACGACTCAATCGGTTAGCTGTGTCGGGGATTTTCAGCCGAACACACTTATAAAACTTTTACAGCAAGACAATTAGTCACCCTGTGGGTATTTCAGTCTTCTTTATGTTGATTCGGTGTATTTACATGTGTGTGATTTAGAAGTGTTCTGGGTCCTGTGTCACGGCTCTTCCTGCTGTCTCGTAGCACTTGGAATCCATCACAGGTGTTAGGATATTCGGACACTGCGTTTTCAGTTCCAGCAGTGGGCAGGCATGCAATTTTAAAAGTAGTGCTAACAAAAGTATTTATATAAAAAAGTATTCCCTCAAAAAAAAATCTCAATGATCAAAGGAAAAAGCCTTGCATTTCAATGAAACCAAGGTCTCTATTTTGGGGCTGCATGTTACAATTGCATACTTACAAGATACTCCCGATTAGAAAACTGGTCTATTTTCTTGCCAGCACGGATTTATTTATTTTTAAAGCAAATCTCTTCCAGTTTCAGAGAGTAAAATATTGAATACATTACTTTCACACATACAAAAATGTACCTGTATCGTGACACTTTCACCCAAATTCTCATACCTTATTTAGTTGTTATTTTTTTAATGGAATAATCAATAGGGAACCATTTGGGCTGCTGTCAGGTTAGCTGAGTATGTGTGTAATTCCTTTTCCTTTTTACCTGCAAGAGCCAGTGTTCTGCTGTGGCCATTAGTGTACAGTACAGGTTTGCCTCTTTCCAGAAGCTTGGGGGGATGTTGGTTGGTCTTCGTGTAGGTGGGTGGGTGGGGGTGGTGCGTTATGCAAATGTTATGTCTTTTTTTTTTTAGTTAGATTCAAAAATGCATAATGGGGACAGACTTACAAAATAATACACTGCATAGTGTTATGAATATTTCAAAGAATTATTTCTTTATTTTGTGCATAGCTCAGAGTGCTGACATTTGATTTATAGCTGCATGGATGTACCTGGGGTTGCTAAGGTTACCCAATTTCATTCACCCATAGATATTTGAGATCTACATAATGCCATCACATCCTCCACCGCATTTCAAAGTGATGTTGATAAATGGTGCCTTCCTTAGATGATATTTCCATTTAGATGTGATATATCTCATGATTTCTGTCTTTTAAAATATTGTGGCTGATGAAATTTTACATTATGTGCATATACAGAAAGCAGCAATACATATTTTTTCAGTTTTAAAGGTTCTAAAAATTCTGAGTGGGCTTCCCCTCCCCCTCCCTGCCCCACACCTATTCCCATATGTTGAAGCTTACTGTGACTGATATTGAGTTCCTTTTTTTTTTCCCCCTTAAAAAAACCCACATTATTGTTTGTCTTATGTTTAGAGATATAACAAAAGACTGGCTAGTCACCTGCAATTGTTTTTACAATGTTTCATATTTCTGCAACAAAAGCCCAACGTTGTTTTGTTTGTTTGTTTGTTTGTTTTAAATGAAAACAGCTTTTGAGATTTTGATAACAAACCTACACAAGTTTTTCTTCCCACCTGGTCTTTTTAGAAGTAACAGTGATAAGATTTTACATATATATATGTATAGTGTGTGTGTGTGTGTGTGTACACATATTTCATGGTAGATATTCTCTTATTCTTACAAGTGATCACTGACCTTTTAGCTTGTAATCTATCCCAGTCCTAGAAGAAGTCTGGTTCAGGCTCTTCTAGCTTCAAAGGAATAAGGGATTAGATGTATGGAAAAGCACAGTTAAAAAAACTCAAAATAACCATAAATTTTTGTGAGGAGAATAGATCTGGCTCCATGGGGCAATAAAGTTGCTGGTGGGGAGAGATGAACACACACACGAAGGCTCTGAGCCCGGTCTGATGAGGGACTAATCTGTGGCTCGCATGGTTTTGGTTCTCCCTAAGCAGCTGGGTTGAGTTCTGTAAAATTAGCTTTTGACTTCCTTCATCTGAGTGAGAAAACACTTATGGAAAATGCTAGAATGATGAAATGCAGAAAGGATTTACAGGGGACCTTGGTTGAGGTCTTTTGATGCATGTTGTGCAAGAGAAAGCAGTCGGCTGGTTAGCAGTAAGGAATGGGGAGGGAAGAGAAGGTGGTGCCTTGAGGTGGAGACGCTGGAAAAAGCTGCTGGGGAGGGGCAGGGTGAGGCGAAGGGCTGAGAGAGGGGCAGCGCGAGGAGGAGGCAGATTGCCAAGGGGCTGGCAGCGGACTGGGCCAGCCAACCTGGTGAGGCTGTATGTCTTGAGTATTTTCAGGTTGCAACATGGTGACCTGCACATCTTCTTTTTGGAAAATTGCACAGAAACGTTGTAGAATTTGGACTTTTCTGCAAAAATCAGAAAATCTGATGGTGCTGGGCCTGCACGGACCCATTTGTCTTGGTAGCATTGATTTCTCTCACGACTGCCCCTCGCTTCTCACTTTCTTACATTCACACACTTGGGTCCATTGGATGGGTGAGTGCAGTCCTGCTGGCTCCTGCACTTGGGTTTTGCTAAGTCAGGATTCTGTTCTGTGCTTAACGCCTGGCAGATGGTGGATGGATAATAAACATTTGCTGGCTGAGTGGAAGCTAGCATTGTTTTATGTAGATATAGACCTTCATGGCTGAATGTGACATCTGGGAAGGTAAGGATTATTCTACACTTTTTGTATCTTCAGTGTCTACACAACCAGCAAGCAAGATCATGGTAGCCCTGGCCAAGATATCAGAGCACCTGCTGGCCTCCCAGCCTGCAAGAACCGGCTTCTGGAAGCCCTACCCTTTGCTCTTCCTGGTTGTTCCTCCTACCTCTGGTCTCATTTCTCAGGACTCTATTTGGATTCTTTCTGTTTTCCCTTTAAATTGTGATTCACTTTTCATTCTGCCCTGTTTCCTAATCCGCCCTTCCCCAGGGTCTGGTTACTTAATCCTGCATTTTTGCTGCGTGACCATGTCCACACTGACGTGCCCAGTTTGGATCTTTCTGTCACTTGTTTGGCCGGGACTTTCAGTTCAGTAGGAGTAAACGTGGTAGGAACTGGAGCAGGGGAAGAAGCTGTAGCAGTCTTCTCACCTTTCATGTCCAATTACTGGCCAATTAGTAACAAAACACTGGCCAGTAATTGTGTGTGTTTGGGGCAGAACTCAGGAGCACAGCCGGTGGAGCCACAGCTTCACCTTCGTGTGTGGACACTGCCTCTTGTTGGCCGGGATGGGCTGTGTAACGTCTCTGGCCTCAGTGTCTTCATTTGTAATGTGATGACAGTTTTAGTGTGTGGCACAGCATTGTTGTACAGAGTGAATAGAAAAGCACATGAGCAGAGCTTAGAACAGTGCTGGGATACAGTAAATGCTCAATAAATGTTGACTGCTACTGTCTAATTGCTTGTTTACTCTCATTCCAAAGCCCTTTGTGGGATTCTGTGGCTACCAAATCACCACTTACACATGTCTTCTACATCTTTTGAAATCTTTGGGTACAGTAAAACATATCCTTTGAAAGGAAAGTAATGAAGCTGGACTAAAATGAATGACACAACATGCATTTATATTATTTATATTTGTAGGGTTGTCTGGGCATCACCAGTGATATCTCAAAGCCTTCAGTTCTTTCCATGGGTGTCTTAGGTAAAGATCAGGATCCTGCTATCATCTTTTATTCTTTTCCTTTAAAAAAGAGATTTATTTTCTTATTTGAAAGGCAGGGTGACAGAGAGGGAGAGGCACAGCAGAAGGCAGAGAGATCTTTCATCTGCAATGGGGAGAGCTGACCAGGTCTGCAGCCAGGAGCCAAGAGCTTTCTCTGAGTCTCCATGCGGGTACAGGGACCAAAGCTCTTGGACCATCCTCTGCTGCTTTCCCAGGCACATTAGCAGGGAGCTAGATCAGAAACGGAACAGCCAGGAATTGAACCAAGACCTGTACAGGAGTGTAAGGAGCAGCTTTACCCGTTAATACCATAGTGCTAGCCTCAAGGCCCTTGATTTCTATCCTGAAATTAGAAAATGTTTAAAAATTGCTTTGTTTGTAACTGTTTGGCGAGATAATCTGACTTGTATTTGGTGGCTACAGCCATTGCCAATGAGTAAACGTCTCCTTTCGGTCTTTACCTTATTTAGTAATTTTGTGAAATACTAGAAAATTCCATTTTCTGCAAAAATTAGCATCTTTTATTTCAGACAGCTGTCCCAACTCTGCACTTGAGTGCAACCTTCTAGAGGTTGAGAAATTTTGAATTCTAAAGTTATCCATGTCCAAGAATATTTGGACCTGAGTAACTACAATTGTGCTCTTGTTTGGCTCAAACAAACACTTTGTTTTCCACCAACCTTCCTTCTGCCCCTCAAAGCACAATGCATTGGATTATCCATTTATTTAATTCATTTGCTAGATGCCATTCTAGGCTCTCAGGTGGTCTTGTTTTCAAGGGCTTTACATTATGCTGGATGAAGACACCAGGTAAAGGAATGAGACCGTAGTGTTTTGAAGATCAAATAATGAGATGAGGAATCACCGTATGTGGAATGTGTGTGTGTACTGTGTGTGCACATGACCTTGAGTGTCATTACTTTAGGAAGGTTGGTTAAGGAAGGCCTCTCCAGAGAGAAGATTTTAGAAAGAAACAGTTAAAGCAAATCATCCGTGCAAAGAGCTGGGCAGAAGTTTTCAGAAGAATGAATAATAACTGTGAAAGCTGCATAGTCAGAATGAACCTGATGGTTTACGGAAATTGAAAGAAGACACGTGTGCTGAGGCAACATCGAGCTGCGTGAAGGTTGGAGATGAAGTCAGAGTTGATGAAGGGGAGCCTTCCAAGGCACAAAAAGTATTTGGCTTTAATTCTCTGGTTATAAGGAACTGTTGGAGCCTCTTAGCATAGCCATAACATGCTTTATGTGTTCACATGATCCCTCTGTCAAATCATTACTATATGTAAGTGTTCTCAATATTTGTGAGATGAATATTTTGGCAATATATCTACATATTGCGTATAGTGCATAGATTATATGCAAGAAGCAGAGTGGCAGGTTGTAGTGGCTTAACAGGAATTTGGTTCTAAGCAATAGTGTGTGTAATAGTGTGCAGGTAGGCAACCCAGAGCTAATCTGGGGGTTGAGCTAGACAAATGGCCAAGGATGCAGTCTCTTTTAGCTGTCTGATCCACTATCTCTTGATGTAGTTCTCATTTTTTACAGTCCAAAATAGCTGTAAAAGCTCTAGGCATTGCATTTATCTTCCAAGCAGCTTGATAGATCAACTGGGAAGGACTTGCATCAATTTTTTAAAAAAGAAAATTCCTGGAGAAGACGTGTGGTTCTTCTGCTTGTATCTCATTGGGAAATGTGGTCTGTTCTGGAAAGCTGTGTGCTCAGACTCAGTAGCTTTGCTGCTCCAGAAGCCGAAGGAGAGCAGATGTTTAGGGCGCTGTAGCAGTCCTGAGCAGGTTCCTGTGTTATTCTACTCAGTCACAGTTCATGAAAGCTGGAAGCCATGCGGGGATTGACTAGGTCATCTACACAAGCTCTGCTTCTGACAGGGTCCTTCTGCTGAGTTCTGCAGAGGTGACGTAGTGCCGCACAGAGAGTGACTGGCTCAGGAGGGCACGTTTTGCCTCCTGAGTCGGTTCTGTAAGAGTTCAGCGGTAACCCAGCTCTCTTCATCTGCACCTCCCAAACAGCAGCCATGCTGGCAGGTAGATGGAAAGGATGCACTGGCGTGTTTTTCCCCAGCCTGAAAACACCAGGAGCACCGATCTCAACAGAAAGTAACAGGAGGCCGTCTGTTCCTTTCCCAGTAAGATCCCAGGCATCTTAGAAGTCAGGCTCAGCAAATACTAGGTATAGGCTGGGGATGGCCCTTTAACAGGTGGGGTCTGCCAGCTCCCACAATCAGCTTTCATTCGCCCCTCTTTTCTTTCTTATTTTTAAAAATATTCATGTTCTGATGAGCAACAAATTCCCCAGAGCAGAATGGAGATGACCCCACAGAGCACTGGGCTCTGTTGATGGGAATTGCTTTTACCTTCTGGAAAGAGAATAGGCCACAAAGGATCAATCTTTTCTCTGTTGTATCTCTTTCAAGTTGAACTGCATCGGACAATGAGTGGATTAAAAAAAATCCTGTGGCCTGGTGTGCCTCAGATGCATTTGCCAATTTTAACATCATTCTCCAAGTTATATAAAACTGGAGAATAAATGCTCCAGCCTTCTGTATGGCGAGCAGTTTACTTCCCAGGCAGGGATCACATTTGTAACAAATCTCCTCAGAGATGCATTTTGTAAGTGAAGTGAAGAAATCATTAGCGAAGCAATATTTGAAGAAGCAGACTGGCCCAGTTCTGAAAGCGACTCTATTTTAACCTTTAAAAGATATCATTTTACTTACCAGGCTGCTTATTACAATTACGCAGTGTTTTCCTTGGCCCCTGGCTCCATTAAACATATGTTTTATAGCAAGTTCTCCATTACATTATCCTGACAGGCTGGCTCATAAGGGCATGTTATAAAATAGAGAGACTGCAAAGTGGTAAACTGGCCCTCATTAAGTTTATAGTTTTATTACCTTGTTTAGGGCACTTTTTCTTCCCTTTCTCTCACTGGCTTTCTTTTGTGGCATTTAATTTATTAGAAGCAAGGGGACATTCTTGTTGTGCTTTTCCTCCTGGCTGGTGGACTTGCTTGCCCAGGGTGATTACGGAATGTGCGTTTTGCCCTGTAGTGCCCACTCCTCTTCTCACAGCACGCCTCCAAAACGTAGGTGATTTTTCTTCCCACATAGGTTATCTGCATGAGGGTACCCTCTTGGCGTTAGCATTCATGAACTTGTGCATTCTGGCCTAAGCCTGGCTGGTAGCAGGGCTGGTGAGCTTGCAGGACCCACTGTGATGGACAGCCTGTGCACTTCTCTCCCAGCTGTTGCCTGGGCAGGGCTGTGGGAGCAAGTGCTTCTGCAGTAGCCCACAGTCGGCCTCATGGAGCGGTAGAACCGGGTTCTCTCACCGCAGGACTCAGGTCAGTCGAACCATTTTAATTTACAGAACATTACACATGCATAAATATATTTATATCTCCCTATTCTGACAAGGGAATTAAATCAACTTGAATTTATGTAAAATGTGTTATCATTATTGGAAAGTGCATTGTGCTAAGATGCACAAACATCATGTGGCCACTGCTAATTATAGGCATGTAAAAAATGGCTGGTGGTTGTTTCTGAACCCAGACAGAATCTGAGGATGTTGATTATGAGGAGCTATTATGTATTGATAGGTTAGGATTTATTACTGAAAGTATAAACCAATTGCTCTGGATTGGTTGGTAGTCGGACACTGGGGAATCGGTCTTGGAGCTGTTAGACCAGGGTAATCTATCAGGAGGAGGGGAGTGTATTCTATCAATTAAGGAACAGCAATTCTACTGATTTGCTATTGGCAGACTAATAGAGGTAATGGGTTTTCCTAGACAGTCCAGGTACTGTACGGCCAAGTTGGGGGAAATGGTGACATAAGACAAATAGAAGAGCAGTTCATTAAACCTGCATGAGGGCTGCAGTGGAGTGAGAGCTGAGGATCCCAGGCTCCAGCACGGTCTGCACAGAGGACTCTGTCGCTGCTGCCAGGAGAACTGTGCCATCAAAAATGCGAATGCATTGTTTTTGATATAAGCACTAAACCTATTCATGGCTCCTTGTGGGACCTTTTGGTATGAAATGTCTTAATATTGTGTATCTGTCTGGGTCACAATAGCACTACACTAAAAACCTTGACATCTCAGTGGCTTCACTGAGATGCTTATGGTTCACTTGGCTGATCTTGGCTCTGGCTCCCAGAGATTGGGCAGACAGATAAGATAAGACACATCTTATGTGTCTCACTCTAATGCCCAGATTGCTAGGGCAGTGACTAGCCAGAGCTCTCTCTGCTCATGTCTCTCAGAGGTGTACAGTAGAGATCTTAGTCAAACCCTGCAAGCCCGTCTCAGCGTTTGCTACTGTCCTCTCCGCTGACATGGAGTTGGTAAGGGACAATCACATGATCAAACCAAAGCCAAGGGGGAGAGAGAAGTGCTCTCAGCCAATGGCCAAGGCGTGGAGGTGCACTTCTGCTGCAAGAGCATGGAGTAATGATGTGACCCTCTCACCCACTCAGTCTTCCTCCTTCTTTGTTAAGTAGCATGTTCTATGGCTGAGGCTGGACCTGAGTCCCTCTTCCCTCCTTTCTTGCCTTGTTAGAGTTGATTCCCTATGTCTCCAGAATCTGTGTTTGTTCTCTAATCATTTTTTCCCTCAGGAAGTCACGGCATTGGTATGCATTAAAGCAAATATATGAACATGGTCAATGAAGTTGAGCCTAATTTTTATAATTAAAACTCAGCACTATTGACCACTTTTTACTTAGAAGTCCCTTTACTCTCCTGGTCTGTCTTCAACTTACTTCCTGTAAGCCAAGACTGACAAATCAAAGGTAATGAAAATGTAACTGCAGCTCACCTGGAGGAAGAAGGCCAGGGAGGTCCAGCAGGTCATCATACTTGGAATAAAGAGGAGGTAACATTGCAAGCAGGGTCATAGAGTTTGCTTGGTCTTAGTGTTTGTGTCTGAGCTACTTTCCTGTAGTTGGCACCCACAGTTTACCAGAAATATCAACTTTATACAAACAGGAGTTTCAACTGCCTTGTTCATAGCCACGTTCCCTGAATTGTAACCTAATACTAACACTTTAAGGCCTCTCAATGTATAGTAGTAGCTGAATGACTGGATAGCGGTGAAGAAGGAGCTCTCATTTAGGGGCTGTCTGGCTCTTGGATATGTGTAAGCTTAGAATATAAGTGGAAATTTTATATCTTCTTTCTAGCTGAGGGGTAAGAAGAATGATTTATGATTAGTGAAGCAGAGAGCAGAGGAAGGGGTTAGGGGAACTCAGCGCAGAGGTGAGGGGAACAGGAGGCTATAGAAAGGCTGAGATGTGCCACTCCATGAGCAAGCAGGTGCCTTGCAGGCTTCGGTCTTGTCTCTCCTCACTCCCAGACCACAGACATAAAGCACAAAACCTTCTGGGGAGAGAAACCAAGTGAGGAAGCATCTCAACTCTAGTAGGAAGGGCAGAAATGATGAGTCATCTACAGGGTTAAAGAGATGAGAGACTGCGATCTTCTAGCCTGACTGTAGTGAATGAGAAAGCAAGGGGAACAGCCACCAAGTAGCAGGAGACATCTCAATCTTACTGTAGCCATCTCCAGAGCAAGCTTCGTGCTTTCTTCATCCGGTCACATGGTAAGCGCTTTGCTAAGAATGAAAATAGACTGTCATTTTTGTACCGTTTCTAGGGTGATCAGAGAAGAGCAGCTGAGATGAAAAGGTGCTGTAATGCTGGATTTGTTGCCTGACATCAGCACCAAGATACCTCTAGCTGGAATGTGACTTCCTGGCTCTCACCCAACCAACATCACAAGCTATTCAGTCCTTGACTCTGAAATGTAGACATCATTCCACAAGGACCTCACAATTGTAACCTGTATTACTTGAACCAGGCGCTGGTATAATTTATACTGCTCCAGCCTAATCTCTCATTTTCCTCACTCTCCACCCCAGGAGATTTCTGTCCATCCAGGATTCTAATTTCACAGACCCTTTGTCTCCTCCTGACTTCTCTTACACCTTTGAGCTTTGGGTTTGCTTGTTTGGCAGCTCCCAGGTTTCTAATCATCAATATTTCCCAAACCAACCTCTTCAAATGTCCCCAGGCCTGGCTTCACCTTCTAGAACCCCTGCCTTAATTAAATGCCCCAATCCCCTGAGACACCTTCCCCATCCCATGTCTAATTAACAGCATCCTGTCCAAGTTTTAGCCTAATATTTTCTGAATCCATTTCCTCCTCCCTATCCTTACCCACACTGCCTTTGTTTTGGCGTGTCCTCTCTTGCTGCTACAGTTACACTAGCCTGCCACCTGGTCCCCTACTGGGATTTACAATGCAAATCTTGGCCATGGGAGTCCCTAGTCTGTTCTCTGGTCACCTCTGGGTAAGTATAAGCTCTTTACAAGCACACAGCATCTTTGCTGTGCTCCCCACCTCCCCAGCTTCATCTCCTGCTGCCCCTTGACTAACACCTAACACCCTGGAGGCCTTGAATGGTTTGGAGGTCAAGGATGAGGGGCGGTAGAGGTTGCATTTCCAGTGTGTACTTTCTTGCCTCTCAGCTTATTTTGATATTCTACTGTCCCCCCGTTAGCCGCTTTAGTTGTCTGAGCATCTTCTGCTGATTCTGCAGCTCTACTGCAGTCTTGTCTGGGTGGGGCCAAGTGCCCCTCTTCCTGCTCGCCCCAGCATCTTGTGTGTGCCTTGACAATTGGTTAATAATGCCATCTCTTACCCATCTGCCCACTGTAGCCATGATTTTGCAACAATCTTTTTCTTTTTTTTTCTTTTTAATTCACTTTAGTTTCTCTAGCACCCAGCATTGGGCCTGATGCATAGCAGATGCTCAGTAAATAGTTGCTGCCCCAAGCAGACTTTCAGTGGCAGTTTTCTTTGTCTTTCTTTGCCTTGCCAATCATTTCCTTGTCTCTGATTTATCAGCCTTCAATGATAAGAAGTCAGTGTGAGGTTGAGGTTTTCTTTTGGAGCCTAAAATTGGTACATTTGTCATTGTACACTTAGCCAAAAAAGGAAAAAAAAAACCCAACTTTGATTTTTTTTGGAGGTTACATTTGAAGTTGAAAGGTTGACGTATGCATCATGCTATAAAGTAGTAGTCTTTTCAAATGATTTTTGCTTCAACCTTCCCAATAAAACAAATGAACTGTGTCCATGGGATTTCGACTTGCTGGTTTCCCTTTGACACTAAAATGAAATGAATGTGCAAAGGCACAAAAACAGTATGTATCCTCAATTGGATAAAAGCTCACCTTTATCTCCCTTTGACCCTTTTATTTTCACAATACTAAAGAAATATTAAAAATGGTAGGGGCTGGTGAATTTCTAGAAAAAGTATCAGTTCTCACTCCTTTTCCAGCCTGTTGCCCTGGTGTAACCTTGACCTCCTCCTGCCCTCACCTCTGCAAAGCCTTCCTGGAATTGGCTTCCTTCTGCTTTCTGAAGCCCACAATAGGTGTCTGTCCACACAATGGCAAGCCCTCAGCTGCAGCATCTCTTCCTGGAATCCAGTGCCTGGGTCTGTGTATGGGGTTCATCTATTCATTGACCAGTGTTTCCATGGGGAGAGCTGCCAAACTGAATGGTCTCCTGGGCTGCAGAGACCATCATGGACTTTGAGCAGTGGCCCAACTGGGATCTCAGTGGAGCAAAGGGATTCTGGGATGGTGAGGTGAGGTTGTCCATTTGGTGATGGGAGTGGCACAAAGAAAGCACCTGTCCTTGCCTTCTCTCCCAGCACCAGCTTTGTTTCTTGCTGTGTCATCTCACACCATGGCTGTATTTTACCTATAGATGGTGGAAAAGGCGTTGTTATACTTCCCTCTCAATCTGCTAAGGGCCTGGGAGATTAAGCTTTGGGTATGAGTTAGGGTCAGAGTGTGTTTGTGTGTGTTTTATGTGAAATTATGTGTGTTTGTGAGTGTATGTGTGCGTGTACATGTTCATGTGGATGTACTGCATGTTTTTGTGTGTGTATGTGAGATTTGAGTAGATGTGAGAGTATGTGTTTGTGAGTGTGCGTAGCTGTGTGAATGAGTGTGAATGTGTATGTTTGTATTTTTCCTGTGTGTGTGTGTGTGTATAGCTGGTGTGAACTTCTGTATGTTTGTGTGTGTGCTGTGAGCATGAATGTGTGGTTATGTGTGTTTGCATAGGGACTGTGTGCAGGTCTGGGTATGTGGAGCTAGTTAATGTCTTGAGAAGAAGCTCTCCTCCTCCAGCTGTCATTCTTTTCCCAAATGTTCCACGCTGACATCATCACAGGTGATTTTAACTCCTTCACCAATTCCATCTCCCAGCCCACCAACCAGGTGGGCTTGCAGTCTATGGATCAACAATGTGCATTTGGTTTCTTCTTCCAAGCCCACATAATGTCTCCAGACTCCTCTATTGCTCCAGTAACGAAGTTATTAATTGATGACACCTGAAGGAGAGCAAGTGCATGTGCAAGTCTGGAAAGTTCCATACTGAAGAGTGGGAAGGGTTGTTACAGAAAGTAGGAGACAGATATAATTTTTCTCAGATATCTGTACACCGTAGGTCTTAGTGGAAGGGGTACCTGAAAGGCACTGACCTGAGCAGAATGTACCTGCCCAACAGATGCACTAGGGTGTGCCTACAAAGATGGCCCCAGCATGATCTACCAGGCCAGCTTGTCTGTTGTTTGGCTTTCCCTTGGCCTTGGGTGGAACTGAGACCTATTTTGATCAAAAGAAGGTAGCAAATGTGATACAGTGTAGCTCCTGAGTCTAGGTTTCAAATGATGTGCACCTTGCATCTACAGCTTTTAGACTGCTGCCTCTTGGCCACCAGGAGGTGTCCTCTGTGCTGCTGGCAGTTGGAGTCAGGAGCAGAGGCCCACACGGAAGAGAACACTGGATGCCTACCACAGTGCTGCCAATCAGTGTGTCAGCCACTGAGAGGTTCCCATTCAGTTGCATCTCTGTGGAACTGCTACCATGGGTCATACTGCCTGGAGCAGCAATATCACGCAGCTGAGCCCAGCTAACCTATGAAACTGTGTGTGCGATGGGGTTACTGTTGTTCGAAGACACTGATCTTTGGAGTAGTTCATGAAGGGGTAGCAGATCACCAACAGACTGTTTTTATGTAAAGTGTTTAAGGTTGATTTATTGTAAAGGCAGAGTTATAGGGAGAGAGAGAGAGAGAGAGAATTTTCTATCTATTGGTTCACTTCCTAAATGGCAGTAATAGTCAGTGCTGGACCAGGTCAAATTCAGGATCTAGAAGTTTCCTCTAGCTGTCCCACATGGGGATCAGGAATCCAAGCACATAGTTATTTTCCTTTGTTTTCTCAGGCATTTTAACAAGGAGCTGGATCAGAAATGGGGCAGCTGGGACTGAAACCAACACCCATGCTCCAGCATGAAGCCCGGACCAGCTGGATTTGCTGCTGTAAGGAGTGAGTTGGGTAGAGCTCTAGCTTTCTTCACAGGTGTGGCAGAGTAAGTGAAGGTAAAGTTATGCAGAAGCCAAATGACAGGAGAAAGCACATTTCATTTATATTTTTCTCCATGGAGAAGCAGTATGCAAATTCTTAACCATGGTATAGCAAAAATAATGAAAAATGTTACATAATGGGGGCTTCTCTGTACCAAACATTTCTACAGTGAACATTTATTACTTCTGTAATAAGATAAAATATTATTAGAAACAGTTAATAGGCTTCTTATTTAGCTTTTCTGTAACTGGAATGGTACCTTAAGGCAAGCTGCGCTTCACACTGTGAGAAAGGTCAGGAAATTTTTTTTCTTAGACCATTAACTTTTACTTAATTATTAGAAAAATTTAATGAGGATCATCTCATATGCCTAGTTTCCAATGTTTAAATCCTTTGTTTAGATGGAATAGAGTTAAATTATACTTTGTCAGCTTCTTAAAGTGTAGTGAGTCTTTGTTAAGTTGGCACACAGATTTCAGTGGGTTTAGAGAGCACAGCCTATGGGCTTGCAGGATGCAAGGTGCAATAAAGGGACCTCCTACATATGCTGCATCATGGACTAGCAATCATTTGGGGCAGAGAATGCCAAAATGAATGCTCCTGCTTTCTTCTTGTCAACATGGCTCAACTCTCTAGCCATTTCCTGGTGAGTCTGGTGAGCCCATATCTGGTACTGCACAATGGGATAGTTCATTAAACTCTTTCATACGCTCTCATCCTCTATTCTCTTTCCAAGTTTTGCAGTAGAATTGAGGCTGCGTGATGAAGACAGTGGCATCACCAATTGGAAGGGGTCCCTGCATGAGCACAGCCACTCCAACGCAACATCCTACCTCAATGTCCTGTGACGCACAGCTACTTGCACATGAGGTAGATCTTTGTTAAGATACTGGGATTTTCTGGTAGCTATTGATATTCCTGATACACATTCATAATTGTGCAATGCTTAACATTTATAAGATGTTTCCATATACATCTCACTTGATACCCACAATTGTTGTGTGATCTAGGAAGGATTAAACATCCCATTTTGGAGAGGAGAAAGGGAAAACATCGAGAGAGACTCTTTGCTCAGACAACGACCTACTCAGTCAATGACAGCACACGGATTTGCTTATGAGCTTAATTCTTTTTATCTTTCCTCTTGTGCTTTTCTCAAACTCAGGTCTGTCTTCCTATTTGAATTTCATTTTGATTCTATTCTCTGGGGATAAACATCACAAAAGACTGTTTCATCTCCTTCTTTTCCAATGAAGAAAGTCAGACTAAAACCAAAACTTGTTTGTAAAGTATATTTGGCAATCATTTCCATGTGCTCTACAGTGGATGGAACAATAAAATGAATGGTTTATGCCAGCGCTCACAAAATGTGCTCTTCTAAACCCGATTTTGATAAATGACTCTTGCAAATTTTCCCTGATCTCTCTCTCTCACACACACACACACACACACACACACACACACACACACACACACACTCAACTCTAGATACCACATTCCATTTGGAGGTTAACCATATGCATTACCATGTCAAAGCTCTGAGAAATCTTGTAGTGAAGGTGCCCTGTTCCTTGAAATGACACTTTTAAACCTGCTATTCTGTGATAGGTTTGATAACCATAATTTTGATACTTTTCCCCCCTGAGTAAAAAGAACCAGGATTAACAGTATCTTATAGTTTTCTTTAGATCCATGACCATATTATTTTATCAGTTTCTCCAATCTCTTTATTATTGTTAACTAAATTATTTTAAAATTTTCCTGTTTTCCTTACTCCTTTTCTCCCCATCCTCCCTCTCTGTCTTCCACTTCCTTGTTTATTTGCTTGTCTTATTCCTACTCTTTCTTCATTGCTTTTGTCTTCATCTATGCCTTAACCTTCTCAAGTCACTAGCTGCAAAGTGTAGTTGCTCAATGAATGGGGTATACATAAAATATCTGAATTTAAGGAACTACATAACAAAATTCATCTCATTTTCTTTGGACATAAGATGAATTTATGTATGTTAAATGGATTGTGGTGATCGACAGCTCCTGGGGAGGTAAGCATGACTACCTTTAACTCTATTCTGTTCAAAACTTTTAGCAATGACAGGATAAACGCATTAATAGTAAGCTGATTCAATTTATGAATGGCATGAAGATAGAAGGTGGGGTAAATGTACTGGATTCCAGGTCCAAAATCTTTCAAAATTTTCTGACCAGACTGAATATAACATGATATCATTTAGCAAGGATAAATTTAGATTTATGTTCTTAAATCTGGATGCTCAACCATGTAACTATAGTATCCAATGACATGACTGGGGAGAAACAAATATAAAAAAAAAAGTCTTGGGGTTTCCAATTTGGTTACATACTGAATATATAATCTTGTGGTCTTCATTTTAAAATGGCAAGATAAAGCATTTTTAACCTTCAAAATCTACCCAAAACCTTGAAAAAGAGAGGGAAAAAAAAAACCCTATTAAATGAAACCAGAGAAATGACATAGCCCAAGCCTCAAAGAAAAGAGTCCATATGGCAAATGCCGTGACTTTTAGATTGAGCTTGCTGACAGTACTAACGTGAATCCTTAGGTCAGGCATGTGCTGTTCATCTGATGAATGCATGACAAAGACAGGTCAAAGGAGAGATTGAAAATGTCCCTAGAAACATCCAATTGCAGGTTGTAGTTTACTGAGAGAATGCTGGAGGTGAAGGGTAGAAGGAAGAAGTTTGTATTTGCCAGATCAGAAAACAGAAATCTTTCTTCTAATGATTTCACTGTGCAAGGAGGAAGTGTCCCCAGTACAGCAGATAAAACAGACTTAATACACTTTGTTGAAGAAAAATATTCTGTCTTTAATGAAGTTTATAATCAGCTTGTTCTAAGCAATTCATGGTGATATGTTATCTCCTTGGGTGGAATTTGTGTATTCATTTCCTTCCATGGCTTCATGCTGACAGAATGTATTTCCCATTCTTTGACTTTGGGTTTGGTTATGTGACTTGCTTTGGGCCATGGCTTGTTGGCAAATATGATGCTGATAGAGGCTTCAAAAGTGCACAGTTTGGCTAAACTCTTGTCCTTCTGCAGTGGCCAGACCGTGAACTTGAAAGCTGCTTCCTCTTTACCTGGCTCTGAAGTGAGGTGGCGATATTGACTTTAACCTTGAAGCCCAGGCTGAAACAAGCTTTCCCAGCCAGCGCACAGACTTCCATACAAACAAGTACTTTGGTAGACACTGAGCTTGAGGTAGCCTGTTGAATGACGTCAGGGCTGCCATAGGTGAGGAATATAATCATACACTGAAGTGAAGATCTAGGAATTCCCAGTTTCTCTGTTCCCAAGAAGTCAGTCCTATGACACTCCCAAGTAGGTAGCGACTCCATTCAAAAACTAGGAGAAAGATGGGAATTATGTATGAAAATCTACAAAGGAACACAAAAGAATACAGAAAGTGAACATCCACAGGAGGAATTATTCAGAAAAAAATAATAAAAGGCTTTAAATAGCTTTCAAACTTTTGAGAACTTGGTCTCTTCTTCTCTCTGTAAATCTGCCTTTCCTATATATATATATATATATATATATATATATTAAAGCATATAAAGAAAAAATAGAAAAAATAATGGGACAGGAAATTGATTATACATCATTTAAGCTAGAACCAAACTGAACAAAAGTGGAATTATATTTATAAATCTGAAAAAATGCGCTAGAAAAGAAATAAGTATGTTGGAAGTTCAATTTATGCACAATTGATATTCCTAAGAGATAAACTGGTATTTAAGACATATTTAAAGATATGATAAAAGAAAAGTTGCCATAATTAAAGACAAAAATCAGAAAACATAGTGTGTTTCAGAATATTCTATATCAACAAATGATAACGCATTTATCACAATTCATGGATAAAAGCGATCATGTGGAGAACCAGGCAAAGAAATAAAAGGAGAATAAATAAAGGCATCAAGTAAGGAATAATTAGAATATAGGTGGTAGAGCTGCTGTATTATTAGCTTCATTTTTGAGCTGATAGATACTGAATTTCTATCTCAGGGATTTTATTCCTAATCAAAATTCTCTTCCAAATTATGAGAGTAATTTTAGTGTTTATTTGTAAAATAGAGGGTGGGAAAGTAGGAAACATTAAAAAGAAAGAAAAAATTAATATGTCAGATATTACAAAGTGACAGTAGTCAGAACAGTGAGACGCTGGCATCAGGCGAGGCAAACAACCCTGGTTGGCAGAGACGCGCTGGTACTTCCCCAGTGCTCTCATCCCAAGGGAGCGTCTTCACGTGCCAGCGTCAGGCCAGAGGGCATCGATTGCCCCTATTCTTTTTGTTACACCGTATTACACCCTTTTGTATTTGCTTTAGTAATCACTGTAGGCTTTAAGGATAGTAATGGGATGAAATATGTTTTAAATTACATCGCCAATTACTTCAGTGACTGGCATGTTGGAGATACCCGATATATTCTGAGTAAATGGAAATGGGTTGATGGAAGAAAACAGTCTTCATTCATAGAGGTGCATTCAGAAGAGGAAGAGTGGGATTAATGACTTTGAAACTCCAATTGTACTGCACTTTTGCAATGTGTGACAGTTCCTGGAAGAAAAAAAAATACAACAATTGGTTATTAAGTTTGCTGGATTGTCTATTGTCTCATTTCTGCAGTCATTCTTAAATTGCAAAGAATAGAAGCCTGGGAATCAGATTACAGTGGAGTTGCAGGCTAGCATTCAGCAGTGAAAGTTGCAGTATTGGAAGCAGAGCAAGGGGAGGGGTTGCTGCGTGGCAGGTTCCGGTGGCTCTCAGCATTTGGCAGAGCAGAGTCCCGTGTTGTTGTTTGCTGACTTCCACTTGTCCTCTTGTAGGCTGTCCATTTTGGCGCTGAGGCTGCTGCCACTTTTGCTGACAGCTTGCTGCATCCTACAGTTGTTCTTGAGTTAAGTTATCTGAGAATAATCCAAAATAGACATTATAAGTTTCTTTTAAAAAAAAAAACATTAAATATTCTAACCAAAAACATTATTTCATTGATGGAGGGATAAAATATTTGTTTATTCATGATAATATTCCTTCTTTACATTCCATGCTTATAATATTGATAAAATGTTAGCCAAGGCAGTGATCTAAACTAGATTCAAATTGAGTAAATCTAATAAAATGTGCTGCTACTGCTATTAGAAGTGGCATGGCAGTTTGTAAAGTACGAGAGAATGTATTTTGTCTTCGCCGTTAGTGACCTCACGCATAGTGGGACCCTGATCTTGATAATGAATGTGTGGTAATGCCACAGCTGAATTATGAAAGCCCCATTTCACACACAGGGATAAATGAAGACACTGCAACTATCAACCCATTAAAATGCACAGACTGCAAAGGGTATAGGTTAATAAAGTACCCAATAAATAAATTAAGATACTGCCTATAAATTATTGTGCTCAGCCAACATCAAATTTGTTAACTACAGACAGCAGAGATTTTCAGATTGAATTAATGCTGTGGCTGAAGTAGCAATAGAGAAGAAAAGAGTGAATAACAGTCAGAAGTGAGGGAAGTTACCCCAGTGAGTCAGGGCTCATATGGCAATAAAAAATAATTGATTAGTCAGTTTGGGTTAAGTTATGCTGCTGTAATGAAAGTCCAAATCCTAGTAGCTTGAAACTACCAAGGGTTGTTTTTCTCACGTGTCACATGTGCATCACAATTAGTGTAGAAGAGGGAAGTGAAATCAAGGAGGAATCCATCAATAAATGTACAATTCAGAAGTGACATGCATCACTTCCGTTTAGGAAGTTACTGGTCAGTAGACTGGTTCCGTCAGGGACAGCAATTGCATTCCTGACACTGAGGCAGGATATGGGATGACTCTGCTTGCTAACTCTTCTATATCCATCATCATCCATGCCTCCCTTTTCTTCCAAAGTATCCTAACTCCTTTCTATACAGAATCCTAAATGTAAAACCTCATCATCTTACTTGGTGGGGCACTGTTGTATTTTGGAGGTTAAGTTTGCAAAAGGATATTGTTTAAAAGCACCTCACAAATTTCACTTATTTTTATTTGTTTTAAAGATTTATTTTTATTAGAAAGGCAGATTTACAGAGAAAAGGAGAGAGAGAGAGAGAGAGAGAGAGAGAGAGAGAGAGAGAGAGAGAAACATCTTCCATCTGCTGTTTTGCTTCCCAGATAGCCAGAACTGAGCCAATCTGAAGTCTGAAGCTAGGAGCCTCCAATGTGGGTGCATGGACCCAAGGACTTGGGCCATCTTCTGTTGCGTTTTCAGGCAAAATCAGAGAGCTGGATCGGAAGTGGAGCAGTTGGGACATGAACCGACACCCACATGGGATACCGGCATTTGAAGGTGAAAGATTAACCTGTTGAGCCACACACCACTGGCCCCACATGTCACAAATTTTAGATAGGAATATAACTACAAATATTGTTTTGTGTCTTCAGGTTCTTAGTCACGTGAGTAATATCTTCATTTCTTTCCCCCTTTTCCCCCATGAACTTAAAATGCTTCAGATAATTTGACTGACATAGCACTAGTTCAGGTGTCTGTTTTTATCCACTTGTTCTTTTATTTCCCTTTATTATTGTTGTTTTTAAAATTTTACCTCCAGGGAGGAAATGCTGACAAACCCCGAGTCCCTCTTCCGGTTCCTAGACTGCAGAAGTGCTTTTAGCTGAAAACCACATGAAAAGAGCTTTTGGTTCCCTTCCTTGAAACAACAGCAAGAGAAGGGTTTGCGTGGTGATATTACATTTCACTCCTGGTTCTCTGAGCGCAAGAGGAAACCAGCTTGCTAAAGTTGTCGTTAAAGTTCATGAAAGGCATGGTGCCGCTTGTTAGACACCTCAACCAAAATCGGCATTAAGAACGGCCCTGGATTTTAACCTTCAAGTCTATACGCTTAGGAAAGATGCAAGAGTACATTACAGATGAAGGTCGTAAGTGGAATAATTCACGACTCCCTGGGGGGGGTGGGCCTTTTTTTTTTTCTTGGGGGCAAATGGACAGGAACAGAATGCCTTCCAGCCCTCGAGTAAGAAAGTATTGTGTGGGTAATTCTCCCGGGCACAACCACTACTTTATTCAATGGGAAATTGTATTTTTTATTCAACATCTGTTTTATCACTTTCCTGCCCTTAATCATCTCTTTTTCAACATTGCAGACCATTGAATCATATCCCAAGCATGGAAAAACAATTGCTGGCCATCAATGATTTGTATCCTTTCTGTCTTGATCAGCAGAGGGAAGTTAATCATAAAATAGTTCACAGAGGCACAGGGACGTTATTGCAGCCAGTTACTGGGTGCGTGGAGAGTGCAGAGGCATCCCGTGTAGCCCAAAGTGAGCTTTTGATACTTGGAAAGCTTTTGAAGTGTATATAGGGCAAAGCTTTCTGCAGATTTGCTGAAACAGTTCCAGTCTTATTTTTTTGGGAGCAAAGCGGGGGTGGGGGTGGAGTGGGTCGACTGGTACAGATAAAGGTCACATTAGTAACTGATCAATCAGCCATTGATTTATATATTCTGAATACCGGAAACTGCTACAATCTGTTCCTTCTCTTACTTTTCCTTCTTTCTGGGGCTTATTTTGTTACTCCCAATGTGCAGATGAGAAAACTGAGACTTAAAAGTATTAGATAGGATGCAGTTAGTCAGTAATTGATTGTTAAGGTCTGGCCCGTATAACTCCAGAGCTGCATTCTATTCTCTACAAGATAACTTGAAAAATTTGTACAAGATAGAGCTAAAGGAGTTTATTTTACTGAAAAAATAATTCCAGTCAGCGTGTCATTTTTCTATAATACATATTTTCCATAAACTTTCTGAAGACCCCTCATATCCTGTTTTCTGTTGCTCTGAAATCTCCAAAAACCACTTCTGTGTTTCGACCCTATGTCCCTGAACCTAAAGCAAGTAATTAAGACACCGTGTTGAGTGTTTGTTTTCTATGTCACTGTTTCATAAGGGTGCCAAGGTGGACATCAAGCACCTGCTCTAACCTCCGCTGGTCTCCCGGATGAGCGAGAGCAAGACACTTTCCCCTGTGTTCTTGCCCAGAGCTCCTGACTAACGATTCTCATCTAGGTCTTTGACAGAGCAAATGAGGGCAAGTCCCAGAAAATATTTGAGAAGAACAAACTGCTGCATAATAGAAAGGCATTAAGTTTACCAGTGCTGATTTATAAAAGGAGGCAGTGATAACTAACTAGAAATTTCGGAGGGAATAGCTTTATCTTCAGTTAATTCAAAACAAAGTGCCAAGTGACAGCAGTCCGGGAATGCTAGAGGACAGAGGCCGTCCTGTGCGGCCTCCTCTTGTGACTCTGCCCTGCCCCTCGCCACGTCAAGGCTTTCCACCACAGTATCCCTGCTCAGCATCACCGGTGTCTAAGGCTCTGGATTCTGGGCTGCCTTTTCACTACTTTTGGCTCTAACTACATCAGAATGAGTGAGTGTGATTAATGTTGTCTCTCATTTGCTGTGTTTATGGGTAGAAGGTGGAATATTCTAGCATTTTTCTGGACTTTCCAAAGAGCAGTGGCTTTGGGCCTTTGGATTAACTTTCATCAGAGAAGACATGTTTCCCACTTAAGATGGTGTAGAAAGGCTATCTCTGGTCTGGCCCTTCTAGAATGATCTTGTCTTTTCCTACTTATTACCTTTCACCCAAGAAACACAAACCACTCGGCTAGAGTTCACTGCACCAGCTGTGCTGTCGTTTCTTCTGTGCCATTATTCAAGCTGCTTCCTGAGCCTAGGACATGCCCTTCCCCACCATGTGCTGTTCCCTACCCTGCTAGGGCAGGCAGGTGAACCCACTTCTCCTAGGAGGCTGTCCTGTTCTCTTACCTTCTCTGTGTCCACACAGCTGGCTAAGTCTCCCATGTCTGTGGCAGCACTGTGGCTGGATATAGCCATCCTATATTCCTTATTCTTGGGTAGCCCATGTATTCCCTTGACGTGATCTCATCCTATCACCTTTCCTTTCAACACAGCACTTAATATGTGGTTTCACAAGTGTTTTTCAAAATAATGAATTTCCTCATTTAGTTTTATATGCTGAAATCAAACAAATGCATTTGTTTGCAGCCTAGGTTGGGGGTACTCCTCTGCCCAGTCAGTGAAAGCATTTCTACATGGGCAGCTGTTTTCAACGATTTCCCCCTTTCCTTCCATACTGCCCTCTGAAGAACAGATCGCTATGAACCTCTTCAGGAGTCATGGATACTTGGAGGAACAAACTCCTGAAGTTACCTACCTAAGAAAGCATATGAACATAGAGCTCTTAGAGTCTACAGCAAGACATTGCTTGAACAAGCAGGACTTTGCGATGACTCCAGTGTGCCTACCATGGGACCCGGAGGACGAGGAGCGCCGGGAGCCACAGAGCTCAGCGCTGATCTGCCGGCAGAGCTCCTGGAGCTTCAGCTGTTAGGCGCCCTTGGTGGATCTTCAGTGTCACAAATTACTGTGGGTAAGTCAGACTCTTGTGTCTACACTTCTACTTACTAACAAGTTTCTTCTTCTGATACCCATGGTAAACCTTCTCCTTTAGCTTTCCTTGAGCTCAAGGGTCAAACCCAGGCAAAACAAACAGATGAAAACACTTATTTGGCTGAGTAAGGCAATGAGCCTCGTCTCTACTGACTATAAGCATAAGTTGGAATGAAAGTGTTGGGCTGGAAAGAGACAGCTAATTGCTTTGACTCCTCCCCGCGCTCCAGGTCCAGGAAGACAGAGCCCCAGTGCTCTGCCTTGGACAGGCATCCCTCCCTCTTCTTGCTGTTTGATTTTTTTGCTTCTTGTTCTGAGCTGAAACTCCCTGCCTCCTCCCTTCTCCAAAACCATATTTCACACTTGAATACACTTTCTTCTCTGCTTTTAAAATTTTGGATAATCAGATGATGATTTTATAGTCCTGATTTATGTTTTAGAAGTTACTTTTCATAAATATCCCAAATGAGATCGATTTGGCCACTGCTGCAGACCAGATGCTGGTCAGATCTGGCAGAGCAATTGATTTAATCCTGTACATTTTCATAATTGGTAGGAATCAGTTTTCCTTTTATTCTAACATTACAGATTTGTAACAATATGTGAAACAGGCTTCATGCTTTCCCTCTTTGCTTTCATGTATGGTATGGCCTTAATAAACATTTAGTAGTTTCCTGCAAGAGTATCACATACATTGGGATGCTAGGCTTTCATTCTGTTTTCTGTTTTTAGTAAGTGAATTGGGTTAATAGGAAAGACTATTAAAAAAAAAAGAGGACAGGCATAAGGAAATAAGAATGTATATTTTCCTCATTGAGTCTTTTCGTTTTTGCTAAGCATCTGACTGTCTTTCTTCCTGTTTTGTACATTCTCTTGGGAAACTCATCAAGAGCCTTATTAGGGCTTTTCTAGGTTATTCAGGCAAAACTTACTTGAGCCTAATTTTAAATCAGACAATTATTTCAACTCTCAAGCTGTCTTAGTTTGAGCAAGCTTGATAATGAGGATAGAGATGGACTTAAAAAAAAAAAAAAACATGTATTTATTTGAAAGGCAGAGTGGCAGAGAAAGGGAGAGGAGAGAGAAAGAGAGAGAGAGAGACCTTCTACCCACAGGTTCACTCCTCAAATGTCACAACAGACAGAACCGGGTCAGGCTGAAACCAGGAGCCTGGAACTGTCTGGCTCTCCCGCTTGTGTGGAGGGGCCCCATGTGCTTGGGCTGTTATTTGCTGGCTCCCAGAATGAGTTATCAGGGAGCATGATCAAAAGTGGAGGAGCCAGGACTTGGACTCGAACTCCCACAGTGGACTCAGGAGTCCCAAGCAGGGGCCGCTGTAACATAGTGCCTGCTTCAAGATGGGCTGTCATGCAAAATTCTACCCTGAGTCTGGCAGGGCATTCAAGTTGCCAGAAGTAGTCTCAGATTGAATCTTTGCTTTACTGTTTACTTGCTGCAAGATTCTTAATCAACTCACGACTGGCTTTGAGTTTCAGTCTTCTCTTCCAAAAAATGAAAACCCTAATTCCTTCCCCTGGTTTGCGGAGTCTCCCCCACAGATTCCTTTAGTACCCCACTGCTGGAGGGGGCGAACCTGCTGCCCATCACCCAGCCTCCCGACCCATGAGAGACAAACAGACAGAACCCCTGTCCCAGCAGTTCCGATTTATTGGGGAAATTCAGATTCTTATATAGGGTAAGGGATAGCTTCAGGCCAGGAATTTCAGGAATACCATGAATTCCAGGTGGGGAGAAACTAGGAGCCAATTACTAGGAGAATGACTGCGGAAGGCTCCTCCCATAGGCCAGGGGTAGGTGAGCGAGATGGCCCTGGCCAATCAGTCTTTCTTTGAAACGATGTGATCCCTGCCCTGGTTCACACCCAGGGTTCTGTCATTGGTTGCCATCTTGCCCGCCACCTGTAACCCAGTGGCCTTGACTGTTCGTTGCCATCTCTTTGACTTAGTGGCCTCTTTACCACTGAGCCCCACATCTCCCCCTTTCTTTGTTAAATGGAGCAGCAATCCATGGCGACTGTGCCTGTCTTAGGTTGAAAATACTCTTTGAGTACCTCCAGAGAAAATAATACAAGTCCAGAGTACAAAGTCTTGCTGTAAGGTTTTTCCACAAAATACTTTGTAAATAAGAACACCAATAATTCACAATCTGGACCAATTTCATGATTAGGAATCATTTTGACCAATGAACATAAATACTCATTTACTTTAATAGCATATATGATGCAACAAATTTAGCATAATTTTATAATATTGTGAGATTATAATCCAAATTATTTTAAATGACTATTATATTATCCAATTTTTGTCTCAATCTTTGAGAGTTCCAGGGATCCTGCTAGAACTTTCAAAGTTCTAAGACTTGATTTCTAACTCTGAAGAATTTAGAGGTGTAAATTAGTTAAACAAAAGTACATTTAACATGTAACTGAACATGTTAACGAATACTGTATATTAGATCTGATCAGAGGCAGGACAACACTATAAACTGAAGACCAAACAGCAAGAAAACATTATGCAAACCTTGTCCCAGCGGAGGTGAGGAGTCTGGTCTGGCCAGTCCTGTTAGATAAGTTAGACCTCTCTAAAATTGTTCACCAGAAGAGAAAGGGGGGTCGTCATGGTCTGTCCCATCTCGTCTGTCAGTCAGTCACACACATACCCAATTCAAAGCAAGAACAACAACTAAACAATTCAAGACAAAGATAGAACTGGAGAACAAGGGTTAAAAAGAAATTCAATTTAATATTAAAAATATTAACATGGGAAAATTGAAACACAGTGTCTATTTTTAATGAATACTAAAAAATGTCTCATATCTCATATTTCTTTCACACTAGATTGCTGCCTCCTCCTTAATAGGGACAATAGTGACTCAAGTGTTGTTCCCAATGCTCATTGAGAAAGGGATTATAACGTCATAGAAACACTTGATTCTAAGGGATGTGATTGCATTTTGAAATGTACTATGTGCTAGCTTCCTTATTTTAAAATTTATGCATTTGGAATGCAAAGTTACAGAAAGAGAGTGAGAGGGAGAGGAAACACACACACACATAGAGAGAGAGAGAGACCTTCCATTTGCTTGTTTATTCCCCAGATGATTATAATAAATAGGGCTGGGTCAGGTGGAAGCCAGGAGCTTAGAGCTCTACTCAGGTCTCCAATATGGGTTGCAGGGGCTCAAACACTTGGACTATTATCTGCTGAATTATCAAGATACATTAGGGGACTGGATCCAAACTAGAATAGCCGAGACTCAACCCTGTGCTCATATGGGATATTGGCATTGCAAGCAATGGCTTTAACTCAACTAAGCTGGCCCCTGGGAGTTAGTCTGTGAACTATCCTGAAAAGTCACCATGAAAATCTCATCTTGTTAAAAACTGTGTGTTTTTAGGATCTTACTGGGAAGTACATGACTGGTGATTTAGCTGAAACTTTCATTTTCAGCTGAGAAAATTTAGGGCTATAGGGAGAGATGACTTGCCCAAGGTCATATAGCTAATCAGCTGGATCAGTTGATCAGTAAGGGGACTTAGTTACAAACAACAGACTCAACATTATGTCACTTGGGTAGAAAATGATCTTTAAAAATAATCAGTAGCAATGAGGTCATTCAGAAAGAGCTGAGACTCAGAGTTGGAGGAGACAGGAGCAGGAGCTAGCTGCTGTTGGTGCAGGGCCAAGGCAGTGCGGCTTGCCCCACGGAAGCCCTGGCACTTGGCCTGTGATATTGCTGTCTCTGGGGACTGGATGACTCTGCCATGCTGGGTCTCCTGCAGTATGGATTCCGTACAACTTCCTCCTTTTTGTTACTTTCTTCTCACTTGAAATAAAGCTCATTTGGTTAAGCTCATAGGCCCAGGCCATGATCCCAGCCCATCATTAAGGAAGTTTAGGAAAATCCATTTGTGGTCCCTTTAGCAAGTGGGCCTCTTTAGCTGGAAACTTCCCCAAGTGGAAAGAGTGCTACACAGCCCCAGGGCACTTCAGCTGTCCCACTGGAAGATGCAGGTGGCCATCTGGTGCTGCTTCTGGTATTCTGCCATTCTTCCTCCTTAGCAAAGGACCAGCCCTGACTCGAAATGTGAAACCCACATTTCAGTACAAGTGTTACAGTTGTCGGGGTTTTGCAGGACTCTTCCCTGGATATCTGTGGAATCTCAACCAGAGATGTATATCAAACTTTGTGAGCAGAAAGTGTCTTTCTGAGATATTAAGTGGTAACCAATGCTCCGTGTGGGTTATAAAAGTACATGTGCTTATATATGTACACATTATTGTATAGTCTAAGCTTTTGATTTGTGTAGATTAAAGTGATTAAATTGCAGTCTCTGTCCTAATGTGTCCCAGATTTTTGAAAGAGCAGAGCAAAGAGAAGGAGTCCATGAATTCTAGGACATCAGATCCAATATTAATCCAAAGGAGGTTCCTAACTGGACACTTGAGTAGCACCTAGTGGTCACTAGGGCTCGGATGAATTTGCAAAGTAGGAAACACTGTGTTTTGGCCTAGGCCAGGTGCAGAAAACACAATCAATCTATGTTTTATTTCAGGGTCTATTGTATCTTAGACTGGAAAGGAATAAGGATGACAAGAGAAAATGTGGTAGCAGAGAGATTGGTAGACACATAAGAGTGACAGAGTCTTCACAAAATTCATTGAAAAGGTGTATAATTAAAAGTTATATAAGGATTTCTGATTTTTTGCACTGAGAAAAGCTTATCTTTCAATTCCATTTCCATAAAATTTTTGAAGTGTCCTTGCATATGTTGACTTCTCACAAGCATGTGCCTATTAAAAATTTTAGAACTGTGTCCCATGCAGGGATGTGAATTTTTTTCTTATTCTATAAAGTTATTACAGTTTTATTTTATGCCAGCATAAGAAAATAAGTAATTGGTGATACTTTGGTATGTATTGGAGGCTATGTATGTAATTATTTCATTTAACAATCACGATGTTCTGCCTAGGTAGAAAATCATACAAGTTCTTAGATTATGTCATCCTTTTGTAGAGATCAACTAGATTGTTATAGAAGACATTTGCGCAAGGTAAATTACAGAGTTGTTTGTGCTTCTGTAAGTCCTCACCTCCAGTTAGGACACACTGCCTCTTGCATGTCCCCAGAAAGAAGCTTGTCTAAGTAGGAACTGGAAGAAAGGGACACTTTGAAAGTAGCATTGAGTCTGGATCTTGAAGAAGGAGGAAGAAGTCAGCAAGGAAAAGAGAAGGGACATTATTTAGAGCAGAAAGAATACAAGGCATCAGTGCAGAGCCTTGCATTTATTCCAGGTTAACAAGTTGAAGCTCTCTTGTGGGGCCTGAGGATTTTAATGAGCGGGAAGATGACTTGAGTGTGTGTTGTAAATGGGTGTTTTACCTAACAGCCTAGTGAAATAAAACTAAGAATTTTGTCTGCCTGAAGGAGTTAGAGATTTCAGACCTTTGATACAACAACAAAAACCCGACTTATCACTGAGTAGGCATGAGTCCTGTGTGTTCTCTAGGTTTGGGAGCTTACCATGCCCTAGCCTTGTTTCCCTGCCCTTTTAATCCAACCGAATACCACTACCATGCAAGCAACGGAAGCCAAAGAAAATGACAGAACTCAGAAAAGCAATGCAAAGAAGACTGTTCCTGTTTTAGTACAATGATTGTTTCATGCATTTTGTAGATATGGCCATTATTTGAACAAAAGCTCCAAATACTATTTTCTTGCAGAATTTGATATATTAACACTGCTAAAAATAACATGGGATTAGTACAGGAGAAGAAACAGCTTGGTACTAGCCCTGCTCTCAGCCAGCCCAGTGAGCCCATAAAGCGCTAGGAGAAGGACTGGGTGCTGTCTGGATTCTTTCAGTTCATCCAAGTCTCTGTCTTGCAGGAACATTATGCTCTTTCAGCATTCACAGGAGCCTGCTCAGCTTCTAGGGCTGCCTAACCATTCTGGACTGGAATTATCCAGAGGTACCATTTTGGGGTGTCAGCTTTTCACAGATTTCTCATGGGCCTGTGATAATACTTCGAGCTTTGTGGCCAATCCATGGACTTAGAATGCCCTGGTACTTGTTTTGAGATTGGCAGTTTGTGTTTTCATCCTTAAAAGTATGAGTGGTGGCTCTAGAAAAATGGAAAATACTTTTTGGGTACCTCCAGAGAAAATAATACAAGTCCAGATTACAAAGTCTTGCTGTTAACTATAGAGTCTTGCTGTAAGGTTTTTCCACAAAATACTATTCACATTCCCAAGACTGAGTTTGTAGCATATGTACATGTAGCATATATATTGAGAAAATATTCAAAAAGTAAAAAGCCCCCACCCCCCCAAAAAAAACCCCAGAGAACTTGAAATCGCCTTGTTCATGATGAGTTCTTTGATAGTGAGTTGATTTTGTCTTATCCTCAGCTTATGGACCAGCCTTCTGTATGATGTCCCCTCCTTTCCACCTGGACATGTCTGTGTGTATATTGTAGCAGGTTCACAAGCCCTCCTTTCCCCTTCTGGGTCCTGTTTTAGTAAGAAAACACAGGAATCTGGATAGTCCGATGGTGTGGCCATGCATTTCTCACTAAGGGCTCCTGGAGAGGCCTGAAATGATCTAGAACCCTAGGAACTACCTAGGAGTCTCCAGTTTGTAAAGATCGTTATACTTAATTTTATTGGATCAAGCTGAGAGCAATTTTAAGCCTGAGTCTGTTGCAACAGTTGATTCAGAGATGTTTCAGTCTACCTCTTCCAAATGGATGTGCTGGCAGTAGGGAAAAGCCAGGTGCAAAGGAACAGGACTTCAATAGTTCACTTCAGTGTGCCTGGAGGATAATTTGCAAACCCAATTCTGTCAATAAAGTTGCCTGCCCAAGTGACTGCTGCTGTCACCTGTTGACATCTGATCTGCAAGTGACTCCTTGAGGTCACAGGGACCAACCTGCACCTGGATCAGTGGCCAGGTGCTTCTGGAAGTGGCCAGTCTTGTGGGTAACACATTTGTTTTGGAATGTTAATCGCTTTTTACAAGGCTCAACATTTAGATTGCTTGGCCCCAGTCAGGTACCTGGAAATCACTCTATAGCCCCTTCAGGGTGGAACAGGAAGCAAGCCAAGAGCTCTGCGATGCCCATGAGCTGTTGTTGACATTCGACAGTCTGATCCCCAAGGTTCTGTGGTCTCTCTCTCCTAGTCTTCTGGGAAATGAAGAAGCTCTCCCCTTGCCCTCATTCATACATCTCACATGACATGGTTCCTTTTTTCCTCTCCAGATGCCACTAGGTTATGAGCTGGCAGTGCTGGGGTAACTGTTGATTCCCAGGGGTTTTTGGACCTTGTGTCTTTTAACCCAGCAAGGGGCCGAGGTAGAAGCCTAGAACAGTCTCCAGCAGCCTTAGAGAACACCAGTCTTGCCTGCGAGCTGCTGAGGAAGTGGTCCAGCACATGCTTTTCTGTTTAAGTGAAAGGTTAGGGTGCTATAAACCTTGAAGCTTGTCAAGATTAAGCAGCATTGGGCAGAACGATGTGCTGTGAGAGCCAGCCTCTAGTTATTGGGTTCAACCGCATTTTAGTGAAATGAGATTGCCTAGCTGGAGTTTCATTTGTGGGCTTGTAAGTGAGGGGTGCATGGCAGATGCTATGATTAAGATTTCATTTCCTGGTTGATGGTACCACAGTGATCACAGCACTAGCAGGGGGAAACTCATATTTGCTGGCAAGGTTAAATAGTGAGTACTTCTGAGTTTAATTCAAAGATTAAAAACAAAAAGAAACCACCGCCACCACTACCATTACCACCACCCAAACTCACTCAGGTTGATTAGGGAAATTGGCTTTGACAATCCTCAAGATGAAACCCTTATGTTAATATCTTGAAGGTATCAACTTTGCTTGAAGACAACAATTCTACTTTTATTTGCATTCATTTTTTAATTCATGCATTTATTGAGTGCCTCCTATGTTGGAGGTTGGGGTTTTAGTACTGAAGAACATAACAAAATATTCATGGGGAAAAATTTTTATGAAGAAACAAATATGTCAGATTGTGATATGCATTATAATGAATGAAATAAAGTAGGGGAGACAGAAAGCAATGGAAGAACCATTTGATAAAGGTCAGAAAAGACTTCTCTCTGAAGAGATGCTATTTAAGTGGAGGCCAGAAAAGGGGGAAGAAATGAATTCTGCAGCTATTCAGGGAGACAGCCCTGCAGGCAACAGAGACAGTAAGCTAGCAGCATGTGAAGTGGGAACACACTTGGCCTATGGAGAAATAGCAATAAGGCCAGAGGAACTGACCTGCAGTGGCCAGAGTAGGGTGAATGATAGAAGGTGGTTGCAATGTGGGTTTGAGAAGGTAGTTGATGTGATCTTTCAAAACTTCCCTCTCATTGTTACGTGGAGTTAGAAGTAGAGTCAAGTAGGAGGCTGTTGCAGTAGTCTGAGTGAGAGATGATGGCAGCGTGGACCCTGTGATGGAGTAAGTGGTAAGGGGTGGTTGGCTTCTGCACGAATGTCAAAGGCAGAGCTGTCAGAGTTTGCTGAAGAGTTAGATCTGGATGTGAACAAGAAAGGAGGCAAGGCTGTTACTATGTAGGTAGCCTAAGTGCCTATACAAGTTAAGTACCATTTCTTTTGCACTAAGGTGGATAAAGGATAGAATTTTTGTATATCTGTTTTCTGAGTTTAGACACATTAAATTTGAGATGCTTAACAAGTTTCCCAGTAAGTACACTGAATAAGAGATTGAACAAAGGAAACAGATTCAGGAGAGTATTCGAGGTTATAGGTATCTGTTTGGGAGTTTTCAGCACAAGATGGGTATACAAATCATGGGACCAAGTAAGGGCCTCTACACCCTTGTTGGGATGGGGGAATGTCTGCCATTTGTAGGACAAAGAGATTTGGAAGAGCCAGGAGGGAACCTCAGAGGGATTGCTGAATGTGGCAGGAAAGCCAAGAGAGAAAGATGTTCCTGGAGTCATGGCCAGAGGGATGGAGGAGGAGTGGTCTAATGTGTCAAGTGCTTGGAGGGTAATAGGAACAGTGATAAATTCCTTTTGAGAACTGACTAGGTGACTGCAAGCAGGAGTTTGTATGTAGGATGATAGGGGAGATGGACTGAGCCAGACGCCATACTGGCTGGCGCACATAGGAGTCAGTTCTGGGGTCACCTCTAGTGAGGTTTCTTTGGGGACCCTTCCATCTGGACCGCTGGGCTCCAAACTCCCAACCGTAGGGAAAAATCTCAAGATCTGTGGTCTGACCATCAAGTGTGTGTGTCAAAACTGGGCCTCCTCAGTTGCTGAAGATTGTACAGTGGACGGCATGCCTAGATGCACATGGGGGATATGGCATTTCTTTGGGGCCTTTGGAGGACATCTAGTACCTAGAAGAAAATGAAGGGCAGAGCAAATTGGACAACTCTCTCAGCCAAGCGTTGATAGCAAGTATCTGGGTGAATGGAGACTCTAAGCTATACCATGCCAACCAATGAACTTTGGAAGGATTTACTTATCCTTGGAACAATGAAATCAAGAGCATTTCAGAACTATTGAAACCACTTGAGTAGTACCCTTGGAACATGCACCACATCAGGGACCTTGGGATGACACTGAGTGGTTGTTCCCCATCCCTGGGTACTGATGCGGTTAGGATGCTGGGTACGACATCTCACCTTCTCTCCCCACTTTCCCCAGATACAGAAAGAAGAAAAAGAAAATTGGGAACAATTATCTCATCCATCTTCCCCTATTCCTTGAACCTTCTCACGTTAATCAGTGGACCACCTGAGCATGCACCCTTCTCAACTATGTAACCATTAGCAAAAAAGAAAAAAAAATCCTGTTGAAGTGGTTTCAAGAGAGGAGAAGCTATAGTTACAGATGGCTCTTTCAAAAAGTGCCACTGTAAAGAAAGAAGAGACATAGGACAGCGTGTGAAATCAAGGGAGTCTTCTTGAATAAACACTGAATGCATCCTGTAGGACAATCTTGGTGTCCAGAGTTAGGAACCGAGGGGACAGAGTTCAGAGCTTTGGCCAGACAACTCATTCCAATATGACAACTCATAGTAATTACCCAAGAGGCTGCTGCACCATACGTGGGACCACTAACTGGATCCAACCACATCAGCTAAGGAAGGCTTCCCAGAGGAAGCGATGTTTAAGCTGGACTTTAAGTCATGCATATGTATTGCTTATCAATTACTTACGCATTTTCACCTTTTGAGGACTTTTAGTCATTGTTAGAAGTATTTCAAAGGTTGCTCGTGAGCCTAATATTATTTTCCTTTTGCTCCATGCTGGTAAGAATCAAAGTTTATCCCTTCTCAAAGGAATGGTCCCTGCAAGCCCCTTCTTATGCCCCTGTCACTCATATTACACTCTTTTTTCTTTTAACTTCACAATATGGGGAGAGACCAGATGAGAAAGAAATGTTGAAAGGACAAGACATGGGTCTGTAGGTAGCGGCTTATCTTGCTGGATCATCTCCCACTACTTTCCCAGGCACATTAGCAGGGATCTGGATCGGAAGTGGAAAAATGGGTTTTGGGCATCATAAACAGTATCTTATTCTGCAGTACCATGGTGCTGACCTGACCCCATTCCTGCCTCTTTATGGCTAAAGTAGATAAGCTCTTCTAGGGGAATCTTGTAAAAGAGAATGCTTGAGGAGGGGGAAAGCCACTCACAGTACTCAGTTTCAGGCAGGGGTGGGGTGAGGCGGGGAAGGTGGCAGTCTTGGGGAATGAGAGTAACAGAGAGTATCCCCAAAACCCCCAGATCATGCCAGATAAATGTTCGACTTGCAGTAACAGATAGGAGAGGATAGTTACAGGGGAATGGCCCAGTGACCATCACAGAAGACCACGGAAAAATGTTGGAGATTCAGAACTAGTCCTCCTCTTTACCTAGCATAAGAATGTAGGCAAAACATGGCCTCTTGGCTTCCTCCATTGAAATCCAGGTTAAGATTTGAGTAAAGGTGATTGCTTGGACGTGAAGAGATCTGGCCATATAGTCGTGTGTTGTGGAAAATCACACATGTGGGGCTTGGTGGAGTTGTTCACTAGGTGGAGTTATGGTAGACCAGCTTGCCTTGTGGGGAAGTGGCCATCAAATGAAACCTACCAGGTAACTGTCAAACGTAGGGTTTTAAATAAATGGGAGGCATTATCTTTGTTCCTTTTTGTTATCCAAACCCATCCCAAGGTGCATGGCTGTGGAGGTGCCCTGTGATTGAATGGATGAGTGACCACGTGCACGTGTCCCTGGCTGGCAGTGCGGGGTGTCATGGGTAGGGAATCCTGCCACACCCGACCTGATTGACAGCAGTTCTAGTTCCCTCCCCCTCACTTGCCATGGGTTCTCGCTTTCCCCTTTTAAAATGCCATTTTGGAAATCGGTTCTCCCCTGGAGAATACATTAAGGTAACTCTGCTTGTGGTAATCTCCTTCCTCAAAGGCTCATTATTTAAATGATAGCTCATTATTAGCAATCCTATTTCCCCAGGCGGCTGCGAGGTGTGATGACATTTTCAGGTTTCTCCAAGCACCTTGGGAATGATGCTGCTAAGTCGGGGTTGCCTGCACCGACGGGGAGGCCATGGGGAATGGCTGCAGGAGTCAGTCGCCTTCACCTCAAGTGTGTGGCAAAGCAAGAGGGCCGGACTTCCCCACGGAAGGCCTCACTCTGGACAGAGCCCTTTTTCTGCACTTCCTGAAAGAGAAAGCGAGCAGAGGGCACCTGGTTATCGTCCTGTGAAGTGGTGAGCCTTCCTGACAGGGCTGGACCAGCTCGGCTGCCTCGGGTTCAAGTATCAGGAATAAGAGGTGAGAGGCAAGGTGGGAAGGAGAAAAGCAGAGAAAATCTGTCTGTGGTTTTGAAAAAGACAAAAAACAAAAAAGAAAAAAAAAAGAGAGAGAAAAGTTCCTGCTTTTCTTTTCCGCGTGAGAAAAACTATTTAACCTGGCACAAAATATATTTAAGAGGCATATTCTTAGAGTGACTTAGGAAAAATACTCGGTGTTTTCTGGCAGCAGGAAAATGTATCCTTAATAGAATTCATATGGGGCCTTCAATGATCACGATGTTTGGAGAGGAGCCAGATAGTAAGTAATTTAAACATCACAGGAAATTAAATTTTAGAATTCAATTTTGCATAAAGTTTTCTGTAATGAAAATGTCACACATAAATTATGAAGTCTGATTATATTCTTTTTTGACTTTTTAATAAAATAATAGAGGTACTTGACAGTCAAGAACAAATGCATATTTTATGTGAATAGTATTGCGTTCAACCAACGTCCTCTGGAAATAATGGAACAGATGTTAACACTGCTCTATCAGCGATCAGGTGCTTTGTTAAACAGCCCCAAACACAAGTATTTATTAAAAAATGCTAACGGGGTTGTCTTTTAGGGTTATCTAATTGTAAGCTTAAAATGTAGTTGGTTAATGTAATTAATTATACATGTAGAATTATATAGTCAGGCTATAATTTATTATATGTATGCATATATAAATTATATAATATTCTGTTGCAAATTAATTTAATATGGGCACAGGGAATGACTTCTTGAAAATATTAAATAGTTCATAATGTGGTTATAAATCAAAACTAATCTGAATTTCCACTTAATTTTGAATTTTGAGAAGGAGGATGCTTTAACTCACTGTAGGGGACTTTGGGGGTGCTGATTGTGTTTTAGATTAAATCCACAGCCTGTAATTATTTTTAATAATATTCAACTAAAAAACGCCCCAAATAAAAAGCTTGAGCACTCTTAATTTGTTTCAGGCCAAGCAGCATTTTTCTTCAAAGCAAAAAATATAATGAACGTTTATTTTGAAAATTGACCTCCTCCATCATAACTCCAGGGCCCTAAGCAGGTCTTTCTTCAGGCTCACAATGAACTCCTGCACAATGCAAAGTTCATGGTGAACTCAGCTTTGTGGTGGGGTGAGGGGAGAGAGATCTTGCCTGTGGATGTCCTACTTAGTATTTCCGTCTTTGAGTCCTGTTATGACTTAATCTATAAACTTTGTACTGGGGGAAGGGGGGCTGCACATATTTTAAATCTTTAAAGAGTACAACAAAGCTTTCTTGCTTAATCAGTCACACAAAAATGTAGGCCAGGCTGCTCATCTAGACGCACACATGTTCTTTTGGAAAGTGGACCACGTCAGTTCACAGTGGAAGGAAATGAAGATGGAGGTTGGCTGGGGGGAAGGTGGTAGGTATCTTTTTGTTTTTGTCTGCTTTTGCATGAGGACAACCATTAGGGTCACCAACTAGTCCCAATTTGTCAGGGACTTTGGCACTGAAAATCTTGCATCTCAGGGACCACCTGAGTCTCAAGTGAATCTGAATGGTTAGTCACTCTAACTGTGACCCACAAAAGACACACGTACAAAAGCACCTGCTGTCTCTACAAAAGTGGCATGGAGAGGCAGAGGTGGCCGTGTCCATGAGGCTGGGCCTATGCCCTTTGGCCGCTCCCTTGAGCTGGAGGCTGGTCCCCAGCTTGCACTTGGATATT
Organism: Ochotona curzoniae; assembly: GCF_017591425.1. Taxonomy (NCBI): domain Eukaryota; kingdom Metazoa; phylum Chordata; class Mammalia; order Lagomorpha; family Ochotonidae; genus Ochotona; species Ochotona curzoniae. The sequence continues at coordinate 12,758,904 of NW_024465520.1, read as the reverse complement.
TTAGGCTGATCTGGGGCTTTCCCAGTGGCAGAGGGACAGGAAACCCCTGCTGATCTGCATAGGACTTTGTATAAGCCAGTTATGAGTTTTGATTGAGCAAAGTCACGAAAATATGGGTTGTTGTGTTTTGATCAATATGAACATTATCTCAAGGAGTTCTTCCATTAGAAAAACCTGAAATATCTGGCATTGTCTGGGCTCTGAGGAAACGAAACTTGGAAGCTAAAAATGTGATGGCACTCAACGGCTTCTAACAGCCATGCAGGCAGATTACCTACCGGATGGAATTGTGGTGCCATGAGAAGAGGGTGGAAGCAGGACCTTAGCAGTATGTAATACTGTTGTCCATGCTTGAAAAGATATGGCAAGATAAGTGAGCAGTAGCAGTTTGTAAAGCAGAAAATATTAACATAGAGTAGGAGTTCCAAATTCCAGACCTTGAAATTTGGAAAAATTGACTTCCTCTAGAGCCTAAACAATAAGATGGCAGTTAAAAGCCTTTGAAGGGAAAATGTCTCTTGGTTGATTCACATACCTCAAGGCCAGTATTGCCCATGATGTCGCTTTCCCAGCTAAGCCTATGAACTTGATCTCAGTATGTACCATTCAGTTGAAAGACAGAAGCATGTGATAAGGAAGCAATGAAATAAAACAGATAACAAACTCACCCCCCTGAGAAATTCTTTCAGTGTGCCTACTCCTCAATGAAGCTTTGGGAGGCACTTTAAAAGGTAAGTGAACATAGAGAACTGAAGGCAATGCTGGTAGGAAAAATTTGAACCATTTGGGTAGTTTCTAAGTTTTAAATTTAAATTCCCCAAATGGTTGAAGAGAATAAAGAAGACCCACCGTGAGGCAGAGTCAAAGAGCCGAGGAGAACATGAAGAAGGAGCTCTAGTGGCGAGAAGAGGCTTGGCCTCGCCCAGGAGCCTCACTGTGGGGCTACGAGAGACCCCGTGGTCTGTCCAGAGTCCAGGTTTGACACGGCTCAGTGACTGCGTGTGCCCTCCGTTGTCTCTCTTCAAATGGAAGCTCTCAGGCATCTTTTAGTGGGTGGGTTCGAATGTGCCTCCACCTTACGACTTGTAATTTGTAAAGATCATGGAAACATGCAATGAAAAGATAAGTTTATTTGGATGTTAAAAGCCTGAAACCCAGGCAAATTTTTTTTTCATAATACTCATGAATTTTCTGAAGACTTTTCTCCTGTCTTGTCTCATCCTTATATATGCGAAGGGAGTGGATAACCTATTGTTCTATTTTTTTTATTAGGATCTCAGGACCAATAAAAATCACCCCTATCTGGATCTGGTTGGAGACAGCTGGCCGTGTCCCAGAAACAATGACCTTTCCGTTGGGGGTAGCAGTGACTGGACGGATCTTTGGCTTGTCTGCCTGGTAGAGATCAGTGTATTCTGTATTGGAAGAAAGGAGAAAAGAACTATTTGGTGATGAAAAGGGTTTGTTGTGGCAGCAAATGCAGATCAGATATTCCTTGTGCTAACTTGTGTTTTGTAACCTCCCTTGCTGTGAGCTGGAGCACACGATGGAGGGGGAAGTGATCTGTTTCTACAGGCAGTGACTCCCACCCTTTTAATACGGATTCTTGTTTCTTTACTTTTGCTCTACACAATACTTGCTAAGTTGCTTCTGTATTTGTGTTTTTCTTAATGATTTTTTAATTTGAAAAACAGAGTTATACAGAGACAGAGAGAGAGACCATGCTTCCATTTGAAGAGAGACAGTGGAGGACACATGGCAGTCGTCCCCTGCTGCTTTCCCAGGTGTATGACTAGACAGCTGGATGAGAAGTGGAGCAGCTGTGTCTTGAATAGGTGTCTACACGGGATGCCGACACCACAGGCACCCGCTTTGCCCCGTTTCTTTATTTTTGTGTGTCCTTTTTGGAATTTGCCTGAGTCTTGCTCATTAATGATAAGACACATTTTTTTTTTTTTTCTGGTGGTCATGTTATCTAGCATTCAGGGACCAACGTTTAGTTTCTAGATAGCTAATACTGGGCAGGCTTCTCCTCAAATCCACTCATCTTGGAAACAGATTGTTGTTTTCATGTCTTTGCCATTTTTGGACTCAACTAGAAATGCTACATATGAATGTGAGAGATTTCATTACCTCCAGAGCCCTGTCTATTTTAAACTCTCGCCGTATTTGTCAACTGGAGCAACTAGCTGAAGGAGCCTTGCAGAGGATGCGATTGGCTGGAATTACAAGTTCACAGTTTTGAACCACTTTTCCAAATTGTTACCCCAAGGATTTAAGCAATTCTATCTCTTGGCCTAGAAAGAAGATGACTCATTCAAGTAGAATCTTCTCTTGAGTAAAAAAAAGTCGTGAGAGAGACTGTTGCTGATGTGGTGGCCAAAAGGAAGAGCCTTATCCTAGTAATTGCTTCCTGACCTGCACGTCTATGGCTCTAATTCTGTTGCCATTTCTGATTGTCAGAACACCAGCAGCATTGCTGATGTGAGCAGCCTTATCTGAAGGTATACATTCCTTTCTTCTATAGTGCCTTCTGCAGCACACATGTGAAACTGGCTCTATTTATGGATCGTAGCAGATACAAGTAGTGGTTTCTGATCAACTGATTTCCATGAACACCGTCAGTCTTAGCAAGTTTTACAAACCCAGGGGATAGCAGTTGGGAGGGTGGCAGGCAGGGTTTGCCCAAGGAGTAGTGCTGACTAAGTGGAGGCTGGGATGAAGATTGCAAAGAGTGCATGGCTCCCTACCAGGGCTACTGAACATGCCCCAAATGCCACGCAATGAGTTACTTCTGGTACAGAGGTGCCAGGTGGCGGGAAGAAGCAGACTGTGTCTATTGGCAATCAGGTTCAGGTCACAGAAGTATACATTACCCTGTGGATGCAAGAAAACCAACTGCACGAGATTTTTGTGCACTGAGTTTGTTCAGTATCTGTTTCCTGGGTTTCCAGTGAAAGCTTTTGTATAATGAAATAACAGTAAGGTGGTTTCCTATAAAATCAGCTCCCACTCAACACGAATACCCATTTTTGCTCAAGACATCAGTATCTCGGTCTGTTGGCTCTTGAAGCTTTTCTAACATGGCACACATCTGATGATACAATATAAACACAAAGGAAACTGATTGCAGAGTAAATGAGAAATTTTTCAGAAAGTGCAGGATCGCAACAAGTTGACCCAGCTGGTGCTGGAAACCTGCTTGAATTACATGTTGACAAATGAGCAGCTGTCAGGGTTAACAATTTCAAGGTCAAGGATGTCAAAGATGGTCCAAACAGAATCATTGAAATCTCATTGTTTTTCCCCTGGAAAATTTGCTGAAGCTCTTGGGAATATTTGTGATCACGACCTTTCCTTGGATCTTTGGACTTGTGAAAGTGAAGACTGCTATCATTTTGCTTTAGTTTGGATGGGAAAACTCCATGAAATCCAAACAAGCCAAACGCCACTTGATACTTTTTTTTGTTCCTGCTAAAAGTTAGCAGCTAGTTGCCAATGCGGCCTATACTTTGTAATTGCTTATCTTCATGAATATTATTTTATTTACTTATTTTTAAAGATTTATATATCTGAAAGTCAGAGTTGTACATACACACAGTAAGGGGCTGGAGAGAGAGTGAAAGGGAGAGAGAGAGAAATATCTTCTCCTGGTTCACTTCTCAGATGAATGCAATGGTAAGGGCTAGGCTAGGCCACAGGCAAGAGATGCTTTTTCCAAGTCTCCCATGTGGGTAGCATGGGCCAAAGCACTTGGATATTCTCTGCTGCCATTAGAAGGAAGCTGGGTTGGAAGCGGAGCAGCCGAGACAAGATCTGTGGCCCATATGGGATGCTGGCATTGCAAGTGGCAACTTTACCCATTATATTACAATGCTGGGCCCTAGTTTGTTATTTTTCTTATCACTATTATAACAGAAGCTGTGTTTGTCATTTATTGTGATCCTATTTTCAGGGGGCTTAAAACTTTTTCTCAGACTGGGATAGAGGACATTCTATATTTGTAATATGTAATAAATGTTATTTCATTTGATTTTCATAATTAGTAACTGAAAAAAGAATAGAGAAAATGGAATACCACATATATAAGAGAAATTACATATAATTATAATTCATATTATGATATAATCATATAAAATGATTTGTATATGTCTATTTGTATGTCTATTTGTACATGTCTATTTCTTAGCACTCCTTCATCCGAAAGATAGGCTTTTACAGATATCATGATACTTACCAGACTATTTTCCCATTAGATATTTGCAGCCTAAATTTGTCATTGCTGGTAAGTAATGTCTCGGATTTAAATAATTACTTATTTGGCCATTAAAACAGCTGCTTACTTGAATGTATCTAACTGTTCTGATTCTTCCTGATTTCTCAGAAATCGGTCCCTGTTCCCTCCCTGTGCTGGATTTTCACAAGGTGAAACAGTAGAAAACAAGTTGTAAGTCAAAACCCTCGTCTGGGTTTATGAAAATCACTAGATTTTCTAAATCCTTTGCTTCCTAATTTTGAAAACGGGGTTAACACCATCCTTTTATGTCCATTGCCTAGTTGCTATGGACTCAAATGGGATAACGTCCTTGGTTAGGTAGGACTTCACCCCCTGAAAATGGCACCAGCACTGCCCTGACGGAACCAGATTAGGAGCCATGTCCCGGGCTGATTGTGTTTGCGGACTTCATCTCCTTCGCGGGATTTGGATATCATTACACAGCATGACCATCCTAATTGTCTTTGATTATTATGAAGCAAATTCCCTGCTCTAGCTCTCCCTCACCGTGGAGACCTCCAATCCCATTATGTCTTCCTGAGTTGTTTCTAATAGGCTCACTCAGACTCTCCCTGGGTGAGTCACTCTGTGCAACCCGTGACCTTGGGACACAGCCTGCAGAAAGCAAGACCACCCAGGAACTCAGACTCCAGATTGGGGAGCTATTTCTGAGTGCTCCCATTTATTTTCTGCCCCTGACTTTCAACAAATTAAAAAGATTTGTCAGTTCTGCCTTTGCAGTAAGTAACTCTTGAATTCATCTGCACTCTTTTTTGCTCTTGGCCTATCTCGAAGTTGTGAGGCTTCCCTCGGAGACCTTGAAAGCCCCCCTGCTGGTGGAGGTAGCTGGGGCAGTGGCTGGATGGAGTAGGAATCTATGTGGGGCCTAGGTCTAAGAATTCACTTTGAGCAACCCCTACTGCCTCAGCTCAAGTGGTACAGCCAAAGGGTGATTTGGTGACATGATTTGGAGGGTGTTAGTTTCCCTGAAACTTCCACTGCAACTTTTTAGACCCAGTCTAAACATAGAAATCCAAGTTGCACAGGTTCACGTGGCTTTTAGCCACCAGAAGCCCTTCTGATGAGAGTGTCATTCCTGCATTCCCTCTAATGTAGGGATTGCAAAGCCGCACATCCTGCAGTGGATTTTCTTGGTTTGATTTGACCCACTGTGTTTGCTGGATTAAGCTGGCTAAACGTTTTGTTTGTTTCATACACATCTTGCAGACTCCTGCTTCGTCCGTTACCCACGGTCTGTTCCAGTTCCAGACCTCACTGATTTCACCTCTCAGTGAAGGCAAAGGGGACTAACCTTACAATGAGACGTATAAAGTAAAGCTGAAAGACTGAGTTTAAGACTGCTTTGACTATTAACTGCAAACAATGGACAGGCATACACACACATATGTAATTACTAAAACATTCACATAAACGATTCTTAACATTAGCACATATGATATATTCTTTCTATTCTGTTATATTCCATTTTTTAAAGCAGTTAGTGATTCTGATCCACCGATTTCTCGTGGACCAAGCTACCAGATCTGGTAGCTTGATTGGCTGTATGATAGTGCTGTTCCAAGTAAGGTTTCATGAGTAAAGGGCTTCATTTTTACTAACCACCAGGGTTATATTGGAATTTAAACTGGTTTGAGTCGCTTCATCTTTTTAAGTTTTATTTTTTATATTTTTGCAAGGCAGAGTGACAGAGAAAGAGGAAATAGCAGAAAGTGAAAGAGATTTTCTGTTCAGTTATTTATTCTCCAAGAGTCTACAGGAGCCAAACCCGGACCAGGCCCAGGACAAAGCCAGGAGCCCAGATTTCCATTCAAATACTTGGACCATCCATCATCTCTGCCTCGAAGGTGCATTAGCAGGAAGCTGTATCACAAGTTGAGGGGTTGGGATTTCAACCAGGCACTCTGGGACAAGGCACAGGGATCAAGGAATTGCTGCCGTATCACAACGGCCATCAACTCTCTCCTTTTACCTGCTGTGTAGGGATGAGTCAGGAGGCATCCCAATCTATCTTGTGGAAACGTTTGTCCAAAACATAACAGCTTTTAAAAGTGCTTGCATTTCAAAGGGCTGGAGGTACACATATCGGATGTTTTCTCTGTTACCTGCAGTTAAGCACTGAGAAATGAAGCATAGTTGCTGGCGGTGGTGGTGATTTTACCATTTATGTGAATAATTCTATTATCAGTTCTGCCATTGGGGAATTTGAGGTGGGAGTGTGAATGGCTGGCAGGCCCTCAGCTAGGGTGAAAGTGATAAGGTATCTTCTTTCAGCCTGGGAAGGGCTCTCATGGGCTTTGACTGTGACAGCACGTGCAGTTAGAGGGTCCAGAAGAACAATAATATAGGACAAATTAGTAAGGGGCGGGGAGAGGAAATCCCTGAGCATCATAAAGTAAATTAACTAAAAAAAAAAAAAAAAAAAAGAGAACAAGAGCCTTGGATCAGTTTACTGTGGAATTTCCTGGGAAGCTTTTGTTGATTTAATTTATAACTTTTTATTATCAAAAATTTCAAACATGTATGAAAGTGTAAAGAAAAAAAAAATAATGAGCCCCTGTGTGTCCATCACTCAGATTTGATTGCTATCAACTCAGCAAATTTTCTTTCCTCCATACCTGACCCGCTTTCGCATCTACCTCAATATAATTTTTTTATTGGGAAGTCATACATACAAAGAGGAGGAACGTCAGAAAGATCTTCCATCCACTGATTGACTCCCTAAGTGGCCACAAAGGCCAGAGCTGAGCCAATCTGAAGCCAGGAGCCAAAAACTTCCTCTGGGTCTCCCATGCAAGTGCCAGGTCCCAGGGTCCCAAGGCTTTGGGCCGTCCTTGACTGCTTTCCCAGGCCACAAGCAGGGAGCTGGATGGGAAGCAAGTCCGCCAGGATTAGAACCAGCACCCATAGGGGATCCAGGTACGTGGAAGGAGAGGACTTCAGCTGCTAGGTTACTGCACTGGTCCCCTACTGCAATATTTTGAAGTAAACCCCAGATATACTAGCATTCCACCTTCATATGTTTCACTTTTTTTTATTTTCAAAAGATGATATCTTCACAGTTTGAGGAAAGCCACACAAGGAGCTTTTGAAGAATTCCCAACTTCTTGGACCCCCAGCCCAATTACGTCAGAATATTTGGGGGTGAAAGTCAAGCACTGTTATGTTCACAAAACTCCTAGGTGATTTCAATGTTATTATATTAATTTGGGGGCAGAAATTGAATAATGAGGGATAAAGATTGCTAAGGAGGAAAGTCATGTGAGGAAACAGTTGAAGCAGATGCTTCAGTCATGGTGAGGGTCACTTCTGTCCCCGTTTGTCCGTCAATGCTTTAACAAACCAACTCACTTTGGACTTATCTCTCTGTAGTTAACTCCCAACATCGACACCCTCTAGTCTTGACCCAACTTTTAATTCTCATTTCAGACACCTCACTCACAAAAGTTTATTTTCACTAGTAAGTTCTATTGTCACTTGAATATTAATACACTTAAAACAGACATGTTGTCTGTCCCCTAAACCAGCTGTTTGTCTGGATAGTCTCATTTTTGTCATCAGGACAGTTATCTCCTTCACTCTCCCATGTCACACATGCACAAACCAAAACCTAGACAGAGCTTCCGCATTCAGTGTGGCTTACATCCATCCCATTCTTTCTGTTCACATTGTCAGTGTCCTCCCTTGGTCCCCACTCGTTCTAGGCTTTACTATTGTAATGACTTCATAAATAGTTCCTTCTCTTTTCAGCTTCCAACCCACTTCATATTTGGAAGTCATGTGTGTCTTCTTAACACACAGCTGTGATACTTCATTTATTGGATGAACACCAAATGAATTGCCAATAAGGTAGGTCTAAATTCCTTCCCCAGGTATTTTGAATTCTCACGTTTTATCATTCGTTGCAGCCCCCTCCACTTCAGCTTTATGGCATATTATTCTTTTTTTTTTTTTTTATTTTTTTTTAAAGATTTATTTTTATTATTTTTTCATTGGAAAGGCGGATATACAGAGAGGAGAGACAGAGAGGAAGATCTTCCGTCCGATGATTCACTCCCCAAGTGAGCGCAACGGGCCGATACTATGCCGATCCGAAGCCAGGAGCCTCTTCCGGGTCTCCCACGCGGGTGCAGGTTCCCAAAGCTTTGGGCCGTCCTGGACTGCTTTCCCAGGCCACAGGCAGGGAGCTGGAAGGGAAGCGGGGCTGCCGGGATTAGAACCGGCGCCCATATGGGATCCCGGGCGTGCAAGGCGAGGACCTTTAACCACTTGCGCCACCGCGCCGGGCCCTATGGCATATTATTCTTGACCTTGTTGTATGTATTCTAACTTCCTCACTTTTGCCCGTGTCATTTTTTCTTCTCTATTGTAATCCTATCCTAAACACATCTCCAGTTCTCCTTCGTCATAAGATTTCTAACTGCCAACAGTGGCATTTTTGTCTCTGGATTCCTCCAGCACTCTTCATAGGACGTCTTTTGCCTGTTGTCTTTTGATATATACAGATGTATTTTTACATGCATTTCATCCAATTTCTGCCCTAGGAGAGCAGAGCAGAAGCCTTGTTTTATATTGCTCTATCTCCATCACACCGGCCAGCCTCACATTTTGTATATAGGAAAAGACATAATAGATGCTCAGTACATATTTATTGATTGGCTGATTGATTATGAGTTTACTCTCTAGAGTATAACACTGCATTTCCAGAGACTCATCATTAGCAGAGGAAGAATGCATCCACGGCACCTCTTGAGGCTTGATTGATTTTCTATTTGTTGCTCTTAATTGATGATGATCACTCCAAATTTGATAATTGTTTGTAATCTACTATAGGCATCATATGCAGAATTGCAAACACAAACCGCTTTCCGCCCAAATGCAGCCTAAGCATCAGCAGAGACCTAAGCTTCATCTCAGTTCTGAAAGTAGATATCTGTGGTCCTAGTGCCCTGCCTTGTGAAATCCAGGAGAAAAAACACCACATGCCCTCTGAATTTCTTTGTAACTGAGTATTTTAAGAGTTGATACTGCATGCTTCATGCTGGTGTTCTGTAGCTTCCCAGAACTTGGGTTGAAATGGAGAATAACAGAGGCAGCACTCACGGAGGATTTGTGTTTCGAAGGCAGCAGATACAAAATGAGGATTGTACAAGTGTGTGGTTAGAATGGACCTTGAAGAATCTCTGGTAGACCTTTTCTTTGCTTGCGTATCAGGTGATGTGCAACTGAGCCTGGCTCACATATAGGAGACATAGACCAAATGTTGAAGCACTAGAGACCGTTCAGCAAGAGAAGCTAGCAAGATCCGGGAGCAGCCGAAGGAGCAGGAGACCCAAATCCTCTTGTATCCTCCCTTGGGTCTGTCTGTGTGGAGTAGAATGGCAGTTGTCATGGCCTTCACAATAGGATGCTCTTCTTTCTCTCTACTCTGTGGCTGAATTTGCTTAAGCGATCATGTTTGTAATATTAGGGCACAGCTACCACTTATAGAGCAGAACATGCTTCTGAAAGATTTGGGAGGAGGAGTCTAAAATGCCTTAGAGACACAATTCACTGTTCTCTTGAAAATTTTAGGCTAAGGGAATTGTCCCTCCCTTTCTGCTTCTTTTGCTTTTACGTCTCTATTGGAAAGGAGCCAGTCCTCCCTCTGATCCCTTCCCAAGGCCAAATAAATGCCAGTTCAGCAATGAGAGCCATCAGGAAATGATTGAGAGGCTGGCAAAATCCCAGATCTCATATATGGGACTGAGCAGTGTGAGGAGGGTCTCTTTATTTCTCACAGAGAAACGTCAAGATGTTGCACCACTCAAAGAGCAGACGCTGCAAACAAACAGACATGTGGATTTGGATAGAGCTCCTGGACCGACTTAATTCAGTTATCACTGCTCACATTTTGCTGCAGGAGAATACTTTTTAAGTATCTCCTTATTCTTAAAGAATGAAAATCCCCAAAGTTCCAACTGTACTCATAACCATTCCTGCATTCTGATTTAATGAATCCAAGTATGAGGAGGGTGCATAATTGTAAAGACAAGAAAGTCGAAAGTCTTTAGATTATATTATTTTAATTGAAAGAGGGAAGAAAATTAAGTATGTGTGTACACTTTCAATTTTATTTGCGATTTAGAGAGTCAGTCAAAACCCATATATAGCTCTACATTAAAATGACTTGAAGAATTGGTTTTGTAATAGGAATCCTGAAAAACAAAACAAAACAAAACAGAACAGAATAACTAAGACACTGAGTGTGCCCTTGAGTCAGTGCTTGCTTCGTCAGAAGCTTGGTAGAATCCAGACTTGGATACTAGAAGTTGCCCACAGAGGTGGTTCATTGGGTGAGTTGGGGTAGAGGACTGTTGTTCCCAGCACAAATGCTACAAATGCTACAGCTGAGCAGCCTGATGCTTGTGTACCTCATCTTCCCTTTCCGCCCTGTCCTTGCTCTGTCTTTCCACCTCTCATTCCCTCACTCTAGCCAATTTTTATCTTGTCAATCCCTTTAATGTGTTAGCAAGGAATAGCTTAAATGCTTTCCCTTCCAGTAAAACTTCAGAGACTTTTCAGGTGTTGAAACAAACATTTTGAGAGAAAACCTTGATCAGTGTTCCTTAGATGAAGATTCACGTCAAGAATGCATTTCTTACTATTGCTGCTACTAAACTGTCATCGAAATGTACCTTTGCAGGAAGAATAATCTCCTGGAGGGCAGAGCTCATGTTCACCATTTGTATCTCCAGGACATAGCATAGTGCGTGGCGCATGGAATGGGCTCAAGGAAGGAAATGAAGGAAGGTTTTAAAGTGAAGGAATGGCACAGTTTGCAGCTACCATTCCATTATACCAAAGGTAGGAAGAATGAAGACCAGGGCCTGGCCTGTGTGTAGTGGTTAAGATGTGTGTTGGGACACTCATAGTCCAGAATGACTGGGTTTGGGTGCGATATGCTTCTGATTTCAGTCTTTTGTTAATGTGTATAACTCAAGACCTGGATTGAATTCTGGGCTCCCATTGTTGTCTTGGCCCAGTCTTAGCTATTGTAGGCATTTGGGAATGAAGCAACAGATGGAAAATCTTTCTCCTTTTGCCTCTCATATAAATATGCCAAATAAATGTAAAACTAAAGAATAATGAAACTAGAAAAGATAAATTTGCCCTGATTTTGTTTGGAATCACCATGTGTGCTATAACACATGTGCCTTTTCTTTTTTCTAATTTGCTCTTATAGTTAAAATTTTACTTTTATACTATTGTGTTTTTTTATTTTTCTTTTGTGTTTTAAAATTGTTTATGGTTAAAAATAATGTTTATTTTCATTACAGATGAGAAGGTAAGTCTCATGTTCAAAGCCTTGCAATCGGCAAATGGCAGAGCTGGGATTGGAGTACAGACTTGTCTGATTCTGAAGTTCATCTTCACCTTGTCTCATCCTTCTACTTCCTTGGAAAATGCAAGGTAAGCATTTATGCAGAGCTCACCAGAGGCACAGTCAATGTTAAACCTAGCATCGCTTGACTCCAATCCAGTTTGGGATCACCGATTGGCTGCGAACAGAAAAGCTCTGAAGTTCCATCTACGTGTGGTCCAATAAAATCTGGACTGGGACAGCACATCAGTACAACAGTGACCAAAAGAGGTCTGTGGTACAGGGTCCTTCTCTTCTACTGCTGCGGGAATGGGTCTGTGATTCCAATCACCTGAGACCTTGCCCCTTGAAGTCTTTCCCATTGCTGACTGTACCTTCGCTCATTCTTTAGTCTCTTCTCTCTGAGTTGGCAACCTTTCTTAGAAGAACGACTTTGCTGTTGTGCATATTTTGCAAAATCCTTGGCATAAGTTTGAATGGTTTCCAAGAAGATGATCACTATTTTGATGTTTTCTTGTTTGTGTTCCATATGGATTGGGCCTGGCTCTTGAGGGTTTAGCAATCTGATCATGTTACCATCCATCTTCATGTGACTGTTGGGTCCCCACAGCTACAGGATGCAGCCCAACATGTACTTCGTGCGTTGGCTTTCCCTGTTCAGCCTTGTTCTGTTATACTCTCTGCCATGTATGCCTTGCTCCATTTGTACGACCCTGCTGAGTTTTCTATACATTTTTACAACTATATGAAAAGCATTCTTCTCTTAGGGCACATTCCAACTAATTTTTGTTTTAAACTTAGCCCACATTCATCTCTTTTGTAGTGCCTCTGGACTCTCTATGGAGTATTTTGCACAAATCTTTCTGATAAGAGAACTTGTGTGGTACTGGGCTTGGGAGCATTTATTTTTTCTTTCAAATTTTGGCCCTGCCTCTTCCTAGCTATATGATCTTGAGAAAATTGCTTCACTTTGAAAGCCTCAGTTTCATCTTGTAAAAAAATAGGGATGATAGAAGTACTACATCACGAGGTCATGGGAAATCTACTTTGATGATGTGTGTAGGCTGTGTGACACAAGGCCTGACACATGTGATGCTCGGTTTGCCCTCTCATTTTCATGGGACTATTTTTCTGAAATTACATATGTTTTCTACTGGATACTGTGTGTGCAGAGGCCAGCCATTTGAACCCTGGCCTTTTTGGGTCTTCTTCTGGTACATAGTAGGGCAGCCAGTTCATGAATGAGTAACCAGTGCATTTGACAATAGACCCCGTGCTCAGAAAGGGTTAGCCCCTGGATTCTAATGTTTTCTAATTGCCAATTTGAAGAATTCTTAATCACTTTCCCTTTGGATTTGGATTTGTCTCTGTTAGTGTAACTGAGGTTCAGAGGGATGACAGGAGCTTGGAACCTGGGCTCACACTGCCTTGCTGCCTCTCCAGGCCAGATTCTCAACTGCCTGCTCACTACCTGTCACTGGGCCCCTGGTCTTCACCAGCTTTTTCTGTGTCTGCCCCAAGACGGCTGCTGCCCTCTGCTGGTGGTGGTGATCAGTTCATACTGCTCAAGGAGGGGAGCAGGAACATTTGACCATAAGTGAAACCCTACTGGGCATAAGTAGGGGAGGGTTGGCCATAAGGTGTGTCTCACGGTATCTTGGGTCAGGCAACTAGCAGTCACCCTTTCTTCCAAGCTACCAGCTCTTTGGTGGTTTGGGTGAGTAATCGGTGTTGACCACTCACTCCACTAGTTCAAGTACTAGTACATCTGGCGCAAAGGTTGCAATCTTCTGTGGTTGCCCATCTGCTATGGATTCAGGTTGGCTGGCATATGGGAAGGGGAGATGGACTTCACTGCCCCAGCTAAGACCTTGAATTTTCATTTTGTGCCTGCCCTGCAAATTGCACACCCAGCTCTGCTTGTCGGTTATTAACCAAAAATACTTGTTGGAGGAATGTGAGGTGAAGAGGCCAGGGAGAGTAGAGTGAAGATGGAAGAGAACAGCATCTGCAAAGGCTGGGCTCTTTATCAAAAACACAAGTCTAGAAAGACAGATGGCAGGTGGCTAGACAGCTGGAGGGCTGCAAAGGGACGCGCTGTTCGCGGGCCAGCCTGAAGACGTGTACTTTTCCACAGTCAAGCACAGAGTTCACTTCCACCTCTTGATTCAGTTTTATTCACTTTCATCCTCCACTCAGGTCTATCCCAAGACTCCAAATATATCTTCTGATTTTTTCTTTTGTCAGAATGAAGCGAGGATCTACATTTGGAAGATGGCAAGAGAGCGATAAAATCTCGTTAGAAAGAATTCCTTATTGTGAATATAATAATCATGCTCAGAAATGTGAAGGGCTTTCTCTTTAGCAGTCACTGTGCGTAATGAAAAAGCAACGGGTGATAAATCCTGGGCAGCTTTCAGCACAGTCTTTGCAGAGAACTTCTCACGGAGAGAGGAGAGAAGGGAGACTCCGGCTGAGGGCTTTGCAGATCTTTGCTCGGCTTCCAGCGGCTCCCTCTTAGCGGTCCTCGTCTCCCTGAACCCCTACCACATCCCAGGCCCTAATTACCATACTTGGCCTGCTGGAATTCCTTCTCCCTATGTTATATGGCTTGCAAAAAAAAAAAAAAAAAAAGAAAAAAAATAGGAAGGTCTGAAATAAACTTGGCAATGTTACATCAACAAATACTTACTGAGACCCGATGGAGTCAAACGTCTCCACGTCTCCTCACTTGCTAATTCAATTCTGAAAACCACCCTCCCGCCCCCTCCCACACAGCAGGCATCCATTTGATATCATCTTCAATGCACACAGGCTAAGAATGTGATTTATAGCAAAACACTAATTAAAGTGAAATCATTGAAAAATATTTGGGAGCCCAGGGGAATTCTTCATAACAGGGTGTGATCTATCGCAGACAATTAGAAGCATACATCAAGTCATCCAAGTGCTTGTTAGGGAAAGGGAAAAAAAGACCAAAGTGAGGGGGCAGTGGACCTCCGGAGCACGGGTTTTGCAAGGTTCAGCACGGAAGTTTTGCATCCCACAGTCCTCCCAATAGTGCTGAGTAAGCCTGCAGGCACAGCACAAAGATTTCCCAGTGTGGATTCCCCAACCCTGTCCCGCCCGCCTCAGCCAGCCTGAGGCCACTGGCTTTCTTTGACCTCCCATCTCCCTTCCTTCTCTCTTTCTCTTGCACCTCTTTAAGAACCAGGGATGTGTGTGAAACGCGAGAGTACTTCCAGGCCAGCAGCATTCCATGGGTTGCATGTTCCTATAATAACTCATCAAAACACAAACATAGCAAAACTGCCATGCTAATGCTGTATAAAGAATATCTTCCGTTATTTTGAAAAAAGCACCTGGTGAAAAAAAATACGCACACACACACGGCCAGCATTCAAACTGCTTTGAAAATAAAGTGGGATTTGTTTGCAAGGATTTAAATTGGTAAATTATTTGAATTTCTCCACCCCTGGGTGAATGATTTAGATGGCCTTGACCCCAGCCTGACTGCAGGGATTAATGTGGGATAATGATTGCCGAGGCTATCATCGCAGCCGGCATCATTAATTATCCTTATTGATTGTAGCTTTCAAAGATAAAGCATTATGCTGACTGGAAAATACCCTCTTCCTGCAAGGTCAAGGCTAAAATAGGGAAGCTAAATAATTGCATTAACAAACAAAGAAATAAAAATACCCTCTCCGAACATTGTGTAATTAGGATCCAATTACAACGTTTGTTCTTGTTTACAAAATGACAGAGTTCTTCTTGTCAAGTCATTTTCCTGAAAATTGCTTCAGTACATGATAATCGCATTATAGCAGGTAACCAGAAAGGCGCATTTAAAGGAGGATCAGTTTCCTTGGATAGCTGCCACGGCTCTTGCCGTCTGACTCACCTAGGAAAGTGTGAGAGCCCTGAGGGACTTGTCTAAAAATACTAATGATATGTTAAATGAAGGGGGTTAGATGGAGGAAGTAATAATTGGGCCTCCATCCTTTTCTACTTCTCTTGGCTAGTGTAATGGAGCTGAGATATCCCAAGGAGGTTATCAGCGCGTCTTTCTTCACCCTCCCCTGGCCGCGTCATATTCATTGCTGCGAGAATCGCGGCTCCACAGCGTATTTGGTTGTAAATTTCTCTGGTGAAAGCGATCCGGGCGAAAGCTTCCTTGCTATTGATCAAACTTGGGACTTCTTATTTTCTTGTTTTAAACAAGAGGCTTTTAAGGGTAAAATTCAAATCTGCCTGTGATTTTCTGTGGAGAAATTTTTCAAATAAATGACTTGGTTTTCTCCTGCTAAAGATCCCAAGCAGCACATAGTACAGTCAGATTAGAAAAAGAGTTGGCTGGGGCCTGGGGGGTCTGGGGAGCCTGGGGGACCTGGGGGTCGAGGCAGGAGTCACAAGGCCAGTCCTGAGAGGGCACAGACCTAGGCCAGGTGTTCAGTATCACCAGGACCTTGTCTCTTCTTCACCTGAGCAGGTGGGAAGCATTCATCCAGTGCTGCCTTAGGGTGGGTGGAAGCCAAGCACATCACAGCAGCAACAGAAATCTGCCATGAGATGGTTTCTTTTCTCATGGACTCATTGAATAGAAGACTGCTTTTTTTTAAAAAAGGAATGCTTTGTTTCCTCTTCAATTCCTTAAGGGATGTAATGGGGGAGAGAGAGGGAGAGTGAGAGAGAAAAGAGAGTGTATGTTTACTATAATTCTTCAAATGGATTAGGCAAAGTGTCGAGCATTTTCATGGTTGTGACTATCCCTCACCACCACACTGTGAAGGATACTGTTTTCAGTCTCACTTAAGAAGCAGACAGGGAAGAACTGAAGCCCAGTGAGGGTAAGCAATCTCGCACACATACATGGAGACTGGTGAGGCAGACATTGAAACTCAGGTCATGGTTGGCAGTGAAGACGGAGCTCCTTCAGCAGCCTGGCCCGGTGGACCAGAACTAGCTTTCTCTGTGTTGCGAATAAACAACTTTTTAAATTTAGAGACTGGCATTTGATGCAATGGTTAAGATGTTACTTGGCATATTTGTACTCCATTTTGGAGTGCCTAGCTGCAAATCCTGGCTCTGTGCTCAAGTCCAGCTTCCTGGTAACGTGAGCTTTTGGAAGCAAATTGTCACAGCTTAAGCAGTTGAGTCTCTACAGGAGGAACACAGGTTGAGTTCCTTGGGTTGGAAGATCTCCATCAGACTGTTTCTCTTTCTTCCTCTCAAATAATTAAAAATATAAAAGACTGTACCAATTCATGCTTCTGTGAGATGTATCATGGAATGTGTTGACTTTTCTCTATATTCCTAATTTTAGCATATTATTAGTCTTCTAAATTTTTTGTCAGTTTCAAATAATAGGTTTTCCGCAGCTGGATCTCAGGCTGACGTTGGAAGCCCAAATTTCAGTCCAGATCTCCCATGTGGGTGACAGTGACTCAGCTACTTGAGTTACTGCCTGCTGCCTGCCAGAGGGTGCACTAGCAAGAAGCTAGAATCAGGAGGTGAGTCTGAAGACTGCTACTAGCTCTTAGATAATGGGCTTGTAGCAACCCAACTTCTTTTTTTTATAAAGTTTTTTTTTTTTTAAGATTTTATTTTTATTATTTTTTTATTGGAAAGGCGGATATACAGAGAGGAGAGACAGAGAGGAAGATCTTCTGTCCTACGATTCACTCCCCAAGTGAGCGCAATGGCCGATGCTATGCCGATCTGAAGCCAGGAGCCTCTTCTGGGTCTCCCACGTGGGTGCAGGGTCCCAAAGCTTTGGGCCGTCCTCGACTGCTTTCCCGGGCCACAGGCAGGGAGCTGGAAGGGAAGCAGGGCTGCCGGGATAGAACCGGCGCCCATATGGGATCCCGGGCGTGCAAGGTGAGGACCTTAACCACTGAGGACCTTAACCACTTGCGCCACCGCGCCAGGCCCAACCCAACTTACTTCTTAATAGTTTCACCAAAGCCAGTGCTTGCTGTTTTTTTTTTTTTTTTGTAAGAAAGTATATATAGAAAATAAAAATACATATATTTTGTTTTAAAGGCAAATCAGATTTACAAAGAGAAGGAGAGACAGAAAGATCTTCCATCTGCTGCTGGTTTACTTTCCAAATGGCTGCAGCAGCTGATGCTGATCCGATTTCAGGAATTTCCTCCTGGTCTCCCACACAGGTGTTTTGGGCCGTCCTCCACTGCTTTCCCAGTCCACAAGCAGGAAGCTGGAAGGGAACAGCAGAGACGTGAGCTGGCACCCAAATGGGATCCCAGAGCTTGCAAGGTAAGGATTAAGCCATTGAACTGTTACACTGGGCCCCAAGAAAGTATATTTTATTATGAAATAATTTGCAAAAGTGAAGTAAAATATTTCGGTATGTTTATTAGCCATTTGTGTATCTTCCTGTAAATCAATTCTTCAAATACTTGGCTCACGTTTCAGTCAGGTTGTTTACTAGACATTTGTCCTCTTGTTATTGAGGCATCCCAGCATTCTGGCCTGTTTCCGAAGCTTGAGGAGATGTAAAACTAAAGGCACAACTGAGAAGCTTCCCAGGGCGGCTCTGGTTGGGGCTGTGTCCTCCTAGGATGTGCTTCCCGGGGCCTTGGCCGCCCTCTGACTGTTCTAGTCTTTACATTCTTGCCTAGGTTTCAAGCTTTTTGTTGATATGGCGAGCTACCTGACAGTGTTCCAAAAAAAATTCTTCTTTGCTTAAGTAGCTGAGGATGATTTCTATTGATTACAAAATAACTCCAAATGTTGTGGTAATTTACAAGAGAGTGGATCATAGTTGAAAGACTCAAGGAGATGAGGAAGATCTGGAACTGGTTATAGCCTGAATGAAGATGAAGGCGATGAAAGTCCTATTGGTATTCAAAGATGGTGAAACAATTATTATTATGTAAAATTATTTAAATCATTGCTTGTGGTGACCTGAAATGAAGTGTTTAGTGAGGATAAGACTGTGGTTGCCATAAGGGAGTAGAAGGGGACAGGAGTAATTCAATGCTATGAGTCGGGTAGGTGCTCAGGGCCCCAAACAGCTCAAACAAAAAGAATGACAAGTTCAAGTTTCTAAAGTTTTGACTTAAGATCATCGGATTGGAACTGGGCATTTTATTAGGATTAAGGTAAAAGTCTATTTCCTGAAACGTAAAAGCT
The DNA here is from genome assembly GCF_017591425.1 of Ochotona curzoniae. Taxonomy (NCBI): domain Eukaryota; kingdom Metazoa; phylum Chordata; class Mammalia; order Lagomorpha; family Ochotonidae; genus Ochotona; species Ochotona curzoniae. The sequence goes on along the minus strand of NW_024465520.1, from coordinate 12,740,089 downwards.
GATAAAGTTGAATAGTTAAGACACCATCCAATGAGTTGCCCGAATTATACTATCAACACATCGTAACGTTGTTGAGTCTTTCATATGAAAGCTAAGTACTTGATAATAAAAAAAGTGAAAGAGAATTACAGTAGAGATAAATAAGGGATTTCAGAAGACATTAGTTTTTGTTGAGCCTCAAATTCCCACTAGCGCTCCCTTGTTCTCTGTATTGAGCGAGACTTCCTCCAAGGTCAGATGGGAGTGTTCCAGCAGTCTCACCTGACAGGTATGTTGTGAAAGTACACTGAACTTGTCATGGCCTCCTCCAGTCATCGTTTCTCTGTGCACAGTGAGGGTTAGGTGCCAGACTGTGGCTTGGCACAATTACAAAATCAAACAAGTGAGTAGCAGAACTTCCACACAAAAGATTTAATTGAAAATTCTTATCGCCGTTACTATTCTATTGCATTTTTACGTAATGATTTCTCCTTGACTATCTGTGGGTATTTCTGGTGAGTTGTACTTTTGTTGAGAATACAATAGGAAGATTATGTATGCTTGATTTTAGTGGACAAGTTCATTAAAACAAACGGTGTTGCTTTACTTTCCTACAGGAGTCGTATGAGTCACCTGTGCTATATCCTGCCTCACTTTGACATTGTCAGTCTGTCTCATCATAGCCATGCTGACAGATATAGAGTGAACTCGCTGTGGCTTTACTTTGCGTTTCTCTGTTGACTAATGGGACTGAACACGCTTTTACATGGCTTGCATGTATGCAATGTCTCACATGAGCAAAAGTATGTTTCTTTGTCACTGTTTTTGACATTGAATAATAGGCTTTAAAATGATCATTAGGGTTATTTGGATGGTTTAAATATGAGTTTTTGAGTCACTGACGAGTACTGCAAACATCTTCCATTTCCTCTTGCTTATTGATGCCTTCTGATGAATGTCGCTTCATACTTTTGTTCATGCTATTTTTTTTTTGAACAGAAGTTAAAATGTTTAGGTATTACAAAGTAATAAAATTTTGATTTTGGGTTATAAGTTCTGGTTAGGATTAAACAAATAGTTTTTTTTTTTTAATCTATGGGTTTGTTTTAAAACTCTTTACCACAATGTAGTGCTTTTTCAATTAGCCCACAGTTTTTAGTGTCTGATAAGGCAAGTGCCAATATTATTATTTTGCCTTTGGTATTTTAATTTTTAATATAAATTCAGAGGCAACTTGTCAGATAACATAAAATTTTCATGTTAGAATCTTGATTAGGATTGCATTAGTGTATATTTTAATTCAGGATAGAATTTCTATTTTTAAAGAATTAGGTAGTTCTTTTGGGGGAATAAATATACCTCTCAAATTAGTGAACTATTCTCATGTCATTTACCTGTTTTCTCTATATAGCTTCTGTTCGTTGATTGGAAATCTTATTATACTGGTTCTTATTGATATACAAGTGCTAACTATTGGTAATGGTATCCCATCCTTCATTATATTTTCTAAAATGTAAGATTACTTCAAAAAGTTTCTGGAAGATGGACTTAAAGATAAGTTTAATAAAAAAGATGGGGAAATGGAAAAGCAAATTGCTTGAGTTGATCAGTTTACTTTGAATATGTGTCTTGAAATATTATACTATACTCCATAAAGTGTATTCCACATTAATAACATTTTGTGAATTAAAATGGAAAAAAGATAATTTTGAAATTTACATATTTTTAATACTATGAATTTCTACCAGCTTTTTGAAGTAGCTTAATATAGTTAACTACTATGTAGGAATTATTTCAATCCTGTGATATTTTATCTGTTCAGCTAACTACCTTTCTTATTAATACTAATAACTTGCCATTGGTTCTCTCACTCTATTTTTATTATAGTATCAACCAATTTTACATTTTTGATGATGTGTGGTATATGAATGTTTGATTAAAATATTTTGGAAGAAAAAATAGATCTAAATTAAGACCAGCTATTATTCTTCTCACTGCTGATTTGTCAAAGGGAGTGCTGTGTTCACAGCAGCCGCTGTATATAGCCTTCTGGAAGCTTTGCTGGGCTGTGGAGCACCTTCACAAACACCTGCATTGACAGCTAGAGAAGAAGGGACACCAAGAGAGGCACAGTTTGTATCTGTTTCAGAAACACTATTTGTTCTGGAAGAGTTTTTGGCAGTTGTTGTTGTTCTTCCTTCCGGAATTAGCAGAGGTTCCTGTCTACAGACACCCGAATCCTACGATGAGACAGAGCGCTCACACCATGCTGCCGGCCCCGCAGATACAGAATGAAACAGCACCTGCTTTAAAAACAATGTGTATTTATTTATTTGAAGAGGCAGAGTTTCAAAGAGAAAAACAGGGAGAGAGAGAAAGTTACCACTTACTGGTTCACTCCCCAAATGGCCACAATGGCTGGACTGAGCCGCGCTGATGCCAACAGCTGCTGGTCTGGATGTCCCATGTGAGTACGGTCATCCAAGTACTTGGCTCATCCTTCCCTCCTTTCCCAAGCACATCAGCAGGGAATTGCAGTGAAAGTGTCGCTGCTGAGACTTGAACATATGGCTTTATAGGAGGCAAGCTTCATAAGTGGTGGTTTTATCCACTATGCTACAATGGCAGCCCCGACATACATTTTATTTAAGGACTGTATTGTTTATTAGAAAGTCCTACAGTTAATGATTGACTATTGCCTGCAATTCCTGTGTGTGAACCAATATTAAACAACATGATCATACAAATGAGAATTGAACTCAGAGGTTGAATTGACACATGATGCTATTGAGAGTTTGGAATAGACTCACAAAATGCTTGCTATTCCTCTGCACTCCAGACTTGTGGCTGTTGGTTGTATCACAGAATTTTAAATCTAAAAGGACTCCCTAGTTTATTGTACAGACGAGGAGGTAATTTATTTTGGGTAAGTGAGTAATTCGTGTCAGTGCCACAGCACAGAATCACTTCTGTCCAGACCCTCCATCTAGGACTACTTGCATCCTGCCATACAGGATCTGTTCTTCATCCAGTGATGCTCAAAGCAGTGCTATAGTTTCATTCAGAGCAGTGATTTTTTTTGTGAGTGTCAGTTTTAATAATTATAAAATGTGATGGTTGGATTTTCAGGATTTATAAAACAAGATTAATGTGAAATCATTGTATAAAATTCATTATATATGTATATACATATGATAGTCAGGAGACTAAGAAGGATGCTGATATGAAATGTAATTGAAGTAATTAAAATGAAAGATGTTGTCTTTGGTGAATACAGACCAAACTATATCTGGTATGCATTCCAAACAGATTGACTTGAGTGACATGTGCCATACGAGGATTAAAGTTTTAGACTTTGGAACCACTAATGTTTGTGTTCTAGCCTAGTGATTCCATTTACAGATTCTGTGACTTGGAGCAAGTCCTTCATTCCCTGAACTTCAGCTTTCCTTCATCAATAAGGTGAGATAGTAATGTATACATGACTAGGTAATAATGAAAATTAAATGAGACAATATGCCTGAAAGGCTTAACAAAAACGAGGACAGAGCTGTTGATGCCTGTCAAATTATTAGACATTGCCATCTATTTGTGTAGTCCCATTTAGGATTTGTTCCATCTTTTGATGTCTTCGCATACCTGTTCTCAGACATAATGAAATCTCTTATGAGTATTAGCACATCAAATTAGGCCATGATTGAAGTACTTTTCCTTTTCATGCATGTATTACTTTGTGGTATTGAATTATTATGCTCAAGTTTCTAGTGCTGTGGTTTATATGACAATCACTAAAACATCTAGTCATCTTTAAAAAATTTGAAATTAGTATATCATTTTAAATATATTATGTGATTTCATATAATATATCCCCTCCTTCCTTCCCTTTATCCTTTCCCTTTCTTTCTTACAGTCAATAGTTCAACTGTATAATCAAATGGTTATTGAAAATGCTGAACAATAGATTATCCTGATTTTAAGGAGTTAAAAGTGTTGTTACTGATATGGACAGTGAATTCAGAACCCTACACAAATATGACAAGATAAATTATAATAGTTAAAAAACAAGCTCATGTGTAGAAATGAGGGAAGAAGGCTTTAAGTCTCATAGATGAGGACTGAGGAGTGCTATGTTTTAGTGGAAGTGGAAGATTGCAGGGTGCAGTGGAGGGATGGATGGCAGAAACTTGTAAGGGGGCAGGTGTTCGGAGAACGATCCTTGATTGGTAGACTTGGAAGAAAAATTGGAAACCTTTAGGTGAAAAATAGACTGTACAGAGTGTTTAACTACACAAGTTAGGATTAAGAACTTTGTTCTCATGGCAGTGGGGAGTCAGTGAAGTTCTCAGGGAGGAGAGTTAAATAAAATGATGGTGTTTTGCAGGCTAACCTGTTGGCCAGACCTCAAATCAGGGAGAATACTAGAGACAAATGGATAATTTAGTAGGCTCAGATGTAGAAATAAAAAGAATGGAGAGAATGAAAGATACATGATCAGTGTGATTTGAGTAAAGATAGTCACTGAGTGAATATGCAGCAGAACAGTTTCAAGATCAGTGGCACTGATAGAAATGGGAAGGTCTTCAGCAGGGAGTGATTTCCCATACATTTTCATCAAAGTGAGTTTGATGTAGTGGCAAGATATCTAAATGAGATTGTCCCATAGATATTCAAGGTCAACATTTAAAAAATAGAATTGAACACTATCAGCAAGAAGTGAGGAGACCATGGTGGCAAGAAAAGAATGGTTAGTGCTATTAAGTTTCAGGAATTTGGAAGTGCAAGTAAGGAATGATGCACAAAGAAAGCTAGAGAAGAAAACTCAGCTAAGTGTTTCTTTTATTTTTCTTTTTTTCCCCCAAATGGAAAAGGGGTGTGAAGTTTCAACTTAGAGATGATGGAGAGGAATGAAAACTGCTGAAGAGTGACGGGTTGTAGAGAGAGGTCTTCAATATGAAATACGATGCCAAGAGGTAGATAAAGTTGGATTCACAATGTGATGACTGTTTTTCTTGTGATGTCTTAGGTAATTTCTTACCAAGTTTCACACGGTATTTATGGGACTCCTGACTTGGGGTAGCCAACTTTAGATGGTGTAGGAAGAATTGTGTACATGTTTTCTTATGTTTTCTTGGGTAATGTCCAAACTGAATGCAGTGGGAAGATGATGCCATTGTTGCTCCTTGCAAAATCATTAGAAGTCCTGATCTGGATTCCATGCGTCTTGCATCTTCCCCTGGAACTCAGTATGCTTGTAAGTGAGATATTTTGCTTTCCCAGATTATGCTGACAAAATAAAGAAAAAAAGTGCAGGCATTTTCTGACACAAAATTAGGAAAATGAATTTGTCAATTGCTGAAGCATTGTTACAATGCTAGGGTTTGGATTTACAGTGTTTGATGTCACAATTAATTTATCATCGCCAAGTATGACTTCCTGTTTTTGACCTCACACCAAAAAGGCATAAAGGAGTTTGAGAAGTGAAGCTTCTTGGAAATCGAATGGCTCATCCAAAACAGCATTTTAATGATTTAAGTAAAAATGAATCAGAAACATGTGGACTTAATTTCCCTTAAAATTCACATGGGTTTGAAACTTAAAGGAAAATAGTACTTGGCACAATGTGTTTGGGGTTTGGTTAAACTCAAAACATTTGAAAAACCCTTTGGAACGCTGTAGGACTTCAAAATACATCTGCATTTGCCATCCATGTGGGCATGGTTACAAAGCCCTCAGCCTTCGTGGCACTATTCAAACATCCTATCAACATGTTTCAGTTTTCAAAAAGCTTAATTAGGATGAAATCAACAAATTTTATTGATTGCCTACTACGTGTGCTCAATAAAGTTCAGAGTCACAGTTTTTCCCCATTTCACAGCTGCAAAGTTCTTGCTGTAGCGTGGTCAAGGGTGATTCCCCACACAAAGTCAAATGGGCCTCTGGCGTATCCTCTGGGAATTAGAATCCCATTACAGTAACTGTTCATATTCATATCCCCTGCTGTTGTTGTAGGATTTCATTAAATTTCAGAAACATGAAAAAGAGAGAAGTTTCGTACGTGGTGTTGAGTCAGTAATTGAGCATTGCTTTGGGCTCTCAAACATGACTTTAAAAGGTCGTTTTGGTGTGTGTTGAAAAGACAATACATGCTTAAAATGTTACATTCAGGATGTTGATTAAAATAAGTAAAGAACACCATGAAAATGAGGAAAACGAGAGGTTGGCAAAAGAGCCTCTTGCAGTTGCAATCCCAGCTAACGTGTGGCAAGACCAGTCGTTAGTAACTCGGTGGCAAGGGTATTTTGTAATGAAACCCACAGAGGTTCTGCCCGAAATGTGCTTGTATTATTTATAGCCAATTATGTGAGTCCCAAAGCTGAGTGACACCTAGGGAGATAATTGAATTTCTTAGATTTCTCCCTTTACACTCTGTGCCATGATCAGAAAAATACAATTTTGAATGCTCCTCTCTCTTAGGGTGAGACCACGCAGTCCGTGTAATTGGATAAGTCTCTAGGGAAAGCTGGTTTCTCTACTGCATTTTATAAACGCTTTATGGAAAGTTAGCCTCGGTTTCTTTTTTTTTTTTTTTTACGTAACTTTCTCAAAAAGGGAAGAAAGATGATATTTGCAATATTCTCTTTTTGTCATTTTTACACAGGGAAGTTTACGAATCCTAATCATACACGAAACGCTGCTTATGGAAGTTGCCTCATTGGGCTTAGACTTCATGAAAGCAACAATCTTGAGAAAATGACAGCGGTAGTGGCTTGAGTAAATAGCAAATGCAGCTCATTGAGAAGAGCCCCTCCACCTCGATTTTTAAAGAAAATCCTAGATGATTGTGGGTTTTGTAATCAAACCTTAGGAGAGGCTGTCATATATAATGCCCCAGGTAATTGAGATCAACTTAGATAACCAATCCACAGGTTACAGAAAGATGACATGTTGACATATGGGAGATAGCAGGAAATATCTATCTATACTCATACAAAGGTTTGGATAGCTCTTCTAATCTCTTTTCATATTTATGCGCCTTGATGAGCATCTGACATTCTTGGCAAACTTAGGAGGAAATCAACTGTAGATATAATATCCACCACTTTAATTTAGCAAATTTGAGATCCTGAGATTTGAGAATATTGGAGGAAGCAAAGCAGTGTGTCTTTCATTAAAAGGGGCAGGGAGGTTAATGGAGACTTCTGCATTACTCAGAACTGGGTTTCGTATGATCCCTTAGCCACAGCTACATTATTCTCAGATGCTGTGCTGGGGAGACGTTGACATGGCCCCCACAAACTTGGAGAAATAGTTGGGTGTAAGCTCTTCCCAGGGAGCTTAAGCTCTTCCTAGGGGTTGCCTAAAATCCTTCTGGAATTTTCTTGTTGATTTCACTGTTGCAGATTTGTGAAACTGCAAAAGGAGGCATCACTGATCTTTTCTTTGAGAAAGACAAAGGAAATGGCCAGCAAAGCCACTACTGGCAACAAACCCTCAGAACAGTCACGGGAAACATTTCATTTCTTCAATTAATTACATAATGGGGCAAGGTGTTCCCAGCACTGATTAGTGTTCATGAAAGGCTTTTTTAAAGATGGGAATAAATAGAGGGTTTAGGGGAAGGGATATGAATGAAAGCAACCTTTCCCCCTCCTCTCATATTTCCACGTAAATTAATTCTACAATTTAATAAACTAACAGGTGGTTCCACTTCAGGCTGAGCAGATGTTAGACCGAATGAATGGAGTCCCCTCTTGTGCTCAGCTCTCCCTGAGCTCACACGCTCTTTATCTCTTCCCCCTTCCCTTTCCTTTCCCTCTGTTTCTGCCAGATTTATGAGCAGCTACAGAACGAGCTGTTTTGTTTCAGCGACATGAATATTAATGACTGACATGTGTTGATTTTAAACGTATTAGTGACATTCATAATCCTGCATATGTAGACATTTTTCACCAGATAAAAAGGCAGCAGATTGCCATGCCGGGAAATGTCCTTCTCTTGGTGATTGTAAGTTGAAAATTTCTATGACTGTGTAGATGGGACTGTCCATTGGAAGCTTTTTCAGAAGTTAAGGGAAAGAGTCGAAAATCAGATGAATAATTCAGAAGAATCCCTGTGGGGCCCAGAAGTCCAAAGTATTTCTTCAGTGACATCCTTGATGCCCTGCTTCACCATCTCTGAGGAATGGTTCTCTAGGGTTGGAACTTTCCGTACCTCCTCCTCTTCAGACCAGGAAATGGTTCTATGTTCCTCTTTTATATTTATTTATTTATTTTATTGGAAAGGCAGATACAGAGAGGAGGAGAGACAGAGAGGAAGATCTTCCATCCGATGATTCACTCCCCAAGTGAGCGCAACGGCCGATGCTATGCCGACCTGAAGCCAGGATCCAGGAGCTTCTTCTGGGTTTGCCTCATGGGTACAGGGTCCCAAGCAGGAAAAAGTCCTCCTCGGTCATTGCTCATAAGGATTGAGATAAGACTGAAAATAGCCATCTCATTCCTGGTATGTCCCCTTTTATTCTTTTTCTTATGGCTTACCCTTCAAGAAGAAAGGAATATAAGGAAGGAAAGAAAGAAAACTGGGAGGTATGATTTCTCTAGGGGGGATGATTTTCTCTGTCTTTCCTGAATTTTCCCAGAAAAGCATCACAGAGCTGATTATCATAGCTAAACTTCCTGAAATCACCTCCATAGACAACACTGTTTCTTCCACTATGAAATGAAGTTTTCAGGAGTAGCGAGGATGCTGAAGAGTTCTGAGAATGTGGGGTTCATGTTTGAGCCAGAGCAGCTGTGGGAGAAAAATCCCCCTGGTGGCCAGCGGGGTGCAAAGCCCACGCTCCTGCTTTGTTGAACTTGGCTATGACTCTGCAGTGTCACTGGCTTGGCCTGTGGTTTCTTTTGTCACTTTTACTCTAGATTTTGTTGCTCCTGACCTTGAGTTTATCAGTCCTTATTCCACAGGGTACTTGATGGTGATTTGACAATGTGATTCTCACTTGTTACATTTCTCACTTGACTTCCTGAATTCAATTTCTTCCTGAATTTGACCTCTGAGTTTCTGACCCCATCCTGACAGCCTAACTTTAGCTCTGATAAATTTTTCCTAATAAGCTCAGTGTCAAAGACCTGAGGCCTTTCCTGTGGGAGAAGCTATTGTCCCCTGAAATTCCTTATCCGAGATGTTAAAGAAACAAAATGTTGGTGAGGATACTATGTACTAGGTACCAAGTACCTTTTATGTTCCAGATTCTGTGATGGAATTTTATGTTATTTCTTTATATGAGTCCTACATGTTTAACATTCCCTTAAGTGTTTATATCAACAAATGTCAAGCAGAAAACAATAACAAAGAGGAAAAAAAATGAGTAAACAAAAAAGATTTTAAAAACCCTACTGTTACTCAGGTGTATAAACAAAAGCTACACATAATAATCAAATCCCAAAGTGTCGCTCTTAAAGTTATAGATAACATTTAAAAACTATTTATTGTATTTTTGTGCTTTTTGAATTGGTTATCATAACTTAGGAAAAACATATGGCATTTGCTTTTTTGGAACTGGCTTATTTCATTCAACATAATCATTTCCAATTGTGCCCATTTAGCTGCAAAAGGCAGGTTCTCATTCTTTTTTTTATGACTGAATAGTATTTCATAGTGTATATGTACCGTATTTGCTTTATTCAGTCATCAATTTATGGGTGTCTGGGTTGATTTTATTTCATGGTTTAAAAATATTTATTTATTTTTATTGGAAAGGCAGATTTGCAGAGAGGAGAGACAAAATTCTTCCATCTGCTGGTTAACTCTCCAAGTAGCTGCAGTGTTTGGAGCTGAGCTGTTCTGGAGCCAGGAGCCAGGAGCCAAGAACCAGGACCTTCTTCTGGCACTCCCCAATGGGTGTATGGTCCAAAGACTTTGGGCCATCCTCTACTGTTTTCCCATGGCATAATCAGGGAGCTGGATGGGAAGTGGAATAGCAAGGACATAAACCAGTGCCCATATGGAATTCTGGTGCTAGAAGGGGGAGTATTAGTCAACTGAACCATTGTGCTGGGCTCAATTCTATGTCTTAGCTATTGTGAATTCTGATCTAAAGTGGTATCCCTAAAACCTGAGGCTCTATATGAGGCATAATTATACAAAGCCTGGAATTTGGACCACTGGATTTGCATTCTAGTCACACTTATTAACTCTGGGCCTTTAGGTAACTAGCTAAAACTCTCTGTACTGAGTTTTCTTGTGTATAAATAAAGATAATGACACTCTTGTCATGTAGGAATTTTATGATGATTGAAGAATTTGAAGCAAAGAATTTGATTTTTATTAAAAATCTTAATAAATGCTTAAATAATAATTATAATTTATTTCAGTTCAATGTTGTTGGTTATTATCTTTCCTTCTCTTTTTTGTAAAATCTATTTTTCTAATGAAAATAGATAAATCTTTAAGAAGAAAAAAAAAACAGAGAGAAGCAGCTCCTGGCTTCAGACTGCCCAGCGCTAGCTGCTCTAACTGTTTGGGGAGTGAATCAATGAATCAGTGATCACTCTCTCTATAATTCTGCCTTTCAAATAAATAGATAAATATTGTTTTTTAAAAAGTGCATGGATTTCTGGACTTTCTTGCACTAAGATACGTCTTCCTTTGAATTCTGTGTCTGTGTCTGGCAGTGTGGAGATCATTTCCCTTGCTCTTCCGGAGCTGTTGTCATTGATCTTTCAGAGCTGCCCCTGGTCACTTTGACATCTCTGCTTTCTGGAAATTTGTGTTGTCGATTTGCCTCTTTTTGGGTTGATGTAGACTGTTTATGAGTAAAAAGAAAATAACATAACAGTGATATGGTTTCTAATAGGTGAACACTTTATAGTACTTTCAGATATTCATGACAGTGTTTGCGTGACTGTTACCATTGGGTTTCCTTTTAAGCAATGGCTCAGGAAGATTTGGAACTCCCACATTAAATTATTCTGAACTAATTGAGCAGTCATCACTTCATCCAGTTTATCTGTCTTTCATTTTGTTATGTTTTATACACATAGGCTTGAGTACTGTATGATTTTGCATTCATTTTAGATAATCACAACCTCTTTTGATATATTGAGACCCAGAAACAATGAATTCCTATCATTTAGAATGTCATGAAATGTTGAACTTTACTTATTCTCCTATTTAGCTAAGGATTAAATTACAAGCTTAATTTACTGATTAAAAAAAATCCCATTTAGTAGACTGTAATGCATGCAATGATATGTGCTGTTTATATAAATAGCATGGAGGTTAATTCAGACCATTTCATGGAAATGGTTTATGTATTGTAATCATGACTCAGTACACAATTCCCTCTAAATTTAAAACAATGTAAATTAGCCAAGCCAATTTAATTCTTGCCAAGAAAGAATATTCCTTAAAGCCATGTTTTTAAGTTTATTAGGTTAAATGCAACCATATTCTGTAACTAATAAGTGAGAGGATTTATTGAATTTTGAAACTCACTGATTGTAAGTTATGTTTTTAAAGTTATTTAAACAAGCTAAATATGTTTATAATAATTTCATTTCCTATGTGACATCTAACTAATGAGAAAAAAATAAGGCTAAGACAGAACCGGAGTTGGTTTAATCTTTGTCGTGTCCAAAGCCAAGTTTAAATCCTGTCCAAATGCCACTTCTCAATCACAGCTTTAGAAGATTAAACACGATTGTAGTGGTATTTCTCTACTTTTCTGATATACAAGTTCTTGTGTCAAAGCTATCTTGAAGCCTGCCATTGCATTTCACCTTTGAGGTGAGAAAGTTGTCTGCTGTGGACTTCACGTAGGAAGACACATAGCTTAATATAAACTGGGTAGCATTTACAGCTAATGTGCTCCACTTTCTTCGTGCCACATTCATGTGAATACTCTGGACTGGGAGAAGATAAGTTCCAGTGGTTTTTCTTTTAGATTCTATTTTACATATTTGAGTGGCTTTTCTATGTTTACTAAATTTTTTTTGCTCAATGTGTCAGATTTTCTGCTTGTTTTATTTGGAAGAAAAGTCTAATTTAGTTATGTTAGTTTTAAAAATTTATCTGGCCAAGCATTTACGATACAGTAATTTCTTTCTTTACTCTTTGGCAAAAGTGCAATGTGGAATGGGAAATACTTGGTTTAGAATTTTTCTACTCTATTTGATTCACATTGCATGTCACAAATGTGATTTCTCTCCCGTTAGCTTTCCTCATTCTTCTTTTTCCTGGGTGTGGCCTGTGAAAAGAGCCCTGTCTTTCAGGGGCACTTTTAGTTTCATTGATTTCCGTGATGTGCACCTTGAATTTGAAGTCCGTAGCTCCCGAGGAGATTTGGTTTGGTTATCTCCTTTGTACTCGTTCAACAGGTATGGATGTATTCAGCATCCCAGCCTGGTAAGGGACTCCTGTTTCCTTGTGTGGCTGCCGGTCCTCCATGGTCAGGTCCAGACTCCTGTCAGAAACAATGAATGCTCTCTGGCGTTCATTTAAAGAAGCAAGTGTTACTGGAAGAGCTGTGTCAGCCAACCTCATTTAGTATTTCCAGGAGACTTTGGGCAAGTTAGCTGCTGGGAAGCTGTTTCTTCAAGAATTTTTTTGGGTCCTGCTCTGGTGATAAACCTACCACCTGATAAGTACGAAACAGCAACTGTACATTCTCAAGATAATACCATGGCAATAAAGGTGGTCATTGTATGTCACCCGAGGAAATATATTTGACTTGGGGCTTTAGATATGCTGTTCATTAGAAATCCACTTTGGAGAGATTGGAGCATGCTTGCCTCTTTCCACCAAAAAGAACCCTGCCTGAGCATGAGGGATGCCAGGAGGCGTGTGTACGTGTATATGAGGGTACTTCAAAGAACTGTGGAAAAGTGGAATCACAAGATAAGTTTATTTCTGTGCACAAAAATTGCAATCTGTGCATAATTATTTGGCAATATGTATTTTGCACGAACTTCTTGAAAACCTCTAGTGTGTGACAGGATCTTTCAAATTTGTTAAGCAAATGTTGGTTTGATAAAACATTTACTACATGCCACAAACGATGCTACACATAGGGGATAAAATAGTAAATAAGACACAACTTCTATCTGCAAAAGACTTCCACATGAGAATGGCAAGACACGTAAGCAGATGAGAACAATGTAGTTTATCAGATAGTGGGTTAGATGGGGAGAGAGAGGAACAAAGAGGATTCAGTTGTGTACCGGCAGAAAGGGCCCAGGAATCGCTTTGGGAAGTGTCAGACCTCAGCTGGATCCTGACAGATGCAGAGTGTAGGCATACAAAGAGAAAACATTTGGAAAGAGCAGCAGTGCAGTTACAGGCTACAGGAGCTGTTAGAGAAAAAGAACTGTAACACTTGTGAGGCAGGCATCACTCAGGCCACCAGGATAGAGACCAGGTTGTGCCCTGAGGCAACAAAGGAAAGTGAGAATTTAAGGCCAAGGAGGAAGGTATGGGAATGTATGTGTTGAAACTGGTTGAACTCACTAAATGAGATTTTTGCTAAAGACAAGCCGGGATGATCAGATATCCTGAGTAAAGGATTCCAGTTATCCAATTTTTTAGGATGCTCATTGCAATTGGAGAGTGTGGAGAAAAAAACTGGAGCCAAGTCTGAGCCTGGTTGGGACGAAGATTCAGAAGAGCTTGGCTAGAGTCCGCAGGAAGAGATCAGCTTTATCAGGGTCTAAATGATTTTCAGAATAGTGTGGGAGCCAAAGCTGGTGCCAAGACAGAGCAAGAGTATCTAGAACCCTGCCCGCTGGAACAGGAAGCTTGTCCTTACTCTTTTTTGATGGTGAGAAGGGAGTGACCCTGTAATGTTTGGAATTTGTTCCTTTGAGACTGAGAACCTAGAACAACAGAAAGGCTGGGTGAGAAGGGTGCCAGTTTGGTACCCAGAAAGAGAGAGGATCAAAGAGACCTCAGGAGAGCTGAAATTCAGGCAGGGCAGCTCGGGGTTAGTTGGAGAGGAGACAGAGTGTCCTGGGACGGAATACCTGAGTCTTGGTGATCAATTGCTTACCAGAGGAGAGGGCTTGAAAGTTGTTACGACAATTAGACAACTAGATTTCTGGTCTGGGGAGTTGGATAACAGCCATTTTCTAAGATGGAGTCACAGTGGAACCTTTGGCCATGTTATAGCTGTTGGATAAATCCATATCAAGGGTGTTGATGAATTAAACGTAAGATTAACACTGTAGTCCTTTTTCTCTGACACCTACTAACTTGATCATTCAAAGCCTCTCAGCAAACTCCTGGCTCCTTCTTATCCAAGATGTACAGGTTGTTGAAACTGCACATGTGTATATCTTGGATTTTCTGGCAGATTTTTTACATACGATTGTGTGCACAGCACAAATATTAGCTCTGAAAATATCTTTGTCTGCCAGTGCGGTGATTTTCCTAGCAACTTGAGGGAACTGTCAAAGCCCCAATAGAGTATTGAATACAAGTTAGAGGATTTATGAGGAGGTGAGAATGTTTGCATGAGGAACAATGCCATTTTTTACAAAGCCTCAGACTTTGCAAAGAAATATAACTGAGGTTATAGTAATGTTACTGTATTATATGTGTACATGTCTCTTTAAGCATTAAAAAATACATGAAAGAATGTGAATTGTCCCCTAGGATCCCCACAATAGAAAGCAATAGTAATTAAGGAAAAAAATAAATAGATTGACATGGAGGCATTGGAGCTAATATAAATCCTGAGCAATTGGCATAAAGGAATTTGTGATTTTCAAAACAGAACTAAATCTCTCTTCCATTATAGATTTAATTTGAGTAACATGATAAATAGTGGTAAATTGAACTTTATTATATATTCATGAAATGCAGTTTAATACAATTGTTATTTCTGGCATTTGTGGTTTAAAAGATATTCCCTTATGAGTAGATGTTATTTTTAATGTGCAAATTTAGAAATAATGACCTCCAATTCCACTAGTGAATTAGGGCTGATGTATACACATGGACAACAAGGAGAAAACAGTTTCCAAATTCCTGCCTTTATGAAAATTTCTAGTGCAATCTGTGATTCTTTAAAAACTGACATTACACAGATTTTTTAAGGTTACAACAATATCTCCAGTGGAAAAAAAAAGTAATAAAGTAAATATTTTCTAAACACTTTTTAAAAGAATCATCTTTGACAAGGACATATCCGAAAGGGGAAAACTCACTTACCAAGAGCAGGTTATTGAAAAATCTCTGCACAATTTAAAAAATATATTAAAAATTCACATGAAATGATGTCTTACCGGCAAGTCCAGAACATAAGATTGGAAACCCAAAAGGAATGGATAAACAGATAAACAATATACACTAAACAATTTTCCACAAGCCTCTTTTTCAGAGAATCAGTAGGAAATGTTCAAGAGGGGGAAATATTAGCTCTTTGTCATGTTAACTTTGTATTTAGTGTAGTTCTTTTCCACTGTGGGAAGTTTGTTGGGTGGATAAAACAATAGGAAGAATCATGTAAATGAAAAGGCATCACAACTTCAGGAGGCTCTTAGCTCCTAGTGGAGAGTGGTGAGGATGCTAAACCACCTCTTCCTGTTGGTCTCATGGTGACTTTTATGCTGAAGTTCTGTTTTGATGATTCTCTAATCTATAGTTTAAAAATGCCACAACTTTTTGAGGGGATATTCAATGATCAGACTTGATTTTTGTGTGGTTAATCACCGCAATTTGTGCTAAGATGTGGTCAGACAGGTGGACGGGTGGATATCCCTCCAGCAGTTCTCCAGGCACCTGCAACAGTGCTCGGAAGAGTGGAAGTACAGTCTGGAACTATCCCCTTGTGACAGAGAAAGACCCACTTTAGACACTGAGGCCTTGCTTTTCCGTACAGTTGTCTTCTTTCTGTAGGCAGTTTGATTTCTAATGACAGTTCTCAAGTTTGAAAGAGTCCCCAACAGGCACCTGAAACACAGCAGGCTGGCCATTGAGGTGGTCTGCCTGATACAAAGGCTGGCCCGAGAAAAAGAAAATGTCAGCCATTGCTATTACCACCATATTATTAGTATCAAAGTCACCCTTGGAACAATTAACCCATAGGCATTAATTAAAGGGATGCTTCAACTGTGTTAGTAGCTCAGTACAGTCTTTGGGCCTAAGCTCCTGACTGAACACTTAGAACTCTGAAAGAAAAGAAGTTATTTTAATGAAAAACTGGATTCCATCTGAACTGATATTGTGCAACAAACTGACCTTACGTTCTGGGAGGCTATGCCTTTAACCCGTTTAGTGTAAATATCCATGCACTAGGATTGCCGATGATGCGTCAGATTTAGCTCAGGACATAATGTAAGATAGGTTCACTTTGTCAACTTTGTCAAGTTCCGAATTTTAATACCCATCTGAATCCAAGGGTTTTAGACAAGGCACTGTACAGCTGTAACCAAAAATGAATCTTAATTTTCTCTTTTTTCTTTGTGCAAATGCCTACTAATAATGTCCTTAAAGATAATTTGCTTGAGGAAATTAAATAATCTTTCTAAAATTTGATTTGCACTATTAATTTGCTTAGCAAAATTGTATATTGCACTAGGCAAATTCAGCTCTGTTGTGGTAAAATTATCACAAGTTATAAATTAGTTGCATCTGAGTTAATGAGATTTTATTATAAACACAAAGCAGCATTACTTCCAATGCCCGATTTTCATTAGTATAAAAAAGACCAAATAAAAGTAAAGAAGAAGAAAGAAAAAGAGCAACTTCTGCTGTGTACCCTGTAAGCACTCCAAGTGTTGCTAAGTTTATTTGTCAAGTGCTTACAGGAACATGTACATTGCTTGTCCCTAGTTTGATTTTGATTAAAGCTGCCAAATAATCCTTTTATCTCAGTTGCTTGTGAATGATTCCTGGACTACTGTTATTGTATTTTAAAAACTAATGTTTATTTGTTCACTTTTATTTAGTTAAGGAGCACAAAGAGACAAAGAGAGAAAAAGAAAAGAGACATATTCCGTCTTCTGTCTGCTGATTGACTACTCAAATGTGATAGCCAGGGCTGGGCCAGGCCCAAAGCAAGAGCTGAGAACTGTATCTGGGTCTCCTTCCAGCTGGCACAAGTTCAACTGCTTGAGCCTGTTAGTGGTGCCTTCCACTATCTGTGCTAATGGGGAGCTCAAATCAGAAGGGGATTTGAATCCAGACACTGCCAGATGGATTGTGGGTGTCCTGGCCGGTGATAACCAGGACAGATGCCTGCCCCTGTTCACTTACATTTTAGGTATGGATGATAAGAGCAAGGATGCCTTGGTGTTAGGGTTACAAGGGTCATACTGCAAAACTAAGAACAGGTGAAGTTCAAAGAATGCTGAAGAGGGAATTCCAGGACCAGGGAAAATTGGATGGAAAAGGGCTGGAGGGAGGACAGAGTTGGTGCGGGAGTTGCAGAACTGGGTTTTACGGAGTGGACAGCTGGGCTGGGTGCTTAGACTAGGATGCACAGCATGGGATTCCACTCCGTAGCTTTACAAATCAGTAGCACTCCTTTCTGCTTGTTTGCAAAATAGAGCTGTGTGTTTAATTCCTATGGAGTAGCAGGTTTCCTGTCTTTTAACCATAAATCCACACATAAATAGTACATAATAATCCCTTTATTAGACAAAAAGGGTTTTTATCTTGAAGCCTGTCGGGTTGCTCTCTTAGCTGTGGGTCTTTTCAAGTTCGGGCCAGATCACCTTTCTCCTTCCCCTCGCTGTTCAAGACTCTTTCTTTCTGGATTCTCTTTCAGGAGGATGCCTTGGCTCTTCTTCTCCAAAGCTCACGGCAGGCGGAACAGCGGGCAGAGGTTGCAGGCTGCTCGCAGGGAGGATTTGAAGAAGGTGTTGATGTAAGCGGATTGGCTGTCCCTATCAAATGCGCGGGTGTAGGGGCCCGGGAACCACGACCTCCCAAACACCGAGGCGCCGCGCCGGATGGCAGGAGACCAGCTCACCCACAGAGATGCTGTTAGGGCTGGAATGACTTCTGTGGAAAGGCTGTCTACAGTTCGGTGGGAAATTTGCAGGCCTGGCGTGGTGGGCGTGCGGGGTGTTGGTGTTGATCCAGGTGGTTGTGTGGCTGCCAGAAGCCCCGTGCCTGCCTCCGTTCCCCTGCACTAATTGGTGCGATGGCATCTTCATGAGGTCTTGCCATGCAGAGCGTGATAAAACCCCTGCCAGGGCCGATGCTACATCGCAGCCACAGTTCCTGGTTAGGATCTTCATTGCATGCGATGGGAAGATAGAGGCGGCAGAGCGACGCATTCCCAGCAGTCAGAGGGAGGTCATGGCATGAAAACTCATTTCACAGAAGCTGCAGTTGCCAGAAAATGTAAAATAGCCACTGGGGGGTATTAAGGAGAGGGGGTGTTGGATTTAAAGCAAGGGAAGAAGTCATTGGGAGTATTTGGCTCCGGCCCAGGCAGCTTTCAGTTCACTTTCCACCCCCACTGTTGGTTATCATTGGGAAAAAGAAAAAAAAAAAGAAAATGGCTAACTTAGTTACATCTTATTTACAGAAACCAGCACATTCCCTATTGCCCTTAGGATACATTTCTGGTATGCAAAGTTCTTTAAATGCAGATTCCCACCTCAGTCTCTGCTTGATTTCCTGTCACTCCCTGCCTGCCCATCTTGGGTGTGTTTGCACATGAATTTCTTTACAGGGTCTAGCCTGCCAGACCTTTGCATGCTTCAGCCGTTGGGTCCTGTTTCATATTCCTTCTCTCCCATTGATCAGTTTCAATTCACCCTTGAAGGCTTCGATAGAAATGTTAGATTCTCTATGGAGAATGAATGAATCTTATTCATTCACTCATTTGTTCTTTCATCAGAGAATGGTCACATCGTGTCAGGCACTGTCCTGGGCCCTGGGGCGGGAGGCAGTGCTGAACATGTTGGCTTAGTACCCATCTTTGAGGTGAAAAAGGTTGTGAAGTTGAGAGCTAAAATCTCTTAGCCAGGGAATGTACTGTTGGCTTGTTAACACATAACAACATCACAGCAGTGTTGATCCTCTGTCGTACTCTGGACACCCCTCTGACATGTATTTTAACGTAATCATAATCATGTAATGATTCCTTGGTTGTCTTGTGTTTCACCTCCAGTCAGTAAGACCCATGGCTAGCTCAGTGGTTGGTGTTGAGGAGTGTGGCTCACCTGGATTAGTATGAATTGGGGATGGGCATTTGGAACAAAGAGTATTGCTCTCATTACTTGGGACAGTTTACTTGACAGTGGTGGCGGTTTCAGATATACTAAATACAATCTCAGCTTATTAAGTAACTCTCAGAGTTGTATTAGTTGGAGATATAGGCATCACCCTCCCAACCTCATCCATCATCTGACTTGTAGCAGCATCCTGACGACCAAAAACAGGTCCTGAGGATGATTTGAGTTTACCTGATGGATCATCAGGAAATCCTGCACTTTCCCACACTATATGCTAGAGCTGCCCAAAGGTGTGAGTAACCTGGATGGATGGGGTTGGATAGAGGTTTGCCAGGCAACAGATGTCCATGTGGCCTGCCAGAGCATTGAAATGCCCTGAGCATGATGTCTGCAAAGAACAGTGGTAAAGTCCTGAGGAAACCTACAAGCAAAGTCTCTCCATCCAGAAATGACCATTGTGGATTGGTTAGGTTGGTGGATACATGTCTGAAGGATCAGACTAGTAAACCGACAATAGTCTTCTTAGAGTCACTTTCTGTCATGTGCATCTGCCTGGATTCCATCATGGGGTTAGATGTTGTCCTGAGTTCAGGAAAGACAGTCCCTTGGAAACTCAGTAGAGATGATGATGGAAGTTTCATCTTATCCTTGGGGCTCTTCTTATCATTCAGCACAGAAGTTGGATGCCCCTACCTTAAAAAGCATGACTAACTCATATTTTCAAAGTCA
Organism: Ochotona curzoniae; assembly: GCF_017591425.1. NCBI lineage: Eukaryota > Metazoa > Chordata > Mammalia > Lagomorpha > Ochotonidae > Ochotona > Ochotona curzoniae. The sequence continues at coordinate 12,720,194 of NW_024465520.1, read as the reverse complement.
TTCCACTTGTTCATAACTTACCCTGACGGGAGTGAGAAGAGTTTTGTGCAACTCCTTAATCCATGCTTTAAAAAGTGACCTTCGATTCACTTAAGTGTAAGGGTAGAAAAGACAGATGAGACTTGGAATTCCGAAATTCAGTTGAAGCTAAGAATGAGTACACTAGAATAAAGCTCAACAGGACATCAATATCAATGTAAAAACTAAGAGAGATTCTAATTTATTGATGGTATAGCATCTTTGAAAGGCAAGTGAGAGAGAGCTGGTTGGGTTATCTGTTTTGATAAAGAAGCCAAAGGTTATTTCCAAGCTGAAGATGCTGAGTCCATGTCTTTCCCTTAGTGGATCAAGATATTTGATGTGTTTATGTATGTTTGCCTCCTTTGAACTGCACAAGAAGGAATAATTTTTTGACCTCTGGAAACTTTGACAACACCTGTGATTCTGTCTATTCAACAGGCTTAGAATACTTTCTCTGAATGCTCGATTACTATTTATTTTTAAAGGGAAAAGGTAATGTAGTGATGATTTTAGTGGTAGAAATATTTGAAGTGAATGGAGAGTCAGAGAAAGGCTAACATGGAGAGTTATTGGTGTTGAATAGCTCCCAGGATCGTGGCCGGAAGTTGTTTTGATTTTGCTACTTATGACACCTCTGTGTGCGTGGATGGCTTTCCATCTACCCTGCTACACTTTGAGGGAATGACTTACTCCACAGTGCAGATTGTGGTTATAGAACCCAAAATATATACAACTCAATCAAATCCTTTGTGCATTTTATTTCTTTAAGAATGAGGTCTTCAGTATAGCTGGTGATTCCATTGTATTGCTTGGGACTCAATCCTCTAACCTGAGGGCTGGAAAATGGTGGTCTCTGGATCTGACCTGCCCCTGGCTTCGTACTGTTTGCTGTTTAGGACAGTTATAAGATTTTAAATGGTATTAGTTTAAGTCATTGGGTAAGTTGCCCTCAAAACATCTTCAGTGTTGATGCTTGGAGCCCAAAAGCTGAGATATCTACTCTGTGGTCCTGGTCTGGAAAAATTGATTAACTCTCACACAAAAGCACTGATTTTAATGGTTATTATCCAAAATATTAGGGATTAATAAAAATAGCACAAAAAATAAATTGCTCAAATTCATTGCAGTCAGTGCTTGCTTACTCTGCTCTGAGAAAAGTGCAGTGCATTTAGTCAAGGACTGTTTCATGACGTTTGGACAGAGGAATGACAGCTTGGGCTGGTGAAGCAGGAGCTCCAGACTGTCATCTCGGTGGCTCTGCTGGGTGACACGGGTATGTTTCCTCACTTCTCTGGCTGTTGGAGTGCTCAGGTTTGACATCTCATCTTCTTGTTTGACACGCAGAGAGCTTTCATTGTCCCCCTATCTCAGTGTAAAACGTCTCTCGAATAGCCTTAAACTTTCTCTTATTTTTTCTTCCTCCTCTCCTTCTCCATTCTCGTGTCTCTGAAGATAGAAGGCTGAGGATGTCTCACCAGGATGAACTGATCGAGTCTGAAGGAAGAGATCACTTTAGGGCAATACGCCATTTCACGTGGTCTTTCACCATTTTTTGGAGCAGCTTCTGGGTGCAGGCTCCTGCCCTGTCTTCAGGCTCATACATTATGGATGAGGTGCAGCTGTGGCCAATAAAGATCCTTCTTTCAGACTGAAAGCAGCTCCTGTCAGTGTGGCCCACAGGCCAGGGCTCATAGAAAAGGGGCTGATGCTTTCTGGCACCTCTCACTGACCAGTCTTCCAAAAAATACGCCCCTTATTTTGCTTTATCTTCTTTCCCATTCTGTTAGTCTCTAAATCCCACTTCTAAAAAACAGCTTTCCCATTGACATACATGGAGGCAACCCAAAAAGACGCATCATGAAATCAATATCTATACCTGTAAACAAAAAGTGCTGAAGCACTGAGTCGCCCACCTAGCAGCAGAGTTTCTTCTGAACTTGAAATTATTGAATCCATTGTGCACGCAGGAGGGCTAGGGTGTGCACTAGAAGGAGTAAATATTGGAGGCAGCTCCCTGTAGAAATGTAAAAGATGTGTTTAGGCTAAGAGTTGTGGAGGTCCAAGTTCAAGATTGGGTGGTCCCATTGGGTTAGCCTCTTGTGAGGGCAGTGGATGGCAATGGCTGAGTATAGGCAAAGTAAGGATCACTTAGTGAGGGCAGGTGTGGGCACAGTGGGTGAATGGGTTCAAATTCTGGCCTTTCTAATGAACCTCTCTTGACTACAAGCACTACCTACTTGGACCCAGTGTTGTGGCCTAGTGACATAGCGATGTAGTGGCTAGCAGATTAAGCCATTGCCCAAGATATTGACATCCTAATTGGTTGTTGCTTTGAGTGTCAGCTGCTCCATTTCTGATACAACTTCCAGCTAATGCACCTGGCAAAGTATGGAAGATGGCATAAGTGCTTGGGATCCCGCATCCATATGCAAGGCCTGGAAGCAGCTCACAGCTCCTGGCACCTGGATTCCATCTGGCATAGCTCCAGCTCTATCCATTGCAGCCATCTGGGGAGTAATTGGAGGAGGTCCACCACCCTTCTCTCCCCCTCCCTTTCTCTCTGTAACTGCCTTCCAAAAGTGCACTCCTAACGGCCTCATGACCTCCTTTGTGTAATGGATCATACAATCTGGGGACAAAACTGTTAACATGTAGACCTTGGGGAAGCACCCAAGTCATTTTCTAGACATAGCATATCCTGAGGCCAACTTCCCCACCTGACTTGTGTGGACTTTTTACTTTGTAGACAATAAAAATGTGATGTATTGGAGCTATAAAATGTGGCCAATCCTAAATCTTGCATGGTTTGAGTTGATTGTAGCTTTGACTATATGAGAGAGGAAATTAATGTAATACATGCCATTCATTAAAAAAAAAACAGTTTCTACAAGGGTTGAGTAAGAGAAAATTTTACTCCAGGATTTTCAGACAGGGAAGGGATAAGCTACACATTAAAAAGCTATATGTGTGGAAATATATGACTTGCACCTCATAGTGCAAGAACACACTCTGGAAGTTGAGTTAGATGTTTTTTGGCAAGGACAACACAGATCTTTCACAGGAGAAGGTTGTGTTTGAGCTGAACCTTGGGTGGTAGTGTTTCTTCAGGTAGTGAGGGCATTGCTGGGAAGGTACGGGAAGCACATGGGGAAATGCAAAGGGTATTTGAAGGAAGTTGTTCCGTTTGCTTGAGGCGAAGCTTCCCATAGGAAAAGCACATCATGAGTCACTGGCAACACAGCATTGCAGCACCAGATTTGACCTCACCTGCATGGCCTTGAGCTCCTGAATTCCCATTTTTTCTGACCATCAGGAATCATGGAAGGGAAGCCTGGATGATTGTCCCTGGCACTTCATTTTAGAATAAAGGGCTGTAATCATTCAAAGAGTTGTCTCCCAAGTGATAGATTTCCCATCCCTATTTGAATAGTGGTAGTATCTCATTTCCGGATACAAAATGATTGTGCATACCCAGCTATCTCCACTGCCATATTGCCATCCTAGCAGAGAAAATACACCTACACCCCATCATCCATCTAAAAATATTCATGTGGTTAGTATTCTTTCAGTGCAGGGCTATCACCTGTCTGATTACTACTCCACTTTGAGATAGTCCAGAAATTTCTTTTACTCCCAGTAAGCAAAGCCCTGATCAATTTAATCTGGCCAACATCAACTTGAAAAACATATGCTGCTTTATGGGAAAAACACATGTGTATGAAACTGCCTGATCCCTCACCTTCTTCATCACTCGCAGCTCTCTGCTTGCAGGTGAGGCAGAGATTTTGCATGCATCAGAAGTAAAGTGGGATATGTTATTCCACCCAGGGAAATTACTGCTCATCCAGAAAAAGGGACTATTTATGTGAAATGAGGAAAATCAAACACTGGGGCCATTTATTTGCTAACTGAACTCTTTGGGCAGAGAGTCTGAAAAAGATTTAAACTTGTGTGAGGGCTACCTTGTCAAGCCTCAAACTTCCAAGGTCAATTTCTGCATTGATGTTTTGTTGCTGATACATAATTTTCTTGAATGTTCTGCACCAAAATACCACAGACCTACTCAGCACTCGTGAGCAGAGGATGGAGTGCCATCAGACTGCTATTACACACCAGAAACAGTGGCTCTCTAACAGGGTGTATGGGAGATGATGCAGAAGTCTTGGGATGTCTTCCTATATCCCAGCATAGACAATTGTATGTCTTGAATTGAAAAGGCAAGAAAAGCATGGAAAACACCACAGAGTGGTGCAGTGGCATGTTCCATCTGCTTGAAGGGATGATGGTGTTGATGATTACGATGTCTTATACTGAGCCCCGAGTGTGCCAAGTACCGTGCTAGGCCTCTTTTACATGGAGCATTTTGATCCTTACAAGAAAATCTGAAGTAAAGTGTCCATTTTCCTTCTTAAAGAAGCAGAAACTGTATTTCTGAAAGATTAAGAAAATTTCCCAAGTTGCATATCCAGGAAGGTTATTTAAACACTAATTCCATGTTCCTTCCTTCTTGTATACCGATTAGCCTAAGAGGAAAAATATTGACCTCTCTGAAATTTAATTGTAGGCTTAATAATAGCTTTTATGAATACTTAATAAAGAAGTGAGAGTTTTGTCAAGAAAACACGTAGAATTTCCTTCACTTAATACAAAGGGAAAGAAAAAAATAAATGTCAAGGGGAGTGTGTGTAATTGGAGTAAAGACAGAAAATGTTTGCTAGAGAATTTGGACTCAAACAGCCCTAATTCATGCAGTGGAAGACAAGCAGCATGAGAACAATGCTGACACATGTGACCGGGTGAAGGATGCATTACCCAGTGCTAAGATCTGCCGTGTAACACTGCTTGGCACAAATGGCACACCCTGCAACTGTGCAGTGAACACTCATGAGCACAAGCACAGGTACTCGTCCTCAACTCCAGCTCAGGCTTGGCTACTGCGATAAAATTAAGCACTGTAAAATAATGGCAAATTCGACTTTGAAAATTTGATGTTTTTAAATTTGTACTAGACAACAATTTTGAGGGGAGAGTTAGGGGAAAAGATAGTTGGATATAATTAGGCAGGCTACCATAAATATTTCTCCTATTTTCATAAATTATTTCTCTACCAGTAAGGACATTTTCATGAAAAATAAAATGGCTTACAGCAAAACTAATTATAGCATTTACATTTTAGCTTTGAAAATATCTTGATTTTTATTGTTTCAGTGCAGCCATTTTAAAGAGAGGTTAGATTTAATAATATACTCTAGCATTATTTATGGTCATCAATTAAATTTGGCACATTTGAGGTGGCTTAATACATTTCATTATTGGAAGATAGATTTTCACACTTTTCCTATAAATATTGCATTATTATGAATCTTTTGACTTGAGAATCTCTGTCTTTGAAATTCTAGGTTATTAATTTAATTGATATAGTCCTTGGGGATCCATTTATCATATCTCTGTAATCAAATATCTGGGTTTAAGCAGATGAGAGGTAGAGAATCCGGCAGAGTGGATCTGGTTTAAGAGGAGAACCCTCTGTCCTTGGACATAATCCCAGTGTGTTCTCTTCCCCCTCTAAAGGCTCTCACACAGGGGGTAGCAGCATCCCATGCTGGAAGGGACCACCACCAACTTTGACATCATGGTCTAAGCTCAGTTTTTAAACTTTTTTCTGTCTTCTTCAAATTGCTGCTTACCGATGGCAATCTAAGATGCTGGTGTAGCCACGTATGTGCAAAGGCAGAAAACAGCTTCTGTCCTGACTCAGCTGGCATCTTCATAGCCCCAAACATGGACGAGAAGTTGATGATCTAACTAAGCAGAAGTGAAGAATGCAGTGCCATGGTCTATTGAGAGTACAATGCGAATTGAAAGGGCAGAACCCTCTACGGAGGCTTCCTTTGGCTTCCTGACCTTTTCATTTTGTGAGTGTTAAGGACATCAGCCCTTGTTGAGTTCTTGAGGGATGTTCAATTTATCTTCATGTATGTAAGATGTGATTGAGGTCAGAACATATTGAAAGTCTAAAGCTGATAAAATGATGGTTACGCAGTCAGGAGCCCTGAACAAATTGAAAAATGCTCTTTCTGGAGATTCTTGACAAAGGCAGTCACCAGTGGTACATTTTGTTTTTTCAAGACAATCACAAGTAAGGTCAACAATCATCAATGATTTGGAATTATTATTAGTAGTTGTTGAGTCTTTGTGATGCTTGGAGCACTCTTGTATCAACTTCCTTTTAGTATATAGTGCCTTTTGTATCTGCTATCTCCAAAATAGTTAAAACCAATATTTTCCAAGAGAAACTATAATTCACCAGTAATTGGATGCTTAACATGTAAGGAGAAGATGTACAAAAGAGTACTTGAAAAAGTTCTAGAAAATTGGATTAATAGCTAAGGCTATTTTGTTGTAAAACATTTTAAAATACATAGTTTTTCATAACATGCATTTCCATGAACTTTTCAAAGACCCCTCAAATAGCTTGCAATATTATTGTCAGTGTCTTGTCCCATCATGTGAACAAAAATAGTGCCCACTTGACAGGCACCGATTTCTCAGCCAGTACACTTTGTATCTGGAGAAAAACTCAAAAGTAATAACCACCTTAGAACTATCTTTATCATCAAGACAAAGGCAAACAAAGGGGTATATTGGGAGAATAATGCAAACATATTAAAAAGGAAAACGTAGATAGCAAATGTGATTGTGAGAGCTACAGCCTATTTCAAAGCTGACAGGTGAGGCAGCTGCATCACAGAATGAAGCAAGGTGTCTTTACCTGAACTGTTTTGTTTGACCTGGTTCTTTTCCCTTCTCTTCTCAATATTGTTTCTTCACTCAGGGGAGCCTCTTCAGTAGGGGAACTGAAGACAAGAGAAAGAGAAAATATGAGCTAATGAAAACCCATAAAAGAGCCAAAGCTGATCCCATGGAAAGACAAGAGCTTTGATTCATTAAATAACATTAAACCGAGTGAGAACCTGGAGGCTACCTGCTCCAACCTCTTGATTCCATAGATGTCTAAAGTAAGATTTATACATTTGCGCATTCATCCATCTATCCAATCATTTCACAATAGTTATTATGGTAATTTAAGTAGAGAAGAATGAGAGCAATGATGTTGGTGATCCCACTGAGTTTACATTCTAGTTGGAGAGGCAGACAGTAAGCAGTTTAATAGCTGGTAACTCAGACTGTGATGCATGCTGGGAAGAAAACTCACCAGGAGCATGGGACATGAGAAAGACAACAAATAGAGGTTAACTCAACGTTGGGTGATCAAGGAAGGTTTCTCAGAGGTGGTATCATGTGTGCTGAACCTGAATGGTGGGAACAAGCCAGGCACATGAAGATCTAGGGCAGAATGTTCCACCCAGAGGAGGCAGCAGACACAAAGCTCTGAGGCAGAAATGAGCTCATCAAACTGGAGTAGCAACAACAACAAAAGCCAGAATGGCTAGAACTGGGAGGATGACAGAGAGGGAAATCAGAGGGGTTAGCAAGCACGAGATCATGCAGATGCTGTTAACCAGGGTCCCAAATTTAGACTTTTAAGAGAATCTAATCAGAAGAGCTAGGTCTGCTAGATTCAGGCATTCTTGCATAAGCAGTGCTAGATATTATGTATTTTTAGGACCTTCTTGTTTTTTAGGAATTCACACTTTGGCAAGAATCTGAAACATACAAATGAAACCGTTGGTTAGCACTTATCTGACAAATCAAAACGTGCAGCATGATGTGATGGAATGGTTAGCAATAGAAGCTATGGTTAAGACTTGGAAGATATGATATAATCTGCTTTTCAAAGTCTCTATGTTGCCTTCCATAAAAGAATGATGATAATCATGCCTTCCCATTGTGCCTTATCAGCCTTGTAATAGATAAAAAGGAATAAAATTTATACAAATTGTTTGGGAAGACACTTTGAAAACTACTGAAGAGTGCGTAAATGCTGCCAGGGTGGATGGTATACTTGGCTGGGGTTGGATATGGGACCAGATTATAGAGAACTTTAAGTGTAGCTTAAAAGTTTGGCATATTTTGAGGGCAAAAAAAAAAAAAAAAGGAGTATTCTAGAGGTTTTAGAACAGGAGAAAAAAGTCACAACAGATAGTAATTCTCTTCCTTAATTTGTAAAATTCAGAAGACAGTAAACAGAAAAGGACAAAATTATTCTTAAAAATTTTGAAGTATAATGTCTGGGGGAAAAGGCAGTAGTATAGCTGGAAAGTTTGAAGGGACCACTTTTCAGCAGGTAAAGAGTCAGGTCTGAAAATACCAACAGTTGGGAGATGGTGTGCTCTCCATTGAGGGCTGTCTTGCAGGGAGCTGGGGTTCTGAGCAGGAAGTTTAGAGTGGGTCATCACCTCATAATGCAGGTGGTTAAAACTGGAGGCAGGCCCTGTTACAGGGGAGAAGTGGGCAAAGGAAACACAGAGGAGTCAGAACCCCAAATGAAAGCAGAAAGTAGGTGGAGGAGAAGGCAGGAAGATGTGACCAGTGAAGCTCTGACACCTGCTTTTTCTTTCTTGGGAAATGAGCCTTTACCGTCTGGGCTTAGCTTAGTGGAATGGCCTCCAGAACATTTTCTCTGCCCTGGTTCGTGGGATGAGAAGATCCCTGCTGTCTATTTATCTTCTAATAATTTGTGATGCTTGTTGATAACTACTGGATTCTTTCCTGATTTTCCTACAGGATTATGAATTGTTTGAAAACAAATGTAGTGTTAACTCATGAATAAAAGAGAGCAGAGTGAGCATTGGAGGGATATATGCATCCATCGTTGAGCAAGGAGGCTTGGGGAAGGAGCCATGGTATACAGGATCAACACAGTGCAGTATGAAATGTTAAGCTTCAGCTGGAATGTTTGGCTTTGGGTTAGGGATCTGGAGAGGTCATCTAAAGACACAGTCAGTACAACCTTGGAATAGTGCAAGGGAAATCTCATAGTGGAAGTGTGCAGGAGATCGGGGATCACCTGGAGATCGGGGGATCACCTGGAGATCGGGGATCATCTGCTCACAAATTCTGCTAAGGACACACAAGGAGAATGCAGACAAGGAAGAACAGGGATTTGGCCCATTTAAATTTTCACTTTTGAAGAAAACTAGAAAAACCAGAAGCTGTGGATAAAACCTTCCAAACTAGAGTTAGCTATTGGGCCAACATCATGCCACCATGTTGGAATGGTTCTGACCATGGATTCTTGGAAAACCCATCCCTTGCCTTCCACTGGCAACAGTTAGAACAAAAGTGGTAGAACCATATTCCATCATAAGCTAGTACTAACTGCTCTGCTGATAGTCAGTCTGGCTTATTTTAAACCTTGATGGCAATAGCAAATTTTAATTTATTATTCCTGAACCTTTACAGCTGTATTTCCACAAGAAGAAATCACTGGCTCATTTATCAGGTGTGAAGAAGGGGATGTTAACAGGTAGGTCTGAAAACTCAGGGGAAGGAAAATTTATTTAAATCACTGTTAGTGAAGGTGTGGAGAGGTGCCTGACAGGACGGTGAGGTCAGGTGGGGGGATGCCAAAAGCTGATTGATGTCCTTCCACTGGCTCAGAAAGTGTAAATTTCTCTCACATAGATTTTGAAGTTGACTTTATTTGTACCTCCGCAACTTTACTGGCATGTGTGTGAAAATGGTCTTTCCATTTATCCCAACTGAAACAAGCAATTGCCTCCAATATGCCTGTCATATCCCACTATCCATGTTACAGGGGCCAACTTACAAGGCCACCTCTTTCTGAAAACTTCTAAGTTACCCAGTAGATTGAGCTGTTGCTATGTGTGCGTTTCTGCAGTAGCTGGTTGGTGCTGTGTGTAATCTGAAGAGCTATGATTTATTTTGCACGTAGAATTTCCTGCTAAACTGAGTTCCTTCAGATCAGAGGAGGGTTTTAGCAAGTCTGTGGAATGGGTGAGTGCATGGGTAGGGAACGGGTTTTATACAAATGCACAGATATTCTTAAGCATGTAGTTGGTTGATCAACTTTGTTTTGAAAGCCATATATATTGAAGAACAGGAGACAATTATTGTGTGATACTTAGGTAAGGGGAGATAAAGCACCAAGGCATTGATGTACCAGCTGATTTCAGAAGGAGGCAGCTGGAGACTTGAAGAGGTTGAGGGACGGAGGCTGAGGGCTCAAGCAAGTGTTTCTCGGGCTCCTATGTGGTGTTGCCAGGGAGGCACGAAGGACATGGAATGTACATGAAGCAAAAGTAGGGAGAGCTTTTTCTGTATCTGTGCTAATGCATCCTACAATTCTACCTCAGGTGTAAGAAAGTGAGTGATAATGTGAAACAGACACAAAGAAACATATCTCAGATGGGGGAAAGGAGGCAAAAAACAAACAAACAAACAAAAACCGCTAGAAGGGCGGAACTGCTTGCCAAGTTTCTGGAAAACAGAAGTTGATTGGGCATAATTGCTTATGGAAAATGCTTCATTACAAAGGTTCTCTTTTGTTGTTACTTTTAAAAAAGATTTATTTTCATTGGAAAGTGAGATTTTACAGGGAGAAACAAAGATCTTCTGTCCACTGGTTCACTCCCCAAGTGACCAGAGTGGCTGGATATGGGCCGGTCTGAAGTCATGAGTCAGGAACTTCTTCCATATGAATGCAGGACCCAAGGCTTTGGGCCATCCTCTACTACTTTCCCAGGCTACAGGCAGGAAGCTGGATGGGAAGAGGAGCTGCCGGGTTGTGAACTGGTGCCCATATGGGATTCTGGGGCTTGCAAGGCGAGGACTTTAGACACTAGGCTACTATGCTGGGCCTTTCTTCTCCTCCTCCTCCTCCTTCTTTTTCTTCCTATTATTATTATTTAAATTCTGGATTCTCTCCCCTTGAAGTGTGTGTGTGTGTGTGTGTGTGTGTGTGTGTGTGTGTGTAAAAGCTATGGCTTCTCTTCTGTCTTTGACTGGGAGGCTCCCCCTGCCCCAGAAATAATTATGACAACCTTCTAACTGACATAGTGCTTGATTTACTTCTGAGAGTTTGCCTCCTTCTCAAAAACTAATATTAAAACCAGTTACACCATTTAAAGTTTAACAATATTGTGTTCCCTTTATGTGAAAATATAATAAATTTACATATAAATTCAATTAGAATACTGAGTGGTTTATTTGAACTATAATGAAACCTAATGATTTTGGGAGCAAATAAAATTAACACTGATTTATTTCCTGTTCCATCAACTAATGAGTAATTTTACACTTGAAAAACTTTTTTTTTTAAATCTTACAAACCTTAAGTATAAGATGTGCACATATTTTATTGCTCTAAATCATTAAATTTCACTGTTGAATATTTCAGGAGATTTGTCATCACTAATCGGTGTGAGTTGAGAAAGGCTGACACCTAATTTAAATCTGAGTTGGTGAAAGGAGGCAGCAAGAGTCCTCTGGCCCTGCTGGGGTATTAGGGTAGAATGGTAAGGCTGGGCACTTGGGGGAAATCCTGTGATGGAAGAAGCTTTTCTAATGGTTGCTCTTGTTACCAGCTGGGTGTGTTTCTGGGTTGGCTTGCCAAGGAAGATGTGGCTGTCTCAGTGTCTTGTGGCTGCTGGGAAGATCCAGAACAGCAGACAACTAAAAGAGCATTGACCTTGTGTTCACAATATCCCAAGTGATGTTGAACAAACACTGGAACTGTTGATGCTTTATTTGCTCATCCCTGACATGGAGTAACTGATACTCACCCTATGCACTCTGCAAGTTCAGTCATAGAAGTCTTAAGGTGCTACCACTAGAATTAAACATATTCTCTAAACATAAAGTCTTTAGTTTCTGGGTGAGGAGCTAAGGGACTTTTGGTTGGCAGTCAGTGGAACTGACAGTGGAACTGGCAGTCAGTATAATAGAATTTGTTAGGATCTCTTCTGTGGGAACAGGACCTGGTCTCTTGCTAGGAGGGAGATTCAGATCTAAGATCTTTCAGTCTTCAGGTCTCCTTTTTATGGGGCTCATGTTCCAGGGTATTGTTGATGTAGTGGTGTGTAGGCAAGTAACACCCGCACTGTAGGGACTCCTTAAAACCAGGGTACTGTCAGGGGGTACTGATCTCTAGAAAACGAGCTAGTGGCTTAATTCAGGTGTGAAGCGTTTTTGTAATCAAATACTGGATGGAGGCTGGGTTATCTGGGTTATAGCATGTGGATAGTTTTACTGTTTTTGAAAGAATCATTCCGCCACACCTAATGTCAACTGTTCTCTTTGAAGTTTGTGAAAACACAGAGGAAAGTATCAGAGGAGAGTTCTGTACTCTTAAACTGTCAAGTAGCATTTCGGAGTGCTAAAACTGGCTTTGAAGACCTTGCATGCCTTAGTTACTCCACCTTTCTCGTGACATGATTACGCCTCCCGCTGTGCTGGAATACCTCTGCGCCTGAACCAATTCCCAATCTGCCACCGTGTGGTGGTGACGCAGCCTGTGGGTGGTGCCCAAGGTGTCTGGTCTGTCAGTACCCCGTGGGGTCCTGCCTCTGGACACACCGCTTGGGAAGAAGTAAAAGAGTAAATCAGTCCACTACAAGAAATCCATTTAGGATAATACAGTTTGGAACCTCGTATCTAAGAAATATGAAAAATAGGTCACCAGAGAAATTTTAAATGTAGAAATAGACTTAATCCTTCATCGTTTGATTTAGCTGATCAATGATGGCAAGTGAGGCACCCACCTTGGGAACAGGCAAAGATCTCCTTATCATCCTCCATTGCCTTATTTCTGTGGAAAACTGTGTGTTTGTCCTCAGAAATATGCACACAATCTCACGAAAGTACTGTTTGTGATCACTCTTTGCTTAAAATCAGAACCTTTCACACTTGGAAATATACTTTGTATTTCAAAAATAACCTGAGTGATACAGTTTTCCACACGGAAGGCAGTTTGAGGGCTTATGGAGTTTCTGCCCCAAAATGATTTCTGTTAACTGTACCTAGGGTTTATCTACTTTATGTTTTTTTTCTGCTTTGGACTCAACATTTGCTTTTTGATAAATATAATTGCTTTCCTTCTCGTGAGAAAAAAACATTGAAAGAAATGATTTTGAGAAAGCTTTGGTTGAAGATCAGTTTGATTTTATTTTTGAGATAATAACCTAATATATCCCAAGTGGAGACTTGAGTTCACTGCCATCCAGAATAAGGCTATGCTACTGAACAGTGACTACAGGCTTGAAATCACGCCATTCAGTTGTTCCTGAAAAAGTATATATTAACCACTCCCGTCAAAGTGTCTGGCAGCAAATGGCTGGAAACGCTGTAATTTATAGGATCAGAAAATGTTTTAGAAATAATGAAACTATCACATGCAGGGAGAAGAAATTTCGAAGATGTTTTTGAGCCAGCACAAATTTTTTTTCATGGTTAAGGTAAGATGTTAAGGCCACAGAAAAACATTATGCCTCGTGGTTTCCTGGTATATATTGATATACATGCCTCTAAAAGTGCGATCTACTCTTGCTTTAAAATGGAAAATTTAGAATAAATGTTCAGAGTGTGGTAATGAGCACGGATTATTTCATATTCCAAATGTAATTAAGATGTATTGATACTCTGCTTTTGCGTAATGCATGCTCAAACTTGGCAAATTTTAGTGGAACAGACCATACAGTATAGAAAAATCAGCATAAGAGCTCAGTATTCTGTATGAATCAAGCAACTCTGCTTCAGCACTTAATAAATATTTGCTTGTCTGGGAGACTGATGAATCCAACATGACTTGAAATGAACTTGGAAGCTTGAAAGTAGGCTTAGTCTCAACTACAGCAAACTATGTGCTTGGAAGTAAAATATAAAGCAAACAACTTCCCACTGCGTTGCTTAATTCCAGGAACAGATATTGTTGTGTTACTTATCATTCTTTTTTTTTTTTTTTTTTTTTTTTGGCTTCTCAATGAACAAAGCCACTTTGAAGAATTCCATACACCTTAGGCATTTTGAAGACATGTCCCAGTAGGGAGGTGGGAGGTACCAGATGTGGGTTCTGCCGGCCTGGTCAAGAGCCAGCAGCAATCCTGGAGTCTTGTCTCATTGGTTTAGATTCAGCAGGTGGTGATCCAGTAGCAAACACAGACTCTGTTGGGCTGTAGAAGCTGTAGCAGGGGTGGTGGTGGAGCTCCAGCCAGACACTGGCAGCCAGAGATGACGATGTCCACCAGGCAGGTGCGGGGCTGAACAGTCCGTGCGGTCTGTGCCTAAGGGCTATGGGGTTCCCACAGGACCATTCTGAGGCATGGTTTGGAGTAATAGGCTTGCCTAGATGGTAGCATCAAGCTGGGTCTGCATTTTCCAGAGAATAACCTGTTAGGGATTCTTTTTCTGTTGCTTCTGAGAATGCTGAGAGATACGATTAACATTTGAGTACGTCCTATTTCAAGTTCCCAGCTTCTTGTGTTGCTGTGACTTGGCTGTGAGGAGAAGGTCCCTGCCAAGGCATCATAAAGCCATGATTTTCCAGTGCTTGGCACTTGTAATAATTGTCTATAGTGCAAAGAAGGCACTGAAAAACACTGTGAACTTGATTGTGGTGCCTAAGATAGCATAATTCTGATCTATTCAAAACATGATATTGTGTCTGATTTACAATGTGTGCCAACATCATATTTCTACTTTAAAGGCTACCATGTGAGAACATAAGCTATATACCTTTCCAAGAAAAAGACAAATCTGCCAGTTGGCAGAAGCCAGAACCAATTAATGGGAAATCAGTTCTCTACCATCTTTCCGAGCCAGGGATATGTTGCAAACACTCTCATCATCAGGCCTCTCCCCAGACCTACTAAATTGGAATCCTTGGTGCCAGGGCCCTGGCATGGGGGTTTTGAAGTTCTTCAGGTGATTATACTGTGTTTTCAGGATTGTGATCCACTCTGAACAGGACCTTTACCCTCCCAGCTCTGGGTGTGATTTCAATATCATGTGCACAAAGAGGGAACTATCGACTTCTCTGTAACATATATGCCCTGAAATAGCCCTGACCTTCTTGGTTCCTGTATCATATTGCCCCGATATCAGATTCAGTGCCACGGGGTGCTCTCCCTGAAGTGGCTCTTTTTACATTTGCATCTCTCTAGGTTTCTCTGGCCTGTGGATTCCTTGCTGGGGATGCTTATCTGCGTGTAATAACATTTAATCCATCTTTCAATTTATTTTCCATGGGATCATTTTTCATATATATTTGCCTTCCTTTCCATTTCAAAATTTTGTCTTCAAGTAGTTTAGATAATTGCATTTTACATCTGTTACTTCTTGTAAGGCGCAAGAGAATATATTACCGTATTTAATTTTAGACACCAATTTGTTCCATGTGTTAAAAGGGCAGTCTTCAGGATGTGTCAGTCTGCCTTTTACAATGATTGGCTTTAGTTGGTTTCCCACTTCAGAGTTTGGATCTGTATTAAAAATTAAATACACTCGAACTCTTCTCATTACTCCATTTTTCATACATCTAATTAAATTTCACTAATTAGCTTTCTACCATCATTAACGTTTAAATATTGTGTGTTCAGACAAAGTCACCGTTAACTTCCAACTATTCATATTGCCAATTATCTTACTACCAGTTTTTAAAAATTTCACTCTGGAGTCCTTTCAAATAGAGTGTGTATCCTTGGCCTTCAAAAAGTTAATGGAAAAGTACATATTATGAAAGAATTATACATGAAAATAAACATCTTTCATTCCATTTCCATGAACTTTTTGAAGAGCCTCCATAAGTATGTGTATATTTATAGAAATGTGTATATGCATACATATATACACATATTGAAAATTTAGTCATTGATTTGTCTCTTCTGTGTTTGGAATAAAACTTGAGGCTGAAGAAATGTTTATACAATAAACCATTCAAGGAGCCAGCACAATGGCGCATCAGGCTAATCCCCTACCCTGCCGTGCCTGCATCCCATATGGGTACCAGTCTATATTCTGACTGTGCCAGTTCTGAGTCAGTTCTCTGCTGATGGCCTGGGAAAGCAGTGGAGAATTCACAAAGTCTTTGGGACCTTGTGCGCATGTTGGAGACTGGAAGAAGCTCCTGTCTCCTGCCTTTGGGTCAGCTCTGGTCATTGTTACCACGTGGGGAGTAAATCAGCAGGTGGAAGGCATTTTTTATCTTTCCTTTCACTGAAAGATCCACCTTTCAAATAACAATAAATTAAACTTTAAAAAGACATACCACTCAATTTGAAATGTTATAGGGAGAAAGATAATTAAGAGGTAATAAAGACACTTTAAGAAGTAAACAGTAGGGATATATTCATATTCACTGGTTAGCAATAAGTAATAATTCTGACTCAAATGATTCGATTTTGTCTCTGCACACATAATGTTGCACATTATGCCTCCTGTACTGTAGGAGAACTTACAGTCTTCATCCCTACTAGAGTTTTACAAAGCCCTTGTAAAAATTATCTATTCTAGATGTGAAAATCTAAAAAGCCAATTTTGTACACTATCATGGAATATTTCTATATGGTTGAATGTTTCATGGAAAGAACAGATTCTTAACATGCTAGGAACTCTTCAATAATCACTGACATATTTGAGATGAAAGTAGCTTACCTTTTATAGGAAAAAATGAAGTGTAAAAATGTTCAGTTGAATCAAGTTTAATGAGTCTGGGTTTAGTTTAAATTAATACATGCATTTGTGGTAAAAAAAAAATCTTGTTCCTTGAGTAATTAATGTACACATTGTTTTGTCATGTGGGCCTTCAAGTTGCAGTGAGATGATACATCGTTTTGATAATTCGGGCTGTTTTCTTCTCCTGCATTTTTTCATCTGTAAAACCAGGAAATAGACAAGATGCTGGCCAGCAAGTGTCTGGCCCGTCTCTACAATTGGAGGTTTTGCCCTTGTCCTTTAAAGCCCAGTATGAAATCAAATGTTCCCATGAGGACAATATCGCTGCATTTCACTAATTCAAAGTTTTCATACTTGTTTCTGAAACCAGAATGTGTCTCCAAGCAATAATATGCCCAAACCCTAAGAGTAGTGTGTTCATAGTTGATCCTCCATGTCCTGGTGATGTGTAAAATTGAGCTGCATCTTGCAGTAAGAGTGTCTTGGATTCAATGGCATATACATTTATCCCCACTCTGAAGAATCTGAAGAAGTCTAGCAAACAGATATAATAAAATGATATAAATATATATGTGTTGATAGTTAGAAAAAGTAAGATAAAGTGAAGGTAAGGTTAATTAAAGCAGACATACTTGCTCACACACATAAAATTAAAAGGTACAGTCAGTGGGAACTACAGGTTCCAAATTTGTCTTTGACTTTCCTGACATCTGTGAGAAAGTGAGGAATCAGCCTGATAGTTCCCTCCTAGTAAAAGCTTAAAGTAGAGACATGCATAAAATATTATTTAATATGTAATAACCATGTTCCGCACACATTTAATTTCCTAGGTCAAGATTTCCTAGGATTCAGAAATCTACCTTTCTGCTTTCCTCATGTACTTGCAATTATTTGCTTTTATAGATTAGTTTATTCTAATACTATGTCTCATTTGTCACTTACTACTAATTGATTTCAGTTTATCAAAAAAAATCCCAGTGTTTATTATTTTTCAGTCATGGGCTAGTAATTGGAATTGCATGTGCTGCAAGAGCAAATATGTCTTATGGTTTTTTTCAGTCTCAAATTGATAAGATTAGGGTGCTGCTATTTTAGACCCAGAACTCAAGCAAATGGTGACTGTTGAGCAATACTTTGAAGTGCTGCATTTGCTGTAGAGATTATCACAGCAGTAAGTCTATTTAGAATTTGGGGTGATTTTAGTTTTCTTCCCACCCCCTTCCATCAAGGAATGTATTGATATATGTGCCTAGATTGCTGGGTTTACCATCACCTCAGCACAGACTATTAGCAGGTTGTGGGGTAAGATACTCATCTACTCATCTGGGTGGAAGTGACAACATCAGGGGCTGGGGTCCATGGCTCATTTTATGATGGAGTCACTGTGCTCCAGGGTTGCCCAAGTGGAACTATACTTTTGCAGAACTGAAAAATAAATATTCTGTTTTCCACATCCAGTCTTATAGAAGTGTGGGCTAACTTTATTGTTCTGTTTACAAGGTTCTAACCATATT
Organism: Ochotona curzoniae; assembly: GCF_017591425.1. Lineage (NCBI taxonomy): Eukaryota > Metazoa > Chordata > Mammalia > Lagomorpha > Ochotonidae > Ochotona > Ochotona curzoniae. The sequence goes on along the minus strand of NW_024465520.1, from coordinate 12,702,066 downwards.
GAAAGAATTTTTTAAAATGCTGTTAAGTATTTAAAAAATACTCATACATGGTTCTCACCAACATCTTGATTCAGCGTATTGATTAGATTTTTCCCTTCCTGGTAATTATATCAGATGAAACATTGGCATATTGAAATGCATTCATCTATTCTACAATTATGTGAGTTATATATCATATATGAGTTAAAAGTTCCTAGGAAGTTTTATGGGAATTTATGAGGAGTTGATGAAGCTTAGTGATATTTACTACAGCAGAAGATTATTGAAATATTTTAAAATCATTTATTACCACTTTTAAGGTTTGTTGTTGTATAGTCAGAATACAACATGAATAAGATAAGTGGAAACCCACTTATCTTGGTGATGAAAACATGGAGCTATTTTCTTATAGAATAATTAATTCTCAAAACAGAAGCAAACATCAGTTGGAGCTATGGGATGCCTTTCTGCCTGTGCAGAACACAAGGTTATCTCTGAGTTGTTTTAGCTGAACATGAAATGGGATGTCTGTGATGCTCCAAGGCCAGCAGCCCATGTGATTCTATAATTACTTTTGCCACTTTGTTTTTGTGGAGTCATTCATTATGCGACTGGTCTTATCTTGTCATACCTCTGTGTCATTAGCAATGTTTTAATGCATTAGTGACCAAATGCAAGCTTAACAGTCAGCGATTACAGCAGGCCAGCTGCCAGCAGAGTGAGTAAGGTTTAAAACTTTTAAATTGTCTTGTGAATTTGTAAAATAGTGTAGCAATACAGAAGAATCATGGAAAATGGCATTTTCTCTAAAGAGCGAGAGTCATAAAGAAAAGGTTCCCATAGGAAAACAAAGACAATCCATTGGTTAAAAACTATAAATCTCTGACATACCCCAAGTTCAAGTAAATTGGCAATTTAGGCCCTGACTCATTTAAAAATTACAAATCTGAAGAGTCGTGTCTTTTAAAGGGAATGGGGAAGAAAAAAAGATAGTGAACCAAAACTTGAGCCTGAGCTGTGCAGGCGTTTCCATCTGTGCTTCATAAGCTGAGTGTTCCATTCAGTGAATGCTGTTCCTTCATACCCCAGCTTGCCCCCATCTGGCTCCCTCCACTAAGCACTTATTTCTCAGTTGACCTAACTTTCACTGGGTAAGGTCAAAGTGAAGGTGATATGCTTGTTTTCGAGTAGGTGGAATTGAAGTGGTGCTGTTTTCTGTTACGAAAGCAGGGAAAAGTTCCTTTTCTTTTAAAAGTGTATTTTTTCCCCTCCTACCAATTGCAGTTTCAACATATAAAAATATGTTGTTTATTTGGTATTGGCTTTATATTAGGAAGCATCTTCAACTGAGTTAAGCATCTTCAGATCCATTTGTTTTTAACAGTACAGATTGTTTGGGCTTTGTGGGGTAGATGGAATACACAATTAGATAATTTCATGGTAGTACATTTCCAAACTTCTGAACAATTTATGAAAATGTCAGGCATTTTGGTTTCAAAATAAATTATAGGAGAAATGACCAAAATTTTAAATTTAACCATATGTCAAGAAAATAAGCATTTCATGGTAATGTTAATAAATTGCTTGAGTTGCATAAGCATACAGTTTGGGGTGTTAGACATGGAACTGTGAATTTTACCAACAGTTTAAACAAGATGAACAAATTACGCTTGCCATGGAAATGTACTCCGTGGTATTTGGAGCTTTTTGTCTGTGTTGGCATCTATGAAATCAAATGTTTTCAGGTCACTGGTAAAAAATGGAAGCATTAAATTGGGGGGAAAGAATTGAGTTAGTTCAAAATGAGTTTTGATTAACTTGAAAAAATATGTTAACCCTTATAATCCATTCCCACAGGGGACTGCATGACTGGGAATTTGGAAAGCATTTTAAATCAATGAAGGCATTCCATTCCATTTAGAAGTACATATTTGACCCCAAAAATGTTGGTTTACAATGAGACTTTATAAACTTTTTTCCTTTTATAGGAGAAATAAGCCAATAAAAATCTCACATAAAAGAGAGATGATTAAATAACAATCGATATCTAAGTCTTTTGTCTAGAAATAGATTTTTGTCTGTCCCTGTCATGTCCCACAAATAAACATGAGGATCACATGAGAATTTTGACCCCAATATAATCTAAAATGAAAAGAAATCGAGAGTTGCCCTGGATGAAAAGCCAAAATCTTGAGGATTTTTATGCATGTAAAGCCTGTTCAAGTAAAATCGTGTGTTTGCACTAAATTAAATGTTATTTTTTATCAGGTTTTTGCATTTGTGAATACATTGAAAGGTCTATAATTAAGTACACTAAGTGCAATAAGTGCTACATCATTTTTCATAGAAGACATTGTGGAAGTATTTGAACCCAAATTGTGTAGCAATAAATCAAAATGAACAAAAAATACTAAATAAATCATATATATGTACATATAATCTAGATCCAGGCTGATGCATAAAAAGAAAATTGCAGAGACAGTGCAATTGGACCATGTAAATCATTTTTAAGGAATCAAGTTCACAGCTGGCTTTCTGGAGTTGGGCCATACATTATTATCTGAGAATGTTCTTTTTGTCTTTCATCAAATTTTGCAAATGTATTGCAACATTTCATCTGTCAGTCCTAATACTGAAAGGCCATCTAAGCCTGGCAATTACCCATATTCTGGCTTACAAAGAAAATGATGTGACTGGGCAAAATTTCTGCCAGGAGGCCCCAAACAAACCATGTGTAAAATGATAGTGCAGTCCACCAATAAACAACAGTTGATCCAACAGAAAGGTCACACGGATTAAGGGAAAATACTTCCTGTAGGACACCCAGTTCTGTGTGTTTTGGCTTCTGATAACACCTGCTAACGTGTATGCCTAAGTTTAATCAGTCAATAAAACATTCAGGTTTATTTACACAGAAGTCTGTTTCTATCATTGAAAAATGTGAACGTCCTCTTATCTAAGACAACGTGATTTTATTGGCTATTAATTGCGTGTGTGTTTAGTGGTTTGTTTATATTCAGATATGGACTTGCACTTACAGAACTCTAGGTAACTGTATAAATTAGAAAAAATTCAGAAAAGGGGACGAAATAAAGAAAAGCCGTCATGTTCAAGAAGTTAAAAATAAAAGCATGTAAAAGTTTAATAACAAGGTGGAGTGGCCCTGCGTTTGGTCTGGTTCCTGACTCCACACGGGAAGGAATCCAGGGAAGAGATCTAGATAAGCATGAGCCGAGAAGCATGATTGAAAGAGAATGCAGAGAGCTTGTGAGAGAATGAATTATACTCAAGATTCAGAATCGCTTCTTGGCCTTTTGGCTAAGGTTAAGTGTAATCGAAACACTCAGGCCGTATTTTTATGCCATTTTGAGGCTCACAAGATTGTGTTTGGGGTGGAACTTATTTGAATATTCAAAGGGGACAGAGTTTGGGGCATGGCTTTAGTACTTTCTGTTTCAGTTCACGCTCCTTCCTTTTTTTTTTTTTTTTTTAAGATTTACTTATTTTTATTGGAAAGACAGATTTCCAGAGTGAAGGATCTTTCCTCCCTGCTTCACTTCCTGAGAGGACGCAATGGCTGGAGCTGAGCTGATCCAAAGCCAGGAGCTTTTCCCAGGTCTCCCATGCAGGTGCATCCAAGCCTTTGGGCCACCCTTGACTGCTTTCCCAGGCCACAAGCAGAAAACTGGAAGGGAAGTGGAACAGCTGGGATATGAACTGGCACCTCTATGGGGTTCTGGCATGTACAAGGAGAGGACTTCAGCCACTAGGCTACCGTGGTGATCCCCGCCCCGGCCCACCTTTTTTTAATTTTAAAGGTAAGATGGTATGAGTCACCTGGTGGTGGGAGTGTGGAGCACAATATTGACGATCTTAATGTCACCAAAAGGACACAGTTCGCAGTCATTTTGGATCTGTCTAGCTGCTGCTGGTTCTAAGTTGCAAAAACATGGGAAACTGTGGTCTTCCACTAGAGAGAAGGGAAGGAGAGTTTGGTTGGTGGATGGAAAGAGGATTTGAGCAGTGTGCAAAAGGGGGCTTGGGTGGGGCACAAAGAAGGGTGGTTTGGGTGGTATAAGGAAGAGGGAAGGTTTCAGCAGTGTGGGGCCAGGCGCACGGCTGCAGCAACGAGGGCAGTGGGGGCAGTGCTGGCAAAACCTCAGCTCCTCTTGCTAGTGCTGCTTCTGGGCTATAGCAGTAAAGGCAAACTGAGGTCATTCATTACAAAGCAAATAGATGCCAGTAAGCAGGTGTCTACATATGCTCTCACAGGTGAACGGTGTAACAGAGACGAGCATATCGGGAAGTTAAGTATGTTAGGTTACAGTATGCATTTCTATTCACAAAGAAAGCAGGACTCCCATTACAAAACTTATAAATAGACCCGTACAGCACAGATATCCTGCCTCAACCTATACCGGCACGTCATGATACAGGTAACAGCAGAAAGGTAATCTTATAGGTGTTACTAAGGGACTAGATTACCATAACCAAGTGGGAATAATAGCAGGGTGGGGAAAACTGGAGAGAAAGGGGAAGGGGAGGGAAAAATCCACGAATCATAGTAAAATATTTATAACAAATTAGAGCAGAAGAAAAGATTTATACCAAACAGTATCAAATGCAATACTGGGAAAATTTAGTGAATATTTTTACTTTTTTTTTTTAACTCAAAGAACAATTGTGAGACAGACATATATATATTACCCAGAAAGCAGCATTGAATAGCTGTTGAACTTTCTTCATTGTAAAAAATTTCACTGCCTGTTTTAGCCTATGAATACAAGTTTCTTTACAAAGATCTTGTAAATAACCACAATCTTGAATTGCTAGCATTCTTGAGTTATAGCCAAATGCTTGTGTTAAAATTGAGTGATCTTACTAAATCAAATGAAATTTAACTTGTGTGATTATACTTATCATTGTCCTAACATCTTAACACCCACAAGGGAAGAGAGAGTTCACTTCATTATAGGGAAGTTACATAACTGAAATCAATGCACCTGATCATTGAGCCTGAAGATGAGACAGCTCTCCACTTCAGAGGGAACTTGGGCACGTTCCAGAGTCGCCAGGCACAGGGCTGGTTAACACACAGGGCCTTCTCTGGGCTTGGTGATTCAGAAGGCCTGCAAATTTGCGTTTTTAAAAAGCTCCCTCGTGATGCACTGCTGCTATTGGTCTTGGGACAGTGATTTTAACCAGAAAGGAAAAGTATATTTTATGGATTATTATTTATTTTCTAGGAAAATCAAGTCATTTTTATTTGGCTCTTGTCTCTTACGAGGCCTGATAAAAGGTTGGGACTCAGACTTAGCACTCCTATTGGTTTAATTTTATAAGCGAGAGCTTCAAAAATTCCCTGGAAAATTGAACTAAAAGATAACTTTAATTTGGTACAAAAATCTTTGAAATATATCATTACTAGGATATTCAAAGAATTCGTAGAAATGCACATTTCTGGAAATGAATGCAAGGATTTTAAAATGTTTTGTGGCAGGATATTTGCCTTTCAATGGTATTTTTCCACAGACTGTGAAGTGTACTTGTAGTGGTACACAGCTTATGTCTATGGAGATGTGATCTGTCCTATGAGAGACTGCTCATTGAAATGTTTTTTTGGGCCCTGCACAGTAGCCTAGCAGCTGAAGTCCTTGCTTCGTACTTGCGGGCATCCCATATGGGCGCCAGTTCTAAACCTGGCAGCCCCACTTTCCATCCAGCTTCCTGCTTGAGGTCCAGGAAAGCAGTTGAGGATGGTTCAAGGCTTTGGGACCCTGCACCCATACGGGAGAGCTGAGACTCAGAGATGAAGTCAGCTGGTAATAAGAAACATGACTAGGACTTCCAGTCATCGTCTAATCTATCCCTGTCTTACTCTGTTCAGAAACATGGGGCAAACATTCTTGGGCAGCTAATGCAAATCTGTTATGAAGGCTTTGCACTCAAGGCAACGTTTATGCCTCTTTGCTGACACTGATATCAAAAATAGGGGTCTATAATGCTAAGCGAATGTCAGAGGAGGCACTGGAATGTTTATGAGAAAATAAAAAAAGAGTGAAATCAAACTTCACTAATTACCCAAGATGCTGTTGGCATGGCTGCTGTCATTAGGACCTGCAGACCAAACCATCGCATGACTCCAAGAATGGCTCGGGAGGGCTGCTTCAAGGGGGGCGTGTGGATGGAGCACTGCGGAGACACCAACATCCTCAAGAGTCTTTAGATGTGCTGAGCGTGTTGACAGTTTAGAATAGCTTTTTAAAAATCCCTTCTAAAGTAAATAGTAAATAATCCAGTAGTAACAATGGAGAACAAGCAACTCACAGAACGGGTCTTTTCCTCCTGCGAGCTGAACACTCCTTTTGCCACTTCACACAGTGAAGCTAATCATCCTGACAAGTTCAACCAAAAATATTCAAAAGAATCAGGATGGCTATTTGTCATGTGGACCTACATCCAGTATTTTAAAGCCCCATGTCTTGCCCTGTGTTGATATGGTATCTAGAGATACTGGCTAATGGCTGCAACATATAGTATACGCTCTACAATTTATCATGACTGTGTTTGTCTTGTGGGTGTCTGCACAAGAACATTTTTCTTATTCAGAGGGCAGAGTGTGATTCTAAAAAACAAACTTTTAAATCATCTATTGTAGTAACAAATTGCAGCAGTTGAGGAGAAAGTATTTCCAAGTATCTGATGTTCCTGAGTGTTTATTGATCTTGCTGTTTTGATAGGACAATAGTCAGGCTTAGGTCTGACAGGAGTTATCCTAAGGCTTGTTCTCTACATGTGGAAAGTCGAATGTGTTAACGTACGGAGAAGAGCTGGCACAGTACCAGATGCAGAGTAAAGGTTCATTCCTTCTGTAATACCGTTGTTTCTAGAACAGCCATGTTACTCAAGCAAGAACTCAGGAGTCAGGTAATACTCTTTACACACCCAGAAAAATTCTGGAGATATGTTCCTTCATGAATGAGAGTATGCTAATTTATTTTGATCATAGAATTTGCTTTCACTGTCTAGTTATTTTGTTTTCATTTATGCAAGAATCTCTGGAGATGCTCAGTATATCCTATGATAAGTATGTAACAGAAAAATAGAACACCAAAAGTTCATCGAAAGTTATATTGTTTTGAAATTGTTTCTAGGTGCTTATAAAGTTCCCAAGGGTTATGGTTAAGTCTCTTTTCTTTTTTTTTTTTTTTTTTTTTAAAGATTTATTTTTATTATTTTTTCATTGGAAAGGCAGATATACAGAGAGGAGAGACAGAGAGGAAGATCTTCCATCCGATGATTCACTCCCCAAGTGAGCGCAACGGCCGATGCTATGCCGGTCCGAAGCCAGGAGACTCTTCTGGGTCTCCCACACGGGTGCAGGTTCCCAAAGCTTTGGGCCGTCCTCGACTGCCTTCCCAGGCCACAGGCAGGGAGCTGGAAGGGAAGCGGGGCTGCCGGGATTAGAACCGGCGCCCATATGGGATCCCGGGCGTGCAAGGCGAGGACCTTTAACCACTTGCGCCACCGCGCCGGGCCCGGTTAAATCTCAAATGGCTAGTACATTTCCATCATGGGAAGGCCTTTTGACACAAGTCTAATTGCTGTCCTTCTTTCAATCAATTTTAGATTCGTATAATATGAAAAAGACCAGGCTCTTGCAAAGTAAGAAAGTTCAACGTGTTGCCATCACATTTGTGACAAACGTAGTGCAGAGGTGCCTGGGGACCTCAGGGAGACTTGGCTCCCCACACTGACTCTCATGAGTGGTTTCAATACTTTCGTCAATGCTGTGCCATATTTTGTCACAACTTTTGTAATTATTTTGTTGCAAGGTCTGATTACATTTACTTCTCTTCTGAACCAATATTTTTTAGAAAGCAAAACAGGAAACCTGTGCTATATATACTGTCTAATCTAACACATGTGATATTTCTTTTGCTTCCAAACAACCAGACATATTTACAAACAGAAGCAGAATTGAGAAAATAGCCTTGGCACATGTCACCATTTCCTTTGTATAACGACTCAGATGCAAGCAGTTTCTTACATGTAGCGTTTGATCACACTTCAGTGGATTTGCATCTTGGCTCCACTTAATGGAGTAGTGCTTTCAGTTCTTCTTCTTTTTTTAATTTAAAATTGCATTTATTTCTGAGTAACATACTTTTAATTTACATTATAGCCAAAGGCATAATGTCACACTGAATAAAAAGTTCAATTTTATTTTTATTTCTTGGCCTCTTAGTTACATAAATAGCCATATTTTTGTGTGGTCATAGATAAAACTTCTCTGCTGGGAATGAATCTCTTTGGTTCATTGCACAAAGCAAGATAAACAACCTATAGACTAAATGTAGTGTTGTAGTGTGCATGTGCATGCTTTAAATAGAGTTAAAAAAAAACTTCTTAATGTTGATATGCCTTTAACTTGGTGGTAAAACAAAATCAATGCTAATTTAATAGGAGCTCACAAACCAAGTTTTACTTTCATTGCCCTCATAAAGGGCTATAGTTAAACACAGAATTAGTAATTGCTTGGCCTTTTGAATAGCAGATGATTTTTATTCAATCTTCCCTTTTAAATCACTTCCCTTAATTTTAGAGACGTCGCTTGATAACAAGCCTGTTGATCAAAATGGTTGCATTAAACCTGTTTATAATTTCATAAAGTGATTTTTAATTCCCCCTAAGCACCCTTCCTTCTGGCAGAGGAAAAAAATTGCTTGTAGGTTGTTCAAAATTAGCCCTGTTTTTCTTCGATGATCTTTAATTACACTTTAAAGCAAGATTTCTTAATGGAGAACTGGAGTTCTGCTTGTTAGAAAATTACAGAGGGTATTTGGGGATCTGCTATTAGCTGCAGGAACAAATAGAGAGATTAGTGAGACAAATGATCGGCAGCCTAAAAAATGACCTATGGGAGACAATGATGAGCCCGGGGAAGATGTGACTGTGGCCATAAATGCTGCCTAAATTATGAGCTTATCAAATCTGTTTTAGGAGCTGCTTAGGAGAGAAATGAAGGTGTACATTTATACATCGGAATCAAGGAGTGAGTCATCTTTGGCATTAGTAAATTCATCATGCCTGTACCCATGGCTTGTCCACAGTAACAGTGAGCTAGGCAGGAACTGGAGCATTGAGAGGAAGTGGTGGAGGCCCAGACATCTGAACCTGGTGATGAATCACCAGGAAAGAGGTGAGGTTTCGAAGCAAAAAGGCAGAAGCAGAACACACAAAGAGGGCAAAATCAGTGTTTTAATGCCTCTCCCCTTTTAAGAAGTTCCTGGTGATTAGTTCCTCTGCTTTAGACCACTCTGAAGCTTCACGGTGAGACGATTCTGCTTTTCTAAATTTCAAAGAAAATGCAGGATCTGAATGAAGAGCCCCTGGTTTCTATGACCGTGGTACTGAAATCTGTGAAAATTGTCAAAAACTTATTTATTTTAAAGACGGAGTTACACAGAGAGGAAAGAGAGAGAGAGAGAGAATCTTTTGCTGGTTCACTTCCCAAATGGTTGCAACAGCCAACAGCCAGGGCTGGGCTAGTTACCATACAGCGATCCAGAACTCTCTCCAGGTCTTGCATGTGGTGGCAGGAGCCCAAGCACATGAACCTTCTTTCATTGCTTTCCCAGATGCATCCTCAAGGAGATGGATTAAAAATGGGGCTGACAGAACTCAAACCCTCAATCATGAGGGATGCTGGCATTGTAGACAATAACTTAACTTCTTGCATCATAGGATTGGCTCAGAATTTGTTAATATTTTTAAAACAAAGAACTGACTCTTTTGGAATCCATCCTTGACTGAGGAAACCTAGACTAGAGAAAGACGTGAGACTCAACAATCCCATGTAGTGCATCTGTGTATACAAAGTGTGAAAACACACACGCACACACACAGAGTACACATCATGAAGGTGGGGTGGAGATGGAACATTTAAGATTATCTGATAATCTTCTTGTGTCTTAAAAATGTGCAGTGTCCAAGAAAATCTTGGCTCCCATCCACAATTACTACCTTCATTATTTCATTTCTGAAAGACCTGACTTCTAAAAGGAATAGTCATGGAAGAATTGTCACTGGCAACTTGAGTATAAAAAAAAATTTATACTCTGATTGAAATTGAATTACTCTGATACATTCTGCTTTAGGCTACTGTGCAGGGAATAAGAATTTCAGCGTAAGCTCTATCTGGAAATGTTCTTTAAAGATATGGCAGTTATGTACCTGTGACTACCCTACTTTAAGCAACCCAAGTTTCAGCTCTATTGTTTACTTTGTGCTATGAGGATTTGGACAAATCTAGTGGTGACAAAACACTGGGCTTACTGTGAATTTAAGACATGGAATTTCTGGTGCTATGTAATTTTGTATGTGAGATCAATAAACTTTAAAGACCCACAATGATACATAATTTTATTCAAAGCAATCTAAAAATACTTGCTTTAGTTGGTAACTTAGTGACTCCACAGAAGAGCACTTTCAATTGATCATTAATGCTTCCAAAGTTTGGGGGAGGTTGGAATTTTGATGAAGTCACCCAAAAATATTGGATCTATTTCCCTGTGAGACCACTATACATTTATTACTTCCTCCCCCCACCACTTTTGTTTTAAATCTCTGAATGGAAATATACCAGCTCCAAGAGGCTATGGACCTGAATTAGTGTAAATGGTAGTGGCAGGAAGAAAAACAAGATCCCATGTTTACCACTGGTGATTTCCAAATTGTTGTGTCTTCCAGATGGCTTGGAAAGGTTAAATTACTCCACTGGATATTATCATTTTGTAAATGTTTCTCTTGGTATCCAAAAGCATCAAATTGAAATCTCAGTTTTGTGGAGTTTTGACATAGCCCACATTTGGGAATAGGGCATCACAAACGGTTCGCCCTATTGTTATCTCAAACCCTGCCTGCCACGTTAGCTGACCGCCAGCACTGAGCTCTTTGTTTTCTGGGGGGAGAAAATGTTTTCCAGCTGTTCCATTACCACCTCCTCTTCCTTTCTCTCATTGGGACCGCCACTTTGCCTTTGTTTTCTTTCCTTTTTCTTCTTTCTTATACAGTTGTGATTTTTATTTGTGAGAATCATCAACAAAAGGCTAAATGAAATGCAGTAAAATCAGGCTCAGTTTGAGAGCCCCTGCTTCTTTAGAACACCCCTGACTTTGGCTATAAAGGAGCCACTTTCTGACGCCAGTCTCAGGGCCTGTCTCCAGGGCTGGCAAATCTGGAGCTGGTCTGGGAGTTAGATTTCTCATTCTCACCATTCAAGGTGGGGGGCAGCTTGTTGTGGTGCAAGCAACAGCCCTGACAACTGGTCTTCTGCAGGCAGTAGCAGTTGGCAGAAGGGGAGGGCATGCTCATGTACAGTCCTCTTGGCATCCAAGTACCCAGGGAGGCTCTGGGGACCAGGGCATGTTGAGAAAAGTGGCTGGCCTGAGGCACAGGCTTCAAGTCCCTCTGGTGTAACACTTGTGCAGCTTGAGTGGTAAGGTGTTATCTTGTTAATTGGAAGTCAGGGCCAGCTGAAAGCCCAGGCCTTTCAGGTATTCTTGGACCTTGGTACCCTGGAGAGCATCTAGAGGCTCCAGATTCATTCATTGGGTGATATTTAGGTTGATGCCACCCCTTTCCTGGGATTTCTCCAGGCATGGGACATGGAGATACTGTCTCATCGACTGGGTGTCAGGGAGCCTTCCTTATGGCCCAGCTGAAATCCCGGTCTTACCAGGTATTCTTGGAGTTCAGGATCCTGGGAAATCCAGTGGCTCCACATGTTTCTTTTCATTTCTTCCTGATTCTTTCTGTCCCATTTAGAGCCACTGGTGGGTCATGATGTCTTCCTCTGTGGACTTCTCCTTGGGTGCATCTGTCAATAATCTTCCCAAGCACTAGGCTTAAGTAAGATGGAAGCTGGTAATGTCCAAAAGGAAGTTGTCTTCCAGCCACACCCAGGTCTAACCAACCAGGGCCTTGTCACCACAGTATACAGGACCACTCCCAGGCTTCAGGCATTGCTTTGTCACCACTGATTCGCTCATCCAAAAACTTCCAAGCCATGATAATGGGATGGGGATAGCAGTTTTATGAAATATGCTCCATTGTTGTTCCTTAGTCTGTAGCTCAGGCTACATTCAACTAGCAAGAAACCTAGGCCCAGTGTCTGGTACAGGAGCTTGGAATTACACAACAATGGCTCCTCAGGCTGTCAGAACAAGAAATGGACAAATCATAGCTGGAGAGCTTCCATAGTGGTCTCCTGGAGAATCTTTTTGCTTGAGTGTACAAAGGGGACTCCATAAGCTTTTTGCTTTTGCTTTTGCTGTTGAGAAAGATTGACATTTTTAGGAAATTTAAAAACCTGTAGAATGCCTCATTCACCTTTCCTTCTATAACAACTTTTGGCTTTTGAAAGTCTCCTCTTGTCCCTACTGTCTTTTTTTTTTTTTTTTTAATGTCGCTTGCACTGTTTAGAAGGATGCATGCTCATGTGGACCATGACTCAGGTGGGGAGGGCCAAGACATGAAGGAAGGGATAAAGGCTTCAATTTTTTTTCTCTCCTGTATCTAGGGGGTGGTGAACAGGATTGGACTGCTCCTGGCTACTAATATGTATCAATATTTGGGAAAAGGGGTGGCCACTTGATGTCATTTTAGAGACCCTGATATGGGGAAGAGTGTTCCCAGGGTGCTATTTGAGTGATTTTGATAGTTCTGAAACATTGTTGATCTTATTGCTTCAAGGTTGAGAAAAATCTTTGAATGTCTATTGGTCTACAGAGTCCACCCTAGGGCATCCACACACTTAGACACTTGCTGCCATGGCTAGTCCAGGAGAGTAGTCCAGCTGTTCTGCTTTCCATCTTCTGATGAGGTACTCAATGTCCTCTCCTTGCCTCGATGAGCTGGCCATAATGTTCCCTGTGTGCTTCTGGGAATGTTGTCCACTGCACAGGCATCAGTAACTGAGGAGTCCCAGTCCCAACACACATACTCCAAAGTCAGACCATACATTTTGTGATTTTCCCTGTAGGTGGGGTTTGAGTCCAACAATCTAGCCAGGGAGTCTCCCAGGCTGGGGTGCCTGGCGTCACCTTAGATCTGATCCCTGTGTGCGCCAGCTAGTGTGTGTCTGATTCAGTCTGACACCCACTTCAGCCCATGCACATACCAGTGAATGTAGTTGCCTGGTCGAGTATGCCCCCAGTCCCATCTCCTATGTAAACCGAAGGGTGCTGTGGGCTAACGCAATCCAACGCACCATAAACATGGCCCTTATACACACCAATGAGATTTGCAGCCTAGTCAGGGCAACCCCCAATAACTTCAACCAGGTCTGTTCCTAACCGTGGTTCCTGCATGTGCTGGCATGTTTAGGAGATTAGTCCAACCCTTCCTGCAACCTGTCTGATAAACAGCCATAGGGGCTGCGGCTTAGTCAGCCTGACCCCTCCCAGACCAGACCCACACATATGCCGAAGGGTTCTGAAACCTAGCCTTGGTTCTTGTACTCACCAGCTTTCCAACAAGGGAGCTCCCAAGTTCCCGTATCAGACCAACTCCCAGTCGTGGATCTTGAGTGTGAGTGCTTGGCTCTACTGTCTTTTTGTAAAACCTTTTATTTCAGATTAATTCTACATTTACAAGCAAAAATGATGAGGTAGTAATAGAGTTTCCAAATAACCATTCACCCAATTTCTCCATTACTGTCTTATATTAGCACCTTTGTCACAATTCATGAACCACGCTTACCTTTTATATTTTAATCCAAAATCTCATTTCTCCCCTCACTCCAGGCCTCTAGTAACCAACATCCTGTGTGTAGATTGAGTCTTTATTTTCTCAATTTTAACCCTCCGATTTAAGAAAGAACATGCCATGTTTGTCTTTCTGTGTCTCAGTTACTAGACTTATTAGACTCAACTCAGCTTGAATTCCAATTTTTTAAGGAATCTCCAAATTGTTTTCCACAGTGACTGTCCTAATTAACATTTCTACTGGCAACGTTGAAGAGGTCTCTTCTCCACATCCTTAAGATTATTTGTTGTTCTTTTTGATAATAGCCATTTTGACAGGCAGGGATGAGTTAGTTACATCAATTCATGTCTCTGATTTAAATTGACCCAACTGAGCTGAATGCTCATGATACTGAAGGCTAATGATGCTGAATAGTTTTTCATATATTTGTTGGCCATTTACAATTTATCTTTTGCAAACTGTGTCTTTGGATCCTTCATCTGTTTCTTAATTGGATTGGTTATGTTACTACAGGCTTTTCAGTGGGACCAAATCATTAGACCGGTGTGGACTTGATTGCTCGACAAGAGCAAGGCTAGGTTTGGGTAACGGGCCTCTCCAGTCTAGGCACTTGAACTCCAGCTCTGAGCTGCCGGATCCTTCTTATCCAGGTTAAGAAAGAGACCAGGCTCAAGGCACACTGCTGGGAGGCTGAGGCTCTCAGTGTCTGCTAGTTTTGTCAAGTGTTTGTTATTAATGTAGAAACAGACTTGTAGCAGTGCATTCCAGTTCTGGCATGTCCTACTCAGTGTAGAATCATGAAAAGTGACAATTGCCCATGAAATCCCCATATGACTGTGGAGCCTTCAATACGTGCCCACAAGGCAGCTATCCCCATGTTCCATATTGCTTTTCTAAAATATGTCTTCTTAAAGTGCTCACAGATTTAGTAAAATCTCCATCAAATTTTGGTGTTGCTGCAGCCCCAAACAATCAAGTTTTAAGGACTTGTGCGGCCTCACCTGGATTTGCATGGCCTTGGGTCCAGACAGAGTTTTTATTGCAGCTGATCTCACACCGTTGGAGATGTCTGAATGGGCCAGCCCCATGGTGGGGCAGATGCAGTGGGCAGCCCTGCTCGCACGCAGCCCTCAGCACCGCCTGTCTGTTGCATGGTGCGGTGTTTACAGAGTTTTCACAGAAGGATTCATTTAGGATTAACTTAATTGAATAAACACAAAGCTGCATAATTTATGGACCAAAATAGTTTTTCCTGGTGGATTGCTGACTAGCATTTCCTTTCTCCCTAATGGAATATTGCAAAGCCCCATATTGTTATAATCAGAATTTCATCTCTGAGTCAATCCAGTTCATTTGCATGATATGATTTCATTATAAGCCAGATGTATAAATAACTGCTTATGAAGAGAGCCCTTTTAAGCCACATAATGGAAATATATTTTGTATACATACATATATAATTTATCTTATTAAAAATTTTTTTCTAATAAAAATGACTAAATCCAGTAGAAAAACTTTCCATTATGGGACTTAGACTGAATTCTTACTAATATGTGCAAACAATATAATGTAGGAAAATCAAGTTTAGTAGCTGAGATTTTGCTTAATGAGATAGGATCAATAAAAGAGAACATGCTTGAAAAATGTTGTAATTACTCAGGAATTCTAGAACATTTGGCCTCATGAGACATTCTTATTAAGGAACCCACAAAAAGTTCATGTTGCCTAGTCTGTCATGTCTGGGCTGATTTACTGCTGCTTCGGTCCTTACTGCTAAATCCGGTGACCAAGCTCCTTACTCTGCACTCCCAATCAAGGCCTCAAGAGCAGTGATATCACCTGAAACCTGAAGCCTCCTTTGCTAAAAATGTGTGATGTTCCCTGCACCTGCCGTTCCTGCCACATTAAAGCCCAGCTTGTGTCTGCTGGTCTAAATTTTAGCCATTTTCAATGGTGCCTTCACTGTCCAGGGGTGAGAAGCAACCTCCGCTGTATCCTGTGGGTGAACTTTTGTTCCTGGGAAGCTCGGTAGGGTGTGCCATCCTACTGAGGCCTTCATTTTGGAGTTCCGGCCTCTGGGACTGTGACAGTAGATTACCATTACTTTAAGCCAACAAATCTATGGCAATTTGTCACAGCAGCCACAGTAAACTAATACATGCTCCTTGGGAATACTAAGCATGTATTCTCTTAGGTTTTGGAAAGTGCCTAACAGTGTCCCTACTCTTTCCTGTGGGGTTGCTCTTTCACAAATAGATTATAAACTATAGATAACATGACCCTTAGAGAGGTCACTGGCACAGATGTGGTCTTAGGACATCACCAAAGTCTTTTAGAGTAACTTACTGGTTATTGAAATAATTTGTGTCCACCAGATCTAACCAGCTGGTTTCTGAGCACTCCCTCAAAGTTCTAGATTAACTTTATTTCCACTGGCTGCAGTTTTTCGTTTCTCAGTCTGTTACTCGGTTGGGTAACAAGGTTGGCTATGGGCTGAATAATTTTGCCGCTAAACGGGACCGTATTCAGTACAGCTAAATTGAAAAAAATTAAGAATAATTTTAGACATTTTGTAGCATATAATGGTTTATCGATGGTCCTTGATTTGTAGAGTGGAACTGTCAGTTTGGCATGGCATCTGATGTTGATCTAGCTTTTTAAAGCTCCTTTATAACATTTGTCAACATACCACATCAAAACGCAGTGGGCAAAGCAAATTCCATTTGTAAGCAGCAGGAGAAAGGGTTTCTCTTCTTCACAAGGATGCTTAATAATTTGCTATTGTTCCAAGACGAACTGAATGCTGCTTACTGGATGCAGTCTGTACTT
The DNA here is from genome assembly GCF_017591425.1 of Ochotona curzoniae. Taxonomy (NCBI): domain Eukaryota; kingdom Metazoa; phylum Chordata; class Mammalia; order Lagomorpha; family Ochotonidae; genus Ochotona; species Ochotona curzoniae. The sequence continues at coordinate 12,685,488 of NW_024465520.1, read as the reverse complement.
CACATCCTACTGAATGTCACCTAGATTCAGCATTCTCTCTGGATTTAAGGATGACCTCATAGGGGTGGTGACACTGGAAGAGTGGCTTTGACAGGCAGATAAGGCATCAGCAGGCACTCTGGCAGAAGGAGCAGCATACTATTTATATGCAGGTGGGAGAGAGAGCCTGGCACTTGGGGACACTTTACATGATGCTTTCAGCCTACAGTAGCTCAAAGCTGTAGTCCCAAATTCAGCCTGGAAGATCTGAGGCTGCTGCTTTTGCTCCTGAACTGCACATGTGGAAGGCATTCTGATTCACAGGACTGCTTTGGTTTCTGGTGCTGATTTTATGCTCTAAACCTGCTGGGATTTCTAGACAGCTTCCTTGAATGTAGGTCCCTCTCCTTCCAACAATCTCTTTCCTCCTGCCCAGTCTTGGAGATAATAGCTAGCATGGAGATCTGCCAGGATGTTCATCCAATCTCTATTGCGTTCTTTTTCGGGGAAGACTTCAGGCAAGTGACACAGTTTCTGACCATTCTGGGCTTCAGGTCGAGACCAATCCTCCTTGTGCAATTGAGATGAGGATTTGATATCCAGAGGTAACATGGGAGTGCTAGGAAGGTCCACACCACGGAGATCCTTGTTAAGATGTTTAGATTCTATCCAGGAGATGGCCAACAATTGGATGAATTTCAGTAGCGGAGTGAGAAGATCAATATCCATTTTATAAAGATGACCTTGGTGGTCTGGTGGAAAGTGAGCCTGGTACGGAGGATCATTAGGAAGCTGTGTCAATAAGCAAGTGAGAAATGAGGAACAAAGGTAAAAGCAGAGAGGAAAAGGGAAGATTCAAGAGATCTAAGGCAATGTTAGCTGGATGAAAGTGAGGAAATGGGACCTTGTAGAAGTTCATGCTGGCTTTTCATGGACCTGGAAAAATAGGAAGCATCCAAATGGTCTTATTTGCTATTGTCAAGATTGTAGATTCAGCCCCATGTGAAATGGAGAGAGGCTGGAAGAGTTAGCGAAGAGATTGGAAAGATTACTCTGGATGATCGTGGTGAATGGGTTGGCAGGGATCAAGAAAGAGCAACAGAGCTGTAATTGTTGCTATGATATAGAAAGGGAAATGAGGGTCTGCATTCGGTAAGGAGGAGGTAAGATATAGAATGTAGGTGAGAGATGTTTCTACAGAAGTTATCAGCGACTCTTAGTGATCATTCCAAATGTGGATGAATCCTGGGCTTCCCAGTTCAACAATGATTTCCCTCTCCATTGAGATGGGAAAGTCAGGAGGAGGAGTAGGCTTGGCTGGAAATACAGCAAGTTTTGCTACATTGAGTTAAGGTGTCTGCGAGACAGCCAAGTGACAGAAATCTCTAGTGGGTAGCAAGATAGAGCAACCTCGTGATTGGGTGAAAGGCTGGGCTTGGAATCTCATACAAAGGAGGTAAAACCGAGCTGGACGTGCCGGCTGCAGTCAGTGCTGCTCTCTGTCAGGTACCATTAGATGCAGATGCAAGATTGAATGCATCTGTGAATGAATTAATGAAGTTGTGGATTCTTTGGAATTTGAGAAAACTTTGAGGACCACCTGCTCTTTCAGATGACCAAGGAACGACTGAGGATACTGATGTGGGAGGAAAAGAGGTTTGCCCGAGAACAAAAGTTAGGTTCAAACATCTGGGCCTTGTGAATCTACCACCCAACACCTTTACACTCTCTGTGTCTGCTGGGCTGCACACAGATGAGAGCTAAACAAAGAAAATCGTGGAGAGGAAGCTGGCTTTGCTGGAGCAAGAAGCAGGGGTCTGCCAGTAGGCGGCAGTGAGTTCTGCCCAGCCTCTGAGGTCCTGCCGCACTGACATTGCTAAAGTGCAGTTCCAATTTCACGGCCCACCTGCCATCTTGTGGCTCACATTTCTAACCCTTTCCTTAGGATAGGGTAAATGTGCTTCTATCAAAGGACTGCTGATTCTGGAAGAAATGTTGTCACCTGTTCAAGTCAAAAGTCATGACTTACACTGCGCCGCAATTCAGGCAAAAGCAGGGATTTCCAAAGTGAAAGATGCAGTGGTGTAATCGCTTTCTCACCACTAAGATGTTTCAAGAAAACCAAAGGGTAATGTCATTTCCATGCTTCGAAATTGTTTTTTATCGTAGATAAAATGAAATGAAGCTGTTAATGACAAGCCGCATGGGGAAATGCATCTGGCAGCTCTGGGAGAGACATATCAGGCCGCCCTCTGCCCGTGAGGGCGACACCTTGCTTGTACTTTGCTCAGTTCTTCAAAGGGAAATGGCAAATAGCTTTAGCAGAGTGGGCCCAGCAGGCTGACGGCGATTTTGTTATGAAATGCAGCGTTTCTTTGCTGTTGGACACATTTGCACTAAATGCCTGATCTGTTCAAATGTCATAGGAGGAATTTCTGGATTTGGAGAGTGCAGACTCTCCCAGGTTGGTGGGTGGTTTGCGGGGCGGACTGTTCGCTAAAGAAAACCAGCCATTGCTGAAGGCTGGCCTCCTTGAGGTCTGGGTAAAAGGTTAGAAGACAGAGCTCATTAGACAGAAAGGTGTTTTGTATTATCAAAGCAGGCCTTTCCCAAGGCAGTTCATCCGTTAGCCTGGGGGAAGATGAGTTTTCTAAATGACTTAACTAACTTCTTTTTTGGCATACTTTTGTATTTGGTTCATTTCCAGGTACCAGAAAGAATGTAAATATGGAATGAATCAACTTTTTCCACATTTTTCTCTAGCAGTTCTTTTATGAAGACCAGATTTTCCATAGAGGAAATTAAAAAATACATAAAACTGAGAAACCGTGGTGTTGTTGAGCACGGCCTCATTTTCCATGTCACTTTGTGACTGGCAGTGCACACTGTATTCAAATGGCATTAATATGAAGTACGGAGTTTGTTTCAATTAGCTTCATTTTTCCTCGAGATGAGGAATTATGATAAATCCCTGAAATAACAATTGATTCACCGAGATGCCTGTGTCAGTGCGTTGGGAATTTTTTATGGCTTTTTTAAAAACTACATTTAGTTATAAAAATGATGAAACTCTGATTTAATGCATCTGATACAAGCCTTTTGCCTAAATTAGGAACGGGGAGAGAAGGGCAATGGTATAACTCATTTCCGAAGACAGACAAATTGTTCTTTTTGCAGTAAATTTGGGTAAAATTATTTTCCTCTCATTTCACAGCATTTTTCTCCATGAAACACAAGATATTTCATTAGCATTCTGCCTAGTTTTTTTTTTTTTCTAGGATGCCATTCTTTTGAATGATTTGAAAATACTCCTCTGGTGGATCTGTAAACATCTGAAAATTCAGTATTTGGTACAAGACAATTGATATGGACAGCTAAAAAAGCCAGAACTTTATGCAAAGCGGTATCTGGATTGCCATCGAAATGAAAACCGCATGTCAAACAGATGCCATAAATATGAATTCAGACAAATGCCCATTGATAGTTTTTCTGTGGTGCATCTTAGATGGTTCTTGTGAAGTGCAGCCTGCTTGGTATGCTGAGGGCAAGTTGGAGTTCCTTTCCTTTCTATTGTGACACTACAAGTCTAACCTTTATTGTCAGGGTCTCAGCTGAATTTTCTAACAGCAGATGAGTGGGAATTCATGGAAATAGCATGTGTTTCTCCAGTTCGCTTTATTTCTCCCTCAGGACGAGCAGCTGTCAGGTCAGCCCCCCGTTGCAGAGCTTGAAGCCATCAAGAGCAGGGATCTATTTGCCTTGTTCTAAGGGCAGGTTTTCCGCCGACTCGGGAGATCACATAAATACCTTCAGGCCAGCGTGTCTGAGTCATCAGTGAGTGACCTCCTGACAGGCTGAAACCACAAAATGGGCCTTCTGGAGCCAGCAACGCCGGCTGCCCAGCTCCGGGTTCAGCCGAAGCCATCAACGGCGAGGGAAGAATTCACTCGGGTTCACACTCCCATTTTTCTGCGCAGGAAGAAACTAATTCCAGGGAGCGATAGTCACATAAAAATGCATCCGTGTAACTTTTATAACCTCATTACTTGGAGTGCTTTATAAATGAAAATCTGAGTCTTTGATAGAACTTGTTTTTCATCCTAAGGTCTTCGTCATTGTGGCTACATGCAGTTTTAGAGGGGAAATCAGCCTTTTTAAAGAGGGAATCTCATGTGTTGTCATGAGCAGCTCTCACTTGGTAAGGGGAGGAGGCCAGCTTCGCTGCTACCCTGCCTCACTCTACTGGGAATGGAGCTGCATGTTCTGGGATGAGGCCCTTCTGTCTTAAGGGCCAGCAGTTCTGATGTGGGCACAGAGAACCTGTTCATTTTGTGTCTTTTAAGAGCATTGGTCTTCTCATTTCTGCTCAGTTTTTTTAAAAAGATTTATTTTATTTTTATTGGAAAGTGAGATACACAGAGAGGAGGAGAGACAGGAAGATCTCCCATCCGTTGATTCACTCCCCAAGTGACCACAGCGGCTGGAGTTATGCCAATTCGAAGCCAGGAGCCTCCTCCAGGTCTCCCACATGGGTGCAGGGTCCCAATGCTTTGGGCTGTCTTTGACTAATTTCCAGGCAACAAGCATGGAGCTGGATGGGAAATGGGGCTGCCAGAACACAAACCAGCATCCATATGGGATCCTGGTGTGTGCAAAGATAGGACTTTAGCCTCTAGTCTACCGTGCTGGGCTCCTGCTCAGTTTTAATAGCTAGTGGGGTTTTTTGTTTTGTTTTGTTTTGCTATATCATTGTGTTTGTTTCTTGAAACAAACCCACAAGATTGGTATTGATATTACTGGCCATATACTGAGATCCACTCTGGTAGGGTAAACAGCTGGGAGTCATGCTAATAATATGCTATTGTTGGTATACATCCTTTAGAATGGTGAGTGTTGGAAACCAGGTCCCCAAACACAGACACTAATGGTCTTTCAGGATAGCAACCCTGGGAAAGAGTTAGAATTAGATGAAGTCATGAAGAAGGGCCCTCCAAACAGTGGCTTTATCCACAAGGAAGATTCAGGCTGTCAGGCTTGCCCAGCCCGCCTCCCGTGTGATGCCCTCTGCTGTTTCACGATGCAGCAAGAAGGGCCTCATCAGAAGGCAAGCACGTGCTGGGGTACCACACACATTGACTTCGCAATCTCCTGACCCAGTTTTGGCTAATGAATTCAAAGCCCAGATCTAGTGGAAGGGCTCTGGGAAAGTGTTTGCCTTCCTGATAAAAAGGAAGTGTTTTGCTAAGCATGGTTCTTTATTGGTTTGACTTGGGAAATGTTGTAGAATATGTAGCACATACTTTACTGAGGAAAGAAGGATTATAGATTTGGATATATGGCCTGGGTATCCCTGGGCTGCTGGCTCTTTGCCCACACGCATATATCTCTGGACTTATGTGAGAAAAATAGTACTAAAGTTCAGTTGTCTGCTGTTTGCAGCTAAGTGCCTTCTTGATTGCAATACTGTATAGCAATTAATGAAACTATATCTACTGAACACTGCATGGGTATAGCCCCAATTCCAAATGCTTTACCTGTGCTTACCTCAGTTAACTCTCCAAACATATCATTTCATTCTGCAGAGGAAAAATAGGTATGTTAACTAATTCAAAGTTGATGTAGGTGGTAAGAGTCAGAGCCAAGATTCAAACCATAATTCCAAATCAAGGAACTTGGATTTCATTTTGAGCTTGGCGAGGTGGTCTTGTAGGCAGAATACTGGTTACCTACACATGCTTATGCCTGAATTTCCAGAAACTGCATCATATTTAGAAAAGGAGATTAATGAATTAAGATTGCTAAGTAGCCGATCTTCAGGTAGATTGTCTTGTGTCTACCAAGTGAGCCTGAGGCAATCACAAGTGTCCTTGAAAGTGGATGAGAGAGGCAGAAGTGAAAGTGTGCCTAGAGGCAGTGTGAGAAGCCCTAAGCTGTTGTTGCTAAAGGTGAAGGAAGGTGGCTATGAGCCAAGGAGTGCAAATGCTTTCTAGAAGCTAGGAAATGATGCGAAAGGAAGTCTCTCTAGAACTTCCTTTGAGAACCTCCGCCTACTAACATTTTCAATTTAGCCCATGCCGAAATTCTAACCCATGGAACTGTAAGATAGTAAGTTTGTATTGCTTATGTCACCAAATGTATGTTCATTTCCAAAAATAGCAGTAGTTAACTTACATACATTTCATTGGTTGTGATGAGATTTGTTGTTTTCATGACATCTTCTAATGGGCAAGCTAAGGCCAGAGCGGAGGCAGAGAGAAGGAGGCAGAGTGAAGTCAAGTGGAACAGGTGGCCAAGGGCTATCCTAGGGCAATGGATGTGGGTTCATTTGTTTGTTTTCCACAGTTTTGGTTTGTTGTAAAGCTGAAAAGAATGGACCAGATCTGGACATATTTATTCTATGATTTATTTATTTGAAAGGCAGAGTTACAAAAATCGAGAGAGGAAAAGAGAGAGAGAAACAGATCTTCCATCCTCTAGTTTACTCCCCAGATGGCTGCATTGGTTTTGGGGCTGGGGCTAGACAGAAGAAGCCTGGAGCCAGGAACTCCATACAGGCTTCCAATGTGGGTGGCATGGCCTAACATTTAGGCCATCTTGTGCTGCTTTCCTGAATTCATTGTTTGAGGACTGAATTGGAAATAGAACAGCCAGGACTCAAACCATTCTCAAATGGTGGCTTAAAGCCCTGTCCCATGGTGGCCCTAACCTGAACATTTATTATCATTGTTGTTGTTGTTTTATGATACAGTTACATAGGCTCTGGGATTTCTCATCCCCTTTCCCATCTTCCCTCCCCACCTCGATTTGTCCTCTAGTTTTACAATGGGTGGTCCTTCACAAGCAGTCATAAGACCATCATGCTGTTAACTTCTGGGGAAAGAGGGGGTGATAGTCTTTAGGTGTAGGTGTTGGAGGAAGCAGAAGGAATAGGTGAAATGGGGGCTATGTTGGTAGGGAGAGGTTCAGAACGGTTCTGGTGGAATTTGGGAGCAAGGCAGCTGGTGGTAGAGCTGATGGCAGCAGCATGAATGCTGCTGCTTGGACGTGGGTAAAGGAACCGCGGGCACACTGGCTTGATGACCTTTTTGTTTCTGTATGAAGAGGGAAGGGGCATTCATTAAGTGAAGCTGTGAGAGATGGAGGTTCCAACAGCTCCTGTGCACAGGAGGGGCTGGGCGCAGGTGACACTGGGGCTAGGGTGTGGTATGTGTGCCATCCTCACTCTCCTTCACAAGCTCCACAGCCTCAATTGGGAGCAGACGGAGTGCAGGAAGGGATGGGATTTAGAAAGAGGGCACTTTCTCCTTCAGTGGCAGGCACGGTAACATGTGGGATGGAGGGAGAGAACATCTCATTTTGTCTGAGTCTGATCTCAAGAATTCCCAAGAAGCCCATCCAGCCTGTAATTCTCTCTAAAACCTCCCTCATTCAGTTCAATAATATCTTCCCCTAGGAGCCTAAGTAGGTCTTTGTTTCCTTCAAATCCGGGTCATTGTCTTCTGTTAAAGCAAGTATCTCAAGAAGGGTGGCACAGCAAAGCATGCCTGCCCTGGCACCCTGGCATCATGGGTCAGTTCCTTCTTGGGGGAGGGCAGAGCATATGTCAGGGGAGGAAGGAGGGGCTGGAACCGCAGTGCTAAGCCAGGGGCTGGACTCTGAGGAAATCAGAGGAGACTGGGAGCTGTGAACAGAAATGGCTTCTCAGCTGTCAGTACTCACTTCCAGGTTCCCAAAGGGAGTGCCCAGGCCTGGGTAGAGTCAGTTCGGCAAGACCTTGTACCTTAAAGGGCATTTGGCTATTGTGTACCCTCTTATGGTCAGCTTATACTCTGAGGCATGTTCACATTTAGTCCTATGGGAGGCAAACACAAGGAAACACAGGAGACAGTAGGAAAGACACGCTGTTTTTGGGTGTGGAAAAGGATGTCCCTGGCACCTTCTGTCAACAGAGCAATGCGAGAAGCAGAATTAGCACCGTCTCTTGAAAGGCAAAGCGGGGAAATGAGAACACATAGCATGCAATCCACAAGTTCCTTGAGGGCTGGTAAGCCTCTTTGGGAGGGCTACCCTAAAAAGAATGCGCAGCTTGCTAGGGTTAGAGCTCTGTTTAATATCAAAGGAAACCTTTCTCATCTTTGAAAAAAAAAATGTATAAAGAGAGCCTGCAATCCCCTGTGCCTCAGATTTATGTTTTCCAAATGTGGACATCTATTTCTCCATGTGCTCGATATCTTTTTAATGGACTACAAATATTTGAAATGTGTAAACACCATGGGACGATGAGCATTTTCAGTGTGGCAGGATGGAGCTGGATTAGGAGAACTAGGGTGTTGTTATAGGGGTGAGCTCTGAGACGAGATGTCCCAGCAGACCAAGTTGCTGGACCGCAGCCCACTCTCAGGGTAGACAACGTGAAACCCTCTTGCCTCTGAACTGTTGAATCGCCAAGACAAAAGCAGGCAGCATCTTTCTCAGAGCTCCTCTGTCTGTCTGTCAGTACTGAACTACTTCCTGGGGGAAGTGGGGTCAAGAATGTCTTGGACAGCCTCCTCCAATCATCCCAGCACACAGTTCCCTGCTTCTACTCCAGTGCTTCCCTAAGGACAATGAACAGGTCTAAAGTCAAGCACTGATATGATCAACAAGGATTGCTCATTCCAAATATAGCGCTGTGTTTCCAGTCACAGGCACTGCTGGGGTCTTCTCAGGGTTCCGCTGCATGGACAAAGACTATTCTGTCTGCCCTTTAACCTGATACACAATGGAAGCAGATAAACCACATGATGTTCTCGATAGGATTCAAACAGATATTAAAATATCTCTTTCACACAGAAAGCCCTTGATGAATCTCAACTCTCTTCCTTGTCATAGCAGCAATTGACAAAAATCATGTCTTGTTTTTCCTAAGGCTGGTTTATATTTTTGTGCATGTGTCCACATTAGAGACTTGAGAGCTGGAATGAAAGCTCACGGATTTCAGCGGTGGATGTTCCAGGTATAGTCACTAATTCCTGTTGGAGGTGGCAGGATGGCACCGTGGTGAGAACACAGCTTCTGGAGCCAGCCTGACTGGCTTGGAACATAGGATTCACCCCCTTTTTAATCACATCACCATGCCACAGTTCTTTGTACCTTGACTTCTTTATTGCAAAGTGGGGAGATTGGTACCAATGGCATTTGCCTTCTAAAGTGGTCCTGAATATTATGTAAGTTAATATTCATAAAACTTGCAGTGCTTGGCATCAGATAATGTGGTAACTATTGTTACTATTTCTTAGTGAGTACATGTTAGGCAGAATAGTGTCCAATAAGTATTTAGCTGTTGTCTTCAGCTTTGTAAAACGTGAACCAAGTTCTCTGATGCAACAACCTACGTTTCAGTTTCTTCAGAATAATTCCAGACTCAGAATAATTTCTGGGATCCAAACTGGGAACTCTTATCAGTGGGTAAGAAAGCAACAAAAGACTACAGAAGGTGGTGGCCCCATTTTAACACCTTGGCCAAGGCTCCCATGCATCTCTCAGGTACCATAAGGCACAATTACAAACTGTTTGGCCAGCCCAGAAAATAAAGATAATAAATTGATTAGCTGTATTTAAAATTTGGGCTGTTTTACAAGAAACTCTGAACTTCCCATGCCCCAAATAGAGTATCTACAGTTCTGGGTGTGGGTTCCTGTATGGAGACAATAAATCTGTGTTAATTCCCTATTCTAGAATGCACATTTCTATTTCCTTTTTTCATAGTCCCTAACACTCTTATTAAACATATCAGGCCCACTTTACTTGTTAATGCTATTGCCTCATCCCTGTTGATTTTTGAATTTGCAAAACCTACTATAACTTGCTATAATAGAAATATTGCTAAAATGCAGGGCAGGTGGACCACATAACATGGACAGAGATCCTGTTCATTTAGTCTTGATTCGTGAATGTCCCTCAGCACTTAAACAGGATTTTTTTTTTTTCACAGAGACCGTCATGAGCATTTCCAAGTAGAGTTAATTTCTGTTCCTCAGATATGTCTCCTTGATGCCTGACACTGGCAATTACTATCAGAAAATATCCACCATCAATTAGAGATCATCAAGAAGTAGCACTTGAGAGAGTCACTCCACTCTAGCTTGCCACATGCAAAGTTGCACAAAAATAGATTTCAGTATAGTTTTGCCAATTATTATGGTTTTGCATAATGCTTCTGTAAACAACAACTTTGTTGAATAGCGGAGAATGAGATAAAGGCATTTAAAATCTAACTGTAGGCACATCCTTTAGAGTTGGGCATTTGAAGTATGGTACATAGCTCCTCTTTCTGGAATTAAGATGGCTGATTGATCTCACGTACTTCCACGAGGATGGGAAATCTCAAATACACGTGTTGAGTCCCACGAAACCATCTCAGCATGCTTGCGGCACCTTCTGTGACAAGCCATGAAGTGGAGAGCACTTCTCTTCTGCAATCCTTGGTGCTCTGAGGGTGTCCGATAATTGAGATTTTGCCTAGGCCTGGAGGTCTGTGCCAAGTGTGACCAGAGGCGGTCAGCCAGCAAAAACCTTTCACCTTCACTGGCCCTCATGGAGAAGGATTCAGGAACCCCATGTTTCCCGGAGGCTTCTGGACCAAGTGGAACCACCTGGATCGGGTGGTGCTCAGCAGTGTGCCAGGCAATGCAAGTGGTGAGGCATGCTTCTTTATCAGCACGGCTGTATGCTAATGTAACTGTCACATTAAATATTTGCTGCTGCGGCTCACTTAGTGACTGTCATAAAAGTGTGGCAATATCTGGCATTTTAAATGTTTGCGGTGCTTAATGTTCAGCTTGCTATTGTAAATAGGCCACACATTTAGAACTAATTACATACAGGCTATGATAGCAGGTGTATTTTTTACAACTATCTGAGCTGTGATCAGCACGTGTAATCACAAAGCCGGGAAAGAAATAAGCCGTGGCAGCAGCACCTTCATGTTGAAAGCAAGGGCTTGTCCTGGCATGTTCTGAAGTCCTAAGAGTTTTTTTTTTGTTTGTTTGTTTTTTTGTAACAGAAAGTGGAGATGATTAATCAGAAGCAAATATAATTATGAAAGAGCTTGGATTTGGCTGTTTGTGTTTACATCCACAGAGAAACACAAATCTTTAAAGTTTTATCTGGTTCAGTAAGTACCACAAATGCACAACTTGGAAGTAATACATATATATACATACATATATATATATATTTTTTTTCACTTCCTTTGAGGCTCGGGGAAGAAGAAAGTCGCTGTCTTTTGAGCCTCGGTGATGCATTGTTCCTTGCCTGTGATTTTTTTGGTTGAAGCCGAGTTAGAAATTGGTTATTACATTAAAGGAGACGTTAGTCATCCTGCTCAGCAAGGCCTCTTACGTGGACTGCAATCCTGATACTTTTCCAAAGCCCCATGTTAGAAACAAGAAATCAAAGAAACTTCTGGAAAGTGGCTGCAGAATCAGGAGCCCTAATTTGGTGTCAATGGCCTTCCTTAAGGCTATTTATGGGTTTGGAGGCAAGGGGGGATATCAATCCTCCCTTCCCCATGCATGCAAAATATTATAGCTTATCTTCCTCCAGGGAGAAGTTCTAGAACTTTCTTCAGAGCCCAGGTAAAAATATTAAGTATTACAAAGTTGGAGCTGATAGAGGCCATGGAAGCATGAAGAAGTGGTCCTCAGGGAGACCCTCAGGGTGGCTGTGGTGGAGAGCAGGCCAAGGCAAAGCAGCCTGGCACAGGAGGGCAGAGATCTCCGAGGCGTTTGCTGCCAGTATGTAGGAGACTCCTGGTGTCCGGAGGGCGCTGGAAGGAGCTGCATTTTCCCCCTTTGTCTCAAGTCTGGTACTTGTAGGAGAGGATGCAAGGTGATGAAGCTGGGCCAGGGCCAGCCTGGGAGAACAGTGTCTTCCTGGCTGCGAGGAGGCTCACTCTGTAGCCCAGCTGCAGTGGGAAAGCTGACTGTGAGGGGCCACACCTGGCATCCAGACAGCTGGAGAGCGCATCCAAAGCTTAGGGTTCCCCAGGAGGGTGTAGGAGGCAGGCACGGAGCTCTGAGACACGGCTCAGCCTGGCTCACCAAGGCTGGCGGGAGAGGCAAGGCACCCTATAGAAGATGGAGCAGCTTGGATCCCCATGTGTCCCAGAATCCATGTTCTTTTTTTTTTCTTCACAATTCTTCTCTCCTTTTCCCTTGCTTCGCCTGGAAAGCCTGCCTAGCTAAATACAGGTGTTCAATGCCTGTAACTTCCCTAACTCACTTCTCTACCCTCTTTTGCCTGTTTCTTTCTATCCCCATATGTACTCTGTCTGTTTCTCCTTTGTTTTTATTATTATCTCAAACTAACATCTGAAGCTGGGTATTTTATTTATGTTTATTCTTTGGGTTTTCCAGGGCTCTTTTATTATCAAATGTAATTCTTTCTCCTCTTCTGCTGGACTCCAGCTGCACAGTCACCTCCAGGAAGCCATCATCAAGGAACTGGTCAGGGGCTGGCACCGTGCAGTGTATCACGTTGCATTTGAAAACCCACATCTATATCAGAATGTCTGGGAGCCAGTTCTATGTTCTCTGCTTTCCATTCACCTCCCTGCTAATGGGTGTGGGAGGCAGGAGATGATGAGTCCCTAAACAGGGTACTAATGTACCCAAATAAGAGATCAGACAGGGTTCTGGTTTCCCGGCTTCCCCCTGGCTTTAGATGGCTGCTGTAGGCATTCCGGAACTAGGTAGATCTTCCTCTCCCCTTCTTTTCCTCACGTTGCAATTCAAATCAATTAATCTTTTTAAAAAACGAATTGGGTATTTGAGAGGACTTCAACATGTTTATGAAAAATGGGATTAAAAGCTACATTATTTTTGCACAAGCATTTTTGAAACCCCAGCAGAGCTGTTTTTTATATTATACGTTTCCAGGAACTTTCTGAAAACCCGTTTAGTGGAGGCGTATCACCGTTGGAGCCTTTGTCCCGGGCCCTGGGCCCTGTGTCTGGCACTTGCTTGGGCTGCGACAGCGTCCTGGCCGTTTGCGGGGACAGATCACAGCCGCTGTTTGGATACGGCTCCCACCCTCAGCCTGCTTTGAGGCAGAAATCCGCTTTGATCTGTGTGCGGGCCTGGGAGGTTATGGCCCTAATTAATTCAGGCATAACAATCTGAATTTCCTTTTCATTCAGAGAAAAGCATAATCATTTCAAAGCTCTCATAATGCCGAAGTTCTTAAAAAATCCAATTGAATTTTGTTTTCATAAGTCTGCTCAGGGTGATTTCTGGACAGCACGGAAACAAAAAGATAATGAAAAATGTTTCTTTTAAATTGCTGAAAATTATTCCTGTTAGAAGCAGAGTTCTTGTCATCAGGCAGGATTTTAGCAGAAAAGAACGACAATTTATAATAGGCAGAGGAGTGTCAGCAAACTCTTCATGAGAGTCCCGGGTTTGTCACATGCATTCACCGGCTTGCTCATCTCCGCTCTGCTATGGAAATGTCACAGGAACTGAAGAAAAATAAAAGTGTGAGGGAGACCGTGGATATGAAAGTACTTTGTAAACAGCAACGTGCTTTGTAAATGTGACATATTATTACAGCTTGACTTCGGCAGTTTCCTTCCCCATGGTTAGAAATTATTAGAGGTCCCCTGACTCCTGTCAGACTCCTTTTTAATGATCTTTAAGCCTCATTCCTAAAGGCAGGACAGTGGTACTGGCAGGAAAAGTGCTTAATAATTTGTTTATGGTAAAATGCTATCCTAATTAGCAGATCTCATTAATTTCAATAAGGCATCACTCCAGCGCTTCCTCTGCCCCCCACCGCCAGTCAGTGGGCAAGCCCCATTGCCTTTCCCGATGAGATTCACCTCGTCCTGTTTGCTTTGTCCTCATTGCTACTACCTGAGTTGGTGACCTCTCCATCACCTGAGCAACAGCCACTCGTGGCCATGGGCACTTGCCCCCTCCCTGGCAGCCAAGAGAGTCTTTCATAAATGTGTTGTATCACCTCGAGCTTCACGCCCTGTAGTGTGTGTGGATGGTCCCACAAGCTCCAGCCCTGATTGCCCTCCACCTCTCCTTACAGCAGCTCTGTCTCCCACACTGGTGTTCTTTGCCAGGGGTTCAGGGACTCCAAACGTCATTGCACCTTAGCCTTGGCCTGTGCGGTTCCTTCTACCCGGAATGCTGTTCCCCAGAGCTCTGCATGAGCTGGCTGCTCGCAGTCCCTCCTTCACCTCCAGTGTTTCTTCCACCTGCTAGAGTGCTCTGCCCATCCCACCAGCCTCCGTTACCTTGCGTCCACCTCTGACTTCCTAAGATGGCCTCATTTGTGTAAGAGCTTACCTGCTGGACATCTTTCCTACGCAGGCGGGGACTGTTGTGTCTGCACAGCCTGTCCCGTAAGGGACTGATTGAAAAAACGAGCACCGACAAAGGCAGGGACTGTTGAATGAGGTTGGGTCAGGGAATGGATGTTATATCAAAGACGTGGTTAATCAGAAGTTTATAAAGCTCACGGAAAATTAGTACCGATGAAAAATTGCATGTATTTAAAAATATTTTGCATGGGAGCCACGGCAGCGCTGCCATTTCATACCAGCACCGGTTCAAGTCCACTCCTGATGCAGCTTTCCCCTGATGGGCCGGGGAAAGCAGTGGAAGATGGCCTAATTGAGCTGCTGCTCCCTCGGAGATCCTGACGGAGCTCCTGGCTCCTGCTTTGCTCTAGTTCAACATCGGCTGTTGCAGCCAACTGGACAGAGAAGCCCTGCGTGGAACACCTCTTTCTCTCTCTACTTCTGATGTTCTCTGTCTGAAAATCTACCTTTCCAATAAATACATCTCTAAAACTCTTTTTGCAAACAAAAACAGGCTCATGTTTTCTTTTTGATTTGTTTATTTTCATTGGAAAGGCAGATACACCGAGAGAGGGAGATGCAGAGAGAATGATCTTCTGTCTACTGGTTTACTCCCCAAGTGGCCACAATGGCTGGAGCTGAGCTGATCCAAAACCAGGAGCTAGGAGCTTCCTCCAGGTCTCCCATGCAGGTGCAGGGTCTCAAGGTTTTGTGCTGTCTTCTGCTTTCCCAGGACGCAAGCAGGGAGCTGGATGGGAAGTGGAGCAGCTGGGACACAATCTGGTGCCCATATGGGATTCCATCAGATGCAAGGTGAGGATTTAGCCACTAGGCTATTGCGCTGGACCCCATAGGCTCATATTTTCTATTTTCACCAACTTTTATAAGTACGCTCTTATGCTGACATAGTACGACAACTAATACAATTCAAATAAATGGACAGAAGTAGTCAGAATGTCTTTCAGTAATCAAACAAGTAAATTCAATCATGGAAGTGACTCAAATGCTGTAGAAGTCAATGGTTTTCAATATCTCTTTGCCAAACTGTTCTTAATTGCTTGTGATACTTTTAATCCTCTATTTTTTTATCAACATTTTGCTGAAGGGAAAACTACAGAACATAGATCATGTAAGTTTATCAAAAAGCAATGGTTCCTTGGGAAAAAAAACCTAATACTTACTCTAAAAGGGTTAAGACTGTGATTTGTTCTTTTCTACGCTCTATTTGCTTATTGTGGGACGTGCCGTCTCATGGTAAGGTGTTCATCCTGCAGATAGTTTCTTGTGTGCCTTTGTGTACCAAGGCCGCAGGTTGACTCCAGAAAGCCCACGGCGACAGGCGGATGGCACCCCCTCTCGGAAGAGCTAGCAAACAAATTCCCCTCTCTTGCAATTTAGGGGGAACGCATTTGCTACTTCCATGGATCCTCAGGGAAATCAGAAAGTAACGGTGGATCGGTCTACAGGTATTTTAAGAAAAGTCTCCAGTTGTCATAAAAGCCCAGAATGAGAACAACCTGGGAGAAGACAGGGCAGGCTGGGTCAGATGTTCTGAAATTGGACTTTTCAGGATGTGAGGAAAGCCTTGCTCCCAATATAAACCTGCCAAGAAGTCAGTGAGAAAGTTTGGGTAAATCGAGAGTCTCAGACTCAGCGGGGTCCATGTCTGAAACCAGATTTGGGCCTTTTCGTGTTGGCATCCAGTCATAGCTAAAAGGATGCTTAGCAGAAAAATGCATGCGTTGACAGAGTTGGGATTAGATGGCAAATAACTGGAAAGAAACTGATTTCGTTGTTTCAGAATGGCTTAGAAACAGTTGGGCCCAGTTTAATTCAAAATTAACATTGGTAAAATGGTTAAGTAAAATGAAATACTCCTAGACTTGGGGAAAAAAAAAGATTTAACTGAAATGTACTTGGAGTTCTATTAGATTTCTATCCTTGGTTGACAGAGACATAAAGCTGGGTGCACCTGCAAGGGCTTTAAATTTTAAGATGATTACAAAATATGGAAATGTTTAAAGAAGAGGCTGTCTTTCTCTTGACGTTTCTAATTTCTGGTAAGCATTCAAGCATACTTCTCATGTAAGAATCGGACGTCATAAAATTTCAGAGCTGGAAGGAATCCTTGAGGTGTTTAGTTCTTTCCTCAGAGGTGAAAATTCAGACTCAAAGAGGGTCGTGTGGGCCTCGGCTGCGTTGTGAAGCTCCCTTCCATGGAGAGTGGCTGTCCTATTGGGACCCATTCATTCCAGGTTTCATTGCTTGCTCTGGACAGCCATGTGCACAAAGCCCATGGAAACAGAAATCAGAACTGGACTCTGGTTTGCGGCGATGCTGCCCAAGGCTCTGCGATGGGATGAAGCGTTAGTCAACGTGTTCTCTGAGTGTGAAAGTCCCGTCACACGCGGCAAGAAGGATCCCTTTCAGCCTTCAATTAGAAGAGGCACGTCTTGCTCTCGGTCCTTTCTCTCCTCCGCCCCATCCTTTTATTTTCAAATATGGAAGGTACACAGCTACAAATTTTCATATTGGCTTTCTCCCCTTGTATCCGCACTCAGAGTGGCATGAATAGAAATGAGGATTTACAAGGCACGGAGGAGGAATTTTGCCAGGGAAGAATCAGGAAGTGTTGTCTGAGTGGTGATATCCCAGTCCAGCCCTTCGAAAATACTTAGGGCTTACCTCATTGCATGTTTTCTTTTTAAAAATTGCTTAACTACTTGAGGTGAATATGCTCTTTGTCTCCAACAAACACATTGCTTGCAACGATGTCTCTGAAGGATGCACAGTCTCCAGTTTCTACAAGCCAAGAAGAAACGGAGCTTGTTGGTCCTTGGGAGGCAAATGTGCAGGGAGTGGAATTAGTAATCCACAGCCATAGCCCCTTCCAGGCAGTTTCAGCTCTTCTGGACCTGGGCCTGAGAAAAAAATTATTTGAATTCTCCTTTGAGACACTGTTAAAATTTTATTTTATTAATTAGTGTCCACTTAAATTTAAGTCAATAAATACCCAGGGAAATTAGTCTTGCTCTGAAATCAGAGTGCTACATAAGGATGATAATAAAACAATATAGTATTTAATCAATATGATGTTTACTGCCCCCCAAAATGCTCACCACATCCATCGCCTAATGGATTTCTTTACCTATTTCTTACAGAATACTTCACCATTTGAGTTTTTTTGATGAAAAAATGAAGATTTACCATTTTCCTTGATATTCCAATGATGATAAAAACATTAACATTCCAAAGAACTTAGTAGGTACTCATTACTGCTAATACTAACAATACTGCACTTATTTGATTTAAATTAGGAACAACAAAAGAAGCTTCTATTTTTGATGAACATGATCTGTCTGACATTTTTCATTTAGTGTTCAAAAGGGAGTGGGCAGAGTCATTTGGGCGTCAGAGTTCAGCTGGATGAGACACATTTCACGTGTGGAATGGGTCAAGATCAGAGAGCATCTCCCTTTCCTGTGGCTTAGAAAGCAAGTTGTTAATATAGCTATTCTCTCTGGCATTTAGATCATGAATTTTGCACAGACCCACATCAAGGAGGAGAGCGGCCCTTTATATGTTAGATTTGCAGAATGACTTCAGATGTTTTGACTAGATAGCTGCAGCAGAGAATGGAAAGTGTGCAAGAGATGTGTTCCCGCGTTGCCTTCCGCGACCCGCTGGACTCTGTGATTGCTGCTTATCCACTGCAGTGTCGTGCTGCGATCCTCACCCGGTGAGGCCTGGCTCTGTTATTCTCCTTTCAGATCTCGTGAATGGTTAGTTGACTCGCGTTACACTTCACGAAAATCAGTAATGTTTTCCATCAGAGTATCTTCTTTCGAAAGTTGGAAGAAAGAGTTGGTGAGAATGATCTTTCTGGAAAAATGGAATATTTTTCATATGAAGATTCTGCACAGAAATACTTGCTCACGACTACATGTAAAAGAGTTTGAGGTCATCTTGCCATCCTCACTATTGATGGAAAGCATCTGAACTCTCTAGACTTTTGCCCTCCGAGGTTGCTGTGGCACGTACACATGCTGTTGGCAAAGACACTTACTAGAGAAATAGTCCTGAGATCCTGGGACACTGGCTTCTTTTTTTATTATTATTATTGTTAATAACATTGTATTATGTGATGCAGTTTTATAGGCACTGGGTTTCCCCCCACCCCTCCCACAACCCTAGCCCCATGGTGGATTCCTCCACCTTGCTGCATAACCACAATTCAAGTTCAATTTGGGATTCCTTCATTGCAAGCATATACCTAGCATAGAGTCCAGCATCTTATTGTCCAGATAAGTTCAGCGGCTTCTAGGGGAGACCTTCTCTGGTCTGAAGGTAGAGCTAACAGAGTATCATCCCTGTCAGTTAAAAGCCCCAACAAAACATCAGCAACAATATACAATGTTATGAAATTGATTGACATAGTATTGAGTAAACAATATGTTAAAAATAATGCAAGTTCAATTCTTCACAACACATGGGTTGAGACAGTATCAATGACAGGTTCAAAAACAAAACAAATAAACAAATAATTAAATAACAATTAAAAACAAAAAAACAAAATTACTGGTTAAATTAAGGCAAACATGTGGTATCTAGGCTTCTTGTCAGTTGTCTCTACTGAGCTCCTCAGGACAGAGTACCTGCTAGGAGAAGAAGATAAGGTGGATAAAAGGTGGCTTTTGTTTTCTTCATGCTTTCCCTCGTCTCTTCTAGCTATTCTTTTTACAGGTTTTTAAACTTATTTATTTGATAGAGAGAGAAAGACTTGGTTCACTCCAACTATGGCCAGGCCAGGTTGAAGTCAGGAGTCTGGAAAACAGTCTGGGTCTCCCATGTAGGTGTCGGGTGCTCAGGAGCAGGAGGGCCCAGCACGGTAGCCTAGTGGCTGTAGTCCTCACCTGGCTCCTGGCTTCAGAAAGACTCAGCTCCAGCCATTGCAGCCACTTGGGGAGTGAACCATTGGATGCAAGATCCTCCTCTTTATTTTTCCTCCTCTCTATATCTGACTTTGCAATAGAAAAACAAATATTTTTAAAACAATGTAATTATTTATTTTGGAATTCAGAGTTATAGGAGACAGAGAGGAGAGAGAAAGAGAGACAGAGAGAGGGAGAGAGGGAGAGAGAGAGAGAGAGAAGAGAAGAGAGAAATCTGCTTTTTCCAGGCCATTAGCAGGAGCTGGATTGGGAGTGGAATAGGCAGCACTTGAAATGGTGCCTATAAGGATTATTGGCTATTGCAGGTTGTGGCTTTATGTGGTGTGCCACAACACCGGTCCCAGAGACTGCTTTCTGATACAGACTTGAGCTGTGTCTAGAGATATTTCAAAAGTCTGCATCAGTCAGATTTTTTCAGATTAAGTAATGGTGCTGGTGAACCTGTGAGTTGGATAGAATGTAGCAGCCAGCATCGTCTAGATTCTCCAGGATGTTGACATGTAACCTGAGATTCCAAGATTATTACCTAGCATTTGCTATGGCAGGATTCATTGTTAATCAGCATCACCTCAAGCACACACACATCTGCACGTATGAGAAGTTATCCACCACAGCTACTGATGGCCTAACGGATCTCCGTGTCCGTGGTTCCAGCTGAATTCAGCACTGCACTCAACCTAGCTCACACCATCCTCTGAGGCGTCTGCACAGAGGTGCTGTGCTGGCCCCCAGCCCGGGGTGGGGTTTTACACACCTGGCAGTTTGTCTTCCCTAACTTCTGAGTTGGATGAGTAGGATATGTTGAATATTGGAGGGTGTGTATGTGTGAGAAAGAGATTTTTTTTTTTGTGAACTTAATACTTTTTAGGTATAATCTTTGAATTACTCTTCTTTCTAATTTATTTAGTTACTATTAATTTGTTTAGGAGAGACACACAGAGAGACAATGTGCTTCCATCCAGTTGTTCATCTCTCAAATACTCAGCGCAGCTAAAGTTGTGCCAGGCAGAAGCCAGGAGTCAAGAACCCAACTGGGGTGCCCCATGTGTGTGGGGCAGGAACAAAATATTTGCACTATCATCAGGTGCCTCCCCAAGGTTTACAATAGCAGCAAGTCAGAGTTAGCACTTGAACACTCGTACTCTGCATGGGATTTGAACATCTTACTTGGTGTCTTAGCTACAATACCAGGTGCTTACCTCATCAAACGTTCCTTTTCTTTGAAGATCTATTTATTATTTATTTGAAGGGAAGAGTTACAGACAGAGAGGGAGAGGCAGAGAGAGAGGTCTTATATCTTCTGGTTCACTCTCCAGATGGCTGCAATGACCAGGGTTGGTTCAGGCTAAAGCCAGGAATTTCTTCTAAGTCTCCCAAGTGGGCACTGGGAGCCCAAGTACTTGATCCATATTCTGCTGCCTTCCCAGGTGCATTAGCAGGGAGCTGAATCGGATGTAGAACATGTGGACTCATGGAATGCTGACTCCAGAGGCGGGAGCTTAATCCAATGTGCCACAGTGCCGATGCCAAGGACTCTTCTTCATTGAGCAGGAAAACAAAGCCCACATTCTGACACAGATATTATAGTCCCGGGCTTCTTTCTCTTTAAATCCTTTTAAAAGTCATTTCCTAACAGCTTCAGTTATGTTTAGATACATAACATTTGGCATTTTCCCATAGACTGGAAAGCTCTAAGCGGAGAGGACCTGTGATGCAGTCCTTGAACCTGGCAGAGTGACATGCACAGAGCAAAGCATCCACAAATCTTGCCAAGTGAGCCATCACACATGGAGTCTCTCCCTCGCTTCCTTGAGGTGTGACTACCATTGCTTCACTTCAAAGGTCCCCAATCCCCTAATGGGGAATAGCAAGCACTGATTATTCTCTTTCCTAGAAACCAAATCCCCCCACATTTAAAGTGCTTATTTAAATCTAATGAGTGTCTCACCTGTTTGGCAGAGGATTCCACTGCGACTGAGGTCCCCGTCTATTCTGCTGCTCTTCTAGAACAATGGCTGGTGCAGAGTGTGCTCCATAAGTGTCAGACATAAATACACATGGACGACTGGATGGGTGAGTAACTGGAACATACCCACCTGCACATCTGCAGGGACTGTCATACGCTAACCCTCTGTCCCCATAGAGCAAGGATGTCACAGAGAATGGACAGCAGCAAACTGGGGGGACAGAGTGGAGGAAAAGTGGAATTGATTGAATGGGAAAATACCCTTATTAGCAAGTTTCAGACAGAGAAATTCTTTATTGCAATTCATCATAATATTTTCTTAGATAAGCTCTTGGTTCAATACTGGCTCAAATAACAAAGTGTGATCATGGGCAAATTATATAATCTTTTGGAAACTTTTTTCCTAATATGTAAATTTGAGATGCAAATAGTGCTTGCTTCATATGGCTATTTAGAAGATTAAACAAGGTAATACATGTAAAGTATGTAGTTTTGTGCCTGTGTACAAAACAAAGAGTAAGTACTCAATAAATTATTATTAAATAATAACATTTGAAGTCCATCAGTGGGCTAGCAGTGTCCCAGGACTCAATTAGTTTATAATTAAATATATTAAACAATGTCTTAGGCTCAACTTCAGTGGGAGGAATTAGTGCTCCACCTTAATAGCTGTAAAATTCTACATGGCTAAATAATGGAATCAAATGAATTGCTACAGTCAAAGCTGGATGCTGTAAGATCTGGACGGTTATATTACAAGGCACATTGTCACTACAGATTAAAACATGTCTATACTCCAAATATCACGATTGTATGATAAGATATTAGATGACCTTTAAAAATTTTTTGAACAAGAAAAAAAAATTCCGACACATAAAATAATAATTTAAAACACATCTACATCTATAATCTTATCAATGTTCAATATAAAACAATAGACTGAAAAAATGATGTAAAGATCTTTTTGAGCATTTGCTGAAAGTATATTAAATTCATTACTGTTACTTTTTTCTTCATGTGAAAGTAAATGTGATCTTTGAGTATAGTGTTTAAAAATATTTAGTCATATTGACGTGAAACAATTATTTATATATATATGTATGTATGGCAATTTAGATAATTTGCAGTGACAGGTAAGACCTAAATTACAGGAACCAGAAACCTAATTATTTCAAATTGAATAATCTTGCTAACCAGTGTCACTCATTGTAAGGGAACAAAGGCAATGGATTTCTAAAATGCTTTACCTCGATTAATAGCTGTTATAATTTCCTACAAATTGTATCAGAGTTTTTCTATAGCACATAGACTGCAAAAACTGCACATTTATTTCTTTACCTAATGCAAGAAAATGAATATTCTCTGCCCACTCGCTGACTTTCCATTTATGTGGGGGTCATTGGGGACACCCAGTCGATAATAATCAGCCTACAATTTTCTCATCACTCTTTAATTTGGGCACAAAAAGAAAAACAACACTATTAAGAAAAAAGATTCTCACATTTCAGGCCCTGTGATAGATGTAGAACGCATTTGCTCCACGTTGCTTGTGCGCTCATGACCTTGACAGGATAAAGACTTCACCAAGTGACCAGCTGCTTGTTTGTTCCTATTTTTCCTAAATATTTATATTAGTTATTTGAAAGTCAGTTATAGAGAAAGGAGACTTTCTCTCTTTCTCTTCCTCTTCTCAACACCGCCCGCCCCTCACACACACACACATACACCAGAGAGAAAGACACTCACTCCCTCACTCACTCACTCACTCACTCACTCACTCACTCACAGTTCTTCCATCTGCTGATTCGCTTCTCAGCTGAGTGCAACAGTCAGAGCTTGGACCAGGCCAAAGCCAGGAACCAGGAATTCTGTCTGGCTCTCCTATGTGGGTGGCAGGAACCCAAGCGCGTGAGCCATCCCCTGCTTCTCCAGGCATGTTAATTAGGACTTGAACTGGAAGTGGAGCAGGTAGGACTCAAAGCTGTGTCCATTGAGGTTCTGGTGTTACAGGAGGCAGCTTAACTCACTGCACCACAATGTGACCTCACCGTTTGTCCCTTCTTTCCCAAGTGGAGGGTTGCCATGATGTACTGTTAAGAGGAAAGGGGCTGGACATTGGAATTCTAGTGTCTCGTTTCTGCAGTATGCCAGGAAAGCAATCTCACCATGCTTCCTTTTCTAACCCAGAGCACTAAAGAAAGTCAGGATTTTCTGGAATGGCAGGAACAGCACCGATAGCTGCCTTTATTGTTACCGTATTTGTGCTCTTACCATTGCCCTGTCTTTTTGGAAAAGGGTATAAATGCAGGATATGGGTGAGAGCAAAAGTGAAATGCCACATATTTCGATTAGGAAGACTACCTTGGTTGTACCTGTATTTCATTTCATTCAAGACAATTCCAAGGAAGCACTACTCGTAATGATTCCGTATCACCATGCTGTCTGAGAACTTTAATGTTGGGAACGTTTATGCCGCACAATTCCTCAGCACCATCGCCTCTGTCTTTCTCTTTCTCTCTCATGTTCTTTCTTCATTCCCGACTGGCATATCCATTTAATAAAACAAACAAAAGAACAACGTAATACTTTTCAGATACTTCTCCATTCTCCTCTACTCAGCCCAGCAGGACTTGTCTGTATTCTGTGTTTTCAGTTCTTCACCACTATTTGCTTAAACAACCCTCTTTATCCTGCTCTCACTGATATCATTCCATTAAATTGACCCTTATTAAATTTGCCAATAATCTGTATCCGGCCAAAGACACTGGTCAATTTCCCATTCTTATCTTAGTCCTTCATCATCAGTTGTTGTTTTAAAATGTGTTTTCCTTGAAACACACTTCTCTAGCTTCTACCATGTCCATTTCTGGTTCTCCTGCTCTATGGTTTATTGGTGGACCCAGGCTCTGAACACAGCAAGCTCTCCCATCAGAACTCTACCAGCTCCAAGGACACCTCACACACTGATGGATCGCAGGTGTGTCTCTCTAGCTCCGCTCTCAACCTTTCATCCAAGCGCCTCCTTGTGGTTTTTCAGATACGCAGAACCAATAGAATAATGGATTAGAGGCCAACCCTCAGGATGGAGGGCATCTGCATTACCCAAAACCCACCAGTCCCACTGAAAACACCCTCACGAAACCATCCAGAACAATGTTTTATGAAATATCTAAGCCATGGCTCAGCCAAGTTGACACATATAATTGTCCCATTATTCAGTATTTTGTTATTGCTATCTAAGAGGTACAAAAAGGAGGCTGGCAAAAGGATTAAGGTTACAGATGAGAGGGTTGCTAGAGATGAAGGAGAGCTGTTAATTCCTTTCTGAAAACAAAGAGGACAGTGAAATCTGGTACATTCCTAAGATACAATCGTTGTAGTACATGTTCAAATTCAGGACGAATATCAGGGTCAAGAGCAGTCTGAACAGCCGTGGATCCGTGCTTACCCTGAAATACCACTCAGCTACGCAGGATCTTACAGGCCCTGGGCGCTTGTGAAAGCCTTTTCCTAGAACTGACAACTTGTCCCTGACACTCAAGGACCTCACTCCTCTTCCTGCCCTTTAGCCCTGACCATAGTTGGCAAATAGTCTTGTACTGCTTAGAATAATTTTCTGATAGTTCAACTCTTTAAAGTCCGCATGCCATAAGTAATCATTAACTCCACTCTCTCAATGATCCCAGCTTCAGACTATGCAACATAATTTCCTCTCACTCTTATCCAAAAGACGAAAGCAGTGAATACTGTCATCATCTTAAAGAACTTCTCTCAAATGATCCATTTTTATATCAGTCAGGAATTTTAAACACATGTGAGAATCAAATGCTATACTTACAGAGAAAGATCTAATTCTTTATTCCTTTTTTTATATCCTGTGATTGTTTCTGTCATCACAATTATTTTAAAAGCATCTGGGATTTAGTGCTTTAAAAAGACTCACCCCACCAGATTCAGATGCAGTATTCCAAATGGTACTTATTCACAGTTTTCCACGCTCTCTTCTTTATCCTACGACCACCCAAAAAGAACAGAATTTATAAAAGGGTAAAGAGAGAGTCCTTTCTAATTCTCCTGATATTTCAGTCTTGCTCACAAAAGAAATGTACAACCCACTTCCCACCTACTCTTTCCCAGTGGAGCAGGAAAGCTTACAGGATTGGTAGCAGCCTATAAGTCACTGTGCCACCTGCTAGCCAGAGGTGATGTCACAGATCTCTGAATGGCCTCCAAGCCTCCCTACCTTTGGGGTAGTGGTCTTGTTGATGGTGTACTTGGCGAGGGCCATGAGCACACGCTTGCTGCCCCCTGTCCCCAGCTTCTGAGGAGCCTCAGGCCTTGCTGTCTTGGATTCAGGCAAGGAGGACCTGGATGCTCCAGACTGTCCTCAGACCTAAGCTGTGTTCTTGGAAGAGAGGTCACCAGGAGCCCTGCTTTCGATGGGTTATTGACGTTTGTCCAGATTATTAAAGCAGTGCTTTCTTTTTTACGTGACCATCAGTGCTTGGCAGTGTGTATTACTGGGAAGACATGTGGGGCGAAAGAACAGAGGCAAAGGGCCTCACTTCCTACATAAGAACTGAAACAACTTAGAAACCAAAAGGAGCATTTGGTTTTTAGTTAGCTTTTTTTATGTCGGTTTTCTCTTGCTACCATAACCATAAATTCAGCGGCTCCAAACAGCACATTTATGAGTCAGAAGTCCAGATGCAGCTTGATTCAGCTGGCTCCCTGCTTGACATTTTTCAAGGGGAAATCAAGGTGTTAGGAGGACTGCCTTACATTATGGAGGCTCTGGGCGGGAGTCCGATTCCAGCATCACTCAAGTTGGCAGCAGAAGTCAGGACCATGAGGTGGTAGGGCTGAAGTTCTTCTGTTCCCTTAGCAACTGCCAGCCAGGGTTGTTCCCTCTTCAAGACCAACAATGACAGGTAGAGTTCTTCTTATGCTGGTATGTCCTGTTTCTTCTGCTGCATCTCTCTGCTTTCCTCTTCTTCATTTCAAGACTCAGGAGATTAAATGGGGCCCACTTGGATGACAGAAGATACTCTCCTTATTTTAAGTTGGCACATACTAACTTTACCTCCATCTACAACGACCTTTCACAGGATGCCTAGATTAGTGTTAAAATGAATAACCAGAGCATATGAAACACGAGATTAAAAACATGACAATTATTCCAATCACATAGCTCACTAATTTCTCATTATAATTCTAATAACCACTCATACTCTCGGTTCTGGCTAAGTTTTTGCTTTTGTCCGAATGTCAAAATACTTACTAAATGACACTTTAGGAGTCAATTACCTTCTACCATTCTCTAGTTGTTGCATTGGGCCAGTCTCTAAATCTCTCTGAGCTGAATAGGATTCCCATATTCTGTACCAGAGTACCAGAGCTCAATTCCCAGCCCTGGCTCCTGGCTCCAGCTCCATGCTACTGTAGACCCTGTGTGAGAGTGGATATGGTTTTAGTTGTTGGGTTCCTGACCCCATGGGAGATTCCTGGCTCCTGGCCTTGGCTCAGCCTGGCCCTTGTGTTAGCGAACCTGTGTACTCAATCTCTGCTTCTCTGCTTTGCAAATAAATATATAGCACTTTTCAAAGTGTTGGTGAAAAGTAGAATCAATAGATTTATCAATAGTTTATTTTTGTTAAAACGTTTAGAAATATATGGTGGGTGTTTGCCATGGTGGGTGAGACTTCACTTGGAATGGCTGCGCCAGGTATTGGAGTACCAGGAGTCGGCTTCTGGCTCTGCTTCCAGTTCCAGCTTCTTGCAGTGCATGTTCTGGAAGGTAGCAGATGACTCAAATAGTTGGGTTGCTGCCATGCATGTGGGAGATCTGGATACAGTGCCATCTCTTGGCTTCTGGCCTGCCCCTGACTATTTTAAGCATTTGGGGAATGAAAAAGTGGATAGGCACTCTTTCTATATATATTTCTGCCCCTCTGCCTCTCTCTCTCTCCTCTGCTTCTTTCAATCTCTTTCTCTCTCTCTCTGTCTGCCTTTCCAATGAAGAAATTTTAAAATCCATGCACATAAGGGCCTTCAAAAAATTAATAGAAAATTTATGTTCTGAAAAAAGATGTGCACAGATACCAAAGCTTTCTGCACCAAAACAAATGTTACATTTTATACAAAACTCTTTACTTCCTATAGTAGAAGTTGTATATTCTGTTCTACAGAATACTGAGTGAAAAATCTGTTGTGAATGAAATTCAAAACTACAAACTGAAATGCAAGTATTTATTGCATTTTCTTGTGTTTTAAACAAAAATGTGTTTAAAGCTCACAAAGAAAATTTTCTAAACTAGCGTTTGCCTTGTCCAGCTATGGCAGAGATCCTGGTCTGCTTGTTAGCTGGAGCACCTTGGGAATGTCATTTTGTTTTTCAGAGCCTTTCTTTTGTTTTCTGTGAATCAATATGTTTGACAAAAGGATCTCCAACGTGCCACTCAGCTTTGAAATACTATGCTTTTATTTTATGTTCTAGAACATAAGTTGCACTAGCAATCAGAGTTGTAAGCTTGCTATTTATAGTAAGCTCCACACAAGATGACTGTAAAATGCCCAAGACAATCTCATAATGCTGGACTAAAAGTCTCTTCCAGGATAACCTGGAATCTCTCCATCCCGGCTACTTCACAGTTGTTTCTCACTATCTCAAGCATTTCTTCACCCCTACTTCCAAAATATTTGGCTATTGAAGAGGTTCAGTTTGAAAATTCATATTGGTTAATCAACTAGTTGTCATTCTGTTTCAAAAAATATAAAATATATTTCACTAATAAAGATTGTTTCTGAATTCAATCTCAAAAAAAAACCAAACATGAATGTAAAATCTCATTCAATTTCTTAATTATAGAATTTTTTTTCTTTCCCTAAGAATTTTGTTTTATTTCAGATGAGCCATGAAGATTTAATAGCAAAGTTCCTCAGTCATAGTCTCTAGTCCCCCAAGAATGCATTCAGTTTTCTAAGTGCTACCCTTTTCTTCTTTCTGGTTCTGAAATAAAGACTATTTTTATAAACTTCAGTTTTGAACTTTAAGAAGGAAACACTTTTTTTTTCTCCAAGTCTTCTTTACGGAGATTTTTGCTTGTGATGCTCATCCTATTACAGCACTAGTGAAGGACACTGGGGGAATGGGATCATGAATTTGCAAGTCACTTTCCTTTGACTGGCACCTTGGACCTTGGACAGTCTGGCTCCCTGCAAGGATCCTGCCCCAGGGAGGGAGGTACTGGGGGTAGGAGGGCGGGAAAATAATAGGGTCTGCTGAGTGTGAGCGCGAGTCCCTGTCACATTTGAGTTAGTGCTTCTTAAAGAGGGGAAAATGAGTTATTTTGACCACACTGTGGTGGTCAACCAGTCTTCACTTAAAGAAAATAATTTTCTTTGCCATAGTAATCTCCAAGGTTGTTGTAGCTGGCTGGAATGGAAGTTTCACAAGATAAATGTGGCGTTCTGTGTGTTCAGCTCTAATCAGTTGCATATGTGGGGTGATTTCAACCTCATGGCTCAAGAGCAGGGTTGGAATGCAAGTGTTCGAGAGACTCAAGGGCAGAGTAGGGCAGGACTACACACAGCTGTTTATCCAGAGGTTGCCAGTTGTATCCTGGCTGGTGTTAAGGGAAGAGGTGTAGACTTAGCCCAGATAAGAAGGCAGGAGAGATGTGCTGACTGTGAACAAAGAAAGAGAAGGATGTGAAAGCAGTAAAACAATAGCAGACCTTGAACTTGTTCTCTGAAATGCAGGTGCCAGGTGAGAAAATTAGGGTGGGGTATGGGGCACTAGTTGATTCATTCATTCCACATATTGGGCACCCATGTTGGGTTCAGGACTGTGTTAGTTGCTGGTGGTACAACAATGAGCAACTTGGACATTGTTACAGGTCTTAAGGAGCTTATGCTCTATGAGGAAGCCAGTGTAGAGTCCACTCATGTACTACTTACATTGATTGTTTCCTTCCTCTGAAAGAAACTCACCTGCTGACCTATGTTCTCCCAGTCCTCCCAGTATGTATCTGCGAGCACCAAGTGCTCATGGCCAAAATATGACACTCCTGCGGGGTCTGCCCTACTGTGGTTCTTCCATGGCAGAGGCTATGGGTCTAGGAAAGCAGTTTTCGATTTCCTCAGTTGGAAAGATTTTTGGCAGTTGGAATATTACTGTGGGATAGTCTAGGACTGTGTCAGACTAGGAAAGAATCGGACAGAATCGGGAAGTCAGTTCTGGCAACTTTCTATCCATCTCTACTGTTACTCACCAAACGCCATCCTTCAAAGGTTTCTATTGAGGGTGTAGGTGGTAAAGTGGCTGAGCCATTACTTGAGACACCCACATCTCATTTCAGAGCTCCTGAATCTAAGTCCCAGTTCTACTTCCTATCTAGCATCCTGCCATGGCACATACTGGGAAGCAGCAGGTAATGGATGAAGTTTTTGAGTTCTACTTGGGTTCTTATCATCCGTGTGGAAATCCTGGATTGAACTGCTAGCTCTCAATTTCTGCTTATTTCAGCCCCAGCTGTTCCAGGTATTTGGGGAGCAAATAAACAGATGGAAAATCTCCCTCTTTCTTCCTCTGTGGCTTTGCATTTTAAGTAAGAATATATAAATAAAATGAAAAATGTTGAGACGTTGCTACTGAGCACATTGTTCATACTGTCTTTCTGGATCAGACACCCTAAATTCAAGTCTACGCTTTTATTTTCCATGTCACTTATTTCTAGGTGTTTGGAGGCAATAGGAAACAGCTGATAACTGTATTCAGCCCAAGTTGTCACCGGAGTAAGAGTAAATGCTCCTCTCTTTAACAGATGTTAATATTTCTGTGGCCTAAATGAGTTAGCAATGATGGTACAAGACCGGGAAAAGCCAGAGGGCTTTGGACTCAGTTGTTTGTTATTCCAAAAATACACTGTGCTGCCCCAGGCGGGTTCTCACACATCTATGACCAGTGGGATAGAAGGTAGAGATATTTGGGACCAGTAGGGTAAAGCTGCTCGCTTTGTACACATGAAAAATCCCTACTTAGGGTGGGACTTTCCAGTAGATATACTACCAAGCCAAAGTCAAGTTCTGGCACACGTTCCACAGCATGCTTTTCATTCTGAACCAAGTAAGTGCACGTCTGGCATCATGTTTCTCCGTTCCTCTCACATCTAAGAGTGTGACTTTTTAAGAGGAATTTGTGGATCAAACGGTGGAGTCGGAGTCTACCCACTGCCATTTGTTGTTTTTGTTAACTGTTGTCATTAGCTTCTCAAAGAACCACTGAATGGAGCAAAATGTCTGAGGTGCTGCCACTGGACACACTGCGAAGACTCGAAGCAGGCTGGCTCAGAGAACCAGGTTCTGCTCAGTATTGTTTTTCTTTTCCTTACAAGCATTTATTTGTATTTTGTTTGAAAGGCAGACAGAGATTCAGAGAGGAGAGATCTTCTCTTTATATGTTCCGCAAGTGTCCAATATAGGCATGACTGGGCTTGGCTAAAACCATGGGCCTGGAACTCTGCGGCTTTCATGTGGGTGGCAGGAGGCCAGGCACCTGGGAAGCCCCTGCTTGCTGAGTCTCTGTGTGTTCGCAGGAAGCAGGAATGAAGAGCAGGGTGGGAACTTGAACCCAGGCACTCCAGATGGGCTGTGGGAGTCCCAAGCAGCAAGTTCACTGCTGTACTAAGTGCCAGCCCCAAGCATTTCACTTATATTGCCCCCCCCTTTTTAACTGAAAAGATAGAAAATCAAAATTTGAAATAATGCCCAGTGTTTATGTTTATGTGTATAATTGTCTATATATACACACATACAAACATGTATGAATCTAAGAGAGATTTGAGACACCTGAATATTCATAAGAATATGATAAGATATAGACTTCCATGTAATTCTTGTTACAACACTGTAAAAATATGATTTTAAAAGTAAAACTTATTCAGTTGTTAGGCAGAATGGTCCTGAGGACCCACAGGAAGGTTTGTTGGAGCTCAAAAGACTGTGTTGCTGCTCCTGCCTGCTGGCATGGGCTGGCAGGGTTCAGCCAGCTCTGTGGGGTGGCGTGGTTCAGCCAGCACTGCAGGGTGGCGTGGTTCAGCCAGGATGAATGCTCCCCCTGCGGCCCCATGAGCCTGTGTCTGCAGCCCCATGAGCCCGTGTCTGTAAACCCATGTGGGCTTGGACGGTGCCTGTCTAGCAGGCATGTTTGGGATGGATGACAGGTTCTCCCCACCAAAACCCAGGTGCTGCTGCTTCATTAGTGTCCTAGCTCCTGCAATGTGTGCTGGGAAGGTGGAAAGCAGTGGCTAGTGCCTCATCACCAGTGGTAGCTGTTTTGCTGAAGGTAGTTGGGTTGTTGGAACAATTGGCTGTAATCACTCATGGGTCACTGTGCAACCTCCCCTCACTCAGATCTCTCTCAAGTCCTTTCTTTACCTGGGAGCCTGGCACCTGGGAGCTTCAACTTCTCAGTCACTGCTCCATGCCAGTGTGCTGGTTTCATTCTGCGTATTTTAGAAAACAATTATTTATCACATCCTTCACACATGCTTGCCCCTCCCCCCGCTTTTAAACCTGGACTTGTCAGCTCCTGGCAGAGAAGATGTCAGGGAACATAAGGGGAAAGAAATCAATGCCAGCCTCTGGCCATCATTTTAAGCAAATAGAAACAACTTCTGGGCACATTTACTATTCTCAGGCTAAATTATGGTGTTGAAAGACCTCAAATTGGAGAAAGTACATAACAAAATCCATTTTACAAAACACTGTGATTCCAACATTTTGGAAACAGACTTCATCCTTTATTTCATGTCTCATCCTCTAAAATTGGGGTTCACCGAGGCTTCAGCCCGTTAGGCTCCTCTGGATTAAAACAGAGTAACTCATTTTAAAGCCTACAGCAAAAACATTTTTGCAATAAACAGCTATTTATCAACAAACTCTAGGATATGTTGTCCATGCTTGTCTTCACGAGATGTTTCAACATGGCACCTGGGGGAGCCTTCAGTCTTGACAGCCATTTCCTCTTTGTCAGAAACAAGAAGGAAGGGTTTTAAAGAAAACAAGGTCTTCTCCTTTCAGGCATGGACATGAAGGGCAGCCTGAGAGACACATCCAAGAATAGGCAGCGTGAGGACCTAATGGGCCGTGACAGCTCAGATACAGGAGTTATCTCCCCCCAGTAGGGGTGGCCTCTTGCCCACTTGAGGCTGTGCGCTCTGGTGGCCACCTTATCTCACGGAGCTGAAGGCCACACACTACAGCCCGGAACACGTTCTTCTGGGTCCCTTCTGAGGCCATCAGTTTCACTTCCCACCTGCACGCGGGCATAAGCACACACAGCAGAGGAAATAACTTCTTGTCTTTAAGTGACAATCAGTGATGAATGTGCCACTATTGCCAAGTTGAAAGAGAACTCCCACACTCTGTTAGAAAAAGAAAAAGGAAAGGAAAGGAAAAAGAAAAAGAAAAAAGAGAAAAAACCCAACATAGGCACTTGAATGACTTTCAAGAAAGCCAACTCCCCTTTCTGCATCGATACGGTTTTCATGCTAATTTAGCTCTCTTTGCTACAATATTTAAAAAAAAAATGACACTTGCACATTTTGAAAACCAAAGAGTGACCCCCTTTGTCTGTGAACAGAAAAACAAACAGAGTCTGTGTCTGTAAAGTTCCTGGGCATTGGCTCACCTCTGTCCCATGAGGCGACAGCATCACAGAGCTGACAAAATGCACCTTCACCGGTCAGTTCGTCTCTAAAGCAGGGCTCCTGGTGCGAAGCCCTGTGACATGCGAGTGCGTGAATCCTAGCCCTGCTGAAATCATCCAGTCATGCGATATTGCACTTTCTCGCTCTGGCTTTAAATTATTTATTAAAAGACACAACGCCTGTTAGGGCAACCTCATCAGGATGGAGAACATGGATTCACTGACTTGTGCATAAAATCTGCAACTGAAATGAAAACTGTGGGCACACTTCAAACACCGACGGAAGAGAAGGAACTCAAAGTGAGGTGTTCTCCTTTCTGATTTTAGTTCAGAACAAGAAGTGGCTTGTAAATATTTTGGCTACCCCCCTACCCCCCCACCTCCCTGTTTTTATCTCTTTCTTTTAAAGGAAAAATGCATTTAGCAACTCCCAGCTTGGCTTTCTTTCTACAAACTGCGATGCCTTGCTTATGGTTAGTTTTGTCTTTAGGAGGTGTGTGTGGGGTGATGGGGAGGTGAGGCAGGGCTGCCCGCTCTCTTTTTCTTTGCTTTGATGGATTGTTCTCCTCATAAACCATAGCCCAGCTCATAATTATAATGCAAAACAGCATCCCCACAGCCTGCTTGGTGCATTTCAAATTTGAAGTTCCTTGAAGTTCTAAGGATTTTAAAATATTGATATTCATTAATTGTGTGGCTTTTGTGACATAAATGCACATTATATACTTTTATGTGCTGGAAACAGCTGAAAATGCCATGTCACAAATGTTTACATGGCTGTTATGGAAAACGGTACCATGCTAATATATGTCTGCTTCTTAAATTCTGTTAGCAGTTGTAAGACAGTCAGATACCACCCGTGGGATCTTGTGCCCTCATGAAACACAATTACAATGAGAATATCTCATTATCTCATTGGCTTTAGCTTACTGCTCTGTTACCATGGTTTCAAATACACAGAGGAGTCTGAAACTAAGAGTGCTGCTAACAAAGAACATATCCTTGTACAATGACATCAGATCATGTTAGACAGAATAGACTTAATTAAATACCCCCTGATGGAGGCCAAAATACAGAAGTTGGGTCTACTTTTTAGAAAGGAAACGAAGCATTCAAAAACATTCTGCTTAGTTTAATTGGGAATTTTTAAATTGTTCTTTAACAGCAGCTACAATAATAAAAACAAACTCTGAGCCCAGATCTCATTTAATATTAACTGGTAGTGATGAGAAGTTAAGTAAATGCAGAAGAAAAAGATAAGTGTCAAAAGAGAATGATGTCAAATGTGGTTTTCCTCTTAGTGCGTGGCTGCCGAACCAATCCATGCACAGACCATGCCATGGAGGAACGCCCAGTAACTGGGTGCTCTGCTGTGGAGGATGCTCAGAATTCCAAGCATGAACCCCAATCTTCCCAAAGGAGATGAGGTTCTGGCACACACACATTCATGGCACTGTTGCCTTATTTTCTGCTGCAGTAGGTATCCAAATTTGCAAAGCTAGATTTATGCTATTTCTCATGATCAGAAGCAAGTTGACTTTGTTGGAGAGAAATTATAACTTTGGAATCTTGGACTTCCAATGGCCGTGTAGCTTGCCATAATCTGATTGATTTCCAGTGTCTGGTTTACTCCTCACCCATAAAAAATGCCTCCTGACTCCAGCTAACAGCTTTTGTTTAAGCAAACATCTAAAATACACTCGAGAATGAGAAATCCTTTAGGCTTCAGTGTTTTCCAAGAGTGTAGTCATTTTCTTCCAAAGACTTAAAACCTTGCGTTGCCTTTTTCTATGTTGCAAAATTAATTTACCCATTATAGAAATTTTCATTGTCAATGTGGAGTTTGTTGCCTGCCCTAATGCCACAGACACACACACACACACACACACACACACACACACACACACACACACACACACAAACACATTATGGCAGTAAAAAAAAATTTAAATCGCTTATAGGCCCTGGAGACTATCGTGTGACATAATGTGACAATAATGACATCCCTAGTGGTGTTAATTGATTTTGTCCTGCTATAGAGGGCAATTTGGCTTCCACAGCGACTGCCAGATCATGGGCTCACTGATTGGTTTGCCTAGGTAGTATTACCGTTAATGAACAGAAAACACACTTTCTTTCTTAAAAGATACTGGTAATTACAGGGAAGGGAAGATGGAAAGCCATAGGTTCTTAATCATTTAAAGAGAGTTAATTCTGGACTGTTTGCATTAAACGAGGATATATGTTAAAAGACTGTAAATTAGCAATTCAGAGACTCACTCCATAAAAACCCAGCTGCTTTTCTGCTACCTTCGGAAGATCTGTGAAAAAGTCAAATGATTTGTAAAGTGTTCTTTAACAGAAAAAAATAGCAATTGGCAGTCGCATGTGCTGTGTGATTAAAAGTGATACATCATCTGTCAAGCTGACTTACTTTATTGGTCTACATTCCTTTCTTTATGGCTTCTAATTGGTGTGATTTTGAAAATATTTTTAAAATGAGAAACACGTCCCATTCTAAATTGTGTGCATGGAATAAGTAATTCGGATAATTCTCTGGTTTTCAGAGGATCTGGATAGCTTTGTGAGTCACTCAAGCTAAAATCAAATAATTGCAATTATGCAAATAAAAATGATGTTACTCATATCAGTTAAGGGCACCGTTAGTCGGCATGTCATCAGGCTTGGGAACTTAGGAAGTATTTCAGTGAGTTTCTTACCCGTGGAGTTCAAGCGACTGATTCTCAACTCCCATCCATTTGATTAGGCCGAGAGATATTCTGTCTGTAGGCATCAGACTGCCACAAGCAGTTGTTTGGGTTGGCATCCATTCTGATGGGCGATAGTGTGCAGTGCATATTGTTACTATTTCGTGTCATTCCTGCAGCCGGCCATTTAAATACCATTTGAATCTGCGCCTGTATTTCTATTGACATGCTACTGCCTCGGGTGAGAGTTTGGTTACCATGAATTTAGACTCCAGCAATCATTTTTTTTTTTTTTTTAAGAATATTGACTAACCAGGTAGCCTTTCTCTCTCTTTTTTTTTCTGGTGTTAGATTTTGCTTGGTCTTTTTTTATATCATGCATGCTGTTGGTGCTAGCTAATTATTTTGTGTACTTATAGGAACTACGTTCTAACAAGCAGAAGCATACATGTAGCATGTACAGAGAAGTGAGCAAATGGCTACTGCTCAGCTGTGTTGCTTTATGATGACTTCCCCAGGAGCAGAGTTTTGGGTGGAGATTTTTATGTCAGTAATTTGTTGGGGAAGTACTCTTAAATACAACTTGTAAGAGAATCAATGAAGGGAGATAGTTGAGAGGGGAAGCTATGAAGAACTCTGAAGGCACTGAGAAATTTCCCTTACTTGCAAGCCATCGGATTTCATGAACACTGGTAGACTTTTGGATAAAAAAAATAATGTGCTTTATTGTTGACAAAAATAGCACCAGCATATGAGCACTTGCACTGCCTCCCTGAATCAGGGTCCTTAAGATGAGGCAAGAAAGGCCAGGTACTGTCCCGCACAAGTGGTTGTTTTGTTCCTTGAATTTAGGGAACCTGAATGTTTTATCATGGACAGTAACCTGTCTGAACTTTGCCTTGGAAGAAAGATGTTGTATTAATCTTTCAAGGATATTAACTATACAAAAATCCTCCTAAGGGAGACGGAGAACAAAGGCAGTCAGTGCTTCTAGCAAGATGGATGGTAGGGGTATGAAAGACATAGGAAAATTGCCTCCCCAATAGAAGGATTTGGGTTCCGATAAATTATAGACTCAGTGTGACCACAATGGGGAACATTGGAGTAATAATGTCCCCTGAAGCAAGGGGACTGTTGCCTATCCATGTCACTCAACCCTTGGCTGTGGCGCACCCTAATAAGAATGCGTAACCCCTTAAATATTTCCAAGGGAGACACTTTGGTCCAAGGCAAACAGTGTAACTGTGGGCTGTTAGTAATTACCTCTGATAATGCACGAGGGTGGGTACACACATTGAAGAAAGGAAATATGATTGGGACACCACCACCTGTGGCCATCAGGCTGCTTCATTATCACAAAGTGAATATACTCTCATAATCTTCAACCAGGGCAAGAATGGGAATGTTACAAACTCCCAGAAACCCCCTCTCCACCTGCTCCCTACTATGACCACCGATACCTCCCTAAAGACAGTCATGGTCACATGGATCGATGTCTATTCTTTTATCTTTATGTCGACCAAACCACGCAGCATGCATACCTTTTATGGTTGGTGTTTTTCACTTGTCATTTTTCCTTCATATTGATATGTGTAGCAGTAATTGATTTATCTTCATTGTTGTATTGTATTCCATGTTGTGCTTATGTCATGATTTATTCATTCTTTAATTAA
Organism: Ochotona curzoniae; assembly: GCF_017591425.1. Taxonomy (NCBI): domain Eukaryota; kingdom Metazoa; phylum Chordata; class Mammalia; order Lagomorpha; family Ochotonidae; genus Ochotona; species Ochotona curzoniae. Next base: position 12,648,147 of record NW_024465520.1, on the reverse strand, counting down.
TAAGCATTTAGAGAGTTGGCTAAAGCTCTGTAATTCTCTTGTAAATGATGGTTTAAATTTCTGGGACATACATACTTTAGAGCTGATTTCTTGATTAACATATATATATATATACGTTGAATATACATATATTCAATTATATATATGCACATTAAATTATTGTTTGTTGCCAGTAATTTTCTCAGTTTTTATCCCAGATTACTTTCTTGCTAACAGTATAGAAAAGTTAAAATAATTCATAGCTTTGCCACACCATAATCATGATCAGTATTTTACGTTTTAGCCATTTTAATTGTGCATTTGGTTTATGCTTCTCTAATGACTCAGAAAGTTGAGAGTTCTCTCACATACATGTTGAACATTTGTATATTTCACTGAAATGTTTGTTTCAAAAAATTTCCTTATTTTCTGGTCTTGCCTCTTTGTTAATGATTATAAGAATTTGTTTCATATTCTAGATAGAAGTTCTTTGTCAGATACATACATGGCACATATGAAGCTTCCGCTCTGTAGGTTCTTTCTGCTAGTGATTTCATTTATTGGGCACAGATTCCTAATTTTTAAGATTATCCAATTTGTCGCTTTTCAATATTTTATTTATCTCTCCATTTGCTGATGAGCACCTAAGTGGATTTCATATCTTGGCCGTTGTGAGCAGTGCTGTGATGAACAGTATCTCTTTCCTATGCTGGCTTCATTTCTTTCAGATGTATACCCAGGGGTGAGACCACAGGGACATCTGGTAAATTTATTTTTAATTTTCTGAGGAAACTTCATATACTGTTCTGTATAATGGCTGTACTAATTTGCTTTCTCATCAGCAGTGTAAGAAGGTTCTGTTTTCTCCACATCCTTGCTAACATATATTATATTATATTATATTATATTATATTATATTATATTATATTATATTATATTATATTATATATTCATTTTTAATAACAGTTGTGCTAACTGGAATGAGGTCTTGCTTCATTGTGGCTATGATTTGCATTTTCCTAAAAGATACCAACATGAACAATTTTTCCCCTATTTGTGTTGGTCATTCATATTTCTTCTTTTTGAGAAATACCCATGCAGATCCTTTGCCCATTTCTTAAATGGATAGTTTAGAAATCTGTGATGTTCTTATGTATTCTGGATATTTGAAATAGTTGCGAATATTTTGTTTTATTCTGTTGGTTGTCTCTTGGCTCTGCTGAGTGTTTTCATTGTGTATAGAACTTTGTTAGTTTGATATAAACTTGCTTACGCTGCTTTGTCTGTGCTTTTGTGAGCTTATCAAAAACAAAACAAAACAACAACACCACCACCAAAAAACCTGTTGTCTATGCCATGTCTTGAAATGTTTAACTTTTGTTTTCTTCCATTACTTGCATAGTTTCAGGCTTTACATTTAATTCTTTGACCTATGTGAGCTGTTTTTAGTACAGTGTGAGTATAATTTCAGTCTCCTGCATATAGGTATACAGTTTTCCTAGCACTGCTTGTTGAGGAGACTGCATCATCTATTTTTAGTGCCTTTGTAAAAAATCAGTTGACTGTAAATTGGTGGATTAATTTCTATGAGCTCCATTTTGTTCTATTGGCCTATCGAGATGTTTTTATGCTTGTACCATACTGTTTTAGTTACAATAGTCCTGCAATATATCTTGAAACTGGTGTTCCATCTGTTGGCTCATTCCCTGAATGGTTGCAACAGCCCGGCTGCCAAAAGCCAGGAGATAACATTTCCATCGTTTCCCAGGTTTTCCCATGTTGGTGGCAGGTGTTCAAGTACTTGGGCCATCCTCCACTGATTTGCTGGGTGCATTGCCAGCATGCTAAATTGGAAGTAGAGCTGTTGGAAGCTTATGTTCTAGGATGAGAGCACTTCGTGCCATAACACCAGCCCCCATTTATGTCTTTTTATCCTTTAATTTGTATTTTTTCATTCACTGAGTATATTTTGTTACTGTTTTCGTAACTTCTCAAGATGAATATTTACAATATTTCATTTAGGTCTTTCCTAGTACTTGTATTAAGGAAGATAATTTTATTCCAAAATGTAGCTTTAGCTTTATTTTAAAGCTATTTATGTAGCTTTATTTCAAACTTTGTTGTGTGAAATTTTATGTTTATTTATTTGAGAGGAGTGAGAGAGAGAGAAGAGAATCTGTGCTTGCAATGTCCCCCAGCTTGAGCTGAAGACAGAAGCAAAGAACACACTCCAAGTTTTCAGTGTGGGTGCCAAGCACCCAGTTAATGGTCAGTGTGGGTGCCAAGCGCCCAGTTAATGGGGCCGTCACTGCTGCCTCTGAGTCTGCATTAGCAGCAAGCTGGCATCAGGAGTGGAGTCGGGTATAGACCTTAGACACTCTGATGTGGGACTCAAGCATATTAACCATAAGCCCAATGCCTGCCCTGCTACATTGAATTTTATTGAAAGTGATGTTAAGAATTATTTTAAAAAATTAGCATGAGATTTCTTAAGTTATGGTTTTGTATTCCTACACACATGTGAGATTTTAACTTAGATTTTAAGTTTTGTTATTGATTACTAAGTGAATCTTACTACGGTCAGAGAAATATACTCTTGAAGATCTGATAAAATTTGCTTGGTGGATTTAGAATATGATGATTTTTTGTAAATATTTCATGTGCATTTGAAAATAATATGTATTCTGCAGTTTTCTAAATGGGTCAACTAGGCTATTTTGGTTAACCTACTTATTTCATCTTCTATATCCTTACTGATTTTTATCTGTTAGTTTTATCAGTTGTGATGGAAGCATGAACTTCTTCGGTGATGATTGTGGATTCTTCTCTTGGCTTTGTCAATTCTTGCTTTATACATTTTGAAGCTGCATTAATTTGTGCACTCAAATTTAGAATTATTATATTTCTCTGACTAGTTAACTCTTGTCATGAACTGCTTTTTGAAAAATCTTTGGGGCCAACATTGTAGCATAAGAGATAAAGCTGTCGCCAGAAATGCCACACCCAATAAGGGTGTAGTTTGAGTCCTCGCTGCTTCGCTTCCAGTGTTTCTCCCTGATAGCACGCTGTGATGGTAGCAGATGTTCATGTCTTTGGGAGCCTGTACCCACTTGGAAGGCCGACAAGGCGGCTCTGGCTCCTGGCTTCGCACCAGACTGGCTCCCGCTCTTCTGGCCATTTGTGGAATGAAGCAGAAGATAGGAGACTGTCTCTCTCTCTGTCTCTCCTGATTGCCTTCTCTTGCCCGCCCTCTGTCTCTCTGTGTGTATGTATGTTAACTCCACTTTTAAAATAAATAAATGGCTAATAAAGAAGTAGATATCTAAATAAATACTTACATATGGTTAGTGTTTTCCTGGTGCAGTATTCCATTTTTTATTTTTCTATCTGTGTTCCTGTCTTTCACTTCTGTCATCTGTAATTCATATACAGTTACATTTTAAAGACTGGTCTGAAAAGGTTCTTTTAATCTAAGTATATATGTGATGTAATTACTGGCACAGTTAAATTTACCATTTTTTTAATTTGTTTTTATTGCCTTATGTATTTCTTTCCAGGCCCCACCTCCTTTTTTAATCCAGCACCTCTTTAATCCCATTTTCTCCTTATTGTTTACGTATTTGTGTATGTATGTATTTGTGTTTATGTATTTGTGTATATATATGTATGTCTTTTTGTGCATATATGTATTCTTTTATTATTGGCATTATCTTAAAATTACAACATATATCCTCACTTTTCAAATGTCAATAAAAATTACTAATTTTCTGGAAAATGGAAAGAAAGGATGTCAGAATTCTTTAACCTCATCAACCGATTTTTTAATATTTTCATATGGTATTATCTAGTACCTCCCCACCCCACAGAGAACTTTCCTTATGGCCAGAGAATTTTCAAAACAGTTTCTTTTAACATGGAGTTCTGCCGATAACAAGTCATCTCTGCTCTTGTTTGCTTTTAGTTTTATTTCACTCTAAGTTTTCTAGAAAATATTTAGGAAGTTAGATTCACGTACAATAAAATCCACCATTTTTGAGCATATAATTTAATGTGAGTTGACAAATACGCACCTGTGTAAGTGTTTCTGTTTCCTTGGATCTTTTTGCAGCCAGCCCTGTTTCCACAGCTTGCTTACAAGCCTTGATCTGCTCGCTGTCACTGACGTTAGTCTCCTTAGGGTTTCATGAGTATGGAATTCTATGCATTCTTTTGTGTCTGGCTGTACGATGCTTATGAGTATCCTCTGTATTATGTGAATACTTACTTCTTTTGAATGTTGTACATGCACCATCGTTTTTTAAAATTATGCTGGGCATCTCACTCGTTCAGTCACTTTTATTTTGTTCTATACCTGAATTTGTCTACCCACCCATCAGTTGATGGAAACTTGTGCTGGGTCTTGGCTGGGGCTACTGTGAACATTCATGTGCAGTTATTGTGCAAGTTTAAATTCCTCTATGGTGAAAACATGGGGCAATGACTGCTGGAAAAGATAGCAAATTCTAGATTTAACTTCGTTTTAAAGATTTATTTTTTTAATTTTTTTGTGGAAAGTCAGATATTCAGAGAAGAGGAAAGAGAGGAAGATCTTCCATCCCTTGATTCACTCCCCAAGTGGCTGCATCATTCTGCAGCCAGGAGCCCAGAACCTCTTCTGGGTCTCACATGAGTGCAGGGTCCCAAGGTTTGGGGCCACCCTCAACTGCTTTCCCAGGCCACAAGCAGGAAGCTGGATGGGAAGCGGGGCCACTGGGATTAGAACTGGTGCCCATATGGGATCCCAGTACATGCAAGGTGAGGACTTTAGCCACTAGGCCACCACACTGAGCCCTGTTTTATTGTAATCATTTTGTCCTGCTTTTATATGATTGCAATGTTGGCCTCATAAATGAGGTGAAATTCTTCCCTCTTTGTTTTATATTTGGAAGGATTCTCCTGTTGACCAGTACTGTGGCTTAATGTTGCATTCTGGCCTTTCTGTTGTTGTACGTCTCCTTTCCTGTACTCTCACCTAGCTTCCATCTTTTTTTTTTTTCTTTTAAGAAGTCAGCTGTCAGTCTTATTTTTGTTTCTTTGGAAGTAGATGTGATAGGTGTGCTATGTTGTCTATGGTTTTGTGTTATGATCTATTTTTATTTTCCCTTTATTTTTCTTATACCAGGTAATCTTTGTTTGAAATACATACATTGTGTATGACAAATAGTAGAGGCTATTGGATGCAGTACCCTAAAGACAAAATTTCTTTTACCTTCTAACAGGCATCTGAGTAGAGCTTGCAACTAATTTACTGAGTGACTGATGATGATGGATTGACCAGATTTGGTACTGCATCAGTACAACTTCTATTGTATTGATTGTATTGGCTTATTCTTACAGTTTAATGTTTCCAGGATAATAACTGAGAATCTTGGATTCTTACTGATTTTTTCCCACTTAGCAGACCATCTCACTTCCAATTTTTATAGCCCTGGCACCGTTAGCCTTTAAGATATTGCTTTCTGCTTTGTTAAAAAAAATTAAATTATTTTAGAGTTTTCAGAAAAATTTAATGTCAAGCATAGAGTATTCCTACATATTCTCTCATCCTCCTCCCTGCCCACACAATATTCTTTATTAGCATCTTGGCCTTGTATGGAGTATGTGTTACGATTTGTTACTCAGTAGCAAACACCTTTAGGCTCCATTTGGCATCATTCTGTGCTTTACATTCTCTGGATTTTTGACAAATGCATAACAATATATGTTTATGAGTATGGTAGTGTACAGAATAATTTCATTGGTGTAAAATTTGTGAGGCATTCATTGCTCCTTTCATCCTTGCAAACCCTGACAACCACTGATCCTTATATTGCTTCTCCAGTGTTGCCTTTCCCAGAATGTCACGTAGTTGAAATCATTCAATGTATAGCTGCCAGCTGACTTCTTGTGGCTATGGATCTGAGATTTCTCTAGGTCTTTTCATGGCAGAGACCTCAGTTCTGCTGTTTAATAGTATTCTGCTGTATGGACATACCACAGTTTGTCTATCAACTAATCTGTTGAAGGACATCTTGGTTGCTTACAAGTTTTAACAATTATAAGTAAAGCTAGCGTAAACACTAGTATACAGATTTTGGTGTGGTTATTAGTTTTCAACTTGAGTGAAGGATCACAGTGGTGGGTCATGTAAAAGTGTGTTTAGCTTTATAAGAACTTGCAAAACTCTCAGTGTTTGAATTTCCACTAGCAATGAATGAACGTGGGTTCCTGGTACTCCACATCCTTGCTGCCATCTGGTGTTAGTCTTTTGGATTTTTTGCCTTGTGAATAGATGAGTAGAGGTATCTCGCTGTTGTCATAACATACAATTATTTAGTGACATAGGATATTGGGCATCTTTTCATCTCTTTATTTGCCATCTGTATATCTTCTTTGGTGAGGTGTCTATTCAGATCTTTTGCCCATTTTTAAATTAGGTTTCTGTTTTCTTATGAAAGAATTTGAGTTCTAAATGTATTTTTGGATACCAGTCCTGTGTCAAGTATGTGTTTTCAAATATTTTGTATCCATCTGTAGCTTTTCATTTTCTTACAGAGTTTTCACATAGTTTTTAAGCCCAGCTTAACAGGTTTTTTAAAAAATTTCTCCAATCATGCTTTTGATATTGTATCTTAAAAGCTGTTACAAAACCCAAAGTCAGCAAGAATTTCTCGTATGTTGTATTCTAGGAGTTTCCTGGTTTTGATTTTACATTTAGGTCTGTAATTCCATTCAGCTTTTTAAAATTAACTACCACCACATCTGGTAGATTAGAAAATAACTGATGATTTTAAATAATTGTGTTCATTTGTCTGTAATTTCCTTCTCTCTAGAATTTGGACTCCTTAGGTCCCGACTACCTTAACAACTCCAAATTTCAATTTTTGTATCCTAGCTCTATTGCATTTCTGAAATCTGTGCTTGTTTTCTGAGTCCCTTCACATCTGTGTATTCCTTGCTTCTCAGGCTCTCCATTCATGATGTTTATGAACTGGAAGTACGTTGGAGGGGAAAAGAAATGTCAAATATTGTATTCAGCTCAGTGAGTTTCCTTACTTCTGAGCTCTTGGCAGTGGATCAGTAGCTTTAGAATGTGTTCAGTGGAAGGTTTTCTTGTCTTTCCTAGTTGTTCTGGATGAGAGAATTGAGCACCTCCAAGCTAGTCTTCCAAGAACGGAAGCACAGCTTGAAAGCACAGTTCACCTGGGTCTTTCTTGCCTGCACCCCTTTAAAGGCTACTCAGTGCTCCATCTTGGAAGCCTTCACACCTGGGTCCTTGTCTGTGTTCCTGGGCTGCGTCTCTGCCTCAGTCACCCCTGCTGTTGACAAGCATCACGCACATCACAATCCGTAGGACTTTCTCATATTTCTATGCCTGCGTGTTTTTCCTTTTACCTACGACAGTGTTCTGCTTCTTCTTTGATTTGCCTTAATGATTTATCTAATTATCCTCAAACCTTACATCACCTTTTTGGGGAAACATTCTTTAAGGCCCAGCTTGGGCAGAATAAACAGTTTCCTCACTTTGTGTTCTCACTGAATAGTTTACAAACCCCAATCATGAAGCTTTTCACATTGCGTCTGACTGACCATTTGTATCTGTCTCGTGTTCCCGACTGTGAGAGTGTGCGAGGCAGGACGTGGCACTTGTGAAGAGTTCAGTGAACTATTCAATGGACACAAACACGAGCCACTAAGTCACTGGTGTTCGCTAGAGTTTCTCACTTTCTTGTGTTCTCTCCACTAATTTAAGGAATAAAATTAATTCCTTCAGTTGCTTCTCTCCCTCCCCCCCCCATCCATCCCTTCAAGATATACAGGAGGGCATTAGTGAACAAGATAGAATTGATCATTGCTTGCAGGGAGTTTCAACTCTAGAGTTGAAGATTCTGTTCAATGTAGCTGGCAGGCAGTTTGATCCGGAATGTCCCCTTGCGGGCTTGCTTTCTTTACTCTTTGTCCCAGGCCACACAGCTAAGGATGATTACGTACAGATTCTTATACTCCTCACTATTTTTGCATCTTGCATAACTTTTCATAATCCTGAAAATTTAAGGAGCTGACATTCTGAGACTTCTCATTATACTATTAACTAAAATACTTCAGGGTAGTTCCTGATCGGCAAGTTATAGAGCGCTTCATTAAACAATGTAATCATTTAATCTTCATTGTAAATGACAAGAATACCAAATCATCGGTTTAAATTTATATTGCCATTTGAAAGGTTAATAAAATCTTTCATTTGTCACCAAGTGACTGTTCTGTGAGCTTTGACTTTGGTTTTTCTCACTGAAATTAGTAATTTACTTGGGGTTCTGACAAGATGAAACTCAGATATTTGAACTCTGCAACAAGTTCCTTATGTGTGGCAGCTAGAGTAAAATCTTGGACTTATATCAAATAGATGATGGCTTCCTATGGTAATATTATAATGCTTTTGTTCTGATTACTACATGAATCTGCATCTCAAATTTAAGGCTTCAAAAATTCAAGCTATCTTACACTTATCAAATTTTATCATATTTTATTTGAATTGACTCAAAAACCTTAAGAATGACAATTGTTAACAATCATGTATTAGGCCTTGTGTCACAGCCTAGTGGCTAAATCCTTGCCTTGCACCCGCTGGGATTGGTGTGGCCTTGGAAAGTGACAGAAGACGGTCCAAAGCCTTGGGACCCTGCACCCACATGGGAGACCCAGAGAAGCTTCTGGTTCCTGGCCTCAGACTGGCTCAGCTCCAGCTGCTGCAGCCAATTGGAGGGTGAACCAGTGGATGGAAGATCTTTCTCTCTGTCTGTCCTTCTCTCTGTAAATCTGTCTTTCCAATAAATAAATAAATGAATCTTTTTTTAAAAAGTAAATTCATATATGTCACATTTGTGATACATGAAGCAAAACAAAAGGCCTGAAAACATTGTATTTTGGCTATACCCGAAAACTGCGAATTCCCTGGGCTAGGAAATTTAACAAAATTGAGCTTGAAAGTTAAACATGTCTAAAACATTTGAGATATTATTTTTATTTTTAGTTAATTTATTTTATTGTTTTATGATAGAGTTCCATAGGATTCTTTCCTCCCTCTCCATTCTCCTCTCCTTTCGGTTCCCCCTTTATTATTACAGTAGTATAGTCCTTCATAAATGGTCGTAAGTCCGTCATTCTATCATTTAAGTGTATCCTGACATTGTAGGTATGGACAATGGCGGAGAGTCCAGCATAGTATTGTCAGGATATATTTGACAATTTCATTGGGAATCCATCTTCGATTTGGAAGTAGAGATGCATACTGCATTGTATCTTCACCACTGGATATGATATTCTTAAAAAGTATTCCACGTAAGTAAGCACAAAACCAGTAGAAAAACACAAAGCGAATCCACCTGTGGAAACAGATCCCAAGTAGCTGCAAGGCCCACCAGCTTGTGCCAAAGCTATGTCTAGTACCCAAGTTAGCTATGTCGGTACCCAAGTTAGCTCTTCCATGTGAGTGGCAGAGATCCAACTATTTAAGCCACCATTGTTGCTTTCCATTTTCATTATCAGGAAGCTTGATTTGGAGTTGCAGTTGGTCACTGAACCAGGCACCCAAACATGGGACATGATACCTTAGCCAGAAAACCAAATGCCTACCAAGGGGCATCTTTAAATAGGAGAAAATATTTGACCCTGGAGTTTGCAATAGGTTTGTTTACATTAAACATCAAACTGAAGTGTCTGGGAGAAATAGAAAACCATATAAAAATATTTGAGCAACAGTAAATAGTGAGAGTTGGAGAGAGGAGACAGTTCTAAAGAGGACTAAGACATCTTTAGAATTTACGTAAATAGCACCTGTCATTAGATTTTATAATTGTCTTGAATAAATTAATACTTGGCAGACCAAATTTCCCCACAATGACGCTGATAAAAAGGGCAAGGAATAGAGTCAAGTTATTCCATAGTGTAGGGGAGGGGCTTAGATAAAGAGTGAGGGAAAGAGAGGCAGAGAGGGCCATTCTGTGAGCAGACATGTAAGATAATGAGATCAGAGTGCAGGAAGCATTCAACTTCTCATGAGCACAGCCCAGTTCGCTCTTCAGCTGCAAGACAGCTGCAAGCCCTCTTTTGGCCGCAGGGATACTCAGTACCAAAGAGCATGTGGAGGCCAGGGAAATTAACTGGCATGCTTTGTTTGGAAGCTGCAGGAAAGATAATAGACTGTGACTTCTGGCATATTTACAGTTCACCTTGGGCTTTTCTTGAAGTATAAGCTTTCCTCAGCTTGAACCTAGTCAAGGATATGAAGGAAGCACAAAAATCCAGTGGGATATTAGTTGAGAAGGCTCATGCTCTCTAATTAAAGGGGAGGGGGCAACAACCCCCTCCCAGCTGAAGCTCAGCTTTATCGGAGGGAATTGACACTTCACTGGGGTAAAAATCCTATGCCCTTTTCAATTTTCCTCCTAAATTCAAACTGAAGCTCTGTTGCAGGAACATGCAGGCCTGCACCTGCTGTTTGCACTCCTGTATCTCCCAGGGCTCTCCAGCTCCAAGATCCGAGGTCATCTCCCCAGAGCCTTGACCGTCCATGCCAGGCTCCCTCCACTCCGACCACAGGGTCTTCCTGCTGTTTATCAAGCAAAGGCTAGAACTGCGGGTCAACACCTTTTCGCTGCAAGCTGAGGTTCGGCCCATCCCTCTGGAAGGCAACCCACTCGTTCAGGGGGGATCCAGCGCCTTGTTATTCACAACCTTCCCGCCACCAGCAGCCCTTTGAGTTTTCATTGTCATGACCACAATGTGGTGTGTTTCACAGTCACTTTCGTATCTCTCTGCCCCCCGCCCCCTCTTGGATAGTGAGTTCCTTTAGGGACTTGGCCGGGAGTTACACACTTTGGTGTCCTTCGCAGGTTTCAGCCAGGAGTAACAGCACTGGGCCAGCCCTCTGGAATCCTTGTACCCCCATCCCCTTACTGCACCTGTGCCCCAAAGCAGTCTTGTGCAGGTGGCAAGACAGGGAGTGATTTCTTTAATTTCCAGAAGCAGAGTTCTCGCACAGTTTACTTTTGGTTAGAGTCAGGAACTGCGAACATTTAGACTTGAGCTCAGTCTTTTGATTCCATATTCCAATTTTTCCTTATTCTGTTCAGCTTCCACATGTGACCATGAAATTGAATTAAAAGAACCACGGGTCTATATCCTAACAAAAGAAAATAAGCTCTAAATAACCATTCCCACTGCAGTTCAAGTTGCTGAATGAGCTCGTAGAGAAGGGCTTTGGTTCCAGGTTTGGGATTTGTAGCTGCCCAAGACCTGTAACTGAATTTGACTTTGAATCAGTCAAAAAGAGGGATTTTCAGCTTCATTTTGCTTGGGGTTTGTGTGAGCTCTGATTAAATGCAACCAATCTCTACTCTTTCCTCTTCATCTTGTCAAGTAAGAGGCTTTCCTTGCCTCCCTGAGTGGAACACTAGAATCTCATCAAAGTAAATGGCAGGGGTTTTACTCAACACATATGGTAAACCAAAGGAAGGGCAGGAGATCTCCAGGAGTGAATTCAGAGACACTTCCGACAAAGGACAGTCAATTTGTAAGTGGAGGACAAGAAGAGAGTCATCAGCGGCTCCAGCGCTGGCAGCGGAGGGAACACTTTGAAGGAGGCATCCTGGGGTCTGGTGGCAGAGTGGCGTGGAGCTTTTGAAAACTCTATTTGATGCACTCAGGACTCAGCAAGGGGTGACAACAATGCCCCTACCTGGTGCAGGTGGGGCAGCCGCTCTGACCTCTCTGTGTTCGTGGGAGAAGCTCAAGAGTGCTCTCAGGCACTCTTCTTAGGAGCATGTTTCAATCCCCTTATTGGAAGCTGCTCTCAAGCAAACATAAGAACACATCCTCTTTTGATGTCAAACATCTGACTTCTCCAGGATGGAGGTTCTGCATCTGAATGTTATGTCTTTTATTTGGCAATGTGCATTTCTGTAGGGCTGATACCACATCAGTGAAGGCACAGTCGATGAAAAATGCACTGCTAACAGTTTGGTAACAAAGCAATTTAATTTGCCTCACAGCTCCCTTGCCTTAGGCTTAAATCTGGTTTATATCCTACACAGAAATATTTTAGAAGTCCCAGCTACAAAGTGCCCAGAAAAGTTTTGTCCCATTCTGATAGTATCAATCACTTCCCCTTTTTCTTATGTGCCCATCATGTGTATGGTCCTGTGCACTGTAAGATATTCTCAGGACTCCAGGCAGCTCCGGCCTTGGATTATAGGCAGGTGACGGTCAGGAAATGACAGCCTTCTCCCTCCGCTGCTCACACAGGCCCTCAGCCGTCCACAAAGTTCTGCCTGAGGATCTCCAGGGGGCCCTAACTGCTTATGAACAATTGCAAACAGTTACTGCAGGGCATCTGTTGGGTATAGATGTCTCTAAGGGACTCCCTTTCATTGTGTACTGGTGCTTGGAGCAAGGAATCCTTGTTCTATGAACCATACAAATAACTATTACCTCTTGGCTCTACCGATTACAATCACGCAACCACTGAGTCCTACGGCCGATCATTGCTAGACATCTCTATCATTTTGTGACTCTGTGTAGTCCACTCTGGGGAGATCACACACACACACACACACACACACACACACACACACAACATTTCTCTCTTCCCTGCTGTATTACTCCCTGTTAGCAAGGCTCCCAGGCATGAAACTTTGCACCTGTAGCTTTATGGTGATTTTTTAAAAATTGAAAACAGTTATTGCAATTATTACTTTGTAGCCCCAAGAGCTCCTCCACATGGGGCTAGACTGGGTGCATGGGGCCCAGCATGGTAGCCCAGCGGCTAAAGTCCTTACCTTGCATGTGCTGAGATTCCATATGGGCATTGGTTCTAATCCCGGCAGCTTTGCTTCCCATCCAGCTCCCTGCTTGTGACCTGGAAAAGCAGTCAAGGGCGGCCCAAAGCCTTGGGACCCTGCCCCTGTGTGAGAGACTCAGAAGAGGCTCCTGGCTGCGGATTGGTGCAGCTCCGGTTGTTGCGGCCTCTTGGGGAGTGAATCAAGGGATGGAAGATCTTCCTCTCTGTCTCTCCTCCTCTCTGTATATCTGACTTTCCAAAAAAAAAATAAAATAAAAAATAAGTCTAAAGCATATCAGGTGCAGGTGGGGTTTGTACCTGTGGAAGCACTCAAGGGCAATCCTTTGCTCTCTCTTGTCCACACTGTAGACATCTAACCTATCCCTTGGTTTCTGATTCTTCTCTGCCTTAAAATTTTAAGCCCAGAGCTACTGGCCAGATCTTGCTCATGACACAGTGTCTCTGTTTTGTTCTTTTCCACATTCTACTCTCACATGACTCCATTAGGCTCGCCTGGAAAACTCGGAATCATCTTTGCAACTCAAGATTGTCTGAATCCTTAACTCTATGTGCAACTTGACTTCCTCCTTGCTGTGTAACCTAAGTGTTCAGAGGCCCTGGGGCCTAGGGCATGGCTGGTCTGCACCATTCTGCTTGCCTTCGATACTACCTTGAAAGCAGAGGTCAGTGCTGGTGGCTGCTCTTTTATTTGTATTCTTGCATAAGCGCACAACATCCATTCCCTGCCCTGCTATTTCTTCTTTAAATATTTTGTCTCTCAAAAATCTCTGACCCCTAAATACAGGAGCTCTGTCCTAATTTTAGCAGACTTTTATGCAAGCGTCTGGATAAGCACTAATATTCACACTCACATTGGAGATGCCTGTTGGTAGGAAAACGGAAAGTTACTTTGTTTATGTTTGATAAATTTCTCCTACACTCACTATCATGCTATGGGAACAATTTCTGTGATCGGAAAATGTCACGCCAGTTACTGTTCACTGATCTTTGCTTTGATCTTCCACAAACAAATCTCATAAAGTAGGCATGGCACAACTGGGACACCCAGGCCTCTTCTCCATTGATTTGAAGATGCTAAGCTCCCGGGTCACCTAAACTTAACCCGATTCATTCTTATCTCATCCCAGCATTCTTATCTCATTTCGTAGCAGAGGGGAAGCGAGATGATGCTGGCAAAACAGGATTAGAGCCAGAAGTTAGAAGATTTCTCACTCTCCTCACCCTTCCATTATAGATGCGTGAACAGGTTGTTATTTTATCTCAACTCAAAGACCATTCTTACGACAAGAAAACGGCATATTTTGAATATTTTCTGAGATATTTGCCCTGTGTCAATACATATGATGAAGTGATACCAATTGCCTTTCCCTTGAATCTTCCTAGAGATTTAAACCAATTATTTCTTTATGTGCTCAGCACTAACACCACAGCTAGCCCTTGGAAACATATGTTAAGACAATAAGTTCCAATCAAGCAGAGTGCCAGCAAGTTTTCCTGATTCAGAGATGGGCAGCTTGTTTTCTGTGAAAGTACGTGGCACTCAGAGTAAGAATCTCTTGAGAATACCAGAAAGCTTACAAAAATTCCTATCTTGGTATAATTTTGATCTAATTTATATGGAAACGATGAGAACTTTAACTTAATTTAAGATGGAAATATAACCCATTTATGGTATCTGTACACTCTAGATGAATAATAAGTTGTCATTCTCATGTGGTGAAGTGCATCCCCCAAGTTCGGAATTCTCACTTTACAAATCCCTTGAGAAGGACATTCTCAAGAGGAAAGTAAGAAGCAGGGAGAAGCAGCAAGTGGTCCTCGTGCCCCACAGCTCATTTGAGCATCAGTGATGCCCTAAGCAGCATTTGGCTGCCATCCTTAATGAAGGACACACTTATTTCTAATTTGTAGCATTCCTCCTCCTTCTGATTATACAAGAAGGCCTCATTCATTATTAATCCAGTTTGTCAGGCAGCACGGCCCTCCAAGTGTCAAGCTTCCTTGTTTCCAGGCAGTGAATTTGTATAGGAGCAACGGAATTTCATAATGCACAGATCAGCAAGTTCTGCTCTGCATCCGATGAAAGTTAGATAGACCAACTTAATAGTCTTAAAATAATTTTACATGAAGCAGCAGGACACCTTACTATATTTGTCCTTATTATTGGATAGGAAGTGGGCTAAAAAAAATCATTACTTTTCTTCCAAATGGCACTTGATTTGAAAGGCAGTGAGGGAAAGAAACTGATTCTTCTTTGTCTATTCTACATAACCTAGAAATTGAAAATAGTAAAGGAGACATAGACTTCAAGTTTACTTTAAAGAAAGTCAGTGTTCAAACGCACATGCATATGCACATAATGATCCTCACCAAAGGAGCTTACAGCTCAAAGCTAATCAGGTTGGGACATCACACTGTCATTGGAAAAGAGTGCTGGATTTGTCAGGTAAAGATCACACGTACTTACTAGGTAGGACACAAAGATTAGTTACTCCTCACTAAGGTACTGAAGATTTCTCTGCACACCCCTCCTAAAACTGTTCTGCACCTCAACTGTTGACATATGCCTTGTTAGAGTTATAAGCCTGTTTGGACTATTCTAAAATTCACCAAGTTCAGTAAAAATCATGCTTCAATACTATAAGCTGCTAAATATAAAAAATGAAAATAGACACGCGGCAGCTGAATAGTACCCTATAACCATTTTAAGGTGTATAGCAGCTGGTTGTGTATGAACTAAAATTGAAATGTCAATGAAGTAGTCACAGGATGTGGTTAAGAACTTGCATTTTCTAACATATTGGTCATTCAACACTATGTCAATTAACTCCGTGATGTTGTAAATTGTTGTTGATGTTATGTTGTGGCTTTTCATTAGAAGGGATGATATTCTGCCAGCTCTACTTTCAGATCAGGGATGGTCTCTCAAGGAAACTGTTGAATTTATCTGGGCAATAAGATGTTGGACTCTATGCATGGTACATGCTCGCAATGAAAGAATCATGACTGGACATGAACTGTACTATTGAAACAATGTGGAGGAATCCAACATGGGGGGAGGGCATGGGGAGAGGTTGGGGGAATCTCAGAGCCTATGAAACTGTGTCATAAAATGAAATTAAGAAAGGAAAGAAAGAAAATCTGCACTGATATCATTCTCAAGAAAGCCACTGAAGAAACAGATCTATTTATGAGGCTGCAGGACATATTAAAAAAAAGTAATACATTATAAGATACAGATGTAGATGCTGTACATTTCATTTACAACCAGCTCCCTTTAGGATCACAAAATCTTGAACCAAATATGAAGATCAACACCCCCCCAATTCTGTTGGCTTTTTGTATAAAGACTCTTTTGACTTCCTTTTGTTGCTTGTCATATTTGTACTAGTCATATTTCAAGTACTCAATAGTCACATGTGTCAGTTGACTGCCATACTGGATGGAGGATGCATACAGGATAGTTAGGAAACTGTGGTGGATGACAAAAACAAGTCTTCAGGGCAATGTCTAGAATAAGAAGACATAAGCTTAATGCTACATGGAAATAATTTCATGTTAGTATTACTTAACTCTACTTTTTAACTGCATTTGTACTTTCTTGAAACCTTATTACCCAGAGGTACAGTTATATATTCTTACTTTGAGGTATTCAAAGACCAAACTTCTAAATAAAGCAACATAAGAGATCATTTTGAATCCTAATAAGAGAATTAAAATATCTGTTGCTAGACAAAATATGTTTTAGAGAATTGAGAAACCTGGGGTAGAATGAAGAATTGTGAATGGCAAAAAGGAAGTTGAGAAACTTGAACCAGAGAGAAGAGAACATGTTGTAATTTTCAGAAGGATGAAGACTGAAGAACTCTCACACAAATTTGACATGACCTACGGTAAAAGTCAAGCTCTAATTTCTAGGTGTCTTACGTCTACAGGCCAAAAGTATGAATCATATGAATTTCATTTTCCTTTTGTGTTCTATCAATAGATCTATGAGAATAACCAAAGAAGAGCATTTAAATATTGAGAAAAAGAAGAGGTGATCAGTAGAATCTATGTAGTTTATGAGAAATGTGTCCTCTTGTGAGAGCCTCTCTCCGGTCTTGTACTGTAACAGAGAGCGTAACTAAGATCGTATCACATCTGGATTTTAGAAAGAGATTTGGAATTTAATGGGCATCTACTACATATTAAATGCTAGTTCAATAGATACTTTAATTAATAGATACATATTAAGCATCTAGACTATTATTCACACTAGAAAATATGATAGCAGATAGGATGTCTCCCATGAATGTGAACTTAATTATAGAACAATGTGCTAAGTGCAAGAGAAGTACACTTGAAGAGGCATAAAACACAGTCGTGAGCATTTCCAAAGGCTTACTCTATAAAATCACTTCTAACACACACGTGAATGTGTTAAGTAGAAGCTTTAAAGTCTGAGACCAATAACAGGTCAGAAAGAACAAACACTGGATCCAAGGGCTCAAAAGAACAAGGCTTACCTATAAAGAGCAGTGCTTCTCAAACGAACCAGCATATAACTCACTTAGAGATCTTTATAATACGCACATTGTGATCTAGGCGTCCGAGACGCCGCATTCTTATCCCTCTCTGATGACGCTGAGGATGTTGGCCTGCCGATAGCACCTTGAGCAGTGCCAGTGCAGAGTATGTGAAGGCAGAGGTAGGAAAGAGCGCCAGAGAGCGTGAGGGATGGCTGTGTAGGCCATGGATCTTAGAGACTTTGGGTTTTTTTTTTTACCTGAAGGGTATTATACTTTTGAAAGACCAGGCTGAAGCCAGGAGAAAGAGTTAAAATGAGCAAATCTGGAAGCAATTCAATTGGGAGTTGACATGACGAAGGTCTAGAACATGAAGGTGGCATTGCAGTGACAAGGAAATGGACACACTTAGGGGAACTCTGGGACGTGGTGCTAAAGAACCGAGTGTTGGGGGTCGAAGGCCTGGAAGAGGAAATAATTGGGATCCTGACAACGTGGGGCCTTGACTTGCATTAGGGGAAGGGGAATCATGTGTCAAATGGTGAAAAAAGAAGAATGGAGAGATTTGAGGGGTACCATGGTTTTAGTTAGGCTGAAATGAAAGTATGAAGTGTGAAAAAGGGACTATTACATGAAAATGTCCAAAGGAAAGCTGCATGTATGGACCTGATACTCAGGAGAAATCAATCATTGCTGAAGTGATCATTTAGTTGTTATTAGCATCAAACAAGTGATGGAGGGCTTGTGAACAGAGGAGATTTCCCAGAGAACGCAGGTAATCAGAAGCTGTCCTGCACTGCTGCCTTCGTCATGTGTGATCACCGCTTCCTAGGGCCTACACTGGGAACTGGACCTGGGACTCAACATGGGGAACATGGGAGCTGTGGCATGCAGGCTAACTTCTCACTTCCCCTGGAACGAGATGTTAAATATGGATTCCCAAGGTTCTAATCTCTGGATATTAACTTTATAGATCTTGAGAACATTGCTGGAATTCTACATCTTTTTAAAGATTTATTTAAATTTTTTTATTAGAAAGTCAGATTTACAGAGAGGAGGAGAGGCAGAGAGGAATATCTTCCGTCTGATAATTCACTCCCCAAGTGGCCGCAATAGCTGGAGCTGAGCCAATCCAAAGCCAGGATCCCGGAGTCTCTTCTGAGTCTCCCACACAGGGGCAGGGTCCCAAGGCTTTGGGCTGTCCTGGACTGCTTTCCCAGGCCACAAGCAAGGAGCTGGATGGGAAGTGAGGCTGCCGGGATTAGAATTGGTGCCCATATGGAATCCCAGCAAATGCAAGGTGAGGACTTTAGCCACTAGGCTACCGTGCTGGGCCCCAAATTCCACATTTAAAAAAAGTTTGCAGATAATTTTATTTGCAGTTGAGTTTTTATGTTTGTACTCAGTTGCCTGTCTTTGGAGTTTTGAAATAACTTTTTGCATCCCAGGATCTTATCTAAATCTGCGTAAAACAGAAGCAACCCCAGCATCATGGGAGAGATTTCCTACTTTCCCATTTTCAACTCTCTGACACATGAGCTCCTTATGCAAATGCCATCCAGCAGGTAACCAGCCATGTGTGCGCTCATTGCGCCTGTGAGGCAGTGTGGTGGGTTTCACAGGAGCAGCTAGTTAAGTAAGGAAGCCATGCCGTTAACCTGCACGAGGCTCAGTGGCACCAGGGTCAACCAGCTTTTCCTTAATTGAAGAAAAAGCAAACATGCATGTTCCTTATATAAACACTGATATTTAACATTTAACTCAACCCTCATGATTCATTAAGAAACGGAAATTAAATAAAGTCAGGCAGATGTGGCTACAGGAAAAGCTGCCTCCAATGAATCCGTCTCATTCCAGGACTTTGAGTAAAAGAGCAGTCAGTTACTGAAATAAAAAAAAATGCTGAATATAGACTGTGGCCTTCATTATAAAGTCTGACTACTTTTGTTTTTATTCCTATAGCGAGCATCTTTTATATCTTACACAACTCTGCTTCTTCAGGAAGAATTTCATTGGACTTGAGCTTTAAACTCTTGGGTCAGAAAGTGAACCATGATGGCTCAAGATCTTAGCTATTTCTGATTTCCAAAAACAAAAATTGATTTTCTGGGGATGCATTTTGTAGGGGAGTGAGGTAGGCACAATAAATTGGCAGCAGAGAGGAGACAGGAAGTAATAGAAAACAGACCTACAAACTGGGAGCATGTAGTTGTCTGGGACCATTTAGTGATGGGGCAGATGCTCTATACACCTCCGACTCTCTCGGGCACCCCTGGGTGGAAGGGCATAATCTGTTTTATAAAGCTTCCCATCCAAAGCAGTTTGAAAAGATGGCACTCAACAGTGCTTGGACCTAAAAGGCAGAAAAAGGGCCCTGCAGGGAGTGAACACGGGTGCTCAGGAAGAGGGAGATGTTTAGGGATCAGAAACCCCAGAAGTTTTGAAAGGAAAAGCAGTAAGAAGTAGTGGCAGTGACGGTTGCATCCTTTAGGGTTATGTAGCCTAGGCATATCATTTTAGATAATCAGCTGTGGCCAAATTATGAAGAAAACAGAAAGACATCCAGACCAACACTGGGAAGTGCAACACAGCGGTGGAACCATTTGCCTCACTCTGTACCCAAGAATGAGAAGGTCCGTTTCAACTTTTCCAGAGCTCCCGCTCGTAATCATGGGACAGCATGATTCCATCACTTATTTTCTAACCTGCTGAGTAGAGTAAGTATTATGAGGTCATTTTCTTCCCCCGCCAAAAAAAACACACATGGACGCATGCACTAGCGCATGTGCGTGTGTGCGCGCACACACACACACACACACACACACACACACACAATCAGTGGCAGACATGTGCGAGTTGGATGATGAAGGCTCACAAATGAAGGCTGATGGACTCCATCAAAACATAACCCAAAAAGCTGGTCAGAGGTTATGTGGAAATCAAAGAAATCCTCCAACGGACAGTAAGTGAAGTGAATTGGACCATGTCAATATCCTATCTATAAAGTGACTGAACTTACATGAAAAATGGTACTTACGGTTCATCCCTCATCTAGATGGTTCTGTGTGTACTGTGTTTTTTCCTTGTTCTGTAGATATTCTAAAGAACATGATTGGCATTTTTGTAATTCATTCTGTTGTTTTAGCAGTAGAAGCATTCCACACTTAGCAGAGTCCTTAGCTGCCCTGAAAAGTACACGTTGTACTTTTTGTTTAGTTGTGGTTTAAAACTCAAAAGCCATGATGGCAAAATTGGAAGAAATCTTAGTACCGTGGGGACAGGCATTGGAAAAATGAAGTGTCTAGTGTTATGGCTGAATACTTGATGTACTATAAACTGAATATTCCCACTTCTTCCGGTATCATTTCTAGAGGGAGCTCTTTTATGAAGCAAAGTATGCCAGAATACTTTGTGATTCACTTATGATATAATTGGAGTATTTAGTTAATTTGGGATATTTTGCTAGCCAGGAAAAAAATTTTCCTTTTTTTTCCCTTTCATCCCTCCTTCCTTCTTTCCTTTTTCTTTTTCATATGCTAATATTTCAGCTCCTGTTATGTGCTCACTTTGAAAGAAAAAGCGCAGACCTCTGATTCAAGGCACTTATATGACATGATTATACTTGAGTTAATATGAGTGGAAACCGAATAGAAGATTAAGCCAAAAGCGAGGTTGGTTAAGATGACCAGAACCTGAGGCTGTGCCAAGGACCGTGAGCTCCCTCAAGTAACGTGAATTAGGGACTACTGGGGATTTTGTAAGCAACACAAGTTATTACACCACAATTTATGATTTTCATTCTTGGAAGAAATAGTATCATATAATTAACATGATTTCAATCCATGTTCTGTTGTATTTGCTACAAAGAAGTGTTACACATAATGCAGCAGAATGTTTTTTTCTGCTTCCAGACATTCCCACATCCCACATTTTGAAATTCCACATGGATTTTTTTTTTAATTTTGGGAAGTTAGAAAAATCTACAACAAACGGACTTTGTCATCAATGGTTTATGAATAAATTGTCACAAGATTTTTCTAGTATTGGAAAGAATTTTTCCTCAGGGTGTCATTATCTGGTTGAGCATGACACTTGGGCTGTAGAGGAACAGCACGCGGGCAGAGAAGGCATGGGCTTCGGAGCCAGCGGGTCCACATTCCGAATTTTCCGTGGCTCCTATACCAGCATATGTTATCCACGTCTTTTGTTTATTTGTTTTTGTTTGTGCAAGGGTAGGATTACAAGGTCACTTTTAGGGTTAAGAAAAATCGTTTTTGTAAAGTGGTAGTCATCATATGAACACAAGGGTGGTGATGATGGCAGTTAAATGATGGTGAAGCAATGATGGCTATGGCAGTGGTGATGGTAAGGAGAAAGGATTACGGTGGACCTTTGGAGAAGCAGCACAGGAGCAATAGTTGAGACCCCAGATTAAGAAACCAGACTCCCTAGGTCCTAACCTTGTCTCTACCACTTGGGCTAGTGTAGTTATCGGAGACTTGATAAGAAGCTAAGGGTTTATAACAGCATGTATGGATTGTCTCATACTTTTGATGAATCAGGAAACTAGTTAGACTTGGCCACCTGGAATCGAGGTGCTGGCTTGAAAATTGCAGTCATCTGACCCTCTGATCAGAGAAGCATCTGCGGCCACGCTCAGTTGCAGGGTTGTTGGCAAGATTCTGTTTAGCACTGTTGGACTAGAGCCTAAATTCTGTGCTGGCAGTTGGCTGGAAGCTGCCCTCAGTTCCTTGATTATTGGAGTTCCCAATGTATTAGGTTGCTGTGTTGGGGGCAGCAAGGATAGTCTACTGGCAAGACAGATCAAATGGTCATTTGTAACGTAATCTTGGGGACTGGTATCCCCTCACTTTTGTTGTGTGCTTTTTTTGTCTGACCTGAGTCTTTGTTTTTTTAAAGATTTATTATTTTCATTGGAAAGTCAGATATCCAGAGAGGAGGAGAGACAGAGAAGAATATCTTCTGTCAGCTGATTCACTCCCCAAGTGGCCACAACAGTCAGAGCAGAGTTGATCCAAAGCCAGGATCCTGGAGCCCCCTCCAGGTCTCGCACGGGGATGCAGGGTCCCAATGCCTTGGGCAGTCCTCCACTGCTTTCCCAGGCCGCAAGTAGGGAGTTGGATGGGAAAGCAGGGCCACATTAATGATCT
Organism: Ochotona curzoniae; assembly: GCF_017591425.1. Lineage (NCBI taxonomy): Eukaryota > Metazoa > Chordata > Mammalia > Lagomorpha > Ochotonidae > Ochotona > Ochotona curzoniae. The sequence goes on along the minus strand of NW_024465520.1, from coordinate 12,625,612 downwards.
GATAAGGCTCTTGTAAAGGGGAACAGAGTAAATATTTCTGAAGTATCTGTTTCACATGTAACACTCAAGCAATGTTTGCTTTTCTTTTTAAGCATATATCAAATTAAATCCTTTCTCTTTTCAGACAAATGTTGACTTAATCTACTTACTGGTTTTTGTCACTCTATATCAAAAGGCTGTTTTTGCTTCACTCAGTGCATATGTGGAAATGGCAGCTAGGTTGGGGTGGCAGAGGGTGTGAGGACATCAGAGAGACAGTAGAATGAGGAGGCTCGAGTCCAGCTCTGTTTTTCTCTTCAATAGGTTTTAGGGGAACTGTATACACAGTCTATTAAGCAAGTGCTGCATATTCTATCCATGTTGAAGCCAGGCCAGTGAGAGCAAGGGCAGCCCAGAGCGGTGCCTGGCTACCTGTCAGCCTGGGAAAATGGTCTCTGAGCTCATCCTAGGCCCGAAAGTCTGTCATCCACAACCGATTTCCAAATTACGGGCTGATTCTCTGGTTCACAGAGCCGTTGAGTTTTGCTCTGTTTACTTTCATAACTTGTTACCAGGGTGGTTTATAAGCATACTAAAGCAATTGAGATAAAAAGCCATTTAATACGATTTGATGATCCTGTTCTGTGGTTTTAAACAGTGTGAGAAAACGTACCTAAATCCAATCACAGTGTTTGGTTCGGGAGCTGATCCCGTTAAGTGTGTTTTTAAAACTCCACAAATGTTATTGCAGAGGCTTCGTTACCAGAATGAAAACTAGTCTGTGTCCGTCGTCGGCAGATCTGTGGCTCTTCCTCAAGGACTTCACATGTGCCTTCAAACAAAGCTGTCACCCCGCGTGCCAGCACTGTCCTTGTTCTGTGTCTGTTGTCTCCAAGACTCCCCCGGTGACTTGTCTCTTTCCTAATGCGTGCTAAGTACTTGATACTTTCCTATGCAGGAAGCTTATATGAACTAATTAACATTTAATGAGAGGAAACCAACTGATTAGAATGCTTTTCGTGGTCCTTTAGCTAATAAATGTTGTATATACTTCTGACTGCATCTTGTCAGCATGCGGCTTTTCCTTCCCCGTTCATTCTTGTTTTCACAGCTCTGCCCTGCCCTGGGGCTTTTCAGCAATAACCTGGCTGAAGAGTTAGCCTGAGTTAATTTGAGGAAAGTTTTGGGCCAAATTATTGAGGTAAATATTTTGATTAAACTTTGCTTAGAGCCATAAGTGAACGAAGCTTCTGAATCCAAATCAAGACCAAATCATTCCAACCATGCTTGATGGTGAACAGGGAGAGTTTGATGAAAAGCAAAATCCCAGGCCGAGGCCCAGGCAGCTGAAAATGATTTTGCCTGTGTTTATAAAGGCAATTAGGGTTATGCTAGTGCAGCTCTGGAGGCTCAAACAGAGGGGCAAAGAGGTGTGACTTGAGAGGCCCATGCATTTCCTGCAGAATGTCCGGGTGGAGCCATTCAAGACCCGCCAGTGCCTTCTGAATTGCGGAAAGTGCCCACAGTGAGCTGCATCAGGGCATTTTACATCTGGAATTTGAGCTGCATACTACCAGCACGAAGCCATTGGCCCTCATCCTCAGCTTATTAGCAAACCTTCTACGCAGAACTCAGAAAGGAACTGAAGTCAGAAAGCACACTGTACAGTTGGGTTGAGGATCACCGTTGATGACGGCAGGTAAGTCCGCATTTTGAAGGAATGCCTCTGTGGGATAAGGGCCAGCTCTGCCATTTTCCTGTTTCCCTGTGTGCACCGCAACAGTACTATCTTAAGCATTCGATTGCTTGGCAGGCACATTTTAAGCCATAAGACTATTTTGTGGGTAGGGGACAGTATAGATTGCTTTTGTTAAGAACAGATAGCTGCATTAAAACTAAGCCATGTTAACTGAGTGCAAGAATGAGTAAGAGCTCTGTTCAACCCTGCTATGAACCACCCATTTCCCTCATCACGTGTACAGTCTGTCACATGTGTGTGAGGAGAGGAAGAACGCTTCAGCATTAGTGCACTCATGAGATGTCAGAAAAAGCTGGAGTTCCATCTTATTTATAAAGTTGCACAATAAGAAAAATTTTAGTATCTTCTTCCCATTCCCCATCCAGCTGTCAAGAGCACCTTCCTGAAAGAACTTGGGTCTAAAATGCATACGGGAAGACACAACGGGGCAAGTTCTGTGTGCCCTTGGAAGAAGCCGGTAATGGTCTTGCTATCCTTTTGTGTTAGCGTCTTGATCAAACTTGTAAGAATTGTACAGGACGCTTGACCAAGGTGAACACTTGGGAGTCCTTTGCACCTGCACTGTCAGTGGTGGCAGTGACCCACCATTGAATGGCTCCCTTCAGATTTGATCTTGCTTACTTCTCACTAAATCACAGGGAATGAAATGACCAGGGATTTTCATGAGTGGATAATCTCTTCCCTAGGACAACCTCAGGGCTCCCAGGAGGCTTCTAGAAATCCAACCTTCTTACTGTTGGGCATTGATTCTTTTGTCTTCATTATTGGACAGTTGTTTGTGTTGTTGTTAGAAGCATGATAAGGAAAGTGTATGAGCTTGATAGTCAGACCCACATGAGTTCTAGTGCTGGCTTTGACACTGTCTACCCGAGGAACCTGGGACACATTCCCTCGCCTGTCTGGGCTTCAATTTGTTCACCTATCATTGAGGATAGTATCTGCTTTTCTGGCTCGGTGAGTGGAAATTAAGGATAATATACATAAGACATCTGGCCCTTGCCTGGAGGTAAGCACTCAGGGTATACTAACCATTGTTACTCACCGTATTAACTCAATATTATTCAAAATTGTTTTCTTGGAAAGCGAATTTTCTCACATACATTGAAATTTTATCATAAATTCATTTGCTACAAATTAATCACATATTAAAGTGGACATATATCAGGGACCATGCACAAGGAAATTGTTGGGGAAGGACTGGCTAGGATAAGGTCTCAGAAGCTTGGAGGACTTAGTGACTTAGTTGAGCAAGAGTATGAGCACAACCAAGCAGAGATCCACTATTCTGCTGTAAGATGAAGCCACAGTTACGATGCAGGAATGCAGAGCCTCCTCAGTGTCCCACACGCGTGGAACTTGGTGCTTGCTGGGTGCACAGTAGTAAGTTCAGAGAGAAGAAAGAGCAACATCTCATTTTGGAGTTCACTCATTCACCAGTTGATTCAGGGACTTGGAATCTTCACATCTTCCAGTTACACTTTCTTCTGGGAACTCTCACTTCATTTACAGATGGGGAAATACTCAGGATCAGGACGAAGTTTGAAATGCACAGCACTTCTATTCACATTCCCTTGGTTAATCTCAGTCTCATGGTGCAGCCAGCTGTTGGAGAAACGAGGTGGTCTTCTTGTATTCCTAGAAGGAGGAGAAAATAGAAACATTGGGGGATACTTGCAGTTTGCTGTGAATGGCTTTCAAATCTTCTGAATTCACCAATATGAAGTAATCATTTTTATATCAGTATTCTATATACACCCACACACCCAGAATTTAGAAAAATTAATACTCGTTCCTTTTATACATGATGCCTTTTACTGTTTTTTCTGTTCTGTTAAGTCTCCTAGAATCATTTGAAAATACTGTGCCTCAGTGAATTGATTGCTTAATGAAAAGAAAGGCATTATTCTGGTTGTGGGCTTAAACGCACTGTCTCACTAGTTTTACAAGAGGGAGAGAAGGAGACCCTCACAGCAATGATCAAGTTTCTGAGGTGGAAGACTGTGACGAAGAATCCTGCTGAATGGCTCCATGGAAAGTGAAACTCGGTGATGCAAATGTTCAGTGTAAAGTTACAGCTGCAATAAGAGCTGTACTCAGGTGCTTGCCTTTCACTGCCTAGAAATGAGCAGCACATATGCTGAAACCGAAATGATATAGAGATTAGCATGGCCCCTGCACAAGGATGAAACAGAAAGCATAACTAAATTCAGAGCCCTGACACTTAGATGAATGACACACAAAGTTGTCATTAGCTGTACTCCATACCCATATCTATCCACCCCAATCCAAATAAGGACTTTTTGTCACACTTCAAATACCACTAGTTCAGGAAAGTGACCCACTAATCAATGGGACTAGAAAATTCCTCCTGTAGGATGAACCATGGATATGCATTATTTATATTTGGATAATTACATTGCGATTTAAATATGCTGTCTCCATAATTCTTTGTACAGAAGATGCTTGCTTAGTATTGCAGTGGTAGTAGATTTTCACCCAGGAATTGAGGAAAAGGCTTATTGGTATATATATATATATATATATATATATATATAAAAAGACCAAAAGTCTTCCTATATGGGAAGCGTCCAAAACGCTCAAGGGAAATGCATATTAGAAAAAATACTGTATGTCGATTTCAAGATAAACATGATTTAATTCTATTTTCTACCATTTAAAAAGTATACTTACATGTATTTTTACTCTATACACAGAAATGAACCTCCAGTCATACTCGCATCTCCAAAAATGTGAATTATACAGAATTTAATCTGAAAATAGTCTCTCCAAAACCTTCCTACTCTCCCCAACTCCATCAACTAGTTTTAGAGTGAAGTTTATTTTTCATAATATGGCTAGAGTTTACTGTTTTGAATGTTAAATGAATGTAGTTTTCAAACAAGTAATCTAACTTTATATACGGGTGACTGGTTTTCTAATCTTTAGAAGCTCAATTACAAAATGAATTAATAGGTGAGGGACGACGTAAAACAAACATTTAATCGGGCTATCTATTAATGGTAGCAGGATGCGTAATGAATATCAATTAGCTCTTGTAAACAAAAGTTCATGCTTAGGTGTGTACCTAAGAAGCAGACAACTGGTATCAGTAGGAAGAGTAAGAGGTCAAATCTGAAGTAACAGAGACAATTAGATGATCAGGGAGAGTGTAAGCGGAGACACGGAGAATCTGTGACACTCCTCACTACGGCTCTGTCCACCTCAACATGCCACCAGTGAAACAGTAGAGTTAGATTGTTCTGGTCTCTCATTATATTCGATTTAATACGACTGCAGTCAGTACTAAGCGTTTGGCCATGCTGAACTGTGTCTTTCCTCAGGCTGGACTAGAAAATCTGCAACACTTAGGGTTTTTGTTTTATGATTAAAAGCACGACATTTGTGGTCACAATGTCAAACAAAAGCTTTCCCACCCTCTATTCTATTGAAAAGAGTGGCACTGAACACTGATGTCTTAAGCAATGACATCACAATTAAAATGAGAGGAATTGTGGGGTTTTCAAGCTGAGGATCATACCTACATACCTCCCACCACATTTCGGAGTCTTTAAGAAAAAATGAATAAAATAAAACAACACGAAGGTGCGGTAGTTGACAATGGGGATGTCAGATAAGCTTTCATCCGTGAGCGTCCCAAGCATCTAATCTAAAAAGTGAACATTGAAGTACCTCATTAAAACCCCACGGTCATTTTGTTATGGCCTTTTCCTCAAATGCTCACTCATTCATTTATTTGTTCCTTCAATAAATATTTATAAAGCTTATGCTATGCAAGGTACTGTGCTGGGGACAAGTAAATAAATCAGACAAGAATCCTTGTCTTTGCTAAGCCTGATCTCGGAGGGCAATGAATGAGTAAGTGAAGTATCTGAGTGCTGAAGTATGAGGAGAATAATAAAGGAAGAAGGAGGAAAAGTGGCAGGGAAAAGTGGACATCATAAATAGTACAGCCAGAACAGAGCTCACTGGTGCCATGACATGTCATTAAAGACTCAGTGGAGTTGAGACAGAAGAGTGTTCTAGGCAGAGGGTGCAGGGATGACAAATGGGGCAGCCTGGGATGTTGAGGATCATCTGTAAGGCAAGCTGGCCAGAGAGGGAGCAAAGAGGTGCGATGGAGCAGTACAGAAGAGGAGACGTGTGTGGGGCTGAACACATGGGGCTTTTAGGGTGTGGGATGTATCTGACCTGTCATTCCCAGTGGAATGGGATCCATTACAGCACTTTGGGCAAATAAATGGCTAACATGCTAGTTGGTAACAGCATTGCTCTGGTGACTTGGTTGAGAATAAATCAGCTAAGAGGCCAGTGGTACTGTAGGATAAGAGGCGATGGTGGGCTGGGACCTGGGGGACAGCAGTAGAGATATGAGGAGTGGCTGGATTTTGGAGTGAAGTTGTCAGGATTGGCTGATGGATCAGGCATAAGCTTGGAGAGGACAGGGTGTGGAGAGCATGAAGGGGAGCATTAGGGTGAGGTTACTCTGAAAGGGGCAAGTTAGGAGAAGCAGAGAAGCTTCTTGGGTTTTGCTGTGGTTGCACTGGTCACTGTAGCCTACAATTCGGGGAACACTGGTTTACTTTGCTGGCTTTTTCAGTCTCCGCAGATAATGAGCAGTGGAACCATTGTAACCAAGCAGTGGGGTACCTGCATACCCAGAGACATAGGGGGTTTACCACATGATTGAAGGTCAAGTTTACTTCTCAGAAAGAGTAGTTCTTGTGCAGGATACTCTTCTTAGGGTTCATCTTTAGAGCTCTCAACCCCATCCAATTGTGCAAACATACGTTTCCCTTTTTCTGTAGTCTCCACCATGACTAGGGAGGTCTACTTGTGACCACAAGCCAACTGAGCATCTATTATCTCAGGCATGGAAGTGAGGACCTGCAACTCAGGTTCAAGGTGGAACCTCTGCCTTGTGACATGGTTATTATTCATTAATTCACATGACTTCTTATTTCTACCAATGCTAGGCCATGCTACAATCAGAAATACAATCATAAATGCAAATAATCAATGCAATCAAAAAGAAAATACAACCAGAAATTCAATCTTGTTAGGGAAAGTGGTCTGCTCCACCCCGGGCTATTCAGAACCTCAAATGTGGGCAACTGAGGTGGCTGACATTTCACACAAAAGCTTCCAAGAACCTGGTTTCAGCCCTTGTGGCGACACACAGCACCAAGTGAAGGCCACTCTTCTAGAGAGTGGACGCTTTTCTTTTGCGTCCGGTGAGAGGGTAATAGATTGTGTTTGTTGCAGAGACACAAGGAGAGAAAGGTGACTCAACTCCCAAAATAGCCCTTTTGAATGCATTAAGAGAAGCATCTCTGACACAGACAGGAAGAAAAGGAAGAGGGGCAGGAATTGGTGACGGAATGTACATAGTGCATTGGTCACCATCATTGATTCACGTTGTTATTGTCCTCGGCTAAGAATGACAGTGTCCTTTGCTTTTATTTTAAATTATACAAACCCTTTAAAGCTGCACGGTTATTTGAAGATTACATTGATTGTCCATTATCTGTATTTTAACAATGTACTGGGTAATTGTTTCCTACCATGGTTTCATCACTTCATAGCATATTGGGTTCAGAGGGGCTCTTAGTCTCTAACCTTATTTGGTAATGTGATGGTTACACATCCTTCTCTTTAAAAAAAAAAAAAAAAACCAAGAATGTCAGTACTGAATACTGAAGGTAGATGAGGGAAAGTCTCATTTAAATTTTCTGCAGACAAGTAATATCTGAAAGAAACATTAATGAAATAAATTACCCCATTAACAAAGGCTGTAAAAAAGCATTACACATGTCAAATTAAACTCAGTAAGAAATGTGCAGGGAATATTTGGAGATGATTTTAGTATCAGTAAGAAACAAAAAAAAAATCACACGAGAAAAGCAAAAAAAATCACACGAATATAATGATGCAAGTTATCCCTAAATAAGCTTATAAATTTGATCCAGTCTCATTAAAATCCCACTGGGGTTTGCTTTGTTTCCTTTGTACATTGTTTACTTTGGAAATTGTTAAGAATAGTGAGGAAATAAGAATGGATTGCTGAGGGAGACTGGGCATTGTACATATCAAAATGTTTTCTAGAACTGCAATAGTTAAAATCATAGTAATAGCACAGACTAGGAATAGTAAACCAATGGAGTAAAACTGAGAGTTTGGAAATAAATTTATTTTTACAGAGAAATTTCAAAAATGATAAAGTCATCTGTTAAAGCCAATGGGTCATGGATTTTAAAGAAATGATTATGGCAAAACTGAAAAAGTAAAGCTGAAATGATTTGATCTTCTGGGTACATTCTAAAATGTAAGTGATGACGCCGTTGACGTCCCCACCGTACAGTTTTGGGATTCTTTGAGGCAGAAGGTGGCGATTCCAGTAGCTGGGGCATTGCCACCCACATAGGAGAACTGGAGTGAGGTTTGGGGCATATAAATAAACATTGCAAACATACTGTAGAACAACTGAATACCATTTAATAATGTTTAGAGTTAATTCAGTGGAGAAATACAGGTGACAAACAAATCTATCATGGCATTGGATCATGATTCAGGTTAAATATGCATCCATAACGAAGAAAATTAGCCCAAATGTATTAGCAATGCTGATCTCTTCATGGTGACATTTTGTATGTCTTTGGGTTAGTATGAAATGAAAAAATTCTCGAATTAGCTCTTAATTTGATATTTAAAAACAGATTACAAAACAGACGAGGAAATAGACTAAAGAGGGTGGACACTGCACAACCGAGTGCTGGTTGTGAATTCACAGATCTGATATCAAAAGTTCAGCCATTATGCAGTTAAATCTCCATCACATTATTTAAAAAGGAACAAACTACGTCAAGTGGCCTACACACAGAATTATCCCCATGATAAACTCCCTCACCAAGGTTGACAACCATATGCTGACAGAGGCTTCTGCCTGGGATTGGGGAACAGTAAGATGCCACAAATCCATAGTCACACGAACCCTTTCTGAGCTTCCTAACAGGTTCTACGCACCTGTACAAAGACCTGAAGCTTGTTTTCACTCATGATCCTGAATCTTGCTCTGTTGTAAACTGGCCTTTGAGCAGCAGAAGCTTTTTTACAGAGAGAACCAGCAGTTTTCAAGTGCTGATTTTATTTCTGATTTGTTTTTCATTATTTCCTGAAGCTATTGATGTTCTGGAGGCAGTGGGGGGAGTGAGAAAGCCCCGGGAGAGTTTCAGGCTTTGAATTTTGGAACTGAACCATTCAGAGGTTCATGCTCATGTTCACAAAACAATGTCGTGGGGTCACTTTGGCCAATGGAGGTGCTTTGTGCAAGGGCTGGAGCTTGGGCTCCGTGCGTATTTGCCCCAGCAGCCTTCCACCCTTTCCACACTTCCCCTTTTCTCTTTCTTTTTCCCTTTGTATCAACATGTTGTAGCCTGTGACACCAGCTAAATTAATCACTCACTGCACTCAGGGAAGTCACCGCAGGATATAAAATAACAAAGACAACACAATTATTGCAAGGCTGGAGAGAAGGGACTGGCTTGTGAATAGAGCAGCATACCCTTACCAGCTGTGTCCTCACAGGGGCTAGAGCAGCAGAGTAAATCCGGCACTGTTTTTTATTTCATTTATGTGCATTTGAGAATGGCCACAATACAGTGCCAAGGACCCCTGGTGAAGGGAAATCCCTCTGGAATGTACTGCCAGAACTGAGGTTTTCCTCAGCCCAGGGGAGTTCTCCCAGGGTTCCCTTGGGTAAGCCCTGCATGGGCACATCCAGCTGAGTGACTGCTGCGCCATCCGACTCCTAAGCCATAGTGAAAGGTCTTTCAATGAGAATCAACCAAGAAATCAAATCTCCAACAGTCAAAAAGATACATCTCAACTCCTAGAGGGCGTAACCATCTGTACGTTAAGCCAAGAAATAGATGGCAAAGATGAAAGATGCCAGTTTCTTTGATCCAAAGGGAAATGGAAGTTCTGATGACAGTTGCTGGCTGGCTGCTGCACAGGATGGTGAGTTCACAAGTTTTATGCTCCTAGGTGAATAAACAGATACCCTCCCCAGGGGCCCGTTCATGGGTGACTGAGAGCAGTGGGAACGCTCCGATTAGGCACACCTCCCCAGGTCTCAGGTGAAGGTACAGCAGGCACATCCAAGAAAGTACCAGGGAACACTGAACTGAAAAGACAAGCAAGTGATTGGGGTGTCAGCATTAAGCTTCCACAACCCTTCAATGCCACAAATAAGAAGTAAAAAGTAGCAAGAGGAAATGTAATGAGAACAATAATCATGCATTTTTATGACACACAGAAATAAACACAGATGCAAACTGCTGCATTTAGGTTTGAGAGTTAGTAGAAATGGGATTTGGCCATGGTGACAGCAGGCGCAGTGGGTTAGGCTGCTGCCTTAAATGCTGGAATTTCCTATGAGCACTAATTCCAGTCCTGAATTCTCTACTTCTGATCCAACCCCCTTGAAAATATTCGTGTGAAAGCAATGGAAGATAGGTTGATGCTTGGACCCCTGTCATCTGTATGGGAGACCCAGATGGCGCTCTGGGCTCCTGGCCCAGCTGGCTATTGAGGTTATTTGGAGAGTGAACAAGCAGATGGAAGTTTACTCTCACTTCCTCATTTGTCTCTTGCCACTCCACACTCTGTAACTATGTCTTTTGAATAAACAAATTAGCCTCTCTCTCTCTTTAAGTAAATTACAAGAAGTTAGAGTGAAGTCTATTTAACATAACAACAAAGTCAACAAGGAGGTTCTTACAGCCAACAGAGGGGGCCACAGCTGTTAGAAAAGCTACAGTTAAGAATGGAGTTGGAGGGCCTGGAGTGGTGGCGCAGTGGTTAAGGTCCTCGCCTTGCACGCCCGGGTGGGCGCCGGTTCTAATCCCGGCGGCTCCACTTCCCTTCCAGCTCCCTGCCTGTGGCCCGGGAAAGCAGTCGAGGACGGCCCAGAGCTTTGGGACCCTGCACCCCAGAAGAGGCTCCGGGCTTAATATAGTTTGACTTGGAGGAATAATTTGAATACAAGTGACAAAGTAAAAATTAGGCTATTAGGGTGGACCCTCATCCAGTGTGACTGGTGTCCTTGTAAAAAGAAAGTTGGACACAGAGACACCAGAATGCTCATTTCTAGTAAACAGGCCATAGAAATATGGTCCCAGAAAGAAATCAATCTCAGCAGCACCTTGGTCTTGGGTCCTAGCCTCTGTAACTGTGAGAAAATAATTGGTGTTGTTTACGATGCCACCCAGTCTGTGGTATTTTGTTAAAACAGTCCACACTAAATGAATACAGGGTTCAAAAGAACGTTCCCTAACAAGTGGCAAGTGCACTGCGAAGAGCAGGGACTCATTTAAGTCCTGCTTCTATTGGGTGACCTTGTGCAATTAGGCTCTCTGAATCATATTTGCCTTGTTTGTATCCTGGGGATCACACAACCTACTTCACAGGGTATTAGATTAAATGAGAATCTGAATACAGAGTACATAGTACTGTCTTTCTCCAAATGATAAACCACCCAGGAAAGGAGCGAACTGGCCTGCATGAAATGTCCTAAGCATGGGCTAACTTTTCCAGTTGCACTCATCTTAAGGACTTCTGCTCACATTTAACTGACTAAACAACGTCACATGTCCACACCCAACTTAACAAGGCTGGAAGAGTGAAATTCTACCATGACCTGAGGGAACACAATGAAAATATCTGATTTTAGCTCTAAAATTTTTGTCTGTATTTTTTAAACTAATAAATATTGGTTCCTACTTATACTCTAACAGGTTGACATTCCATAAGAATTATTCTATAAGATGAACAAGAACACTATTTGTGTCCAATGAAACCCCACCGCTTGTGTCACCCAATTTGCCCTTCCTTCGATTTTTGGAAAGATTCCACTCATGGAAATCGTTGAAAAGATAGCACCAGCTGGACCGGCAGGAGATACTGCATCCGAAGTGACTTGATAGAACTAGATCAACTCAATTTATGTTCTTTGAAACTTAAACTGAAGAGCAGAAAGTCTACCCCTGCTAGTGACCTGAGCTCCTTGCTGAGAGGGTGCTTTGGGATCACCAGCCCTCACTGCCTGGAGTGCAGAAGCTTTGCTGCGGGGGGCTCCAGCAGCTTGTGCCCATCCAGCAAGAGGTTGATCCCGCTTGTGTGGCTTCAGAAAGATGATTCTGAAAGATGCTAGGGCAGAGCTAGCTCGCTATACCATGACTCAAGCTCATTGCCAAGGTTAAGTATGTGCTAGGATTAGGCACCCACAGTCTTAAGATGGTGCATTCCTATAAATGGCATGCATATTGATTTTTTTTTTTTTGTATTTCTAAATCCTGGTTCAATATGTTCTGAGTCACCTTTGGTAAAGCACAGACATCTAACTCCATGCAATAGGAACTTGAAGGAGGGTACCAAGGTTTGGTATTTTTCTTGAAAATTTCATGAAATAGAAATGTGAATGCTCTCTTTCCTAGGAGATGGGCCATTGATCAATCTGCACAGTGGGAACTAGTATTTAAGAGTGAAGGAGTGTGTATGTGTCTTTGGCTCTGTGACTGTTCCTGTCGACAATGTCAACTCCCACTCCACTACATGGCTTGTTGGAGACCTTTAATGTGAACGCCCTCTGCAAGGAGCCTTCGGTGTGGTCACACTGCTCACCCCTAACAAACACATCAGAAAACAATGCACACCCCTGCCCGCTGGTAATCAGAGCAATTACTTAACAAGCATATCTCTGTTTCCTCCAGGGTGGACTAATTAAAAGGCTTCCATGCTGTTGTCTGAGATGGACAGAACCTGTTTTGTGCTACTTGTCGGAGACACTGAAAACTAATGTTGGGTTCTGCATTGAAGAATTGTTGACATGGCTCAAAAGATTGTTCTCCCCTCTGCCCTACCAGGACAGGTTCTATTTTTGGTCACTGATGGACAAGGCAAGGAAAATAATAGGTCTTCAGCTCTTGACTGTTATTGTAAAGGCAGGAGGTTGAGAGCTGTGGAGTGGTGGGTCTCAAACTTTAGCACCCATTAGTATCCCCTGGAGGACCTGTTAAATCATTAAATCACTGCCTGCTGGTTGCACCTGACTTGCTGATTTTATAGTCTGCTGAGGGGCCTGAGAGGTTGTCCTCTTTTTTTTTTTTTTTAATCTAGCCTATAGGCTTTTATTTATTTACTTATTTTCCCACAGGCAGGAAATTAATAACACTCTAATAGGTTATTATATTAATGCAAGGCAAGTAGAAAATAAACAGCAAAGAACAACAACAATGAAAATAAAACAAGCAAAGAAGCAAAAACCCTACTGTTCCTCTGGAATATAAACAAAGGTTGTACACTATAATCATATCCCAGAATGCCATTATCGTACCTATAGGTTACATTTTTTTTTTTGTACTCTGTATTAGTTATCACCTACCTAACAAGTTCCCAGGTGATGTTTGGCTGCTGTGGAGACCATCCTTTTAGAGCCCTGTTAGGGAGAAGTTCTTTCCACCTGTTCCCAGCATCCCTTGCAGCAGCAGGAACATGTCTTTTCTAGTGGTGCTGAAAGGAGACATAACCTTAGACACTGCTATTTTGGAAGATGGGTCAGGTAAATTCTGAGTTTATATCCCAGTTATGTCACTTAGTAGTCATTTGACCTTCGGCCTATAACTCAATTCTTCCATCTGTAAAGTGGGAATGGGCCTCACCTTGTGCAGGGCCTGGCATGTCCTCGATGCCAGCCAAGAGCAGGTGCACTCTTGATTTTTCTCTCCCTCCACTTCCCTAAGTGGTCTGGGACGGGTTTTCTGTTCCTGAATGTTCATGCAATGCTCACCATGTTCTTTTCGGGCAGCAGACTGTATGAACAATAGAGTTGGTTAAGGTGAGTCAAGTCAAGAGACAAAGGATAAACTATTCCTTTGGCTGGGACTTCACATGCAGGGATTTTAAAAAATAAACAGAAAAAGAAATTGGAAAGGTCTAAATGAAAATGTGTTAGCACAAGGAGGAAAAATATGTTGATGCAGTACGACTTCTGAAACTTCTGTGACTTGATACCTGGGGTTCAGAGTTTAGGACAAGCAGATGAGGATTCTGACAGGTCAGAGAACAACTCTGAGTCATCTGTGGGTTTCTATCTCTTTTACCCACACTGACAACAATGCACAAAAAAATAGTGACTTGACCCCAACAAGACTGGAGCACAGGAGACATCATTCTTTGTGTCTGTGGCAGCAGTGCGACACATACTCGGAAACATCCATATACGTCCATACGGTGTCCTCTGCATGTGTCCACATCACAGGTATTGCCTAGCAATACACATCCCTCTCTCCACAGCTGTTTATACAGGTGTATAGACTGAAGTGGCCTAGAACAAAACCATCACATAACAGACTATTGGGAAGCTGCACAAACTGGTTGGCTATTATGATACTAATTACCATAAAGGGGCCAGGACAAAAGGGATGGGAACTTGATAAACACTTCCCAACGTCATTTCAGCCAATATACTACCCATTAATACAAAAAGACCACGGTAAAAGAAACTTCAAGTAACAGCTCAGCGACAGAAGAACATTCAGGAAAGGAAAGTGTAAAGGGGAAAGATTTGTTTAAGGTGAATCACGGCTTAACAGATCAAAGATTGTCAGGGACATTATAGGCAGTGCCAATTATCTAAGCTCACATCATCTGCCTTCTCTAATTCTACTCAAGGTTATTAATCTTGCCGTTGGTTCTGACAAAACAAAATCACCTGAAAAAGAATATGCCCCATATCTATTTCCTACCAAGCACACCAAGAAGCCTTGGTGAGTTGTGCTAATTTTGATTTTAAGGGTATCGGTCAATAGCCCTGTATTCTTGAACTCTTATTATGTGTTTGGGTCTAGGATGTATATGGTACATACCTTATATTGGACAATTCTCACAATTAACTATTAAGGAGGGTACCGACATTTTCTCCAGCTTATAAGAAGAAGCTGAAGTCTGCAGGAGGAAATGATTTGCCATAGTTCTTCATTGTTAAAGCAGGGTTTTAAATTCAGACCTGCCTCAACTACTCATCTCCTTTCCTCTCCACTCAAAGGATTTTAAATGCTGTAAAAATAGTCTTGCAAAAATCATATCAAATTGGATCCAATTATCAACCCTTCTCTTCTTTTGGGTTTCCTAAGCAGCCCAGTTTTTCATGAGTCTGGAAATATGTCCCCCAGAAATCTGAATATACCCAAAGGTTTGGACTGTACCTAGGGTTGACAAAAGAAGCATTGGGCCACGGATATCTCTTTTGTGTCCAAATATATTCAGTCTCCACCAGGGCAATGCTGGAATTTTTAAAGAGAATGCAAAACAACTAAAAATTTACAGACTCCCTGCTAGTCTGTAACTGCTATTAGCAAAATCTCACCCTTTTAGAGTTAAGGTCTTGAAACAGAAGTGAAAAATGAGGACTGATGTTATAGCTACTTAGTATTCAATGGCATAACTTTCCAAATACACACAAATTTAATGCACTTTTGATTGATCCCATAATTACAAAATTTGTTTAAAGCCGTTATATTATCTTCTGACTTGACACAATATGGCACAATTTTGTTATAGAATTGAAAACCAAATAAGACAACTACAGTTGGTAGCATTTCAAAGAAACATTCCCTTTAAGATGAAATCAATCCTGTTTCAAGTTTATTCCCCTGCTTTATGATTGAGGCTCTAGGGGTGTATTTTGCTGAAAAATGTCTTTTTGATTTTTTAGAAATTCTTTAGATTAATATGCAGCTGTCATTGCAAGGCAAATCTAGATCTGCTTTTATGTTTCCTCTTTCCCCAGGCTGCAGCTAGTGCCTACCTCTCCAGGAGAGACAGGCCGTCCACTCACTCCTCATTGGTCTTGATATTCCAGGTCAGACAGCAAAGAATTCATCAACTCATCATCATTTAGAGCGTGTCACACACTTTGTCTATTTACATCGACTGAATACATTTCTTTGCTTAATATGTCCAATACCTAAGTCTTGATATTTCGCTGTTGTCTAATTTTCATTTCTCTCTCCCTCTCTCTCTCACACACATACACACATACACACACACCACACACACACGTACTCACACCTACTGTGCACCATCCTGTATTATCACAGTACTGAGCTTAGCAAGAAAACATCCAGTGCTTTGATGTATTTCTGAGGATGGTTTCAGCATTAATTTCATTTTATTCAAGGCTTTCCTTCATGATTTTTCTTAGCTTTTGATTTAAAGGGCAATGGACTCTCCTCTTGTATTCTAATCACTGACAGTTTTTTTTCTCTTTTCTCTCCTCTTTCTAATTCTTTTTTTCACAAACACAAATGTATTTATCTATGCATTTCAGACATATTCCCCAAAGCTAGATAGGTACCCTTTCCGCCATCCTAGTAAGACACGAAGAGATACAAAATAAAATGAAACTATCCAGAAACTCTTTTGTTATATATGTTGGGCACCAAACAAGTCAAGCTCCTAAGCAATGAAAACTGGCTATTTGTCAGTTCCATCTCACATAAAGGACACCAATTTGTGTTGCCCTAGTTAAATAGGGTGCATCTTCAATGTAGGTCTTACTTGAAGTCATCTCATGCTGCCAATTTCTCATTCTGAAGCCATCTTACGTTGCTAGTTTTTTTTTTTTAATTGAGAAAGACCTCTCTATTGCTTGGTTCACTCCCCAAATGCCCACAGTGGGTCCCAGCCCCAAACTGAGAGTCTGGAATTTAGTTTAGGTCTCCCAGGAATGTTTCAGGATCCCAATTACTTGAGCCATCACCAGTGAGTCCCACGGTCTGTGTTATTGAAACGAAAGCCCAGAACTGAACCCACATACCCACAGGCATCTTAACCAGCATGTTAAGCTCTAGGCCAAATGTATATCTGCATTGTAGTTCTTTAAAGTCACTGTGGACTGTGATTCATGGGATTAAACAGGACGTGTGGATGACAGAATGATTAGAAATGTAGACAGTAAGAATGGAAGACAG
This sequence comes from Ochotona curzoniae, assembly GCF_017591425.1. Classification (NCBI taxonomy): domain Eukaryota; kingdom Metazoa; phylum Chordata; class Mammalia; order Lagomorpha; family Ochotonidae; genus Ochotona; species Ochotona curzoniae. The sequence goes on along the minus strand of NW_024465520.1, from coordinate 12,608,827 downwards.
ACCGTCTAACCAAAGACAACTGTTTTTGCTTCTCTACGATTTGTAGAGACCTGGACAACACTAATCCACTTAATCAGTTTCATGAGAAAAGCTTGCCCAAGAACAGGTGTCAACACACCTTGGTTGGTGAACCAGAACCAGGCATCTTCCCGTTTTGGTGGCTGCAGTGTTGTTGGAACAGTCACATCAATGGTTTACACATCACCTGGCTATATTCATGCTATGGCAGCTGAGTTGTGTAGTTGAAACAGAATTTGTGTGCACAGAATAATGGTTACTCTCTGGTCCTCTACAAAGAGTTTATTAGCCCTGTTAGAGATATTCAGATGTGGTGATATTTCTAAACCTTCATTTCCTAACAAACTGGTGAATTGGTCCTGCTTTATTCGTGGATCCTAGGGATACAAAATTTGAAAGAGATCTTTCTAAAGCTCACCAACAGGACAGATTGTAAGCAAAAGAAAGGTCTCGTCCTAGAAACAATGTCTTATTTTTTTCAATACAATAAAATACCTTTAAACTGGGACAACTATATAACTTATGATTGTGTTAGGGAATTAAAGAAGCTGTCAATGATTATACTGGAAGCAGATAAACTAAGACTGTCCCAGGAAAATTGAGATGTGCCTGAAAAGATACCTGAGTGTGCTAGGTTCAGCACAGCTATAATATGAAAAAGACCTACATTTGCATGTAAGCTCACTTCTGTTAAAGCACATCCATAGCCAGAATTTGTTTTTGTGATTGGATTTTTTACATAACTGATAAGAATCAAATGGGTATTTCCAGTTTACTTGGGGAGTTAACATGAGTTTTTTTTTTTTTTTTGTATCATCAGAAAATAGAACGCAGTAATCAATATAGTTTTTGCAGAGAAAACTGAGCTTGAATATTCCTTGCTGTCATTGCTGACCTGGACAATGAGAAAGTGACAGACACAGGTTTTCTTGGTTTTTACTGGCATTTCAGTTGGCTCTCAAATGATTGTCAATGTGAGAGGAAGGCTCTGACCTTTCTGACTTGCTCTTTAAGGACAGTGTACTCAGATTTCACGGATCTGTACCTGCATGACATACAGAGTGGCAAAATGGAGAAAATCACTATGAAGAAGATCCTCAAATTTGTAATTTAGAGTTGGAGATCTTAACTATTCGACCTCTACACATAAACAAGTTCAAAGTAGAAAAAAATGTTTCATGACCTTAACTCTGATTTATTAATTTGCAGTGAGATCTCTAATTGAACTTTCATTCCGAACTCAAAAAATAAATAGAAGATACTGGAAACTGAACTTATTGGAGTCTTCAAAAAGTTTCCTTTCTCATAGATCTATTCAATGTCCATATGGCTAAAGATGCTCAGTATGAGTCTCTTATAATTAAAGATTCTACAAATATTTGTAACAATCAACATTTGTATGGCACTTTATCTTTCAAAAATGCTGTCACGTATTTCACCTGATTTTCATGTGTGCCTTATATCAGTTTTTTGCAAAGAAAATCAAGACTCATAAACATTAAAGGGCTTGCTCAGGTCACATTACTGGTAAGCACTGGTTCCGGACTCCGATTAGATCCTCAAATTCTGGGCCTTTTTTTTTTTTCTAAATTGTTGTGAATTGATAATACAATCTCTAACTATGGAAAAATCATTTCAAATGAAAATGGCATACACCTGTTGTTATAGAGATCAAAACAAGCATACAAGTAGTGCAAGCTAGCTACAAATCGTAAAGGAACTGACAGATATTACAAGTCAAATGTAAGGCATCAGTGTGGTTTTATTATAGTCAAAATGGGGATGAAGTGAAACGCAAAATGAGGGAAATTCATGAAAAAGTGTAGTGAAGATATAAGTTTATTTTGGTGCAAAAAATTGAATCCATTCATAATTTCTCGGAATACACACTTTCCATGGATTTAAAAAAATAAACATTTGTTTATTTTTATTGGAAAATCAAATTTACAGAGAGAAAGAGATACAGAGAAGGATCTTTCCATCCACTGGTTCACTCCCCAGGTGGCCACAATAGCTAGAGTTAAGCTGATCCAAAGCTAAGACCCAGAAACTTCCTCCAGACCTCCCATGTGGGCACAGGGTCCCAAGGCTTTGGGCCATCCTTTACTGCTTTCTCAGGCTACAAACAGGGAGTTAGATGGGAAGTGGAACAGCCAGGACACAAACTGGCACTCATATGGGATTCCGGCAGATGCAAAGGGAAGACTTCAGCCATTAACTATCTTGCCAGGCCATTCGATGGATTTTTAAAGACTTTTTTGTATATGGGGATTAAAATATATACTAATTATTAGTTTGAATTAAGGCTTAAGCTATCTTTTTTCTGCTTGATGTTATCTGGGGTTGTCTGCATTTAATAGAAGGTGCCTAAATAACAGTAGTTTAAACAAGACAGAAGTTTATTCTTCCAACAGAAGTCTATGGATAGAAAGGTAAGGCTGGCATAGATCTTAGAGTCACCCGAAGCCCTTCCCACTTTCCATCCTCATGTGTCACTCACATCCCTGTAGTTCCAAATGGCAGCTGAAGCTCCAGCTATAACTTCTATATTCCAAGCAACAAGGAAGAATGAGAAAGAAATATATTCTCCTGCCCCTCCTTTGGAGGACTCCTTCTGGAGGTGAAAGGCAACTGTTATTTTTGTCATCAGAACTTTCCTCCATGGCTTTCTATAACTTCTAGGAAGCTTAAAAGATGTTCTCTTTAGCAGAGCTGGCTCAAATTAGGGTCTTAGGACTAGAAGGCAGAGAAAGATACAGACTGGCATGGCAAATAGCATTCTCCATGACATCTCCTTCTGAAAGAATGCAGTCACAGAACAATATGGGGTGTTCTTGTGGGACTTACATGTTCCCACGAAAGCTCTGAGGTCATTGTCTTTCGGCCATATCACAAGAGAAAAAAAGCCACAAAGAAGCTAGGTGGCTCATTCTAGTTCATCTAATTAACAAATGTGATGCAGAAGCCCATGTGGTTTCCACTGTGTGTTTTTATCTCCTTAAGGTTTTACTTTTTAATGAAGAATTAGTCAAGAAAAAAAATAAGAGAAATTTGACTGCTTGATCAAGAGAACAGACATTAGAAAGGTCCTATACGTTCTCGTTTATTCATTCAGCCAATACGTGTCAATGGTTTGCACATGGCAGGACTTGTATATACAGATGCTTGCTTGCCTCCTGAGGCAGAACATCCATGAACGGGAATCAGAATGTTTGAGGAAGACAGGTTTTCAAATCATCTCAGCACACCTCCTTGTTTGTGGAAAAGAAGTAAATGAAGTCTGGTAAGATGACGTCATTGTCCTCTGTTTCTCAGAGGAACAAATAATAGGAAGTGGATTGCGGTTTAAACAACAGAAATGTTGTGTTCCAGGGCCCATGATACTGGAATACATCATTGAAGAAAATTGGGAAATCCCAGTTCCTAATCTCCAAGAGAAATCAAGGCTGTATCCGTTCTGGAAGGTTCTGATTGCCTTGGGCTGCTTGACTGCCTCTGACCACTTCCAGGATGGCATATCGCACGTCACGGATGATGGATATCGCTGGGGTGCTTCTGCTCTGCTTCTGCAAGAGTACTAAGTGTTCATGGTCTAAGTGCGAGGTTTCAACCAAGCCTCTGTGTGTTCAAGCATATGATTAGAAAGATGTTTTGTAAAAAGAAACAAGTCAGAATTCCTTCCTTGTCTTGTTGATAAATCAGAAAATAGATTGTTGGAAGTTAAAAAAAAAAAACACAACTGCATTATGTTTAGAGTTTCACTCATTAGGGAGATTTCCTGCCTTCTCCCTTTCTCGACTTGGCTCTGTGTTTAAGCATTTAATTACAAAGGCCTCATCTGACTGCAGTTATCACAGTTGCTCAATTTAGACAGAAGTTGATGATCCTGTGTGTAATACCATGGCCCTGGGCATCCCATTACTATAGAAATCATCTCTGGAGTTGGCAATTGACCAAGCCGACTTTCTACCAAGAAAGGCAAGCAGGGCGGTGGTAGCAAGCTGGAGCAGCGGCAGGAGCAGTGGCAGCTAAAAGCAGCAGAAGTGCTCTGCCAAAGAATGGAAATCCAATCTGTGTATTTATACTAATGGGACAGAAGTAGGCCCTGCCAAACATAGAGTCACCTTTTCCCAACACTCAAAATAGGGCAAGACACATAAGAGGCCATGATTGGTATCTAATTAATATGTTTTTAAGCAGCCCAACTCTATCTTAGTGTTCCTATTTATATAACTCTATTATTTTAATTGTTGCAGCATTGGCCTCTTTACTGAATAAAGACAGAGGGAAAGATGGAAGAGGAGGGAAGGAGAGAAAGAGGAAAATAAAAAGACAGGAGAGTATCAGAACACAACTTTTTGATTTGATGCATTTTTACTGAACTGAATAATTTTATTTTTCTGTCTTAAAATTATTATTAATCAAAAGTCTTCCTTTACAGCCAGTCACACAGAGCAGAGGCAAGTAAATGTGTAAATAGATCGAGGAATCACACTTTGAATTTTGTATGCAAAAGTAGCCTTCTCAAGTTCTTCTCATTTCTCATCTGCGTTCTCAGTTTGATTTTCCTGTTTGCCATCTTCTTGCCTTCAGGGCAAGTGCAAAAAGACAGCCGGGACCGTGACAATGCCAAGTAGCAAGAGTCTGAGTTTAACAAGGTTGGAAAATTTGAATTTATGACAGGTGACATCAGCTTATGAAATCTGTGTTTGTTATTTTCAAATCATACTCATCGAGAAATATATTGGCATCACAAGACATTGAAAGGAAAGTGCATTTGATCCATTTTAAATAGGGAAAAAATGCAATCCCAGGCATTTTTGTAAACACCCTTCTCAAATCCAGTAAAACAACTTAAACCTGTGTTTTAAGAGATGAAGAACTGGAGCCCATTTACTTTTTCATCTTAGCAGAGTAATAAAATATGACAGTTAAGTAACATGCTGATATTTATTTTAATTCTCATCTCCTGTTGTTGCAGAAGGGACAAAGATGGTAAAAATTGACAGAATGGTTACATTGATTACAACCCACTTGTTATTTCCAAGCCCGCTGTACTCTGGAAGCCTGTAGCATCCCCAATCACTTCCTAAACCAGGGCGGGGATCAGGACCCCAGCTGAGCGCCACTCTGGGCTCTGCAAGATCTCTGCCTAGCACACCCGTTGTTAATTTTTGAAGGCAGAGAGAAACCTACACAAAATGAAACAATGAACAGCTCTCAAGTTCACTTCTTTTTCTCTTTCTTCTCTTGCATTTTATACTAGTTTGGATTAAACAGGCAAAAACAATCGGGCCCTGGTGTTGCCCAACGGAAAGGAAAGCTGATGGTGACTGTGTTCTCATATTACCAGAGGTTAGCAGAGAGCTACTTTAATATGACAGCTAATATAACTCATTGATGCGATTACTCAAAATGAAGAATGCCGTTGGTGTCTAGTTACATCCCAGCGGTTACAATTAGATGGGCTGGATGGATGGGGTCCAGCGAGACAGGCTGACAAACCTGCAGGCAGGTCAGCAGGGACATGGCTGGGGCAAGGTGGACTTCATGAATCAGGCAAAAGAGAAGGTGCCCTAATTAATTATAGGCGTTTTAATCCTTGGATTCTTAAATAAGACCTGGAGAAAAAGAACTGACTTTGGGGTCTGTTTGCCAACTCCAAGTCAAATATTTTGAATAAGCAGTTTGCTATAATGGATGAAGACGATGGACTATTAAAGTCATCTTAGGTTGACTTTAAAAATAATAAAATTTGAAAGTCATGGCCTCCTTAGAAAAGCAGGTTACTGTTCTTTGAGCATGTCTGTGGTCGTAAAATTACCCCATTTCCATCAGCAAACATAACGTGGTAGGAGATACAGAAATCAGCCGGGAGGAAAGGGAGCTGAAGCGTCAACATGTCTGAATCTTGTATTATCCATATGAGAAAACTCCATCAGACAGGGTCTTTACAGGAAATAGAAGGCATATTTGAGAGGCATAATTAGAAGGATTTTTGAAGGGACTGTTTACTGAAGCCTGGGCAGAGTTAGGAATGTTGAAACATTTTGGGACTAGCAGCAATGAGAAGCTTTTGTTACTTCTCAGCCAAAAGGGGAAAACCCCGGAGTCAGAACTTGGCCAGGGCTGCGACTGTGGGCAGGGCTCACCTCATGGGAGCAGCAGCCATGGAGCTACAGCACACAACCCCGCAGGGAGGGAGTGTGTGTGCAGGGTGTTGCCCCCAGTGCACCAGCTTCTCTCCTCTGATCCACCGAACTCAAGGGGAACCAGACGGGTAGGGATGCGCTGCAGACGTCAGCTGCACAAAGTGGAGCAGGGAGAAGAGAAACCCCAGGACAGGAGTGGCTCTCAAGGCCACCTGGTGGAGGGCTGAGATGAAACATGGGCCTTCTGATCATCCCATATGAAGACTTTTTCCATGCACTACCACGTTGTTAGCTGTAGACAACCAGGAGCTTCCAGACTAAAACCAATTGCAGGGCCTGCTCTGTGGAGACTCGTCTTAAAGGTAGAAAGTCGAGAAGAACCTGGTTTCTCTAGCAGCAGAGGTTTGGACTGAGAGGACTGGGGTGGGGATGGGGTTCCGCAGTCCCAGCTTGCTGAGCAGCTGCCCCCGGAGCACCAAGCGTGTGGCCGTTGGCAGAGCACGTGTGCTGGGACATCAGTTTATGAACTAATGAAACTGCTTTTATAAATTTGATGCGCAGGACCTGAAGTTTCTGATGAGCGTTGTTCCACAGGAGCCTGTCGCAGTCCAGCCTTGTGACACTGACTCTGCCATGTCTCAAGTTGCTTTTGAGCTGCTCTTTGGAAATGATCGTAGGAGCCCAGCTATATGTCACAGAGGAAACTCAGTGTCTCAAGAGGTTCCACACCAACTGCATCAATTTTATTTTTCTCGGTCTTCTATCCAGCTTCAATATTGTTTATCAAACTTAACCTGATATAAAATGTGATAGAGTCCAAAATTCAAGCTCCCTCTCAGAAAACAAAGATTTATCACTCCTAAGATGTATCAAAAGCACAGCAGCAAGCTCCAAGTAGCGTATTAGTCAGGGTTCTCCAGGGAAAAATAACCAGCAGGGGACACAGGAGTGGGCTGCAAAGCATTCACAGCAAATGTGTGCTGGAGGGACTGGTGCTGTGCCATGCACAGTAAGCCATCTTCCTGCAGCCCTGGGACCCCCAATGGGCATACGTTGGAATCCATGCCCTCTCTACTAGTGGCCTGGGAAAGTGACAGAGGCTGCACCAAGTTTTTGGGCTCCTGAACCCACGTGAGAGACCAGGAAAAATCCTTTAGTTCCTGGTTTCAATCTGGCCAGGGCTCGCCTGGTATAGCCATTTAGGGAGTGAACCAGCAGATCAAAGATTTCTGTCTCTCCCCGCCTCTCTCTATAACTTTGCCTTTCAAACAGATAAAAGAATTAGTTTTTTAAATATAACTGGTACCATGTTTGCTATTATAACACCATGAAGTAAAGGCACACTGTTCTATAGAGCCATTTCATAAATGTGAAGGAGATGAAACACGGAAAGAAATGAGACAATATAGACGTATAGCACATGTGCATTTTACAACACACATAATGTTTATACTTTGCTCAGCTTTAGACAAATCCTTATTTTCCACTCATTTGAACCAAAAATGTTGCTTCTATTTCACTCTTGATGCTTTTCTTCTCCCCTACAAACCTTATTAAACCATGTAAGAAAGGAAGATGCTTGGCATCTCTGGGAAGGGCTTATGCACACCGAGAACAGACAGAATTAATAGAAGAGCTGGAATGAATGTTGAGTAATTAAACTTGGGCACAGGCCTCATTATATAAGCACAATTCCTGGAAACTCAATAAATTTGATAGTATTTATGAGTTAGTGTGTTTTCATTATCATTACATGTTGATTTCATCAACATCCAAATGATCTGCTTTCTAAAATAATTACTACTACAATATGCCTAAAATTTAGGAATGCCAAAAAATGGATAATAGGGGTTAGGAAATATAAAAAGGAAGAGGGAAAATGACTTAACTGTTGCTTAAAAGATACTTCTTGATTCCCTAACTGTGCCCACATTTGCTTGCTTGGGAAAGGCAGTGAGGAGCTCTAACTGCTGTCATTTTATCACCTGTCTCCAGGAAATTTTGCACTTCATCAAATTGCTTAGGGCTATGCTAGCAGTCCCTCCAACATGTATCTCAGAAACACAGATATTGGTTTTAGTGTTTTCTTATTTCTAAAGCTTTAAAAAATGCTGAGAGTTCAAAAGGTGTAATTTATTTGTTTTCCTTTTATTAGCAGACGTTGCCGGTCCTTTGGAATTCCATCGGTTGCTTGACCTCCTAACTCAAAGATTCGGGCTAGCTACATGATTGAAACGTCCCATTTCCTTGTATTAGCTAGATTTAGGCAAATCAGCTCTCTATTTACAGTGCAAATGTACAAATGCCAGTTGAAGCCCCTAATTCAATGTGACCCTTTGCCAAAATGTCCTGTGACTTGTCCTTGTCACTCCCCAATCCTCTCACTCAGACAGCTGCTTGTGCTTTGGCCTTGGGACAGAGAAGTGAGGTGAGGAGGGATTTGCTTATAATAAAGTGAAGTGTAGCTCATGTCTACGTGAGGTCAAGTAAAATGCAATGAATGTGTTGAATAATTAATTTCCAGGTGACAAGTCCTTGGCAGTTATTGACATTCACTTTCGAAATCAAATGTGAGTGCTCATCTCTGGTTGAATAGATGAAGTGGACCATGGCAGTAGCAGTAATGACAAAGCTGTGTGTGTGGCTTTGGGTGGTCACACTGGATCTAATCCTGACACCACTGCTCACTAACTAGGGACTCTGTAGGCACAAAACCTCTTCATCCATAAATATGGAACTCATAATTATAACATCTGCCACAGTTTTGGTGGGCTGTTGTGAGGCTCAAATAAAATAACTCCTGAAATTGTTAGTCCCTCTAGATGCCCATGGCCATTTCTGAATAAATGATAAAGTGGGGTTTTTTATCTTTCAGGTTTGGGGATTAATTAAATTTTCTTTTTTGCACAAAGAAAGTTAGCCCAAATAATTTTCCATCTGGAATTTCTACACACTTCCTGTATAACTATTCCATTTTCTCTTTGCAGCACCTGCTCAGAATCCACACTTGTATTTTCTGTATTTCAGAATGGTTCTGAGTACAGGGAAGCTCAATTGCCTTTCAGGGGCATGTTGAATACATCTGTGTCCAAAGGTTGGGTGCAGGTCAAGTCCACCTGATTGGCCTCTGGGAGTTCGGTGGGAGGTGGTGATGTTCAGAGTAGGATCCACCCCCGTGATAAAAATCCGATGTGTTCTCTCTGGGTGAGAGACCCAGGATGCTACAGCCAAAGGGTAACACCTAAAGCAGAGTAGCAGAAAAGGACTAGAGATGGCCACTCAGAAGTCACCCAGACTGAGATGAAGCCATTACACTGCTGTGACTTTCTCAGAGAGAGAGCATGCTGTGGGAAGAGCAGAGGACAAAGATACCCTTTGGGACTTCACACAGAATGCATTCATCTTCCTCTGACGTGAGTCATCCAGAAAGTCAGACGTTCCTTGAGTCACTTCCCAGTATAGGAAGTATATTACAAATATGTACATGAATAAATACCTTCATTGCTCCTTCAGAATAACTCTTTTCGATTCATCCCTATGAGCTTACAGAGAATGACTTCAGAAGGCCTAGGCCTTGCATCTCTTTGCTGCTGCTTACTAGCTGTGAACTTTCAGGGGTTGACATTCCTGAGCCTCTGTTCTGTTACTGTAAAGTGGGATAGAAATAAAACCAATCACATGAGCGAGTGAAAATTAAGAACATCTGCAGTGGTGTGCTGAGGTTAGCAGGCACTCAGTAAATGCAGAATGACCATAATGAGTCGACTGTTATGTGTTGCTTGCTGATGCAGCTTGCTGATGGCAGTGAGGATATCTATCCTGGATTTGAACTATCTCTGGCAGCTCTGATGCTTTGTGTTGGAGATTAAACCAAATAGACAGACAAGAAAACTAGCCAATCAGCTAACTCACTGCCTAAAATGTGACTTTTGCTTTTCTCGAAAGAAAGAAAAATTCACTACTCTGGCCCCTTCTCCTAAGTTGGATCATATGCCCACATCTCCACTGCCCTCGCTGCCATGGGCCTCTCCTTCCGCATGATTCTGCATTTGAACCTTCTTCGTGTGTGCAAGGAATTTATTATGTCCTTTCCACAAAAGTTCCCTCATAATTTGAACACATATCCATGAGCTCTTCTGACTTACCAATAAATCAATACATTTTAGGGGCAGCTTTGCTCTCAGTAAGGGCAAAGAGACAGAAGACACAAGGTCATCATAGCTAGGGAGTCTACAGACATGGAACAGCATTTGAACACACAGACGAAATGAGTTGGATGAGAAGTATGCGCAGGTGGGAGGAGACGCTCTTTTGAGACAGGAGCTTCTGTGGGTCAAGTTCATGAACAACCTTCCCTATCTGCCTACAAGGTGAATTTTAAAGGAGAGCGTCATAGATAGGATGCCCACCTTATATTTAGCTCTCCAGCATTTGTATGGACCCAAGATACGGAGATAAGCATTGAGGATACCCCTTTTTGTTCCACAAATCAGAGACAACATCTTGGTTATTCGTTTTCCATTTTTGAATAGAGAATTATTTGCGCCTCCCATGTTTTCCATATAACAAAAGTTCATTCACTTTGTTTACAACTGTTACTCCACCATTGGATTTTACTGCTGTCACTTCACAGTGAAATCACTGTAGAGTTTGCTGCATTACAGCTAAGGAGGAAATAGAGTGCAGTGTAGAGGACAGCCTTGCAATTTCCACAGGCGCTGTCTGAATGAACGCATTGTTTCCCATTATTTCTCTGGAAAGATCACACGTTATAATCACTATTTACAGTATACAGTGTAAAATGATCTTTGTTTTCTACAATAGATATTGTGTCATTTAATTAATTTAGACTAAAGAAAGGCAATCAACACTCAGTAACAACATTCCCTTAGGGGATATAAATGAAAATTTTCTATACCCTACACACCAGTTAGAGCAAAGGAAGTGCTGATATTTATTTATGAACATCAGTGCTCCTAGATGCACGTAATAGAACTCTGGCTGATTTGGGAAGAGAAGGAACTATGAAAAGGATGTTGCTACTTCTCAGATCACTGTGAACTGAGTTCATATTCAAGCCAAGCAATCAGAGGCAGCGGTCACAATCATTCCACACACAGGCATAATGAGAAAACCACCTCTTCATGTACCCAATACAAGGTGATGCCATCTAAGGCACCTGGAACACTGTCGTTCTGCAATCACTGGTGCCAAAGAAGGGGTCCATGCAATGTCCACTTGGGCTTTGGTTTTATCTGTTGTGATTAAGTCTGGCTCTGAGAGCCTGGGCCATGAACTCATACTCTGCGAGAGAAGCTGAGAAAGAATGTCACAAGTTCCACTTAAAAATCTTCAGTAGAGAATAAAAGAGAAAGCAAGAGGGAGAGAGACGGAAGCAGAGAGAGAGAGAGAGACATTTATCCCACTGGTTAACTTCCCAAATGTCTGTTGTGCCTAGGATGGGTCTGGGTTAAAGGAGGATAATAGGATTTTGATCCAAACTAGCAGAAACTCAACTGCTAGAACTACTCACTGCATCTTAGGATCTGCATTAACAGGAAGTTGGAATCCGAAGCTGCAGCTAGAGTCAAACTCAAGCATCCTGATGTGCAACACAGGTCTGTTACTGTTGGGTCACATACGTCTGTGCCAACATCTGCTTCGATAGCTGGTTTGTCTCTACCTCTCTCTGAAAATCAAAAAGCTGGTAAATCCTCAAGTGTATGGAGCACTACACAGCAGCAACAGCAGCAGCAACGAACACATTCTCCCAAAACAACATTGCTGGAATGGCACCTTTCTTATTCGCACTCCCTCAGTCAAACCCACAGAAACATGGCAGGCCCTTCTCTATGCTGAGCAGGTAGCTTAGCAGCCTGGCTTCTCTGAAAAGGGGGCAAATCCCTCTAAACGGAGGATGAAAGAAGAAGAGAGATCTTTCTTCTTCCAAATACTGTACTTGATCAAACCTGGCTGAATGGAGTTTGTTGCTCTAATGTTGGAATTCTTCAATTTGAGATGATCTTCATCAGATTTCAAACTGGGTAAAATTTCCTACTTTATGCTTTTGTCTTTATTTACTAAGAACAGCATGTTCTTTCTGATGGGCCCAGGAGACAGAGAACTTGGATTTGTAGCCACAGTTTGAAAGAAAACTAAGAAAGTGGAATATTTATTTGTCCATTAGAGCCCCAACAATACTTGGTTTGGAACAACAGTGGAAAAAAACCAAATAAAGAGGAAAAAGAAATCCTGGCAATGGGAAAGAAGAACCGATCATTTACAAGACATTTATAGAGCTGAAGCCCAAGATTCCAAGATAGGAGATAATCAAATAAACAGCTGCCTCTTCTGTAATTACATTTTTAAAATCTCATTCTATCCACACAGTTTTCTTCCCTACTGTCTCATGCATGCTTGGGTTGATTTGATTTTTTTCTTATTAAAATACAGATTGATTGTCCAAAATTTTAATTTCAGTCTCTGGGTTTCTTTAAAGAAGGCAGCTTAATCCATGTTAGGGATGTTTGTGGAAGATGAGGCAAAGGAGCCAAGATAGCCAGGAGGGAAAAAAAACCTCTTCAGTTTAGCATTTGTGTCCCTGTAGGATGCTTCCTTATATTATGGAAATTTCTGCAGACCTAAGGCCATGAGTATTGAACAGATCTCACCTTCCACAGCTTCTCATTGACCTATAGCACAACATAGGGCTTTTTGAACATGAAAGACTCATTGACAACCTCTCTATTACTCTAAGAAATTGTTTACCCATGTGATAAAAAAAGCCTCTCACACTTCCTTAATTAAAAGTATGTTCCATCGATGACCCCCCTTCCTCGTGGAGACACTGAAATCCACCAGGCCTGCTCCTTCCTGCCCAATAGATCACTTTCTCCATTTGTTTGCAGCTTCTAGCCTATCAGCTCCAGGGTGTCACGAGGTGGACTGCCCTGGCATCATGTGTTGACTGGTTAAAGAACAGAGTTCCCAGGGTTCTAAAATGGCTCTGGGCAGCTGAAGCTTTGGTGTTTGGTGCAGTTAATTTATGTTCACATTATGTGAGGAGTTGGGGTAAAAGAACTAAACGTCTACCTGATCTGTCTGTCCTGCTAATTCAGCCCACCAAGCTTGGTAGAGAGAAACTGGTCAAGGAGACATGAGTTCCCCCTGCTTTAATGATACTATCTTGATAAGTGAGCTCCTGTGGTTTCAACATGCTCAGGTCTGATAACATTAGCCTATTTTCCACGGGGACAATCAAGAGCAGAGGTCAAAGGAACAAGAAGGAGGAAGATGAAACCCTGCTGAGTCTGTCTTTGGAGTAGTGAGGATCGTTTTGCATGGATGTGTGGTTTTTGGGAGAGTCGGGACGGCCCAGCTTTAATTTGGAAACAGTTCAAAGAGACAGTAACCAAGGTAGTAAGAGTACAACAGCTCTGTGGATGAGCACTGCCTCTGCAGCTGCTTGTGTGGCCGTGGCATTACTCTTTCCAAAAAGGGAACTGAAAATGCAGGAAACCATAATCATGTATAACACCACTTTTGAAGGGAGGTTTCTTTATACTGTGGGGTAGACAGTAAGGAACTACAAGATGACTGGATTACATATGATTTAATAAATGTAAAGCTAGCTAACAACAGTTTGTTTTAATTATATACAATAATAATCTTTCTTCTTGAGCTAAAAAAGGGAGATTTTCAACTGATTGGTTCTTTTGTACAAGACAAAATAGAAAAACAAAACAAAAAGCAAACCACTCAACCTAATGATCAACCATCACGAAACACCCCAAGACCTTCTCCAATCTTGTTAAGCTCACACACTTAGTTTTTAGTCAAATGACTTCTGTAGAATACCACGCTGGCTGGGGAGATGGGGAAGTGGAGGGGGAAGAGGCGTAAAAGAAGGCTACCAGAGATGGGCTGCCCAGAGGTTCTGATCTTCCCTCAAGAAGAGTTCAATCATGAGGCAGAATAGTGGCAAACAAAGTTGCAAAGGCTTCTTTTTTGAAGATTTATTTATCTTTATGGGAAAGGCAGGTTTACAATGAGAAGGCAAAAGATGGAGAAAGACCTTTCATCCATTTGTTCGTTTCCCAAATGGCCACAATGGCTGGAGCTGAGCCAATCCAAAACCAGGACTTGAGTCTGGGTTTCCTTTGCCTTCTCCTCTCACCCTCTTCTGGGGAATTATGGGTACAGGAGTTATGAATTTGAGTTCTCAAAAGTCCTTCCAGGACCTTATCAGCACAGTATATTGGATCTATTAGCCTTCTAATAGATATAAGTATAGGAGTAGGGCAGGGGAAATTCCCTGAGCTGCACCCAGGGAGAGCTCATCTAACAGGGTTCAACAAGGGCAATTGCTGTACAAACAATAACTGGTTTGCATTCAAGACTTGTTTCCTTGTATTTTTTTTCTCTTTACAAATTCTCATTTTCTTCCATTTTCTTTAGCTTTTCTTATTCACACATGCTCATGGTATATAGCTGCCTAAGCAAACAATGCAACAGAGAATGCGTTTTATTAGTTCGCTAGGATAAAACACTACCCACTGCGAGGTTCAAGACAACAGAAGTTTATTATCTCACAGTTTTGCATGTTGAAAATCCTCAAGTAAAGATTTGGCAAACTGGTTTCTTCTTGAGGGCTCAGGGAGAGAATTTGTTCCTGATGGCTGCTGAAAACCCTTGGCATTTCTCAATATTCTTTGGTTAGCGATGGCAAAATTTCTGTCTTTGCCCCTTTCATCATATGGCTTGCTTCACTGTCCATATTTGGATCCAAATATCCCTCTCCTTATTAGGACATTGGTCATTGGATTCAGGACCCACCCTAATCCCATATGATCTCATTTTAATTGGATTATGTCAACAGGGATTCAATGTCTTGTTTTACATACAAAGTTTATACAAATGATAAGGAGGTGACAGACACATGTGGGCCATGTTCAGGAATGAGATGAGCTGGGAGGAAAGAGGAATGTCTCTCTGCCTTCCATCTTATGTCCGTGAAAGAGAGACCACCTCTCTGCATTGCCAGATCACTTACTTGTGGAAAGGGCAGTGATTTCTCACCTTTTATCTTATGGGTTATTGAAAATTGCCCATTCATCCCATCTTCATTAGTTATTTCCTGTTGATTAGTGGTGTAGGGCTGCCATTCTCAGATTTGGAAATCTTTGTCTCATCTAATGGATCCCTCTAATGAACCAGATAATTTCCAATCAGTGATAAAGGCTCTGTCCCCCTCGTTTAAATCACTTTTTTGGGGATTTGTTGACTGCCTTGCACAGCAGTTAGCAAGGGAGGTGGCCCAGTCATGCAATATGTGTATCAAGGCCAGACAACACAGTCACAGACTTTAATCCTCGAGATCAGATATCCTGACATGCCTAAAGTCGACCGTACATGAAAGTATGGGCTGCCTACCAACACCAAAATCCATTAGTGCCTCCACCACCCCAGAGAGTGCTGTATCCTAGATCAGGGACCCCTGTGGCACCAACCTTTCAAACCCTTGTTCTAGCTCATCCCCAGCAGTATCTTTTATGCTCTCCAGCACCTGTTATGGCTCATCCGGAGAATCCCATGACCCCAGCCCTTTAGGCCCCTTTGTCTGACTTACGCCCAGCCCTGGCTCTTGTGTTCACCAGCAGGCACAGCAGCCTGAATCAGAGAGGCCTGTGGTGCTAGCCCTTCCAGACCCCTGCCCAGCTTGCCCCCAGCCCCTAGCTCTCTCATGTGACTGGCAGGTGCTGTAGTCTACCTGATATGGCCCTTGGCGCTAGCTGTTTGGGCCTGCCAGCAGATCCATCCCCAGTCCCAGCTCTTGTGAGGGCCAGCAGGTGCAGCAGCTGGTCTTAGAAGACCTGTGGGGCCAGCATAGCCGGTCTTAAAAGCCCTCAATGGTTCCCAACATAACCTATCATCCTGGAGCCATTCTCATGGATGCCTGCAGGTCTGTTTCTAGCCTGACTGATGTGTCACATGGCTAGGCAGGTGCTTCAAAGACCTGATTTCATGATAAAGTCATGTCTGAGAACTGAGGGAAAGGACTTTAATACATGTTTTACAAAGGAGACACAATTCAGCCCATGAAACCGTCTGAGAAGACGCTATGCAGAGGTGAGATCTTTGCTGTTTGAGCATGTACATGTACCATCAGCATCCCGGAGCTGCAGGAGACTGTCAGAAACAGTATAGAGAAATGGGAAATCGAGTAGGAGCCATCCAAAGCAAGCGCTGGGCTTTAGCCATATGTTCTAGCAATACAAACCAATACAACACGCAAGGCAACCAAACAACATCTTTCTTGCTCCCTCTCATACCCACAAGCAATCAGAAGATGGAGAGCAGGTATGAACATAGAGAAGTGTAGGCTTCCACCAGCAGCAAGACCAGGTGCAAGGGGAGAGAATAATGTGAAGGGAAGATCAGATTTGATTGTCTGGTAGAGCTAGAAGTGTCCCTGTCGGAACTCTGAGACCTCTTGAGAACCACACTGACCAGAAGTCATTACCAAGGATGCCCAGTAAAGTCTCAAGCATGCCTGTTTCTGCAGGAGGAGGCATTACCCTATGGGATGAGGGCGGACAAGGAGTCATGAGGAAAGAATGAGATGACTGCTGTGCTGAACGGAGCCCTGTGTCCACAGAAACCTTAAAATAGAAAAGGAGGCCTAGTGTGTGTGTGAGAAGAGGGTGTGCTATGGTCTATATTGACATAATTAACTGACAAGCCATTAGACTGAGACAGCTCAGTGCCTTGCGTGCCAGTTAGCATAAATTGAAAAAAAATGCAACTTAAGCTTCACCAATTAGAAACCTCTAATCAACCTCTTCCTAGAGACTTTTTCAGTCAAAAATTGCTCACTAACCTCTAACTAGGAACTTTCCACTGAATCATCCTGGAAAAAGGCAAACAACCTAGCTGTACCTAATAGCAAAATTTCTTCGCTTTATTCCCACATTTAGACTGCAAAATCCCACTGCTCACACTGTTGAAGTGGAGCTCTGAAAACCTCTTCTGATACTAAGTGCTGCCTGACTCATAAATTCTCTAATGCCCAATAATTATGTTGGTTTTATTTTGTCTATAAAAGTTTTATTTGAACCCAGACACCTTCCCAATCCCCTAAGGCTCTCTTGATTCCAAGGTTTTGGCAAACATGCAGAAAAGTTCCCAGTAGAACCAGAGGCAGTCTTGAAAGGCAGCTGAAGTCTGAGAGTAGCATGGCCAACCCTGACGTTGGCAGGCCTGGGTTGATATTCCTGCATCCTGGATCTGGGCACCCATTCTCCACTGAGCTTGGCTGATCTTTGGAAGACCAACAGCACCAAAAGGCCCTTGCGGAGATGTGTGGGTTCTGGAGAGCTGATCTGCATGGTAGCCCTCTCTGCCTCTGACAGGGATTCTGCATCCTCTGGTGTTGACAGTTCACTGGCATCAGGCTGCAGATTGCCTACACCGTGAACATCTGCATCAAAAGTCAAGATGGACAGCGGAAGGAAAGTGGAGCAGGAGACAGAATCCTCACTTCAGTGAGGCTAGAGATGACTGAAGCTGACGTCTCACTCCAAAGTCAGGACAACGATCTGTAGTACCACAGTTATCACGTAGGAGAGAGGAAGAATTTTGTATTCCACCTGTTATCTACTGCGTGAACTTAATCAGGAGGAACTGAGTTATTTGATGATTAAGTGTTTTCAGCTACACGTAAAAGCACAGCTTTAAGAGCTCTATCAAACTAGTTCCCGGAGAAACAAAGACTGTTCCATTAGGCACATCTGTATCGCAACTGTGTCTTTTCAGCCTGCTACTGAAATAGCCACGTTGGGTAAAGAGGCTGGTGGATTCGAGCAGTGTGCAGACTGCCAGCAGCCCTGGCTGGCACGATGGAGAGATCATTCATCCAGGGCAACGGGCTCAGCAGGCAGTGGGCCCACCCCGTGAGAAATGCTTTCGCTGGTGACTGAAATTCAAGGGATGGCATTAAAGAGAGGGTCCTGTTTCCGCCTTACAAAATTAAAGGCACTGTTGGCTCAGAAGTTTCGGAAATCTGTCATTCCTGGATTACAGCATGCGAACGTTGTCCTCCCTCCCTCCCATGTTCTCAGAAAATATCCCATCTGGTCAGGGTTGAGCTCTTGCATTGTTCAGCAACAAAAATCACAGGCTATTTGCAGCACTCCCCCAGTATCACTGTTACGGGAACATGAGAATCCACCTGCAGCACCCCCAGGAAGCACCCTGCAATAGAACATTTTCTTCCCCTCAAAGCTCATGTGCTAAAATTCTGACCCCCCAAGATGATCGCACCAGGAAGTGGGGCACCTGGGAATGAACTGGCGGTTAGTGACAGTGAGCCGTCCTAAACAGTATCAGTGCTTTCCTCAAAGGTTCCCAGACAGCTCACACTCGTTCCATCATAAGAGGACACAGGAAAAAGATGGCTGTTCCCGGACTGGGGACCAGGACCTCTTTATGTCAAATCTTACAGCACCATGACCTGGGGTTTCTCCCAGCACCTGATGCTGCAACAAGTGAAGTCCCGTTGTTGATGCCACTCAGCTGATACTGACAAAGTATCATAATTTGTTCATAAAAAAATGGAAAGAAGGATTCCCTGACTAAAAGTCTTCAGTTTTACTATTTTCAGTGATGTACATCACCAGTATGATAAATGAAAAATTTTTAAATTAAAGCCTATAGCTAACAAGCAATGATATTTAGCAGTTATGATACACTTTTATAAAGACATTATACACAATAACTCTTCTAACCTTATATCAATCTTGAGTTAATTAATATTATCTCTACTACATGTATGACGAATCTTAGGTGCAGAAAACTTATTATCACCCAGTTTCCTGTAGTTAAAAAAAAAAAAGACTCTGATAGTAATATAAATGTTATGGCTAAAAGAAAAGAATGTTTTGGGCCCAGCACCGTGGCCTAGAGGCTGAAGTCCTTACCTTGAACATGCCAGGATCCCACATGGGCGCTCGTTCTAATCCCAGCAGCCCCACTTCCTATCCAGCTCTCTGCTTGTGGCCTGGGAAAGCAGTCGAGGATGGCCCAAAGCCTTGGGACCCTGCACCCGTATGGGAGACCCTGAAGAGCTCCTGGCTCCTGGCTGCGGATTGGTGCAGCACCTGATGTTGTGGCCACTTGTGGAGTGAATCATCAGACAGAGGATATTTCTCTTTGTCTTTCCTCCTCTCTCTCCCTCTTTCTCTCTCTTTATATATATCTGACTTTGCAATAAAAATAAATAAATCTTCAAAAAAAAAGAATGCTTGAAAAAGAGACCAAAAAAAAATTAATCTTAAAAAAAAGAAAGAAAATAGACCAATCTGTGGAGATTGTTAATGTTCCGTGTTTTGTGAAGTGGGGATAAGTTCCTGTCATTCCTCCTTCGCTTTTTTCCAGAAAAAAAAATTTAATGGCAAAAGCTGAGCTGTTGTTTTGTCCAACAGCTTTCCTCAGTTGAGAGTCCACTCTGAGTTCCAGCACGGCTTCATTGGCTGGAGTTGGATATCCCCAAGTGGGGGAAAGGGCAAGAACTTTATGTGTGTACTCAGAAAAGAAAGGGCAGAATGTAAGCTGGAAACGATAGACTCTGCTCCCTGCCGTACTTTCAAAATTGTTGCATGACCTGTGCTTACTGTCTATGAGGAGTGGAAGTGGTGACCTAACCTCCAATCAGACAATAAAGATCACGACATGTGCCAGAAGAGCTGGCTCTCGGCGGAGTCCTTGCACGGCGCATTTGAGCGTGAAGAAACCCCAAAGATGCTCTGTCTGATCTCCGAATTTTACAGATAAGGAAATGAAGGCCGGAGGAGGCGTGTAATTCACTTCAATGGTAAATCTGGTTATCTGGGTTCCCAATCTGAGCTATTCAGAATGTGGGACACATGGGGCTGCACACACACACACACACACACACACACACACACACACATCCCTGCACACTGACACACACACACACACACCGCACACACCAAGACAAACAAGTGCACGTGTAGCCTGCACACAGATACACATACGCACGTATACAAAGTCATATTTGTTACCTAGACATTTAACAGCACCAAGAACATTTACATTTTCATGTCTCTAGAAAACAGCAGAATTCCAGATCCGTAGTACAGAATTATCAAGGTGCAATTGCAGCCAGAGAATGAGACTGAGTGCCTTTGCAATGCCCTTCTAGATGTTTCCTTTGGCAGGGCTTCTTGTGCTGGAATCACTCGGCAAAACTGATATTCTTGAAAAGCTGTTACTATTGCTTCTCACTCAAACTTGTTCTTAAAGTGCTGCTTTCCTACAAATAGGGCCCGCTTAGAAATCACTGGGAAATTAAAACAAGAAATGTGTTCATTGTGAGAGACTCGTCCATTTTTCGCTAGTTTTCCTCTCAGAGAAGACAGACTGACTCAGAAACATGCCTGTGGTTTCCCACCAGACAAACTTGTCTTCTGCTAAAGAAATCGACAGGATATTTTTTGCCCAAGGTCCCTGTCTTCTGGGTTTTCAGCTCAGCCGTAGGTGGAACCTGACAGATGCCTTCCCACTTTTTAGCAGTGAGACTGTTTATTAGAACAAACACCTCTCGTCTGCATAGCTAGGGTTAATGTGAGTGGCTGTCCTGACCCTCATATTACAGCTTCCTTCACACTGCAATTTATTGTAGTAGCTCACATCATATGGTGAGGTTGAACTCAGCTATTGACCTATTTAAACATAAACACTACAATTAATTACAGGTGGGCTTGGACTAACATTCCGGATCTTTTTGAGTTCTTGAGAATATCCTGGAGTAAGAACCAAAAGGGCTTGTGAAGGAAATTTTCTTTTTTTTCAAAGAAGTACTTATTTTTATTGGAAAGGCAGATAAACAGAGAGGAGGAGAGAGAGAGAGAGGAAGATCTTCCATCTGATGGTTCACTCCCCAAGTGGCCACAACATCAGGTGCTGCACCAATCCACAGCCAGGAGCCAGGAGCTTCTTCTGGATCTCCCATATGGGTGCAGGGTCCTAAGGCTTTGGACCATCTTCGACTGCATCCCCAGGCCACAAGCAGGGAGCTGGATGGGAAGTGGGGCTGCTGGGATTAGAACCGGCACCCGTATGGAATCCTGGCACGTTCAACGTGAGGACCTTAACCACTAGGCTATCACACTGGGCCCATTTCTCTTTGCATTCTTGCAGCATTCAGTTTCAGTCCTAATGTCACCTCCTCCCAGAGGTCCTCCTTGACCAGACTAATATAAACCCATGTTTGTGAGCCCTCTCCCAGTATCTCTTACTGTGTCTTCCTAGCATGGCCTGCAGCCGGAGATGTGGTTGGATCATATGTTTGGAATCTGTCTGCCTTACCAGGACCGGAGTGGGTTTTGTCTCCCTGTTTTGCCAGTTCCTAGAATAGTAGCTGGCTCATAGTGGACACTCAGTTGATGTTTATTGAGTTATTATTCATCTCTGCTGAATATTCTGGTTGCTCACATAGTTTGTTTATATTTACCCTGACAATTCAGTAGAATTTCATTGAATAAAGATGGTAAAAATGAAACTAGACTAACCTAAAGTGCTCAATAATCTGTAATAACGTTTGCATGTTCACTGCAGTTCATACGCAAGCAAGAGATTTTTGGTGATAATATCTTTATCAGGAAGAAGAGGCAAATAAAGAAGAAATGAGTTCAAAAGCATGATAAAAATTGGTCACTTTGAACTAGGCTCTAATTGTATTTTTGTTCATTTTGAATTGCTTTCAGGACGAGAGCCAACGTTGTTTTATTCCAATGTTCTGAAGCGCCACTCTCACCTACATAGCAATTATTAGAGCTGCAATTGAACACTGTATCAATGTGACTGTATCAGGTTGCTGTTCATGGAAACCCACCTGAGGGTCTTAACATACAGTATTTTTTAGCTCTCAGATACTATTTTCAAATGAAGGTGGATGATCTGAGCCTGTGCAGCAGCTTACAATCATCGATACTGTCCCAGTTGCTCTGCCACGGTCCCCTTGATGTTGGCTTCTTTCTCATGTGTGCTGTTCATAGTTGCTGCATAGCCAGGATTTACACCCACATTCTGATAACTTTAAGTAGGTCTGGAAGCTATAGGAAACTGTAGGACTTGAGCTGGGCAAGTTACCTTCCAAGGAATTGGAGAGCAATTATTACATAGACAACCACTAAGATGATGACTAGCCCAATAGCTGATGGGGCAAGAAATTACTTTTCAATAAATATAATAATCATGGATCAAAATTAAGAAGACTAATATTTAGTCTCTGGTGTTTCAAATTACCATGAAATCAATTTGCATTGAGTTGAAATAAATACCTAGAGTTCTTCATAATTTGTCTCACAGTGCTTCACTTCATTGCACTTGGCACACAGTGTATTTTTTGCATATTTCAGATTTGAGGCAGCTTGGCATTGAGCAAGCCTAGCAGGACCATTTTTCTGACAACTCCACATCTCTGTATCACATTTGGTAATACCTGAAAATTTCAAAGTTTGTAAGCATTGTGTTTGTTGTGGTAACATACAATCAGTAATCGTAATGCTTTTACTGTAATTTTGTTGAAACACTACAAAGTCCATACAAGGTGAGGAGCTTAACCGACAAGTATTGTGTGTGTTCGATTGCTCTATTAGCCACTTATTTTCTTCTGCTTCCCTCTCCCCCTTCAGACTTCCTTAATCCCTGAGACATAACACTGACATCTGGTCCATCGATAACCTGACAATGGCCTTCACGTGTTCAGGTGAAAGGAAGAGCTACAAGTCTCTGACTTCAGCTCAAAGGTTAGAAATAATAAATCTTAGTGAAAAAGGCAAATCCAAATCTGAGATGGGGGCTTAAAACTGGATCTCCTATGCCAATGAGTCAGGTGGAAAATGCAAAAGAAAAATTCTTGAAGGATACTAAATGTAAGCACATGAATGACAAGAAAGTGAAATGGCCTCATTGAAGACATGAAGAAAGTTTTATTGATCTGGATAGAAGACCACACTAGTCATGGGAATTGTCTTTAAGCCAAAGCCTAACTCAGAGTAAGGCCATCTCTCTGCAAATCTAGGAAGGTTCAGGGAAATGAGAGGAGGCAGCAAAAGAAACTACCTAAAGTTTATTCATGAGGCTTGATGAAGGAAGCCCAGTCTGTAATGTTGAAAGTGCAAGGAGGGGCCTGGCTCGGTACCCTAGTAGCTAAAGTCCTCGCCTTGCAGGCACCAAGGTCCCATATGGGCTCTGTTTTTTGTCCTGGATGTTCCACTTTCCATTCAGATCCCTGCTTGTGGTCTGGGAAAGCAGTCAAGGATGGCCAAAAGCCTGGGGAACCTGCACCCACATGAGAGACCCAGAAGAAGCTTCTGGCTCCTGGCTCCTGGCTTTGGATTGGCTTAACTCCAGCCGTTGTGGCTACTTGGGGAGTGGATCAGCAGTTGGAGATCTTTCTCTCTGTCTTTCCTTCTCTCTCTGTATATCTGCTTTTCCAATTAAATAAATAAATAATCTTTTTGTAAAAAGTACAAGATTAAGCAGCAAGTGCTAATGTAGAAGATGTACCACATTATCTAGAACTTATAGTTCAGAAAATTGGTAAAGGTAGCTACATACATAGCATGTTTTCCTTGTAGACCACACAACCTTCCATGGAAAGATGCCACTGGGGGCTTACATAGCAGGAGAAGTCCACACTGGCTTGGCAGGACAAGGTGGGTCTCTGGTTAGGAGTTACTGCAGATGATGCTAAGCTGAATTCAACACTCATTTACCAGTCTGAAAATCTTAGGGTCTTTAAGAGTTAATACTTAATCTACTTTGTCTGTGCTGTGTCAGTGGAACAACAAAGCCTAGAAAACAGCACATCTGTTTACAACATGGTTTGCTGAATATTTTAAGCTCGATGTTGATACTGACTTCTCAGAAAGATTTCTTTTAAATCATCTCTACTCATCTCTGCTTATTACTGAGGAACTCTAACGAACTCACAATGAGATCAATAGAGTTTTCATGCCTACTAAATGCAACATCCGTTTGGAAGCCCATGAATCAAGGATTTATTTTGATTATTTTTATTATTTAAGAACCATATTTTATAAGACCACAGCTGCCATAAATAGTAATTTCTATAATGGATCCAGACAAAATAACTTTAAAACCTTGGAAAAGTCTTTAGCAATCTCAATATCAGGAAAATTTCTGTGACTCCTACAAGGAGGTAAAAGCTTCAATATTAACAGGAGTTTGGAATAGGTTGCTTTTAACCCTCATGGATGGCTTTGAGGAGTTCCAGACTTCAGTCGAGGGAGTAACTGAAGATGTGATGGAAGTAGCAAGAGAAGTAAAATTAGAAGTGAACTTAAAGAGTTGACCGAATTCTTGAAACTGTAGAATGAAATTTAAATGGATGGAATTACATAGGAATTGTTTGTATTGGCTGAGCCATGGAAGTAGTGTCTTGAAATGGAAACTGCTCCTGGTAAAGATACTGTGAATGTTGCTGAAATGACAACAAAATACATAGAATATTGTGCATAATTAGTTGGTAGAGTAGTTGTGAAATTTGAATAACTTGATGACAATTTTGAAAGAAAATACGCTGTGGGTAAGATGATATTAAACAGTATTGTGTGCTACAGAGAAATCTCTTGTGAAAGGAAGAATCAATTGAGGTAGCAAATTTCATCACCCTCTTAAGAACTGGCACAGCCATCCCAACCTTCAGCAACTACCACTATGATCAATCAGTAGCCATCAACATCAAGACTAGACCTTCCACCAGTTAAAAAAAAAAAAAGCTGTGTCTCACTGAGGCTTAGGTGATTGTTGGGATTTGTAAGGTCCGTACGTCGGTTCTTTTATGAACATGTTGCTATTGCACAGTAAGGTGTGGCTCACTTTGCTTCAGTGTTCTAAAGCTGAACCCGAGATATCGCCATTATATGCTTGTATGTTGAAGAACATACTTCAAATCAGACACTCTCAGATATTAAGAGAAATGGAAGCATGTTTGGTGTTTGCAGAAAATTAGGCTGAATCCAGCTGCATAGTGACAATTCAATATGGAAGAATACACTGGGAGTTGATTCCTCTGTACTTGAAAAACCAACATCCATTGAACACTAGTGGATGTAGCAAATTGTCTCCTCAAAGAGCATCTCTGCCCTCTCTCCTCTGTAGTGTAGTCCTGTTTTGGTTACTGAATTTGAGATGCCTTAAGCCTCACAAAATGTAACTCCATCTCAGCTCCACAGATGAAATATGATAGGTGTAAACCAGTCAAGGAAAGCTTTCTAGCACTGGACAATCTAGGGATGAAAGGAGAGGAGGGAGTTATCAATTCTGGCATGTGCAAAAAGAAATTTTCTTGTGGTAATAGTGCTGGTGGGCCAAGAGGCAGTTCTCTTCCTTGAAAGACAAGAACTCAGGAGAAGTCCTTTTTCTTCCAGATCTGAAGGCAAATGAACCATTTATGAGTGCAGTCATCTTGGTTGACCCATCAACCATCCTTGGCATTGCTGAATTATTGAACCAACACTGGCAGCTTCCTACCTCTGAATGTCTTGCCTTGTGGGAAATATATGTATTTCCATATTTACATTCCATGTCAGGTACATGAGGCTTTTTCCTGTCAGGTGCTACACTTGCTGACTTTGTCCTTGCCTTTAGTTTCCAACTCTACAAACAAGAAAGACTAATAAGAGCATTTACCTCACCAACAGTGGTGAGACTTGGATGCGCAGTCTGTGCAAAGAGCTCGTTGCTCACTCTGTCACACTGCAAACTGTCAGAATGTGTAATATGCAAAGTCATCTGTCTTTTAAATATGCAGAGGACTGCATAAAACTGCCTGTGAAGGAATGGGAACAGAAGTGGCAGGAGAGCAACACTGGTGGCAAGAAGGTAAGGGGGCTGGAACACCCCATGAACAGGGCAGCAGGAAGGGCTCAGCAGAAAAAGAGGAAGTAAGAATGCAGAGAGAGGGGATGGAGCTGTGTTGTATGTCAGATGGAGCTACAAATCTATAAACAAAGGAAGAGGAGGCGTATCTGCATGATCTTGTGTTAGATAAATATAGAATCTTAAACAAACATGATTTTTTTATTCCATTATGACCTGGGATGAATTGTAATATTCTTACTATGCTTTTGAGTTGCAGTTGAAAAAATAGAAAAATTGCCAAAACAAATGTAGAATAAAGGGAACCGAACCGACAGTGACACAGAGAGAAAGCAAGCCAGCCCTGCCATGGTCAGGTGACTCAGGAGGCTTTCTACAAGCTTGGACTCATTGCACATGACGGTTCATCCTGCCATCTCTTTGATCAGTACCGCTCAGTAAAAGACTTCTCCCCATTTTCAGTTTCTCATGTAGCATGCAATGCAATATCAGAAACTGATCTTCCACGTGCTAGGTCACAAAACAAGTCTCAGCAAATTTAAAAGTGTAGAGATCAAATCAAGCATCTTTCCTGACCACAGTGCAATAAAACCAGAAATCAATAGCAAGAAAAATGTTGTAAACTACACAAATACATGAAAATATGTGGGGATTAAACAACTTACTTCTGAACAACTATTGGATCAAGGAGGAAATCAAAGAGGAAATTAAAAAATTCTTGAAATGAATGAAAATGGAAACATAACATTCCATAGCCCTTGGGAGACAGCAAAAGCACTACCAAGAAGAGCATTTAGAGCAATCAATGACTTCATCAAAAAAGCAGATATATCTCAAACAACTTATTTCTGCAAACAAATGACCTGAAAAACCAGAGTAAAAGAAATCCCAAATTGGTAGAAAGATAATAAAACTCAGCAAAAATAAATGACATAAGGGTTTAAAAGTACAAAATAATCAATGAGATAAAGTGTTTGTTCTTTGAAAATATGAACAAAATTGATAAAATCTGAGCTGGACTAACCAAGAAGAACAAAGAAACTTCAAATAAATAGAATTATAAATGAAATTAGGGACATTATCACGGACACCGGAGAAATAGAGGACATTGTTAAAAATTAATATGAACAACCCTGACAACAAATTTGATAACCTAGGAAAATATGGACAAGTTCTTTACCTAAACTGAATCATGTAGAAATAAATACATAAGCGGATCAATAACAAGTAGTGAGATTGAAACAATAATAAAATACATTCCATGAAAGGAAAAACTAGGATGAATGACTTCATAGCTGAATCCTGCCAAATTTTTAAAGAATTAATTCCTATGTTTCTCAAATTATTTCTAAAAAATAAATAAATGGGAACTCTTCCAAATTCATTCTATGAGGCCATCATTACCTTGGTACCAAAATCAAAAATGACACAATAGTAGCAAAAACAACAAACAAACAAACAAAAATCCTCATGCCAATATTCTTGATGTACATGGGGCAAAAAAAAAAAAAATCCTCAACAAAATACTTACAAGTCAAATTCAAAAACCTATGGTCAGGTGGGATTCATCTCTGGGTTACAAGGATCTTCCAACATAAACTAGTTAACTAATGTGATATACCACATCAACAGAATGACAACATTCATATGATCATCTAAACAGATGTAGAAAAAAAATCCTTTAATAAAATTCAACATCCCTTCCTCATATACATTGACCAAATTAGATACAGAAGGAAGATATTTCAACATAAGAAATGCCATATATAATAAACCAACTGCTAACATCATACTGAAGCAGGACAAGCTAAACGCTTTCTCTTCTAGATCTTCCACAGAGTAAAGGAAGTCCTGCTAGAGAACAATTAAGCAAGAGTTAGAAACAAAAGATACCTGAACTGGAAAGAATGAAGTAATATTGTGACCTTATATATAGAAAATTTTAAAGTTTCACCCAAAGCTATTAGAACTAAAAAACAAAATCAACTAAGCTGCAGGACATAAAAAAAAGTCTAAAAATAAAGTAGTTTGTTATATACTAACATGAAGTCATGTGAGAAAAAACCAAAGCAGTCCTTTCCTAATAGCTATAAATAAGTTGATAAGCTGGGTATAAATTTACTCAAACAGGTGAAAGATCTCCACAATGAAAACTATAAATCATTCATGAGAGAAATTGAAAGATGCCGTGGTTCGTAGATTGAGAGATCAAACTCATGATAATGTGCACGCTACCCTAAGTGTTTCATCAGCTCAGTACAATCCTGTTGAAATCTCAATAACATTTTTCTAGAACCAGAAACATTTTTATGGAACCAAGACTCAAATTAGCCAAAGTAATCTTGAAAAAAACAAAAAAACCTAGAAGGCATTACACTATCTTTATTGGCATATAAAAGATTCTTAGATGGATGGAGCAAAATGCAGGACGTATTACAGCACCAGACTTCAAAGTATTTTTTTACAAAGTTGAAGTAATTAAAACAACATGATACTGGCATAAAAACAGATCTGTAAACCCATGAGACAGAATAGAGACCTTAGCAGGAAAGTCAACTGCTCTTTCACAGTGGTGCTAAGAACACTGAGAAAAAAGACGGTCTTGTTAGTAAATGTCACTGGGAAATGCACACATGTGGAAGAACGAAGCGAGGTCCCCAGCTCTCACCATTTAAAAAAAATAAGACACGATGGATTAGAGACCTACATGTAGACTTGAAACTTTAAGACTGTATGAAGGAAGCACAGGGAAAGATCAACAGAATAGAGGCAATCTATAGGATGGGAAAAAATATCTATAAGCTGTGAGACTGCTAAGTGGTCACAATTCAGAATATAAAATTAATTCAAACAACTCAGTAGCAAAAACATCAAGCAATCCAGTTTAGAACTGGGACAAATAGGTGAAGTGTTGAAGTCCCACGTTAAGCCATCAGTTGGGATGCCTGCCTCTTATTGAGAGTTGGAATGCTTGTTCAAGCCCCAGCTACTCCTCCTGATCTAGTCCCTTGCTTAATGCAGCTAGCAAGGCCGCACATGATCGTCAAGGACTTGAGCTTATGTCATCTGAACGGGAGACCGAGGTGAATTCCTGACTTCAACCTGACTCAGTCCTGGCCGTGCTCACCATTTGCGGAATCGATCAGCATATGAAAGATCTCTCTCCGTCTCTGTTTCTTTTTCTCTCTACCTTTTAAATAATTAATAAATAGGCCATCAATCTAAACAGACATTTCCCAAAGGATGACAGATAATGACAAAATTGATTCATGAGAAAATGCTTAACTTCACTAATTATCAGAGAAATACAGATCAAAATCACAATGAAATATCACCTCACTCCAGTGAGACTATTATCAAAAGGACAAAAAAATAAGTGTTGAGCAGGGTGTGGAGAAAAGGGGACACCTGGATATTATTGGTGGAAATGTAAATTAGTAAAGCCTTTGTGGAAAACACTATGAAAGTTACTCAAAAAACTAAACATGGAACTATGGTACAATCCAGCAATCCCATTCTTAGATGTATGTCAAAGGAAAGTGAAATCCACTTGTTACGTAAACATCCAATTTTCAGGATTATTGCAGAACTATTCAATATACCAGGAAGTGGAACAACCTACTGTCTATCCACTGATGACTGGATAAAGAAAATGTAGTAAGTGTGTATAATAAAATCCCACTCAGTCACTAAAGGATGAAATGTCACTTACAACAACATATTGGACGCAGTATGTTAAGTGAGATAAGCAAGTCCAGAGAGAAAAATACCAAATAATCAGCCTCACGTGTGAAATCTAAAATATATGATATCACAGATATTAAAAATTGAATTGTGGTTACTAAAGGCTGAGAAGAGATGTGGGGAGGCAGGAATACAGAAAGACTGATTGATGAGTACAAAGTTTAGCTAGATAGTAGTCCGAAGTTGTGGGTTTCTATTGCACAGTGGGATAAAAATAGATAATGTCAATTTTCTGTGTATTTTCTATAGAAAAGAAAAGCTAGATGACACAATTTTCAATATTTTCACTGTAGAGAAATATTAAGTGCTTGAAAGAATAAAAAATATTTGGTTGGACAAGGTATTCATGTAATAAAACACCACATAGTTCCTTACAAAAACACACAATAGTTATGCTTGTTAAAAGTTAATAAAATTTGCTTTAAGTGCTAAGAAAACAAACAGGATTCAAGACAAAAACTAAGAAAGTGAAAAAGAAAGACATATTATCTTCTCCAATGTGGGTGCGTCCTAGCCACACGACAGCATATGTGTTCACTTTAAAGACAGCCAGAAAGTTATTTGTTATTGGGAAGGCAGACAGAGAGGAGGAGAGACAGAGAGGAAGATCTTCCATTTGATGATTCACTCCCCAGGTGGCTGCAACAATCGGAGCTGTGCCGATCCAAATAAGGGAGCTAGGCACTTCTTTCAGGATCTCCCACACGGGGGCAGGGTCCCAAGACTTTGGGCCATTCTCAACTATTTTCCCAGGTCACAATCCGGGAGATGGATGGGAAGTGAAGCAGCCAGGATATAAACCGGTGCCCATATGGGATCTGGACACGTGCAAGGCAAGGATTTAGCCATTAGGCTATTGCACCGGGCCAGCCTATGGACTTCCTGATTCTATTCTTCCCCCAGCCAATGCGTCCTCCACACTGCAGTCAGACTAAGCTTTCTAAAATGTATACCTGATATCTGCCTCTTCCCAACTCAGAGTCTTTCAGACTTCTTCATGAGTCAAGCTCCGTAACCTCACTTGTCAGTGGGTGACCTCCAGCCTAGTTTATCCAGGATAGTTTGACATCCATGTGTTGCCCCTACGTGTTCATTAATGCACTAACAAACACTACCTCCTTCACTGTCTAAACAAGGCACCCT
Source organism: Ochotona curzoniae (assembly GCF_017591425.1). Taxonomy (NCBI): domain Eukaryota; kingdom Metazoa; phylum Chordata; class Mammalia; order Lagomorpha; family Ochotonidae; genus Ochotona; species Ochotona curzoniae. Next base: position 12,577,841 of record NW_024465520.1, on the reverse strand, counting down.
GTCCACAGGCCTCAGCCCTCCAGCCGAAGCCGTCTGCTTGTCCTCCTCCCACTCTCTGAGGGCAGTTGTTTCAGGACCCCAACTTTGAGTTTGGACATGTGTTTTGTTTTCATATTCTAAAACAGTCCCCCTCCTCCAGTTCCATCACCTGAGCAGTTCTTCCTCAGCCCAAATGCCACTTTCTTTGAGAAGCCTTTCTGGATCCCACTTCCTTCAGCAAGGCATGCAGGCAGACCCCGTCGGTAGTCCTCTCAGGAGCTGCCTGGCTTGCCCGTGAGGGCTCTGAGCAGGAGTGCTGTTGCCAGCCCTCACTGAGGTCAGCCTTCACCACGTGGCTTCTTAGAGTCGATGGAGGGAAATCTAACCTACCTGAGTCTGATGGAAGCTTCACGAACCTTTACAGGTCTAGAACAAAACCCTCTGCTTTTCTGTGGCCATGATAATAAGCTTCTCCTTCAGCTTGATCTCAGACTGAAAGGATGTGGAGACAAAGTCACAACCAACATCACATACCTTGAATGAAAATCAACACTTGTGTTACTAGCCACTTGATTTGGGGCTGTTATGACTGGGCTATCCAGGCAGACCGACTGCTGTGTGCCGGCATTCGTATTTCTTGGGCAATAAACACCCATTTATTAGAGAACCCAGTGACTAAATTTATCACTCGAGAGGCACTAGAAACAGGTCACTCCTCATGAAGTTTGGTTCATGGAAGGTGTGGCTGTGTGGTGCTTGCTTACTTAACAATGAGAGCAACTAGCAACCTACCCGGTCTACATTGGTAACATCTTTAGGAAATATTTTGCTTCTCATACAGCATTCCCATTCATTAATTAAACTTATCTTTCTTGTTTAAAAAAAAAAAAAAGCACTGTCATCTCTAAGTGAGAGAAGTGATGTCAGACAAATTTAGATCACATAGTTAATTAGTGACTGATCAGAAGGAATGGATGGCTTCATACTCTGTGCTCCACATTTCTTTTTCCATCTTTCCCTTTAGAACAAGCCCAGGGGAGACACAGGGATTCCTGTTTCCCCAAACCCTTCTTGGGGTCAGCTTTTATCTGCTCTCCCCATGACCAGTTCTTTAGGAATACGTTAGCACCCTTCATCCCCTTCCTACGGGACGGAGCAGAATTGAGCAGGACACAGAGGCAGTTCGCCAAAATGCCTTCTCTGTTTTAAAAGGGGATCATTTAAAGAATAGAAAGGAATAGAGAATCACCCAAATTTAGTTTCTGTCTGCTCTTTGTAGATTTCAGGTACAAATTCTGGCCTCCCACAGAGAGCACAAGCGTTTTTGTTCTCCACAAAGATTATGTTCAAGAGAACAGGCTCCAGTCTGTCTCACCAACCCAAACGCTCGCAATATTTCTGTCAAGAGTCGTTCTTATTTTTGGGGACTTATTAAAGTCGGAGCTGATGCTGAGGTGTCACAACCATAAATATGTATTGATCACCTCTCCCTCTCTGCACAGGCATTGAGCTGGGAGGAGGCCAGTTAATTTTAAGAGCTTCCTAATTGCCCTCCAGGAGGCTGAGGTTACAATCATTTTTAATCAAAACCTTTACATCTGTCTGTAGAGAGAAAACTGTAAGGGCAACACACTGAAATCACCTGGTGAGATTGGCCAAAGTCCCGCTTCCTGCTTTCTCATTTAATTGGCCAGGAATATGCCCTGGACACTGGGATTTTAAAAAGTTGGCCAAGTGGATCTTACATGAAGCCACGGTTGAAAACCACTGCATTCAGGAGAGTCCCACCCCCAAATCTTTCTTACGGATTGATTGTCACAATCATTAGCTCAGAGAATGTGCTGCCCCAACTAGACCTGAGGCAGAGTGGTGGGCAGTACGAAGACTTGCCCCTCACCCTGGATTTCAGCTTCCTGGTGTAGGATGTAAAGGAATTAGACGAGATCACCAGTGACTGCCTGTTAAGGCACCTCTTATCAAATAGATATGTTTGTTTTAAAAACTGTAAGTTGTGTTTTCTGGGATAGGAACATGCCAGGAGCCAAGAGCTGGCAGGCCAGAATCCCCAGGCCACATTCCTGGTACACTCATTGGACTGGGGGCAGCCTCCACTGGCTGTTGGCATTGGCAAAGCGCTTTCATGTCCTGCTGGCTTCAAATGAGACCAGCTCTCTAAATCAGAGACAAGAGCCCTTGGGTGTGTCTGGCTTCGGCACACATGTTCTTTATTAGTCCACCTCTGTTACTGACTCCTGTGCAAAGAAGGGGAGCATATGCATGTACACATGTAAGAGAAGACTGCGTACCAAAGACCTCACATAACCTCTCCATAAAGCACAAAGAAAAGTAAAGCTTTTGCAGTCATCATATCAAGTCTGGTACACTTTAAGGCAGACAAATTTTTTTCTTACCTCTTCTCTTGATCCTTTTAGGAAGCTGCTATTGGTAGAACTCCTTTGAGTTCTTCTAAGATAATATTAGAAGATAATGGTGGGTCATGAGAAACTGAAAAACCTGACTACTGCCTTAGGTAAGTTGGCCCACCCTTCAGGACAACTTCTACAGCAAGTACCCAAGTCTGAGATCATTCTGTCTTAAGTAGTCATGGACAACCATCAGGCCTTCAGATATAACATTTATAGACCAAGGAGGAGCTTGTGTGGTGATTAATATATCTTGTCACCTCTGCTTTGTCATCTCACTGAGAGGTACATTAAAAGTATTTCTCCTCAGACTAGATGGCTTTACAATCTGCACAGGGGCAATCTATCACCACCCGGTGTTTTGGAAATAAGAAAATGCAATCTTTGCTCCTGAAAAACCACTCCACTTATAATTTGTTTCTTTCAATTTTGCTCATGCTGATTGATAAACTTGTCTGTTTCAGAATCCAGCAACTTTGCAGAGTAATAATGATGATGTAAGGGATAGTTTCAGGCACTGACTGGAAGTTTCCTGGCTCTTAAAAAGACCCATTAGATGAGATAGCAAGAGATTTCCAAACCCAGGAGAGGCGAGCCTTATGCCCTTCATCAGCAGGAAGCAGCTACAGAATAACTGATGACTACATATTCTTCAACAATCCTTAATATTGAGTCAGAAATCTTTGAATGGGGAATAAGATGGGGCTAATCACAAGTTTAAGGTCACTGGCTGGAAGCCACATTTCTCCCACCCTGTGTAATCCCATCAACCTGCCTGTCAGACAAATGCTCCCTCCCTCAGGATTACTCGGCCTCACCTGGGATCTAGCATGGTGGGAGAAATGGGTGGGTGAGTAGTCTTTCTCTTCCAGCAGACACAAAATGAAAGACAGAAAAAATTCTGGTACGTTAGCCTAATGGCTAAAACCATCGCCTTGAATATGCTGGGATTCCATATGGGCACCTGTTTGTATCCTGGCTGCTCTACTTCCCATCCAACTCTCTGTGGGCCGGGAAAGCAGTAGAGGATGACCCAAAGCCTTGGGACCCTGCGCCCACCTGGGACACCTGAAAGAAGCTCCTGGCTCCTGGCTTCTGGCCTCGGATCAGCTCAACTCTGGAAGTTGCAGCCGCTTAAGAAGTGAACCAGCAGATGGAAGATCTTTGTTTTTGTCTCTCTTCCTTCTCTCTGTAAATCTGACTTTCCAATAAGGATAAATTTTTAAAAAAAGAAAAAAAAATTCTCTCTACTATCTTTCCTCTCCTGTAACACTCTATCCCCGAACATTATCCAAGTGTATCCATGATTTCGCCACCTTTCAAGTAAATATTTAATAAACAAACTTTGTCATAAAACTTGTCAAATTTGATTCACTGTTAGTTACACCCTCATCCACTAAATGAATTTTTAAAAATATTTATTTGTTCATTTGAAAAAACAGAGAGGAAGAGACACAGAAAAACAGAAAAATCTTTCTTCTGCTGGTTCACTGCCCACATGGCGCAGCAGCCATGGGTGGGCAAGGCAGAAGCCAGGAGCCAGCACTCTACGTGGATCTTCCACAAGGGCGAGGAGCCCAAGCACTTGGACCATCTTCCACTGCCTTCCCAAACAAGGTAACAGGAAGCCTGGTCAGCAACAAGTAGCTGGGGCATGTTTCAGCAGAGTATTCCTAGTGGTCTCGTGGCGGAAGAACACCTTCACCTCACACCTAGGCGGTCTCAGGGCCCGCTGACAGGAATTAACCCCAAGAATTGGCACCTCAACAGGGACCTGAAGGCCTCAAACTTCAACAAAGAGAAGCCTCTGAACTCCAATCAAACGGTGTGAGCGCCATGGATTCCAGTCCAGCTGAATGGCAAGTGGAAGGGACCCTAAAAGCAAGCACATGACAAGATCCCCTCTCATTCTGAACGAACGCACACTTGGCCTCGTCATCACTGCCGCGCTCAACCGTGACCATGGTGACTGCTGCTGCAACAACTATCCTGTCCACGACTCAGACCATCCAGACTGTAAGCATGTGTGAATAACATAGCCATGCTAGCCACCTACATCCTTAGGACTCAAAATTAGGCCAATTACTTCTGTCATGCTAGCTTTCCAACAGCAATTGGACTTACATCAGGAACAATTAACATTGTTGTGGCAGGCATTCTGCCTACAGATGCTATAACAGGTGATGTTCTTGTGTTAAATTTTGCCCTCCAATGTCTGTTCCTATATCTTAGGATCACAAAACAAAGAGCTGCCCTTTCAACGGAAGTCGTGGTGGTAGAATTTGTTCCAGGCGTAGAGCAGGGAGACGTGGGAGCTGGCTGCAGGGTCTCTGCCTGCTCCCTGGTGGGAGTGGCTCACAGCCTAGCTGCCCATGACCTGAGGCACAACTTTGAGCCCTGCATGAATGTGATCTCTGACATGACTGGAGGTTCTAGGGGAATAGGCGTGCCTTCCAGCCAATCACAGTGTTGTTGTTGGGTTGGGGGACTGTCGAGAGATACCCTCCTGCTCTCCCCTTTCCCAGCCTACATACTTTGTACTCAGTTCATAATGAATGGGCATGTTCCAGCAGACTGTCCCCGGTGGTTCTTGCAGCCAAAGATCACCATCACCTCACCGCCCCCCTGAGTGGTCTGGGGACCAACTGGCAGGAATTAACCCCGAGAATATCCAAACTTTACACAACTATTGCACTGGTTGCATTCCTATAAAATATGGATACAAAATACCATTTCTCAAATTCCTGCTTGAATTTCTACCATAAATAATTGGTTATATACTAGTTGATTAAAAAAGTAAAACTGAAAGAAAGAAACAAAGAAGTAGCTGGGTCTCCAATTTGGGGTGCTTTATCACAAGCAACACTTAGCCCATTGTGCCACAGTGCTAGTCCTAATAAATACATTAGGGGGCCCAGTGCGATAGCATAATGGTTAAAGTCCTCATGTTGCATGCTCTGGGATCCCATTTGGGCGTCAGTTCTAATCCTGGCAGCCCTGCTTCCCATCCAGCTCCCTGCTTATGGCCTGGGAAAGCAGTCAAGGATGGCCCAAAGCCTTGGGACCCTGCACCTGCATGGGAGACCTGGAGGAAGCTCCTGGCTCCTGGCTTCAGATTGGCTTAGCTCTAGACATTGCGGCCGCTTGAAGAGTGAATCAATGGATGGAAGATCTTCCTTTCTGTCTCTTCTCCTCTTCTCTCTACACCTGCCTTTCCAATAAAAATAAGTAAATCTTTAAAAAACGCATTAGGGAAGCAGAGCCAATCCATGGTTCCAAACACTCCAACACAGAATGCAGGCATCGTAAGCAGCATCTTAACCACTAGATCAAACCCGTGTCCCTTGGGTGGCCAGGAGCAAGGGACAAACAGAGATGAAGCTGCCTCCACAGCTTCCTGTGAGACGAAAGCTGGAGTTAGCAGAAGTTGTTTGCTCTGGGGACTAAAGTAAGAATATAGAAAGAAAAAAAATCTGGAGCCCTGTGGTTAGAACTGCCTGAGAACCTTTTGATTAATGCAAGACTGCCAGCATGACTCCTAAAACAAAGAAAACTGGCTTAATGAGGGCTACCTGTTGACTTTGTTAGACTTTTTCAAACCTGGAAATGGGTAATAGTTCCAAATAACTAACTTTAAAATGAAAAGTGAGAAGTGATGATTGGTGCTGCACGAGACAGCTTCAAGATGCTTCTTAAAGAGCAAGAACATTATATTTTTAACAAATATGAATAGAATGGAAGGTTTTAGAAAATGCTAGTAATGAAGAGGGATCAATATTAAGAAAATGGTATCGTAATGGATATACTTTGAAAGCATTAAAAACTGACTGGGATTCTCTGAGTTTACTTTTCAGAAACTGAATAGCTACAATATTTTAGACAAGCCATCATAGTATCTTACGTGTGAAGTGTCTTGTGTTTGAGGTGTAATCCTTTGCCTACTTAGCTAGAGGGAAGTTCAAACAAACTGAAAATATAACTTAGGTAATATTTTGTTGTACTATATTAACTTGTCATTTATTAGTGTCACTTCATTTGATAAATACCAAACACTCCTTTTGATTGTCACCTTTTGAGTATTATGAGACTGCACTCACTTCTTTCTGAAAATTGAGACAATAAACCTTTCAAGAGACTACACAAATCCATGTTGAAATGTGTGGGTATCCCAGGGGGGAATGTACCTGCTGGAAAAGCGACGGAATGGGATGGTGAAGTGGGATCAGTAAATATATTTTCTAGCCATGGTTGGCTGCTTTTCTCACTGTGATGGCTGTGCTACACAAATGGGGAATTGGTCCTTTAGATTCCCTTTCCAGGCCACATCTCATCAAACCAAGGGTAGACAGCTGATAAAAGAGCAGCCAAAGCCTTGGTTAAACCACATTTCTCCTTACAACTTGAATAAAGAGACGTAGTGACACAGCAATCAAAGAATAGCGTGTGCTAAATCTCAACGATCATGTAGAACTGTCCAGAGATGGCTCAAGTCAAATCTAAGTGATGGAAAAACAAAGACAGAAACAGGCAAAGACAGACCCCAAGAGAATGGAATCCTGCAGAGAAGCAGAAAGATGAGCTGTGACAAAGCCCAAGAAAGTACAAGGCCAGACTTGCACTCTAAGACTGAAGCATCTCAGTAAACTTAGTGTCATTTAGACGTGGTAAGATTCCTTTTCATCCGTATTATTTCCTTATAGAGCCTCCCTCTTATTTTTTAACTAGAGCACATGTGAGTGTCCCTGGCAATTGTAGTGCCTTGGCTAGATGAAGTTTTGTTAAAATGTCTACTGGAGAAAGACTTTAGTCATTACCTGTATCACTGTATGAGGATTATGTGAGTTTCAAATGCGTATCCTTCTCCCTCTTGTTGCCCCTGTCTTTCTTGGGCAAGACTGACATAAGCAAAACAAGCCATCCATCTCTACAAAACTAGTATAGATGGATAGACAAGTATAGATCCACAGAAAAATAAGATTTTAAAGTCCTGGTTTAAGTTTACCATAAGTCTTCTTTGGGACTTCAGTATTAAAGATGAGTTCTGAGTCTCTAAGAGAGACTTCCATGATTATCTTAGTACTGACCCAACTGATTGGTTTATGAAACTCTTCCTCTTCTTTTCCTTTGAGCATTGTACGAGCCAAATGTTTTGCAGGTAAAGATGGAAAATACGTATTTTTTTCTGGTTGCATTTCACACCCTTGTTGTCTAGAATACTTAGAATATTATTATCATCATACAGACATGACTTTTTAATATAAACACTATATGGGGAAAACTTGCTTACACAGTGCTTAAAGAATTTATCCATTTTAAAATAAAACCTCTGCTTATTTTACTAAGAAAGTGGCGCAACCTGCCTTCAGTGAGAAGATTCCTCTTCTGTATTTTCAGAACGACTCCTTGCAGTAACTTGCCAACACTTTGTAAAAATCACATTTCCTGGTTGGGAGGGAGGCGGTGAGCGCCCACACTCCCTGGGAGCTCTGAGCTGCATCTGCGTGCAGGTGTACTGCAACCCGGGCGGCCCAAGCCTTCTCTCCTTCTTGTGCAGTCAGGTTACCATTAGCATTCTGGAGGTTACTCCCGGGATCACAGTGGTTCCAGTTCCTGGAATCCTGGGTGATGTTTGTTCAGCGCAGATGAGAGAAAGTTCTTGCCTCAGAGCCAATAACTACTCAAAACCTTGACAGTCTTGTGTCTCAGCGTGTTTAAATCCAGCTGCTTGATCAGATTCTTTGGTTCTCTTCACCATTGTGTTTGTTTTTCCTTCTTGCTAATTTATTAGCTACAAATGACCTCAAAAGCCTTCATTCCAGGGCTCATTAAAATTCTAGCAAGTCTTTCATTTGCTGAGCCTTTCACAGGCGTTAATTTGCATGGCCCAACACAGTAAGCGGGTTAAGGACAACATGGAACTTCTTCACACAGCATTTGATTTCTAGCTATTGCCACTACACAGATCAAATCAGCCACGTGGGCCCGTGAAGCAACTGACTGCCAGAGCTTTTGTTTCTTCTGCCAGAGTTTAAGTCAGTTCTTAGAGAGACCAGGACACACAGAGCGAAGTCACATGGGGAAGGTTAACAAGACAGCCTCTGTAACAATCCACTTAGTATTGTGTTCTGGTGTAATTTTTATTGTTTTCAAATCTTTCATGTGGTGGCAAGTAACTAGTAAAGCAGTGTTTTGCCAATTAGGAAATTGAAAAATGGTACCCCTTGACAGTTTCAACTCCATGTGAATCAGGAATTTATTTTTCTTCATCACTTGTGATTCTTGCCTTAGAACCCCTTCCTCCTCTTGTTTCACAGATACAGCTTTGTTCCGTGAGAGAGATCACACAAGACCCACGTGTAGGATGTTAGGAGGAATGCTCACTGCCCAAGCTTGCTGACAGCAGCTGCCACTACGCTCCAGGAGCCACCAAAGTCCGGGGTCTTTAAGCTTTCATTCTCCAATCAGATTGAGAGCCACACAGCATAAACAAAGTTTCCATGTGCAGGAAGCAGGAAAGGAGCTACCAGAGCCCAAAGTTTGCTGTAGTTAATTAGCCCAACATAGTATAATAGGAGGCATTCTCCTGCAGGAGGCAGAAAGGAGCTACCAGAGCCCAAAGTTTTCCTGTAGTTAATTAACCTAACCTAATACAATAGGAGGCAGGAGGGGCCAGGTGCTCTGAGCCTCTGGAGTCATTTCTGAGCTATTAGTTGACCTGAATGGTGCTGAAGGCAGGAGGGGCAGGACGCGCACAAGGAGCCTCCAAAGCTGGCTTTGTGCTTTCAGTCAACTGGAATGGCATGGGAGGAGGTAGGTAGGAGGTGCAGAAAGGAGCACAGAAACTCCATTCCTACGCTGCCTGTTGTCAATTAACCTTTCAAGCGGATGTTAGCGTTAACTTGCTGCACCCCGTTACAATACAATTCTTCTTTTATCTCACTACAGACTTTAAAAGTTAGTATTTATTTATTTGAGAGAGAGGGGAGAGGGGCGAGGGAATCACCTACTAGTTATTCACTTCCCAAATGCCTGCAGTCACGCTGGGCAAGGGCTGAAGCGGGCAACCAGCAGCTCCAAACAAGTCTGCATCGTGGGTGGCAGAATTATGGCTTGGGCCGTCACCATGGCCTTGCAGGGTCTCTGCATTAGTAGGAAGCTACGTTCTGGAGCCAGAAGTAGGTCCTTGGATGTGGGACTTGAGTGCGTGACTTAACTGCTACCATAACTGCCTGCCCTTCACTGTACAATTTAAGTGAAACTCAACTCCTGCTATGACTTCTAATTCTGCTTCTTTCTACGTGGCTTCTTTTATTTGTTTTAACTTCTCTTCCATGGCATTGGCTTCTCTCCAATGCTGATGATTTCTTCACTGCACACATTTATGTGGCAATAGATTCTTTCATTGGGTATCAGAATGGCAGTTTCTTATTGCTGCATACTACCCTTGATTTTTAAAATATATATCTAGTTTAGTTCCTGATCCGCTTCTGTTCCCTGATTATGTCTGGGGCTGTGTGAGTTCGTACATTACAGTGTGTGTACTGCGTCCCATCTTATACTAAGATCAACAGTCACTTCTATGTATGACCTTACATTCCCAGGAAATACTACATAACAATTTGTTGTTGTGGTTCAGGGCTCTAAAGATTGTCACCTTCCAGTTTATTTATTTGTTTATTTATATTTGCAAAGTCAGATGTACAGAGTGGGGGAGAGACGGAGAAGATCTTCCGTCCAATGATTCACTCCCCAAGTGAGCGCAGTGGCTGGAGCTGTGCTTGTCGTTTTGTGTGAGTTTCTTGAGCTTTGTCAGACATTCCCAGATATTAATTCTCTATGAGTTACATGATTGGTAACTATTTTCTTCTAGGCTGTTGGTTGTATCTTCACTTAGTTCATAATTTCCTTTGCAGTGTAGAAGCTTTTTAGTCTGATGTAAGCCATCAGACTAAAATTTATTAATTAATTTATTTTAAAGATTTATTTATCTTTATTAGAAAGGCAGATTTACAGAGAGAAGGCAAGACAGAGAGAAAGATCTTCCCATGCAATGCTTAACTTGCAAATGGCTGCCATGGCTGGAACTGAGCCAATCTGGAACCATGAGCCAGGAGCTTCCCATGCAGGTACAGGGTCCCAAGGCTTTGGGCCATCTTCTACTGCTTTCCCAGACCATAAGTAGGAAGCTGTATGGGAAGTGGAGCAGCTGGGACATAAACTGGCACCTATGTGGCACAAACTGGCACCCAGCACATGCAAGGCAAAGATTTTGCAGCTGAGTCCTCATGCCAGGCCCTATTTATTTTTGTTTTGACTGCCTGTGCTTCTAGGGTCTTTTCCTAGAAGCCTTTGCCCCATGCTTACGTTTTACAGCATGCCCAGCATTTTTTCCCCTAGTAATCAGTATCAGGCTGTAGATCCAAATCCTTGAACCATATAGTTTTGATTTTTGTGTAAGGTGTAAGATAGAGGTCTTGTTTCATTCTTCTGCATGCAGGGATCTGATTTTTCCAGCACCGTTTATTGAGGAGATTGACTTAAGTTTGCTTGCTATAAAACTAGTTGGCTGTAGGCATGTGAGCTCAGTTCTTGAATTTTTGTTCAGTTCCATTGATCTTCAGGTCTATTTTTGTGCCAGAATAAGGCTGTTTGGATCACAACTACCATGTAGTACATCTTGAATTTGGCATTGTGGTACTTCCAGATCTGCTTTTGCTGTTCCGGGTAGCTTGAGCTATTCCAGGTCTCTTGTTTTTCCATATGAATTTTAGCATAGCTTTCTTCTAGATCTGAGTAGAATGTCAGGAAGTCACAGGTATATTAATTGGTATCACATTGAACCTGTAACTTACTATCTGTACTTGGACATTCTGATTACATTAATTCTACCAACCTATGAACATGGAAGATTTTTCTAGGTTTTGATGTCTTCTTCCATTTCTTTCTTTAATGTTTTGTAATTTTCATTGTGGATAGATCCCTCATGTCCTTGGTTAAATTTATTCCAAGGTATGAAAACTTTTTGCAGCTATTGTGAATGGGCCTGATCTTACAAGTTCTTTCTCAGCTTTATACAAAGTGTATACAAAGGCTATTAACTTTTGTGTGTTGATTTTGTATCGTGCCGCTTTAACAGACTGTCTTATAAGCTCCAACAGTCTCTTAGTAGAGTCTTTTGGTTCCTCCGTACAGAGGATTATGTCATCAGCACACAGGGACAGCTTGATTTCCTCCTTTCCTATTTGTATACTTTTAACTTCTTTTTCTTGCTAATAGCTTTGGCTAAAACTTCCAGGAATATGTTTAATAACCTAGTCTGCTTCTAGATCCTAATGGAAATGCCTCCAACTTTTCCCCATTCGGTATGACGCTGGATACATGTTTTTCATATATTGCCTTGATTGATTGTGTTGAGGACTATTTGTTCCATACCCAACTTTCTTAAAGTTTTTTGTTTGTTTTAGTGAAAGGATGTTGTAACTTATTGAATGGGTTATCTGTGTTTGCTGAGGTAATCTTATGGATTTTTGCTTAAGCTTACCAATGTATTGTATCATGTTTATTGATTTACATATGTTGAACCATCCCTGTGTATCAGGAATAAATCTCAAGTGATCCAAGTGAATGCTCTGTTTGATGTGCAGTTGGATTCAGTGAGCTGGTATTTAGTTAAGGATCCAAGTGAATGCTTTTTTTAATGTGTAGGTGGATTTAGTTAGGTGGTATTTGGTCTTTTTGCAACTACTTTATCAAAAGCCTTTGTCTATATTTTTCTTTCTGTGTTATATCTTTTTAAGGTTTTGGAATTAAGGTGATCTTGACCTCACAAAAGGAGTTTAAGAGGATTTCTTCACTTTTAATTGTTTTTCAATAATTTGAGAAGAATTAGAATTAGTTCTTGATAGCTGGTAGAGTCCAACAGTGAAGCTTTCTGATCCTAGGCTTTTATTTCTTTGGGGCAGGGTAGCGGGGTTGGGGAGTTCTTTATTATTGATTCAAATTGCACATGAGTTATTTGTCTATTTAGGTTTTTTTTAGTCCTCATGACTCAATTTAGATAAATTGTACCTGTCAGATATTTATCTGTTTCTTCTAGATTTTTCAATTTTTTTTAGTGTATGCCACTTATAGTGACACCAGATGATTCTTTGTACAGCTCTGAAGTCCACTGTTACAGTTCCTTTTCATTACTCATTTTATTGATTTGGGGTCTTCTTCTTTTGGTTGATTATGCCAATGGTGTGCACATTTTTTTAATTTAAAAAAACAGCTCTTTGATTAACTGATTTATATAATTTCTTGGTTTCAATTTTATTGCACATTTGGTTTGAATTTTTATTCTGTAATTTTAATTTATTTCTTATAACTATGTTTTGCTGTTGAAGTCTTTATAATTTGTCAATATAGGCACTAATTAGTATAAACTTCCCTCTTAACACTGGTTTTGGTGTATCCAATATCGAATAAATTTTTGTATGTTACTCTCTCATCTTCATTTCTAGAAATTTATTTCTTTTTTGACCCACTATTCAATCAGAAGCACATTATCTAGTTTACACGTGTTTGTATGTTTCTAAAGTTTCTTGAGTTGTTCGTTTTCCGCTTCATACATAACATTATTTCAGTTTGCTTGAATTTGCTAAGGCTTGCCTTATGGCTTGGCATGTGCTCAGTCCCAGTGTAGATTCCATGAACTGACAGAAACAATGTGTATCCTGCATCAGTCAGGCCCATTTGGTCTACAGTACAGATTAGGTTTGTTTTTCTGTTAACTTTTTGTCATTGACAACCAGCCCATCTTCAAAGTGGCAACTTTTTACAACCGGTTTGGGAACCCTGTAGAAGGAAGAAATAAAGGAACGTGTTCTTCCCCCACAACAACTTGTCAGGATCTTTCCCTAGTTCTGGTGCCTGTTTGGACTTGGAGTCAGTATTGGTCCATGAAATTCCATGCCAGGCAATGCTTTCAGTTACTGTGGTTACAGCAAGTCCTCCAGCTTCTGTGATCCATGGCACAGAGACTCTTATTTGAAGTGGAGGTAAGTAAGCTCTGTCTCGTGTTGGCCACTGGCTGCCCCACGCAACTGACCACAAGTTGTATGCCTGACCTATCAATTGGAGCTTGCACTGTCAGCCAGACCGCTGGAAATATAGTCCTTTCTTCATTTTCTGCAGACAGATTGATGGATGCTACTGGATGAAAATACACCACCGTATTTTTTTAAAAAAGCATTCTTGTTGTCTACTTGATATGCTTTTTTTAAATGTTTGTGAAAGTGTTAACTCACAGTGATTGTTTAGAAATTTTTGTCTAGCAACGCTAGCATCAATGACATCACTGAATCTTTGCTGTTGCTTTTGTCCTTTGGATGAATGCTAGGTTCTTTTTACTTGTATATCTGGTAATTTTCTGTTTTGATTCCAGACATTGCAGATTTTACCTTGTAAATATTTTAGATGTTTTCAAAACCCAGATTTTTTGAAGATTTACATTTTTCAGAAAATGCTAAGGTACACACAAATTTTAAGTATACATGTTCATGGGGTACGCTGCTATATTTCAATATTTATATATAATGCGATCAAGCAAATCAAGATATTTGTCACTGCACATAATTATCATTTCTTTGTGTTAGGAATATTAAGTCTTTGGTAATTTGAAATATAATATTAATTGCTTTCACTCATAGTCACCCTAACTGTGCTACAGAACATTAGCAGTTATTGCTTCTATTCAATTGTTTTCCTTTGCCTCTTAGCCAGTAGCTACATATTTTGATATTCTCCTTAACATCCTCAAGCTCTTTCTTTCCTGAGATGCAGTGAAGTCATTTGGTCCTATAAACCTTGCTTACACAGTTGTTAGGAAGACAAGAATAGCCCTTAGTTCACAACATCCTTCTGAGTACATCCCTTTGTAACACATGGTTTTCCCAGTACGGCTAATAAGCACAAGAATTAAACTGGTCTGTTCCTTCCCAGTAATTTTTTCCCTGTGTGTGATGGTTTGCTCATTTGCATACACTGATCTGCACTCCATAGAAGACTGGAGAAACGTTTACAGAAGTCTGCCCGAGAACTACATTGCTTTGACCTTTCTTAATTATCAACTTCATCTCCTGAACTCATAGACCAAAGTTCTCCCTTCCTGCACGTGATCTGTAAACCCTCTGCAGGCAGTCAGCCGGAGAACGTGCAGGGTTTCATCACTTACTTCCCCGTCCTCAGACATTGTGATATTGTGACCCCTGTTCCTAATCATAGAAATTACTATTTCATGTATTTCGATTGTGTTATTAGTTGTTTAAGACAATAGGGTAAATCTATTCTATGTTACTCCATCTCAATTAAATAAACTTAATAAATTATGCTTCCTTTTTATTTTCAGTGTGTATTCAACATTCGAGACTCCGGATTTAAAGAACTACAGGACAAAACACAGCACTCTCCTGTCCGTGTATGTATCCTTTACCTTATTCCATCTGCACAGTTCTGCATCTTTGTATTTGATTTCCTTAATATTCCCAGTACATTTCCCCCTACTCCTTGTAAGAATTTTTCATATTTGTATATTCTTCCATTAAATATATATACCTAATTTACTGACTAATCCACTAATTTGGAGGTAATTAGGTTATCTGCAATTTTCTCTGCTATATTTAAAACCAAAACATAATACAATCTCTTTGTTTGAGTATGTGTGTATATGTATTGAGAAATTGTTTAATTGGATTCTTTGATAATTTACAAGGAGATAACCTTAATAATGTCCTAAAGTCAGAGCTCCAGTTGTTTTCTGCACAATTTTCTTCCTTTATTTCCTCCTTCCATTCTCGTGGCCTTCCCCCCAGCCTCCTTTTTTCTCTCTCTCTGTCTCTTGCCCTTGTTTGCTTCTTGCTAATGAGCAATGACTAAACCCCTTCTACGTTCTAGAGACTGTGCTGATGGATAAGGTACATCTGGGGAGAAAAGAGGACTTTCGCTGCAGTGAAACTGGTTAAGAAGAGGACAGAAAACATTCAGTAAATGAAAACACCATTCAATGCATGCTGTGACAGGGGAAGTTCATTTGAAGAAATCAGAAAGTCTTGGCTCATACAAGTTGCATGCATCTTCCACAGGAGACCGAGAGACAGAAGAGGGGATAGACACTCTGTGCAGCCTTGCTTTGTCAACGGAGCGGTGTGGGGAAACACGTGGAATTTAATATCTATCAGAGCTGGTTCAAAATCAGTTTCTGCTGTCTACTAGCTGGGTAAGCATAGGGGAGTTATTATTTATCTTTTCTCAGCTTGGCTCAAATTTTCAAAAATTATTGCATGTATTTGAAAGGGAGAGTCAGACAGAGAAGTCCGATCTGCTGATTTACTCCTCATGTATTCATCCAGGTCTTGGCCAGGCTGCAGCCATGAGCTGTTTCTCCCATGTGGATGACAGGAATCCAACGACGTAAGCACCTACTTCCTCCTTGAGTGTTCATTAGCAGGAAGTTGGAACTGGAAGCAGAGCAGAGACGTGGCCCCAGGGACTCCAATATGGGATGGAGGTGTTCCAAGCGGCTTTTTAACTGCTACACTAAACATGCACTCTCAGTCTAAAGTAAGAGTCGTAGGAGGAGTCTTTCACATCCCCTTTGACACCTCAGACTGATGGCTGCCTACTCCCACCGCCCCGGCCCTGCCATGGGCACAGCACTGCCAGACCAGAGCGTCCTGTGGCATGGCTTCCAGAGGTTTGATTAAGACAATAAGCGGGTGGTCTCAGACAACAAGCTTCAGCACACGCTGTTCAATGAATGGTACACGGACTCCATTTAACCCTGTGACAGTGAGATCGATCATATCCATCTTTGAGAGAACAGACCAGCATGAACTTCAGTCAGTTCACAGGCGTGTGAAAGTACATCACCGACTGATAGAACATGTTCCCCACCTACGACTGGGACAGCTCAGGGATGTTCAACGAGAATGAGCTCAAGCAAGCACTCCAGGTTTTGGTATTGGCTCTCTGACCAGTTCCACAGCATCCTCACCCACAAGTGTGACCAGCAGGGGCAGAGGCAGGGGCAATGGCAGATTGCTTCTGATGATTTCATCCAGGGCTGCTTCATCCTGCAGAGGCTGCTGGACATAATCCGACACTGTGTCGCAGATCAGGATGGCTGGATCCAGTACCATGGGCACTACTTTTCCGCGGTCTTCATCATCACATGACATTGGCAACATGAGCCATCCAAGGCCTTCAGTGTTGTGTTATGTCACCTCTGGTTGGCAACACAATCACAGAGCAAATACTGGAAATGCCAAATCTCTTACCTTTAAATGGAGTGGAGCACAGATGTTAGCTTTTCTAGAATCACTCCCTGGGGACCAGTTGTTTATATGTGGATAGCTGCTTCCTATTTTGTTCAGTTACATTCATATTCCTGTAGGCAAATGCTGCCATTGTAACAGTATCCTTAGGGTGTACGTGTTGGCTTTGGTGACTGTAATTGTGCCACAAGGTGAGAAAGTCATCATGAGAAGGATGACATGTCTGGAATTATGCTTACAGAAAATGCACCATGTTCTTCTGCAGATACTATCCCTGTAGAGAAAAGTCTTTCTTAGCCAGTGGAGATTTAAAAGTAGCACAAAACCCACATAGGCTTTTTGCATCCTTGCTTTGTAAAGAGGAGTTTATTATATCCAATGGAACATGCAATACAACAATAAAGTACCAGGTACCAAAAACCAAAAAGGAGTCATAACATATAGAGATGCTGTGAGAATCAAAGGTGATGCATGTAAAGCACAAGAGACATAGCAGCTTTTTAGAAAATGGTAGCTATTACTCTCCAGCTGTTTGAACATGGGCAAGACAACCCCTTGGACTTGAGTTTAGCTATCTGTAATATGATTGTGTAGAAGATTCCTTTCTAACATCCTAAAGTTTGACCACATTCATCTATTTATTCTGATTTCAGTGACTCCCTGAGACATTCCTGCAGACCTTCTTCTGACCTAAGTAGATTTTCTTCATGAGTGCTCTGGTGCTGAGCGAGGGCTATTTTGAAATTAAGTAGGGTTCTTGTTGCCTGAAAACCAGCCAATCACCAGGAATAGCCCATTGACTAGCTGTTCTCCAACTAGATATCCTGACATGAGCTTGGATAATAATAGTTTAGATTCTGAGTTAAAGTGAATAAACCAAAGTTTTTTTTTATCAAGGAAAAAAATAAACATCAAATAAGCGAAGAAAAAATTTAGACATTATACATTTAATAGAAGACAATAGAGGGTATTTCAGTTCATCTTCAAAGAGAAAGCAGAAAACTTAGATTAAAACATTTCCTGAGTTCCCAAAAGTAGCTACTTTTAAATTTGATCAAACGAGAACTTCCGTGTCCTATGGCAGTCAGCGTCATTTCCTGCGGGGGACAGCCAAGTAGAAAGATGCATGAGACGAGCTTTGGACAGTCTCAGGACAGCCCTGCACTGGGAACCTTCCTCCTGTCCTGACTGCTGAGCGTGGAAGCAAAGCTCTTCATCTCTTTCCAACAAGCCTATTTTTCTATGCGTTAAATCCCATGTCCAGTGTCTTACAAACTGTCTTGCATTCGTGAGAACAGCAGACACTAGGGAGAACTTGTGAGTCAACAAATCTAACCGTTTTCCTTCACAAAGAAGGAAGCTAAAGCTCTGGTGTCTCGGTCCGTTTTGTGTTGTACAAAATGCCCAAGTCCTGGTACTTCATGGGGAAAAGAGGCTTGTTGTGGTCATAGTATTGGAGGCAAAAAGTCCGAGACGGAGTCGCCTTGGCTGTTGTGTCTCTGATGAAGGCCTTGGCTGCATCTTCACACGGCTGAAAGCATTGCATGGTGGAGAAGCAGGCGAGTGATCATGTGGTGAGACAGGAAGTACTGAACTAATGTGCCAGTCTCACCCTTTCATAACCTGCACTCTTAGGAACTAATTCACTCCTGCTAGATGTAACCTACTCTGGGGACCAGCACTAATTCCTTCACAAGGTTAATTATGACCCGATTACCTCCCACCAGGCCTCTTATAGGTCTCATAAACTGGTGACCACAGTTCCAACTTATAAATCTTTGGAGAATGCACTCAACCTGCATCCAGACCATAGCATCGGGTTCAAAAATAAAATAGTATTCGGTGCATGTCAATAGGAGTATGAAAGAGAAAAGAGCTGGAAACTGACTTAATGAAATATGTCAGTCAGTCCCAAAAAGACAGATAACATATGTTCTAGCTAATATGTAACAACTAATGCATAGAGCACACACACACGCGCTATAAATTTTGCAAGGGAGGTAAATGCACTGGGAAATAATGGACAGATACAGCTTGCATCTTCACTCCTGGACAGTAGAATCCCATTATTATTTTTACTTGTGCTTTCATGGTATATTACTCCATTTCTCTTTTTCCTATACTTACTATGTCGTGATACACTTATATATCAGAAATTAAGTTTGAAACAGTAAAATGAAGGACTTTGACAGTGTACTAACTTGGGGATAAATAGTGGGAGGAGTTATAGGGAGGGAGGAGGACGAGGGAGGTTGATCCTCTATGCTTACAAAGCTGTATCATGGGGAAACGTAAATAGATGTTTTTTTAAAAGTGAAATGTTTCTAAACCACTCTCAGAATGAGCACTTGGTAAGTCATTGAATTTATGATGTTATGATGTTGGGCGTTTTAGGTCAACACCGAGCGCAAGACTGACCATCACCATGTTGTTAATTGCTCTTTAATTCTTAGAGCTGGAACTCCAGGTCTTCAATGCTGCCTACTTGTTAGCTGTATTAATAGTGGTTCTAAAAGTGGGTTTACAACCCTTTTCAAAAACTTGTGTTACGTGGCATTGCTGAAAATGAGACAGGGTGATATTATGTGCCTACCACTAGTGTGAATTGAGATGGACACGTTCCACTTCCGGAGATTTCCACTCAAAATATACAACCTAATCATGGAGAGGCATCTAACAAATTCCAATTAGGGATAATGTGCAAAATAAGTAACCTGTAGTTTCCAAAGATGCTGGTGCTATAAAAGGAAAAATATTAAGGTTGAGAGACTTTTCATGATCAAAGAAAAACTAAAGAGATATGAAATTAAATGTAGTACATAAATCATGATTAGATGTGATGCTGGGAATAAAATACTAACAATATAACACAACAATGTGGCCACTGATTGAGATACCAACATCCCATGTGGGCACAGACTTGTTGCTCATGTCATTCCACTTCTGATTCTGTTCCCTACAATGGCCTGGGAAGAGCAGCAAAAATGAGTCAAGTGTTTGGGCCCCTGCCACCCACGTGGGAGACTCAAATGAAGCTGTGGTTTCAGCTTGGCCAGTGCTGGCTATTGTGGTCATCTGGAGGGAGGGTACTAATGTTTGGAAGATCTTCCTCTTTGTCTCTCCCTCCCTCTCTGTAACACTTTCAAATAAAATTAAAAATAACTTAAGAAATATTACCAAGGATATTATTGAGACATACCTGGCTATCATAACAAAATATCACAGCCTGGGTGATACAAAACAAAAATTTATTTTCTCACATGATGGCAGCTGTGGGTGCAGAAGGAGGACTGGACATATCTCAGACACAACACGTCACTTTGGCCTCAGCCAGGCACCGGAAAGGGCCACAGGAGGCAGACACATCATTGGATTAGCAGGGCTCCAGCCGGCCAATGATGAGCCTAGACTGACATTCCTTACCTAATTAAGACTTAAACAGAGCCTGTGCCAGCTTCTGTGTTGGAAGGGGTATAAAACCCTCATGGATATCCCTGTGTCTGCCTTTATTGCTGCAGCCTCTCTCTCTACTTTGCCACCTTTCCCAAATAAAGGTCCTTTTGCATTTTTACAACTGCCTGAAGTTTTCTTTGCATAGCTGCTTGGCGACCACACGGTTAATATAACATCATCGTTCTGAGTCGGGGAGTCCACCATCAAGCTGCTGGGTGGTGGAGTCTGGTGGAGGAACTCTTCCTGACTTGTATATAACCACCTTCTGGTTGTACCTTTCTGTGGCAGAGACAAGGAAACAAACTTTCTGGTTTTTCTGCTGATGAGAGCATGGATCCTATTACACAGGGCTGCTCTCTCCTAACCTTCCCTAAGTCTGTCAGCCCAAACACTGTGGGGCACAGGGATTCAACATACAAGAGTACTGTTTTTTTTAAAGAAGAGTTGTTTACTTTTATTGGAAAGGCCTAGTTACAGACAGAGCAGGAGATACAGAAAGAAAAATCTCCCATCCACTGACTCACCCCTCAGATGGCTACAAAGACCAGAGCTAGGTTGGACCGGAACATGGAGCCAGGAGTTTTCCCCAGGTCTCCCATCAGGGTGCAAGGACCCAAAGACCTGATTCAGCCTCACTTGTTCTCCCAGGCCACAAGCAGGAAACTGGACTGAAAGTGGAGCAGCTGGACTTGAACCAGCACCCACATGGGATGCCAGCACTGCAGGCAGAGGTCCAGCCTGCCAAGGCTCCACACCAGTCCCACAAGGGTGCTTTAAAGAGATCACAATGAAGATTAAGGTTATTTTAGCACAAGAAAATCTTGTCGTTTATAAGCATGTCATTTTTTCACAATATACTTTTCCACAAACTTCTGAAAATCTATTCAACACATTAAGGGGACACCATGAAATTTGGTTGGTTAAATTTGAACCTTGCTTAAATTTTAATGATTAAGTGGCTAAGTGTTGTATAAAAGAGATGTGTTTTGAATTTGATAACATGATCGTTGTGAAGGAGAGAATCCTTCTTGGGTAAAGTGCATCCGACAGTGTAGAGACAAGGGCCTTGCTCTATGCCTCCGACTGCCAAAGGGATGCAGTCCTATAAAGTGTGTGTGCATGTGCGTGTGCGCCTGACTATGTGCTGCAGAGAAAAAAAGAGGGAAGAAGAAGAAAATGGAGCAAAAATACTAATCATTGGAGAAAATAGGAAAGACATCCTTTGTAGCAGCCTTGTGACTTTTTTCTTCAATTTGAAATTATCCTACAATAAAATATTTTTTAAAGTTGATTAGTATCTTTTCAGGAAGGGCACACACATACCACACACACGCAGGAATTGCCAGCTTGTGTTCTAATGCATCACCCAGAGCCGAAGGCGGAGGGAGGTGACGCAGGAGTGAGGTCTGTCCTCACACTGTGGAATGGATGACCAGGCAGTGGCTGATTTGCAAACAGCCCCTCTCTAATTTTATTTCACTAATATTTCAAATTACCTGCCAGTGTATCTACAAACCAAATGGACAAAATGGCCTCTTTGTTAACTTCCCCTTCCTTTCAAAAGGGTCGTATGGAACTGGCCCTCTCAGTACTGTGTGTCATGTGCCAGGCACATACCAACTCATAAAAACGTCCTAAGGCATTAATTATCGCAGCTGAAGAGAGGACAGACAGCGGCTCCTGCTAATTGTCAAAATCCCCTCTGTGACTGCCCACTGCCACACACAGTCGGAGCTTAAGAAACACGAATTGGCGATGAAAGTTGCCATTCTTCCTCCTTTGCAGCCAACAGCAGTGATTTAAGCTGGGGGCACACATAAAATCCCACTGTGCCTGTTCAGGCACAGACACTGTGGCGGGCTTGGATCCCAGGCAAGTGGCGAGTACTCTGCCACAGTGATCAGCAATTCTGTTTGATTTAGGAAGTGCTAATCAATAACAAGTTCAACTTGGGGAACCGCACCAGCTTAATCATTTTGCATCTGGCACCCAGGACTGACACACCCCAGCTGGAAGGGAAAAGGGGAGGGGAGGAGGGAAGGAATGGGGTGTGTGTGTGAGTGTTGGGGATGGCGGGGCGGGGTGCCACGGCATGAGAAACAAGTTCATGAAAACCAAGTAAACCTCTTTCTGGAGTTAAAAATCGCTTCAACTTTCAAAGACGAAATCTCACCCCCAAGTGAAAGACATGACATAAATGCGAAGGCAAGTGAAGATAAACAAAAGGCCCCGCTCAGATGCTCCCGAGGTGATCCGTCATTGTCAAGGAATTCTTTGCACATCATAACGATTCCGAGCACCCTGCCAGCTTGTCTCACACACTATTTCTGTATCTTACAGGACTCCTCTCTTTCTCCCCAGTAAACAGCAGTTTACAACACAAGGTTTGACTGTAATTTTCATCAAACTGCAACTTGTGCAGCTTTGTGAGAGCTGCATTATTACTTAAACCCAACTGTAATGCTCTTTTACCTTCAAGGATCGTTTCCTTTATGCATCCTGCCAGCTGAAGGTGGCAGGATAACAATTAGCCTGTGAGTTTATCTGGTTCAATTAAAAATAAAACGCGAGACGTTGGCCTACAGGGCGTGATCAGGCTCCCTTCCCACGATTTCAAAGTGAGTGTAGGCATCCTTCTGAACCCAGGACCTAAGGAGTCTGTACTGGGGGTTGACAGTGCAGGGGTGGAGGCAGGATGTTGTCCAGGCCCCAAACAGCCACTGGGATCCGTCCCCACACAGGCAGACTTGCATTTGGAAAGCAGGTTGGTGGTCCAGTCGACTGCCCACCAGGAAGTAGGCACTGCCAGAGCCCTAGAGGACTCCGAGTGAGGCAGAAGGCTGGAAATGGAATGCAAGAGACTTAGGTAACAGGATGCTAACCAAAAGGCCAGTGGTGGCACCTGCTGTGGCTTCCTGAGACTTGGGGCTTATCAGGACTCCTGTATAGGATGCCTCTGATACCATGGGAGAAGAGAGGAGAGAGAAGGAAGGGAGGACAGTTATAGGTGTCCTGAGGTCACCATTATTCTGATGAAAGATAAACAACAAACTGGCTCCATTTTCTCATCAATTTCAATATTAATATTTTGGAACTAACTAAACGTCTCTTTGCAGAGGTTAAAATTGATCCATTTACAAAGTGGTAACCTCTTGGCAGTTTTCTTGGGTTTTGATTAGGTTATTTTCTTACTTTCTTAAAATGAGTGTTTTCGTGAATGAAAAGAAGACATAAACAAGAACAAATGGTTTGGAATTTTCATGGCATAGTGAAGGGGGCACATAGATTGGCCCCCCACTTGAGCGCTGGGCACCACCAGTTTGTGCAAGATTATTAGTTTCCTTGGGTTTTTAACCCAAAAGCATTCATTATCTCTGACAAATGTCCCAGCTCCACCATGTTGCATCTCCATGACAGCCGAGGAATAGACTCCGCTCTTTGGCAAACTCTCCGGCTCTTAGCCACTTCTGACTATTACAGCAGGCTCATTGATGTTTTAAATCTCGGCTCTGCTTGGCTTAAGGCTTTCATCTCTCATCAACTATAAGACTCTTTTCTTCCTCTCTTCCAACAGAAGCTGACACTAGGGCTCTCTTGTTGGTGGAGTTGGTGTCACTGCCAGCCACAGCTCGGTCACCATATTTCCTCTTTCTTCTTCCTCTACTTGGGTCGCATGGGGAAGATGAAAAAGTGAAGTTCTTTGCTGTGTGCTTGGAGGAAAATGCAGTCTTTTCTCCAGGCTTCCCTCCAGAGGTTGCTGTTCCTCACACCATGGCATCTTCTGCTTTACCTGCAGAGCCCAAATGCTGAGCTCTTGAGGCACATCCATGGATTCCTTGGCAGGCTGCATAGGAATCTGTGCTATCACATGCCTTAACTTCTCCAATCCTGCCTCAACGTCTTCTCTGTAATTGTTGGGATTTCTTATCTGCTTTTATAATTGCATGCAAATGTTATCACTTTCATTTTTACGCTTTTTTCTTGGAGCTCATATTTGAGATTTATCTGTATTAATCCATATTAACTTGCTTCATTACCTTTCATTGCAAAAAAAAAAAGGTTCAATCAAGTGACAAGGGGATGGCATTCAATGTATGTAACTTGCTTGGCTCTAGCATCCACCAGAATAGGAGTTCTCATCTTAAACCAGAGCACCTCTAGGTGACTGCAGACCAAGTGCGTCTGCACACATCTGGCTAGCACCAGTCCAGCTCTCCCACCCAGCTTCCCCATCCCATCATTGTGGAAATTTTAATTATTTCAAATATTTCACTATTACAACCAAGGATACAAGGAATGCCCTTGTTGCCTTCTTTTCACGCACCTCTGTGTGAACCCAGGAGTAGGATAGGCGTCTGCTGCATACACGCTATACTTTGCTTTTCATGTTGTATCAGAATTATGGCTTAGGCCTAAAGGGAACAAAGTGGATGAAGTTCCTCACATTCCGTTGAACCTTGGTGATGTCATGGCAGTTGTGACCAGCCACATCCCCGAGAGGGCGTGCCGAAAAGCACCGGTGCCAAGGCTGGTCCTTACCTTAGCCACTCCCAACAGTATGGACAGGCAGAGCAGAGGGGTTCTTTGGAGGAATGTTATGTTCACAAGGAAAAGACATTCACCCCTTCTCTTTGCACTCACATATTACCCAACATGAAAGACAAGGAAGAAAGAACAAAGATAATCACTGGTAGTTTTCTGAGAACCTGTCAGAATCACTCTCCTTCCTTCCCATATGTAACTACGAAAGCATCTGCTGTGCTTCCTCATGGGAAATTAGCCCAGAGGTTGAACTTGTAGGGTGCCTCAAGCTATCAGGGTACAGAGAACAAGGTAGGAGACAGAGGACGGGGCTGAGGGAGGGGCTTGCACTCGCACTGTGTAATGGCACATACATGTGAATGGCAGGAACACCATTAGAGAGAGCTGGAACTGAGCCATCTCTCATGAGATTGCCAGTTCTAGGACAAGGTCTGCAGCGATCTGGAGATGCTCTGGTTTAAGACGCCTGTCCTGGTGGGCGCCAGAGCCAAGCAAGTTACATATGTTGAATACCATCCTCTTGTGGCTTGATTGAATATTTTATAGCAATGCAAGGTAGTGAACCAAGTCAATGTGAATTAACACAGATATTTCAAACAAGACAAAAAAGCGCAAAAATAAAAGTAATAAAATTTTCATATAATTGTAATAGCACATAATGAATCGCAACAACTATATTTATACAGATATGGTTCTGTAGATATGCCATACGAGACTCAGGACCCTGGTGGTCTCTGAGGAGGAAGGGGAGCTGGACTGGGAAAGAATACAGAGGGAGCCACGTGTGGGACAGCCCCACTTTATCTCCTATCACAAGATAATGTCTGGACAGCGAAAGCAAAAATGGTGAAAGAAAAATAAAAGGCACATCAGTGAGGGTTGGAATCAGGAGCAGAGCCTGGAACAGGACTTGAACCAGGCTCTCGAGCACTGCATGTGGGCAAAACAAGCCACATCTGAGCTCCTAGGCCAAATACTGACAGACACACCTAGAAATTATTTAATTGGCTAATCTGTTATAAATGTACATACA
Source organism: Ochotona curzoniae (assembly GCF_017591425.1). Lineage (NCBI taxonomy): Eukaryota > Metazoa > Chordata > Mammalia > Lagomorpha > Ochotonidae > Ochotona > Ochotona curzoniae. The sequence goes on along the minus strand of NW_024465520.1, from coordinate 12,552,099 downwards.
CAATATTGATCTCATCATAATCGAAAAGCATAATGTAATATGTCCCAAATCATTTAATTCTTTACTTTTTGAAAAAGGTGTACTTATTTCTATTTAAACGGCAGATTCGCAGAGAGGAGAAACAAAGATCTCTTCTGTCTGCTTGTTCACTCCCCAAGTGGCCGCAATGGCCAAAACTGAGCTGATTTGAAGCCAGGAACCAGGAGATTCTTCTGGTTCTTCCACATGAGTGCAGGGTTCCAAAGCTTTGGGTCATCCTTTGCTGCTTTCCCAGGCCACAAGAAGGGAGCTGGATGGAAGTGGAACCGCCAGTACACAAACAAGCAACCCCTGGGATCTCTGCACTTGTAAAGGGAGGATTAGCCAGTTAAAGCATCATGCCTAACCCTAATTGTTTATTGGATATTTTATTGTAGGGTAAATGAATCAAGCTTTAAAAGACTATCTGAAGGAAATATAGCCAAATACAAATGTTTACTAGTGCTTGGAAATGGGACCAAGAATATTTGTCTTATTCTCTATAGTTGTCTACAAGTTCAAAAGCATTTTTTAAATCCGAAAACAGCAGGCAGGAAGCAAGTGGGTGGAGGAGTGATATCAGAAAGAAAATGCAGAGAAACATTTCAGAAGACAGAAATAAAGCGACAGCCTTTCCCCCTCATTGTGAATCTGTACATAAGCAGATCGTCTGTCTGCGTAACAGCTGTCTCCGCAGTGAAGGAAGAAGTCACGGGTGGCGAGATGGTTTCTTCCTCCTCTATTTTTTCACATGAACAACGGGGTACCACAAGGCCAGGGTTCTTGTTTCTGATCCCGCCCCTTACCTGACCAGGCTGGCCATGAAGAGGGGAAAAGCCTGCAGATTAGCAGCACCTACAAAGGCCAGGGCACTCTCAGTTCACCCTGGGGTTCCTGGGTGCCCTGCTCTCTTTCCGGGCACTGCGACATCTCCCTGGGCTCCACCAGGTGAATACTCTGATTAGGAGGCTTTAGGGTGCCCAGAGCATTTGCACAGGCTGCTGGGGAGGTCCTGCTTTGTCCTCTCAGTCCTCCTGCTTGGGACTGAAGGATGCTGGGAGGAATGATGCAATTGGCAAAACTTCCTGAGAAGAGACCACATGTAGTCCCATGCGTGGTTAGAAGAGATTCCAGGGTACACACACATGTGAATTCAGTGGGAAACACCAGTTAAAATTCTACACCTCAGGGCTGGTACTGTGGCATATCAGGTTAAGCCTCTGCTGGCAGCACAGCATCTCACAGAGGCACAAGTTTGAATCCTGAATGCTCCACTTCTGACTCAGCTCCCTGCTAATGCACTCGGGAAAGCAGCAGAAGACAATCTGGGTTCTTGCGCCCCTGTACCCAAGTGGGAGACCTCAGAGAAGCTCCTGGATCTTGACTCTGGTCTACCTCAGCCTCAGTCCTCATGACCATTTGGGGAGTGAACCAGCATATGGAAGATCTTGCTCTCTCCTCTTTCTGTAACTCTCTCAAATAAATAAAATCTTAAAAAAAAAAAAAATAGCTCTACCCATCTGATCTCATAGCACACCAGAAGTATTTATGAACCAGAGGTTCTCCAAGCTGGTGCTGCTCTGCTCCAGGACTGTTTTTGGAACCCAGGTTGTTTACTAAAGAGACAGAAGCTCATGCTCCTGGAGGTCATAGCATGACAACACCACATAACTATCGTATACCAGCTGGCAGCTGCTAGCCACTGCCGTGTTTGGAAAGCTGGAGTATGACCGATCTTGTCTATATGTTTTTAAAGATTCTGAATGTGCCTGGACCAAGCATTCCGGTCTGTGCTGAACCTCACTGATAGGCAGAGGAACATGGTGGTCATAGAGTCCTCATGCTACCAGGAGGACTGGCAGCTGCCCACCCTGCCACCACCAACAGACCTGTGCCCTGCCTAGGCACTGAGGAGTTCTGGGCCACCACCTCCTCCAGCACTGTCTGCTTGCTTGTCACCTCTCCACCCATGGGTCTGGGCTCCTTCCCCTGGGGCCCTCTCCAGAAGAGAAATGACTGCCTCTAGCACAACTTCTGGAACAAGACAAATAGTCCTAGCTTGTTCAGATCAAGTGTTCTGAAGATACTCATTAGGAAAGCCAGTAATTCCAGGCAGATCTACAGCTTGTTATTTTATGGGTAGCTACTTCCAAATAAACTAATAGCATGCATAGTTTACAGAAGTCTCAATTAAATATTAAAATGTTATGTGAGTCTTAGGAAACAAAAATTAAAACACTGGGGAGAGGTGGTATAAACCGAAACATAGCAATAGTTTGCATCTCACAGTCATAGCAACTTTTTCCGTATCTGCTCTTTGTCCTAGGAGCTCAATAGGTACAAAATTACTGACAAAAACAAGCACCCACATAGGTCTCATCAAAGATGGAGAATTGAATTACTCTAGTTAATAGTCTTCAGAGATTAACCCAACTCACACACAATTTCTTACCACTTTGCTGTCATCAGGGGCACTCTATGACACGGCTGGACTTGGCTGCAGCCAGTGGGGTTCACTTATTTCAAGCAATGAACACAGGTCAGTTACACCAAGATCTCCTACACCCTGTGGACACGAAGCCATGTTTATTCCCATAAAGCTTAGTCTCAAGGAAGGAGACATCAAATTTGCACAGCTGCGGACACAATGACATGCAAGTACTGGAAAAACCACAAAGACTCTGGTCTGGCTTTCAATCCAGCAGTTACCACAAACTGACTAAATGATCTTGAGTGAGCTTCTTGCACGCAGCATAAAGGTGGTATCTTACTACTCAGGTTTACTTTCTTCCTAGAGTTACTGTAACTGAGTACTGTAAACGGACTGACTTAAACAACAGAAATGTTATTCTCTCACAGGTCAGGAAACCGGAAGTTCAATGTCAAGGTGTGGACAAGGTGACCTCCAGGCTCTGTGTGACTCTCTTACTCTGAGCAGCTGCAGCTACAGGCAATCTTGGGTGTTGTTTGTTGGCTTGTGCCTGCATCACCCCAATCTCTGCCCTGGTCACTGCCAGACTCCCCCCCGCAACCCCACAGTTCTGTGCCCGACCTCTCTCTCTCATGAGGGTACCAGTCACTGAAGTTAGTGCTCATCTTAAGTTGTCATAACCTCATTTTAACTTGATTTTATCACCAAAACTTTGTCCAAGGAGTCATGTTTACAGGTACCAGTCAATTAGGACCTCATCATATTCTTTTTAAAAAAAGATATCTATGTGTTTAAGAGAGGGAGAGATTCCATTCACTGGATTGTCTTCCAAACGCCTACAACAGCCAGAGCTGAGCAGGGCCAATAATCTGGAACAGCAGCTCAATCTAGGCCTCCCGCATGGGTGCCAGGAATCCAGTTGCTAGAGCCACTACTGCTGCCAGCCATGGTCTCCACTAACAGGAAGTTGGAATCAGGGGCAGAAAACCAGACACTCAAATATGGTGACTTAACCAGCAGGCCAGCTGCCCAATATCTCAATGATCCATCCCATTCTGTCATGCCATGGGCTTGTGATCAATTCTTCATCTGATAAATTAAAAAAGCACTTACACAATGTCTTGTTCTTAGTAGGTATTCAGGAAGCACCCTCTCACTGATAATGTGATATTTTCTAAAAGTGCTTCTCGGACCTGTTGGGCAATCAGCATCCTCATCAGATTGCATTTCCAAACCCCAAGTACAAGGCAGGGATTTGATTGGAAATCCATGGATATCCTCAACAATTTTCCACCTTACTTAGGAATGTAACAGGAAAGCTAGAATAAGATGTGAAGACATACCTGACACTTGGCTATTCCTGGTAGTAGAAATGAAACTGCCTTCAACTTAAAAAAACCAGTGTGCTACAAATGTTTCTCATTGTCCCCTCTCTCCGTCTCTGTCATTTGAACAAGCCTGGCCTTCCATGCCTGTCTGCTGATTAGTAAATCCTGAATGGCATCTAGTCAATGAGAGCATTGGTGCTCTGATGAGAGTCACAAAAACCCTCAGCAGGCAGACAGCACAGCAAGGCACTTTTTCCAAATGGCCAGAAAGGGTTAAGAAACTTAGTAGAACTGCAAAAATTTAATAATCATGCTTGGTACTGGGAAAATATAGGTGCTGGTCCTTAATTTAAAACCATACTCAGAACAGAGCAACATGACAGATTCTTTGGTTAAATCCTTCATTGTCAAAGTCTTGAATTATTGCAAAGACCTGAAGACTTCAGAATAATGATGACATAGGGCAGCAGCTCTTGATCGCTCACAAAATGCGCAGAGCTATGCATCTTACTGCAATACAACATGGAGTTCGAGAGATGCTTAAAATCCTTTGAAACACCAACTCAGCTCACCAGTAAAGCTCAGCCTAGAAAAACGAAGGGGGTGACCTGACTCTAATCATGCCAGAGGGCAGGGTGGATTTGCTTAGCTAATTACACAACAGCCGCTGATCCGGTCTACAACCTCCTCTGTAACAATTATTTTTTAATGAAATATACAAAGTTTGCAAACATCTTGTAGGCCTTATAAGTGTTTCCCCCAGGACCATTTATAGATCAAACGGGGAAATTTCAAACATGCAATCTGGCAAAAACAGAAAGAAAAAAGCAAGCAAGTAAACAACCAAAAAAGCGTTCCAGCTTGCAGCAGGCAAACCACTAGTTAATGCACTCTTAGGTCCAACTCTTCTCTCTCCCTTGGACAGTTTAGTTATTCAACTGATGCCTTGAAATTACGGGCCTGGGAAGGGCTCCCTGCCCCTTCTCCTTCTTCATACCTTATTCTCAGCCTCACAAGCTACCTCCTGTTAACACAACCATTTATAAAGTTTCCAAGACACCCTGTCTCTTTCCTTCCCGATCTCTGCCGTGTTCCCCGGCTGTCCAGCACCAGGCAGACACACAATCAATACTACTTATCAATGCTGATGAGTGCTGGCTCCCCCACCCCGCCAACTTGTCCCTTTCTCTTGCTGGGAACACCACTTCAGGGCATAGCGCATTCAGGAGAAATGTATTCTGCCTCTCTCCTTGCCCTGTTCTTGATACACAGCAGCTAAAAGCAATTTAAGACAGTGGCTAATTTACCAAAAATTCTAAGAGAGTTGCTTCCTGAAACCTGGAGCATGGGCAAATGTGCCCAGGAACAAGACATTGCATCCACGTCACTGTTTACTCTAAGGCTCCATCCCAGTCTTTAAGGATCGGCGCAGTGAAGGAAGGAGACTCTTCCACAGCAAAAAGCTGCTGTGGATCTTTTCAAAGAATACATCTGCTGATTTCACCTGCAATGCCTTCTTCTGAGATTTCAGCTCAGAGGAAAGACATCACCAATCTCAAACCAGGAGAAGACCATATCTGCCATTGTAGAAACCTAAGTGTGAGCCTTGTAAAGGGATCCGCTGGCCTCTGGACAGGACAGGACTCAGAAGCCGTGGTGAGGCTGTGAGGACAGGGCCTGAAGGACAAGACCAGCTCCAAAGCCCTCCTCTGCTTGCGAGGCAAGTGCGATTCATCAGCGGCTCCAGCTCTAACCGGAACCTTCTCTTCCCAAACAAATGGCACCTGATGCCTCCAGTGGAAACAGCCCTTGGTGACCTGAGCTGGAGAGCGAAGCCTGCACCCGTGGCCTGAGCTGGAGAGCAAAGTCACAACTGAATGGAACTCCATAGGGTCAGAAAATGGGTGGTTCAGAACAGGGACAGTTCATGCTGAAGTCTGACTCTTGGCCGTTTTCTAAGTCTGACTGACGAATTGGACGGCTCAGAGAATCTGGGACAGAGGGTGCTAGGGTTCAGACAAGCTTGTCTCCCAAAGGCTCATACACTGAGAGCTTAGTTCCAATACAATGATGTTGAAAGATGGTGGGATTTTTTTTTCCTCTTTAATTTTTTAAGCATTTGTTAGAGGAAAAATTACAGAAAGAGAGAGAGAGAGAAGAGGAGGAGGAGACAGAGGTGGGGAAGGGAGTGTGAGAGAAAGAGACAGAGAGAGAGAGAGCCCTCCCATCCACTGGTTTACTCCCCAGATGGCCACAAAAGGCCAGGGCTGGTAAAGGCCAAAAATAGAAGCTTCTTCCAGGTCCCCATGTAGGTCCAGAGGCCCAAGGACTTGGTTCATCTTCCATTGCTCTCCATCACATATTTAGGCAGAGAGTTGAATCAGGGGCAGAGAAGCTGGGGCTGAAACCAGGAGCCCATGAGCGAGGCCAGGGTTGCAGGTGGTGGCTTAAGCTGCTTTGCCCACCGTGCTGTTCCGGGTGGTGGAGCCTTTAAGAAGCGAGACCTTGTCGGAGGTACTGGGTCATATCCGCCCCCGCCATCATCGCTTCAGAGGGGACTGATGCTAATCTTAGGGATGGGATTGATTCTCTCAGGTCAATCCCGGCAAGAGCAAGTTGCTATGAAGGAGAGACCAATGCCTTCCCCTGCCAGGGACTCAGCTCACCTCCAGGCCCTTACCAGAAGCTGCCGCTGGACCCGTGCTGCAGGGCCCCCAGAGCCGTGAGCCAAAGAGAGCCTCTTTTCTTTGCAGAGTACACAGCTCCGGGTATTTGGTTTCACAGGGCTGAGGCAGAGGCCAGTCCGTAACCGCCTTGCGGGAACGCGCTCTTGTCTTGCCCTGTCCTGTGGGCTCCATTCCCAGCTCCAGCGGCTGAACTGAAACGGGGGGAGGTGACGGCCAGACAGAGAGCAGGGATGGCAATGTGGGCTATTCTGCAGCACCTGAATAGGAGCAGTGTCTCAGAGCGAGGAGGGCGGGTAGGTGTTGGGGTTCTGCAGCTCAGTGAGAATGTTAGCAGAAAGATGCAGGTGGGGGAAGCCAAGGGTGTCTCATCTACTCCCTGCAAACTCCAGCCCACCTAGAGTGGCAATACAGTGAGCTGGATTGTCTCTGGGTAGTCCACACCCCAATTCTTGACGTAAGAAGACATGAGCCACCCACTGTCCCTTGTCGTCACAGCTCACACGTGCTGCGCTTGCGCTCCAGGTCAAAGCAGCGGCTCTCAAATCCATCTCCACTCTCAATCCCGATTACACACCGATTCACAGCGTGCACTTTCTCTTTCTTTTTGTAACTTCCAGTTGGCACACAAATGTTTGTGTCATGGGTTGTATTTGCTCTGCTGTTTACATTAAAACTAGTCCTTTGAACCAGTTAACACATTGCAGCTACTCAAGCTTATCAACCATGTCAGCTTATCAATATACGTGTGTTTATAACATTTTGTAACGCCAAACAGCTAATATCTGTTTTTGAATTAATGCAGTGTATTAACGTCTAGCCCTACTTTTACCAAGGTTAATTGTTAATTATTCCAAGGCAATTATTTATGTGGTTGAAAGCAGGCTTTCGGAGCCTAGGTCCTCAGTGTTATGTGGTAAGATCTGTAAGAGGCAAATACACTTGCATAAAGGCAAATTAATTATTTAAGGGGGAAAGCTTAATCAAGGCAGCGGCCACTACAATAATTAGACTTCAGAAGAGAGAGCCAGGAGCAGCACAATTCATGGTTATTTATTGTTCTTCTTCCTCTTCAAATAACAGAATCAGATGTCCGTCCTGCAAATAAACACAGAAATGCACCCTACAGGTGCGTGGAGGAGCTGCACACAGCCCTCTGCCCTGTCCGCTTCCATCATCCCAGCCACGGGCTTCCAGACCCAGCTCACTTACAGGGCTTTAGAGCAAATAATCCTCTTGGTCATTCCACAGGGCTCCACAACACAGACCTTTGAGCAACGACAGCTGGAGACTCCTGAGGCGCCAGGCCCAGCTCATAGAGGATTCTCCTCCTGCTTGCAGGAGTCTTTGAAAACCAAAAGGCATCGTCCGCGGCACCACATGTGACAAGACATTTATTTTCATCTATTTGCTGTTAGCCGTTGAAAACTAGAAATACCAAATTAGATCAAATGTTTTAAAACAGGTTAAAATCGATCCTTCCCTTGTATTTTGGGTTCTGCCCAAACCATCCTCAGACCTGCACCGCATGAATATGGAGTCCAGCCCAGGAGGGAAGGCAAAGGCCCTCGTGGTGACCAGCGCCGTGGCCAAAACAGGTGACACGTCACAGTTCTCCCGCACCCAGTCGGGCTGGCCGGTGGCATCAGCACCCTTGGGTGCCGCCCCCAATTCCTTCAGTCTGTCTTGCTGTGAAATCCTTCCTTCTGTAAGCACCGATTGACCGGTGAGTTAAAAATCCAGTGAGAGCTGTCAGACAAAGGCCTTATTTCTGTTTGGTTTTGTCCCTGCCAACCCTTCTGGAAGGACCTAAGCCCTGGGCACGCTCTGGACACAGAAACCCGTGTCTTGGGCCTGGCTGGCAGAAGTGTTATTTCTTTTATTTCCTTTGACGACTCTCGGGCTACGGGGAGCAGCACCTTTCTCAGGAAAGTCCACGCAGCCCCTCTCTGGCGTTCTCTCATCACCATCCTCGCAGTGTCCAGGGAAGCGGGTTGGGACAGCTCCGGGCACCCTCCTGCCCGGCCGCCACGCTGGCCTCCGGGAAGGCTAAGTGACTTGCCCGGGGTTGTTGGGCAAATGAGGAGCGCCCACCTGAGCTTTGGGGTGGGAGGTTCTGGGTCAGCAGCCAGGCAACCCCAGGCACAAAGAGCCTGTTTAGTGCTTGATTTGGTTGACCTGCCTGTTTGTGTAAAGAAACTGACACGTTTCAGTTCTGCCGGGTCCCTCCCCTTTCGGGCCACACACATGCACACACGCGCACACACGCTCACGCACACACACGCACACACACGCGCACCCCATTAGCCCCGGCAGATTAGAAGTGGCGAACAACCCCGCTGATTTGCTGCGTGCTCTCAATGTGAACCATTGTTTGGGGCCGAGCCTTGTGGAGGTGCTGTTGCCACTTCCTGCCCCGGCCCGGAGGCCTGGCCTCATAGATCTCATTACGGCCACGTTGCAAGAGTGGCTACAGGAACAACCGCCCCATTGATAGGAAATTTCTTTAAAGGAAGAAAAAAAAAAAACTTTAAGGAAGATTTATTGCTGTCATCACGGGCGAGAATAAAGATGGTATGCAATTGAGGGGAGAAGAACCCGCGGCCGGAGCTGAGGCAGCGGAGGAGCCGGGAATAGCTCGGGAAGACGAGGCGCCGCGGCGCTCAGGGAGCCTACGGGCCAGGCAGGGAAAGAACCACATCTTAAGAAGCGTTTTTTCTCCCTAAATCCCAGAGCTAGGAAGAGAATAATGCCAGCTAGAAGTTTTGAAAGGTGAATTCACACACAAGTACTGCCTGTGGGGGGAAGTGACCTGTCCTGAGGTAAAAGGGAGAGGCATATCAAAGTCTTGGAGGAAAGAAAAGAATAGCATCTTCAGGGCAAGGAGGGCTTCTTGGCTCGCACGGGTGCAGGTTTGTAAGTACAATAGAGCCTTTGGTAAAATGCTTGTACCTCACCGGGCTGGTTTTCCTCACATTTTTAAATTGCAAGTTCGCCATCTAGTGGTCACGTTTAGAAACAACAAGTGCATGGTGTTCCTGATGTCATCTGGTGGATGCAAATTATTTAGCTCGATTTTTTTTTTTTAATGACTAATGCTTGCGTCAATCATAGCAAGCTACTGAGACTTTAACTTTCGGCAGAGACAGTTGGCAGTGATTTCCAAGAACCAACCTATGTGTATTTTTGGCAATTAAAATCACAGCATTTCCCCCCCCCCCAGATCAACTTCTCTGATTTGTTATCTAAAACTTAATTACCCCAACATTGTTTCTGAAGTAAACAAAGTAGCCTGTCACAAAATTTACCTGATTTTATATTTAAATTAAACATGTAGCGTACTGTGAAGATAGAGGTTTGCCGAGTTGGGCATTCATTGGGCATTTGGTCACTAAAGCGAATGTTCGGGAAGCCTTGTCAGTGTGATGCCCTGGATGAGACTTGGTGTGGAGGGAGGAAGGGCGAGGCACTGCTACCTGGAAGGGCACACGGCGCCTCTGCAGCATCCCCGTGGAGTGCCATCCTCTCGGCGGGTGAGACTCTCCTGTCGATTGGCAGAAATACTTTCAACGAGAGCGTGATGGCATCAAATAGCGTTGGAAACAGGACAGAGTCCGTTTTACTTTCATCCCTCTCGGGATTTCGTGTCTCTGAAAGTGGCCAGTCATCATTCATAATCAAAAAGAACAAACTCAGCTTGTTTTCTTTGCCCAGACCATAATATCTGGTTAGGATTTCCTATAATTATGGATTACATTGTCATTAGTTACAACTTCCTGTTAACGGCAACAAACTGCTTCTTCATTGAAGTCATGATGTACAGCTTCTCTTTAATGTAGATGCACGCAAATAAAATGCGAGTCACTTTGAAGAAACAGTATTGGGTAATAACCATGCAGGGGGTCCGTGGACCTAGAAACAGCCACGGGAAGGAGGGGGGATGCAGGACGGTGGGGGACACGTCTCAGGACAGCCCGTGGCCACGCACGCTCGGTCAGAGCCTGGCTGTGTTCTTTCACTTCTTTCTTCCTCCTGGAGCTCCGCCGGTGGAGTGAGAGCTTGAGTTTAGGTGAGCTCCAGGTGACCTTGAGAACTCCTCGAAGGAGAGTCATTCTTGGCTGAATTTACAAGGCAGGTATGGGGTGAACAGCCAACAGATTTTTGCTAAGAAAGACTTTCATGCAGGAAGAAGGGGGCCACGTGGCAGAGCCAAGAATACCAGTGGTGATGGATTGCATCAAGCATCTGACTTTACTTAACACAGCTCTAAATTATAGCTGTGTTCTCCAACATTCTAGCTCATGCATAGTGAAGAGCCCTCAAATCCAAGAACTAGCAAAATAGGTCATCCCTGATGACGGGGTATCAGCAACAGGGCAACATCCCACTTCCTACAGACAGGCAGGCAGAAGGCAGACGAGTGGAAAGCATTGTGGCTTCCGGCCGCTCTTCAGACAAGCTTCTCCTGGTTTACAGGGCAGGTTGGCCTCTGGGGGCCCACGAGCTGGAGGCGTGTGTGACATGCCTACTGTCACAGGGCAAGCTCCCGTGGGCTGCCAGGCTGACACGCAGCTCCCGCTAGCCTCTTCTCTGAGCCTGTGGGATCCCACTCCAGGTCCCGACACCAGCCGTGGATGGCAAGGATGCTACCTCACGTGAACAAAGGTGCCAGTCGGGGCTCGGAACTACCGAGCTCGCTGGCTAGCGGTCACTTGGCCTGTAAATCACAGCGCCAAGTGTGGGGCCGGGTCTCTGTGGCCGTGGGAACGCTGACGGCCCACAGAGGGGCAGGGGCCCGGTCTCCATGGCTGGCAGCAGCTACTGCTGCCTTTTCTGTCCACAACACAGGGAAGCACAGGCGGGCCCACCTTCCACCTGCCTGGTGCAACTGCTGAAGTCAGTTGGTCCCACTGCTGTCTGATGGTCATTATAAAAAACATATTAGATGTATCTACTTGGGCCATCGTCTACTGCTCTCCCGGGATCATGAGCAGAGAGCTGGATCAGGAGCAGAGCAGTGGCACTTAACCCACGATGCCATAATGCTGGTCGCCTGATAACTCTTTAATCCTCCTCAAGCCTCTAGTTCTTGTGTTGTGAACCTCCAGAATTATAAGTTCCATGTCTTTTGTTTTCTTTCTGTTAAACTGCCCCTACCCATTTACTTCCATCAAAGTTGAGGCCAGTTCTGCCTAGGCATGGGGAGCTGGAGCCACTCCTAACACACAGCCCTGGGTCACAGCCGACACACAGAGGACCGTCCTGTCCCTCAAGGAGAAAGAAGGGCCCAGTGTGACAGCTCAGTGGTTAAATTCTCATCTTGTAAAAGTTGGGATCCTATATGGGTACCGGTTCTAATCCCAGCAGCCCCGCTTCTCATCCAGCTCCCTGTTTGTGGCCTGGGAAAGCAATAGAGGATGGCCCAAAGCCTTGGGACCCTGCACCCACATGGGAGACCCAGAAGAAGCTCCTGACTTTGGATTTGCTTAGCTCTGGCTGTTGCAGCCACTAGGAGAGCGAATCAGCAGACAGATCTTTCTCTCTGTAAATATGCCTTACCAAAGGAAAAAATATATATTTAATTTAAAAAAGAAAAGGAGAAAAAACTCCATCCTCACTTACCCTGTATCCCCCAGGACTTACCTGTTGCTTTGTTTTCTGCCAGGCCAGGTGGAGCTCCTTCCTTCACCTTGGACTTATTCTGTGAAATGTCACCAGCGAGAAGGTTGCAAGGAAACCCAAGAGCAGCTGGTTCCTGTGCTCGTCTGCAGTGGTGCCCAGCATCCCTGCCAGGCCCTACCATGGGTCAGCCAGGACAAAGGAGAGCAGGCAGGGTCCTGCCTTACAGCCAGGGCCCGGGAGGGCAGACAGCACCGGAAGAGACTGCCCGCAGTATGCAGCCATGGATGGCATTCTGTCATCTTGTAACGCCTTAATTTTTTTCTTCTTCTTCTTTGCAAAATGAAAGTGCTGCAGGGAGGTCTTGAGAAAACACACACACACTTGACATGCGTCCTGAACCAACAGCATCGCCGCTTGAATCAAACCAATGTCAGACGTGGGTGGCGTTGGGCTAGGCTTTGGTGAGCACAGGGGCAGGTAATACTTGGTGGGGAGAATGAGCTGGTGTTGCAGGTGAGGGAGGGGCTCTGGAAAACAGCAGGTGGCTGGGAAAGCTGAGAATGTGGCTTGGCAGGAGAGCAGGGCTGTGCAGGAAACGGTGAGCTAGCCAGCAGAGGGCTGCAAGCCCGGGCCAAGAGTCTGACTGGAGGACCACCCATGACGCCTACACAGCATCAACCCAGAAAGTGGGTCCTGGTCTAGAAGAGACAGAGTGGGGAAGCCGGGCAGGTGACAGGGACGGCATGCATATAACCAAAAGGCAAACTCTTTGAGCTGGCGTGTCCTGAAGGAGGTGACCCTGGAGCCCCAAGTCTGTTATTTGTTCTCTGTAGTGTGGCTGCTCCTCAAACTGGGCCGTGTGGGTAGGAGCCATCATCAGAAACTGAACTCACCTACCCACTGCCCGATGTGCCACACGGGAGAAAGTTGATGAAAACCTGTATTCCTTTCTTGAGGAGGGTGATTCCTAGTGTTCCTTGGGAGTTGAAAGTATATTGGAGGCAAAGGACTGTGTGTGTGTGTGTGTGTGTGTGTGTGTGTGTGTGTGTGTGTGTGTGTTTATTTGAAAGGCAGGGAGAGAGGGGGAGAAAAAGGAATGAACTGGGGCAGGGTGGTCTTCCATCCATTGTTTCACTCCCTCAGATGTTCACAACAGCCAGGACTGAGCCATGCTGAAGTCAGGAGCCAGGAACTGCATCCAGCTCACCATCATGGGTGGCAGAAACACAGACACTTGAACTATCATCAGCTGCTTCTCTAGGTCACGCTAGCAGGACGCTTAATCGGAAGTTGACTGTCTGGGACTTGAACCAGGCACCCCAATGTGGGATGCAGCCGTGCCATACAGCACAGCATCCTTCCCATCTCAATACCATGCTCCCCTCACCCTGCTATTTGTTTATTTTTGAGACAAAGTTTGGATGAACGTCCACAGAGGCCTGCTGACCTGTGTGCTTACAGTATGAAGCCAGCTTACGGTGTGAGCACGGCCAGTCTCACACCACGAGAGTCCTTCCCCCACATGCCAGGCACGTGATTGGTGGGAACAGCCTGTGATGTGATTGGCTGCAGCAAGCTGCCATGTGAGGGTTCATGATTGGTCATTTCTAGAGTCATCACCGCCCTCTGATCACCTGCTGTTCTCTCCTCTGAGAATGTGCTCGCCTTTCCCTGGCCCCACTGCGAGATAGGGCTAGGAGGAAGGGGACGAGTCTTCGGAGAAAATTCACTACAATGACTCATTTCAGTAGTGAATGGTAGGGCAGGAAGATTTGACCATGCCCTCTCCAGAATTCAGGTGCTGCCAAGGAGATTACACTAAGAGGTGGGGTCTTGAAGAGAGGGGTGGGCCACAAGGCTCCACCCTTGGGAAGCAGATGAAGGCCCTTACAGCGAGGCTTCCAGCAGCGTGAGACTCTCTTGTTCTGTATTTCTGTCCCTATGAGGACAGACAGTTCCTCCATTGCAAGGATGTACCCGTCACCGGGCACCTGGCCCTGCCAGCCCCTGGATCCTGGAGTGGCCAGCCACCAGACTCTGAAATAAATGTCTTTTATCTACAAATGGCTCACTGTGGTTTTGTTGTAGCAGCACAAAATGACTTAACATGCACATCTATGGGCTGATCAACTGACACTTACTTAGAAGAGGGGTGCAAGGGCTCGCATGGAGCTAGTAACTCCTCAGCATGCGTGGGTCTGTTGTGCAGGCCAGTGCCAGGGCGGGCAGCTACAGGTCACGTGTCTTTTACCTCTGCTGCATCCCCAGACCACAGGCAAAAAACAAGCAACGTGATTCTCAGGGGCTTTTTTTTTCTTTCTTTTTTCAAGGAGAGTTGTCATCATCAACATCTTTATCAAACAGAGAAGCCACTTTTAAACATCCTGTCTTGCCAGGAAGTTAGGAAGGGGCGTGAGGACAGAGGCTGATGTCCCCTCCGAGGTGCTGGGAAGCTGACTGCAAGCTCAGAACATCGGGGAGGAATAGAGTGGACACGCCCTGCAGGATGTGGCCTCAGCATGGCACCTTCCTCCCTGCGCACTGACATGCTGCCTGCTCAGCCCAGCGCAAGCCTGGGCAACCAGACGGTCCCATTCTTGCTTTTCAACAACAGGCACGGAAGTGGAGGCTGCTTATCCTGGGCCTGGCTTGGACAGGGGGAGGCTGCGTTAGCCCCTCCCCGAGTGGCCTAGACACAGGTCAGAATCGAGGCCACACTCCATCAAGGGTGTTGATCTGCTGCTCAGAACAAACTCAGAGGGCTGGCATTATGGCCTAGCAAATAAAGCCTCCCGGTGCAACTCCAGCATCTCATACAGGCACTGGTTCAAGCCCCAGCTGTTCAATATCCAATCCAGCTCCCCCTAGAGGCCTGGGAAAGCAGCACATGATGACTTAAGTTCTTGGCTCCTTGCACCAACATGGGACATTCAGATGAATAAAGCTTTTTTCTTTCTCCTGGCTCCAGCCCAGCTGTGCCTTGATTGTTGCAGCCTTTTGAGGAGTGAACCAGCTGGTGAAACATCTATCATTTTCTCCCTCCTTCCTCCTATAACTCCGCCTTTCAAATGAATAAATCAAAATTTAAACAAACAAAAACCTCCTTGGTTTCTGGATCTGAAATCTGAGAGAATGTCAAGAAAATAAGGAAGGTCTCCCTTCGTTTTCCACGTTCCCTTCCAAGAGGCCTTGATGGTACACGATGCTGCATAATCCTTATAAGAAAGGCATCTGCGGCTGGCTCCTGCTTCCGGATACATATTTTATCTGACTTGTCAAAGCCAAAATCTTTGGCTTCTTTAGCACATGACTTTGAATCAGTGGAGTTTGAAACAAATTGTGGAATACAAGTTCAGCAAATCTTCTTTTGTGACAAGTTCATGGAGGGTCTTCTGAGCGAGAGAGGGGAGTGGGTGGCGTTTACCAAGATCTCCCAGAAGGGAGCTCAGACTCTGCTTCCTCCGGGATGGTCCCCGGAGTTTCTGTGTCAGATGAGCTGGTGTCTCTTTGACTGCCTGTCCCCTTGTCATCCTTTATTGAGGCTGCCATTGCATTAGATAATTACATTCACCCGCCCCGGCTCTCCCTGCACAAACCTTCTTGGAAGGCTGAGCTCATGACTCATGCTTGTCTGATAGAAAGTGACTCCCTGAATTCATCAATATCTGACACAGGCCTGCCCCTGTCCCCGTTAGGCACCACATCATTGACTGTTTGGTTCATTTCAGAATTTGGCTCAGGGTCGTAGGAAGAGTCACAGAAGCATTGTTTCTGACATCAGGCTGGTTGAGCTCATCTGATCATTTGGGATTCAGGAAAAATTTCTAATGTGAGACGCAGCCAGAGCTTGGGGAATCCAAGCTGAACAGCACTAGCTGGGGACGAGCCACTACAACATCACTCACCAAGGTCCCTACTTCCTCTTCACAGGGTCCCGGATGCTGCCTATGCAGCCCCATGGGGAGGGCGGGAGGGTGGGGAGCAGTGAGCTTTGTCACCCCTCTGGACTTGTCGGTCCCTCTAATCTTAGCCAGAACAGCTGCCGCTAGAGGGCCCTTTGTCTACATCAGCCTCTTTCCTGGTTCTTTTTCAATGGAAAGCCACAGGTCCAAATGCCACAGTTCATGGTGGAGGCTTCCTCTAGTGATGGACCGTGCCTGACCTGCAGGCCTGCAGTTTCCCCCAGCTCTTCTCATCACACAGGTGCTGCGTGTGGAGTTCTCAAGCCTCTCCTCTGTGCCACTGCGCCCAAGCCCTCCCCTGGGTGCCCGCATCCCTCCTCCAACCCCACCCTCCACAGCCTTTACCTGGGGCAGCCCCACAGCCTTAGTGATTCCCTGTGGAACCCGTGGATGCATCAGCCCCTGGAAACTGAGAATGGCATCTCATAGGCACAGCTAGAGGAGGGAGCTGGCCTTGCACTTCCAGCTGGAATGCAGGATGCTTTTTCCCAGAAAGGCAGTGTTTGTAAAGCAACATGTGCTATGTGCTAACACGAGGAACGGAGCCAGCTGCTTTACGGCCTCTGTGGCATGGCCTACAGGGATATTCCTCCTTGAGCTCAAACTGCTGTGATCCAGGCTCACATGTGGCACCAAAGTTCATACCACTGAACCACACCGCTGCCTCATGCCAGTCATTCACAGTTGCTGGCAGGGCGGGAGGTAGGATCAGGCATGTCTTCTTATCAGGCAGTTGTATCACAGCCCGCAAGATCACCTGGCACCTGGGACCAGAAGTCTGGGTCCTTCAGCTCCCGATCCACCTTGGACATGGCTCTGTCTTCTGCGATGATCAACGGGGATGCTGGTGAAGAAGGAGTGATGGGATCCTGAGACGGAGCCTGGTACCTACAGTTTGTTGATGGAACGTGAGTCACCAAAACAGTCACAGACTCCATCAGAGCCTCTGCAGAGCATGTGGAGGTTGTGCAGCCTTGCTAATTGTCCTTCCTGCTTCCAAAGACCAGCGTCTTCCCTCCTCTGAAGCCTCGTTCTCTTCCTCTCCACAGGCTCCCAGCACCTCCTCCTTGTGAAACTAAGGACACGTACCTCTGCCATCTCCAGCCCCTTGCCCCTTGCTGTGCTATGGCGACAGGAGCCAGGTGCAGACCACAGCAGCTCTGCCTGCATCGCCCCACTCGGAGAGGAGACAGAGGCTGCATCAGCAGGCCAAGCAGAGAACACCGGATGTCCAGTTAAATATGAACTTTACACAGCAACCAGTTGCATGGACCATTCCTATCCTTGAGAACAACTCACTGTTCACCCAAACCTGAGAGTTAATTGGGCACCCTCTACGGAACCTGTTAAGCCTGGGCGTGAGGGGGAGCCTCTGCCCCTTTCACAGAACCCCAACCCCAGCCTCCCCAGAGCTCATGACCTGGCAGAGACCTGACATGCCAACTTGTGCTCTGTGGATTCCTGCCAAACTCCACTCTCTGCCCCCAGAGCTCAGTGTGCATGCAGCACACAGACAGCCTGTCTGATGGTCTCAAGGCAGCATCACCGAGCCACTGAAAAGCCTTTCCAAGCCTTTGCGGGATCAGGTCCTGCCCACTTCTCCTCTCATGTTCATTCAGTGGTCAGGAAGAACCAAGAGCCTAGGGGCAGTCCTGGAACCCGTGTCCTGTGGGGAGCTAGGTCTCCAGGCCCTAGGAACATCCCTGTATCACTGAATCCAGGTGCTAGAGAACCCACACTTCCACTCCCAGAGGCAGCGGATCAACAGGAACAGCGTGCTCTGTTCCCTGCCTCGAGGCCAGCGTGGGCTGAGCCCTGATGGCTCACAGGGCAACTGCTCAGCAGCTCACACTCTGCAGGCCTCTCCATCCCTCCCAGACCCTCCTGTCCCTGCTCTGTGCTCACTTCCCACACCACCTCCCTGCACCCACGGACACATTTGGTGATGGCCGGCAGCTGCAAACGCTGTACCAGGACATCGCTGAATGCCCCTTCTCTCCCCATACTCCTTCCTGTCACTTCCTCAGTTTCAAACCCCAGAGGTTCAAATCCTGTGGGTACTTCCCAGAAAACGCGGATCCTGGAGCCCAGGAACCTTCCCACACTACAGGTTGAGACTTTCAAACCCTGAGCGAGCCACAGCACAAGACCTTTGCAGCTGGGAAGGCACTCATGGAAACTGGGCCCCACATCAGCCCTTCCTTACCAGCTGCTGTCCAGCCAGGAGCTCTGCTGGGGAATGTGGTTACTCTGCATTCACAGAAGCAGTCAGGAGCTCCGTTTCCTCTGTCTAGCCAGAGAGGCGACCCTACAGGTCCTCCCCAGGCTGTCACTGCCGACATCTCCATACTGATCCTTGGCCTGGTTTCCCTGGAGAAGGATGCCCAGGTCCGTGGGGTTTCCACTGGCTTGAGATGGCGGAAGGACCCAGACTGTTGGGGCTGGAAGCATCTTGGCTCCAGTCTCTTTGCCTCTTCCTCCTGGTGTGCCTCTGGGTCCACTGAGCCTCTGTCTCCTCATGTGTGAAGTGACAGTAAGGATGCGCCAGGGACCACTGTACACAACGTACGCGGGGACTTAAAAAGCTCTGTGCAGAAGAGGAATAGAAAGACAATTTTGAAATGCATGCTTCATTTTTCCTAATACACATTTTTGGGATACACGTGCGGGCATAGCACTGTGCATGGCCATCCCACAGACGTTGGCTCACTTGCCCTTCCCTCACCGGATTGAATTGTGCCGATCAAACATGACACGAAGAGCACATGTGTGTGCTGAATGCCCTCTGCATGCACGCTCCCCAGTCAGGCAGCAGCCAGCGAGCACTTCTTTAATTGATTCAACAGCCCTGGCCTGCCCAGCTCTGTCCTCCCACCCTGCCTTCCTACGGGTTATCAAGAAGGTCCTGCAAAGATTGCCATCAGCAAGGCCGTCCAGCCCTGCTCAGGAGTGGATCGTACCAGTAATTTGCTGTGATGGATAGAGTGCCTCCGATTGCCTGTGTGATTGTGGTAAGCAGCTGCCCGAGAGCGCAGGAGCAGCCGCCTTGAGAAAATTCAGACTTGCAGGGAACACGGCGCTGCCTAAGCCACGGTCCTTCCGAAATTAGACCTTTCCTCCACTCCATCATTACATGGCTAAGCAGTCAGAACACTTCCTGAATACGAACCACAGATCAGGAGTGATTTATAGAAACATCCACACGTGTGTCGATGGGTGGCAGAAGGAAGGAGGGAGGGCGGGAGCAAGCCCCGGGTTTGGCCCTGGACCAGCCTCAGGCTTTGCAGCCACAGTCCCAGCAACACGGAGCCTCTCCCCTTCGCTCCTGGAGCAGAGAAAGCTGCAGCCTCCCGGAGGGGAAAATGTGGGGGGAGGTTCTTCAGGTTCTCACGAGACTATAAAATGCACTTGTAACGCATGTTAACAATCCAACCACCTGGATCCTGTCCAAAGGCACCAGCTCAGAGCTCTAGCCTGCGGCCTGGGCACCTGTGCTTCTAACAGGAGACCTCCAACAGTGATTTCCAAGCTGTGTAGCAGCACCAGGAGAGCTCTAAAACACAGATGCTTCTTGACTTACAATGGGGCTAAACCTGACCGTAAGTTGAAAATGCGTGATGGAACCTCACCCAGCTTAGCAACACGGTCCACAGTGCAGTACCAGTCGCAGCTGGGTGAGAGCCGGGACTGTCTCTACCCAGCATCCTGAGTCCTGCTGCGGATCACCAGCCTGGGAAAACAGCAAAATCCCAAATTCCAAGTATGCTTTCCTCTAAACGCATACTCATTCTGGACCCGTGCAGAGGCAGGGGTGGGCTGCATCTCAGTGCTTCCCACATCTCAGAGGCACTGCAGGGGTAGCAGTGTTGGGTGTCTGTGTAGCCCAGTTTGGGCATCAAGACCCAGCTAATTTGTAAAGCCAGACAAATCCAGGAAAGGCAGGTCCAGGGATAACTGTACTTAGAGGAACCAGCCACATCTTTCCTTTCCCATCCTCAGGTTAGTACCCAGAGCCCTGCTGGTCCAGGCAAATACGGCAGGATGTTGGGAGCTATTCCCGTGCAGTTGTTTTGAAGCCAGGCGCATTGTTAAAACCACCTAGATTTCTCCTCTTTCTGACGTGGTATTCAGGCTCTCAGCTCAGATCTGCTGAGCCAGTTCCATGGTTTTGTTTTGTTTTGTTTTTAACAGGTTCCCGGGTCATAGAGTTACTTCCTGGGAACTAGTAACCTCAGGGAATCCGTGAAAGATCAATTTTTCATTTGTAATTATGCAGGAAGTGTGAAGGCTTGAGCTTTGCTGCAAGGGAATTTCCTGGTGACTGAGCGTTTTCAGACACTTTAATTTTTTAAAAGCTTTTGTTAATAAAAATGTTTGCTTGATAAGTGGGGATTATAAAATACATAAAAAATGTGATGACTCAGCCACCTAAGTCAGTTTCCTCGTTGGGGTGACTTCTCGCTCAAGCAAGAAAAGATTCAATTCGCGCTCAGCCCTGTCCTCCCAACCCCGCCCCTTTCTGCCGGTCCAACAGAGCAGGAAGGTGGCTCAGTACAAGCTTTGTCCTGCCCTGGGCTCCTGCAGTTTCCTGCGAGGGCTCCCCCTGGAGACAGTGCATGGGATAATCTCTGATGCACGCATCACCGGCAGAGAGGGTCTTTGTGTAGCTTTCTGCAGTGGTGCAGCGATCCGAGGGTGCTAGACCAGGGTTTATCCGCGTCAGAGCTATTCAGAAGCTCGCATTTCTCAGCGAGTCTTCCAAATTTTATTTTCAGTCCTGCCAAAGGCAGATTAAATGGCTACATGAATAGGAAAATGCAGGAGGCTTTGAAACAGATGGCTGGCTGTGCAGGCTCAGTGACTTGCCAAGCACTGGGTTGTGTTGCCATATGAATGAAAATCCCACTGCGGCCGGGTTTTTCTTTCTCCAACCTATGGCTGACAGTGTCTCCCTTGTCCCCCTGGCAGAGGGGCCTGGAGCAGTTACCTGCTATTATTCGCCTCCCATCAGAGAGCTGAGCTCCTTGCCTCTCTGGATTTTCCTGGTTCCTTTCTCTGAAAGCGAGTGTCATTCTAGACTAATTTCCTGATGGTGTAAATGATTTAGCAGGGCTGATGAATATCAATAGAGCTGCAGATGGGTTTAAGGCTCTTAATGAATGTGACAGTCACCAGTGCCAAATATGTTTCCAACTTGCATTTAAGATGAAAACAAGCTTGAATAGTCCCCACAAAGGATACTTCTTTAATTATGCATCATACATTTTAAAGAAGTAGACAGAGAAGCCTGCAAAGCATGGCACAGATGAGAAGCTCTGGGTGCAGAAGCTCAGGAGCT
This sequence comes from Ochotona curzoniae, assembly GCF_017591425.1. Classification (NCBI taxonomy): domain Eukaryota; kingdom Metazoa; phylum Chordata; class Mammalia; order Lagomorpha; family Ochotonidae; genus Ochotona; species Ochotona curzoniae. The sequence goes on along the minus strand of NW_024465520.1, from coordinate 12,530,716 downwards.
ACAGAGCCCCAGGTTCGAATCCCAGCTCTGCCACTGACAGAGCCATCGTGTGAATCTGGATATGTCACAGAATTTGTTAGAACTCAGTTGCAAAATGCAGATAACAATTTTTGCCCGTGGGCATTTTAAAACACACTGAGTATGAGAAAATGTAGCATTCATAATGCAGCAAATAATTCTTAAATACTTACTGTGTAAGAAGAGCTATAGATGGTGGAGGTTGAGTACTTTGGACATTCCCAAGTGAGGAGAACTGGAGGAATGGCACCCCAAGGGCAAGGCAGAAGTGGAGGCAACAGGGGGTCCCTTGGCTGTAGATAATTCAGAAACTAATAAAGCTGACCAAAGGTTGATCTGCTTCTTGTCATCAACACGCACCAATGATTCCTAACTTGTCAGATGTTCTCTTTTTGGTCTGCGTTCTAGAGCACGGTCATGGTGGATGCTGAGTGTTAACAACACAGACCTGCGCTTTGCATCACCCTGCTTCCCGATTGTTTACTCTCCCATAAATCAGCCTCTACATGGAGGCTGATTTGCAGACTTCTCAGCTCTTGCAGGGACCACACGTGTGGATTCAGCCGCACGAGGAGTGCCCTACAGAGCATGTTTGCAATGTTCCCAAGTTGTTGGAGCTCTGGGCTGCTCTGCAGCTTTGACGACAGTCCAGGGAGTACCAGCTCTTCTTGTACTTAGCAGTTTCCAAATAAATGATGGCAGTCCAGTAACCATGGAAATAAAGGTTGGAATATCTTGAACCATGTTTATCATTTCTATGTGACCACTGGGGATTTTGCAATTCAGATTTAAAACACGGGGCCCAGCGAGATAGCCTGGTGGCTAAATCCTTGTCTTGCATGCACAGGATCGCATTTGCATTCCAGTTCGTATTCCAGCTACTCCACTTCCCATTCAGCTCCCTGGTTGTGGCCTGGGAAAGTAACCGAGGATGGCTCAAAGTCTTGGGACCCTGAACCCACCTAAGAGACTCCCAGAAGAAGCTCCTGGCTCCTGGCTTTATATCTGCTTTGCTCTAGTGGTTGCAGCTACTTGGGGAGTGAACCTCTCCCTCTCTCTTTCTCTCTCTCTCTCTCTCTCTCTCTCTCTCTCTCTGCCTCTCCTTCTCTCTGCAAAATCGCCTTTCTAACAAAATAAATAAATCTTAAAAAAAAATTTAAACATGAGAACCTGAAATCCAATGTATATATTAAACATATACATTGAGAGAGAGAGAAAGAGAATCTTCTACCTACTAGTTCATTCCCCAAATGGTCACAATGGGCAGGTTTGTGTCAAGCCAAAACCAGGAGCCAGGAACTCCACATGGGTCTCCTATGTCAGTGGCAGGGGACCAAGACCTGGGCCATCTTCTGCTGCCTTCTGAGAACAATTATAGAAAGCTGCAAAGGATGCAGGTTAGCTGGGACTCTGAACCAACAAACGTGGGGTGCTGATGCTGCATAGAGGCTTAACCTGCTGATTCACAGTACCAGCTCCGAGCTATAGCATTGCTTCAAGAGTGCAAATTTTAGTAGATACATGGAGAATTTTCCTGAATTTGACAATCTTCAAAATTTAAATTTGCTTTTCTCTTTTTATAAAAAGTTAATTATCTCCAAAATAGAGAATGAGTTAAAGTAGTGATTGCTACTAATTATGAGACAGTTACCAGAAATAAATTTGTCATGCAGAAGAGGACATGTTTAGAAAAGATCCACTCCAGGAGTCAAATATATTGGGCATGTCACTGCAATGGATTATATACCACGCTTCTAAAACATTGTAATTGACTGAATGTGGTTCTTTCATATGACACTCCTGTCATTTGGCACAGCAGTTAATTCACTGCTTGGGGCACCTGCATCCTATATTAGACAGTGTGGGTTTGAGTTCCATCTTTGTTCCCATTCCAGCTTCTTGCTAGGAAGTGGCAGGTGACAGGCCAGTTATGTGAGTCCTTGCCGCACACATGGGAGACCCAGATGAAATTTCAGGTTCCTGGGTTTGGCCTGGCCCAGTCCTAACTGCTGCAGGCTTTGGAGGGGTGAACCAGCAGATGGTAAATCTCTTTCTCTCTCTGGCTATTTCTATCTATCTTTCTCTCTCTGCTTTCAAATAAAATGAAACTAAATAAGATTTTTTTTTCTGAAAAAGTGGAAGTTCACAATAGATGATGTGTCTGGTCTGACGTCACTAAAGCAATCATAGTCATTGCTGCCATGAAGCCCTTGCCTAGGTCCGGCATGCAGCTGGCCCCTCGCCTTGCTTGTTGCTCTCACCAATGCTGTGAGCTGAGCATCATCATCGCAAGCAAGTGGTGCCGCAATGAAGGCTGGAATGAAGTGTGCTGTGGCTCCTAGGCTAGTGAGTGACAGAGCCGACACCAGTGCTATGGACTACTTGGTTCTAAGCTTGTGATCATGAGCACCATGCCAGAAGGGGACACAGACACTAGCTTTTCAGTTCCTGACCAGATTACAGGAGAAGCTTCAGGCCAGTAGCATTCTAGACATTGCTTGTCTGAACAACCATGTCATTAGATAGGACAATGAAGCTTGCAATTCAGCCTGTGAGCTGAATCTGACAGCAGGATGGTGAGCAAGTTCCTCACTTAGAAGTCATGATGCTGAGGCCCTGGAGGTGTGACTACCCTAGCGATCGCACAGCCCCTAGTGGGTGAGAAACCACGTGTCTAAACCTGCTGACACTGTGTCACCTCTGGGGCTAAAATCACACCGTCAGCTGCTGCTTCTTTCCTAATTCTCCCACTCATGTTTCCAGGCATTGTGGCTGGACAAAAGAAGACTCTGTTGTATGAAGCCATGGCCTAGAGTCAGCATGATGAGGCTATCTCTGAGAGAAAGCAGAACTGTGTGGATGCCGTTGGTGGGAGGCCTTTGGAAATTGATTTTCCTTCTTGGGCTGCTCTCCTGCACTTCCCAGACACTACTTAGCACTGGCCAGGTGGCATGGTGCTGACACCTCACACCACTCCTGGGAAGGGTGTGTGTATAGCATTGGGCTCCTTCCCCACCTGAGCCATCTGGCCCTAGGAGTGCTTTTGTAGTTTTATCATAGCCCACTTCATCTGCATGACATTTTCTTAAATAGATCACTTTCGCACAAGTACATGTCCCCATCTAAAAAAGTGTGAACTCCTAGCTTAATCGTTGTGGAACTACAGTGCCTATGCCTCTTGCTCTATGTCAACTCCTGGGCTTCACCCCAGGTGTTCTGACTCAGCAGGTACAGGGGGAGACCTTGACCCTGCATTTTTCAGTACAGGCTTAATATAGGCACCACCTTACTGGCCCTTCTTTGAAATGCTCAAAAGCAATGATGCGCTCATCTGCTCTTCCAAGTCCATTGTCCATGACAGACGCTTGTTTTGGGGACAACTTCAGTCTGGACTTATTTCAGTGACCATTGGTATTCTTACATGATCCTTCTCATTCCTTATTCATACCTTTGCTTTGTAGAAGTTGTGTATAAAAAGAGAAGCTGCTTAATTAATATTCTGGCTGAACAAAGCATCAGCAGCATCTATAAACATCACACATTAATGGTTAGGAAACTGATTGAAAGGTAGGCTAAGAAATCATAATCCATCCGAAGGTACTTCTAACAACCAAAAAATCACAGCTTAGAAGACATTAGGTTTTCCTATTCCTTGTAATACAGAGGGCTTTTAATATTTGCTATGTCAAAAGAATTGATTAGAAAGATTCATAGAACTGAAATTCAAAGGAAATCCAACAGTCGTTTTTGCAATAATGAGACCTCCCGAGCATAGTATCAGGAGTAGAAATTGAAATCTGATAGTCTGGAAAATCTAGGATATTCTCTTAAAATATGAAACAAAATCCCAGGGTTCTTCTGCCAGTTTTTTGACAGTCATTATTTTTACATTTACACCAAAGTTTTAAAAAGATGAGGAAAAACAATAGGAAACACACACTTCTCTATCACGTGTTGACAGTTTGTGAAACAAAAACGAAATTAACAAGAGGATTCGGTGATTTGCTCTCTAAGTCATTGCTGGGCATCAGACAAGAAAGGTCCCAATTATTAGAGCATCTCCTGACATTAGTGGACTGCTGCAGGTTTTTACCTATTATTTTCAAGAAATTCCACCTGGGATTTCACTTGTTCCGTGTGAATTCATCAACAAATGATTGTATGTCCTGATTCATTGGGAAGTTTGGTGAGCAAAAGCAAATTCATTTTCCTTTTCACACAAATTTCACTTAAAGGGCAAGATAAGGTGTTCTAAAGCACCACTAACATGGTTCCAATTTCAAAGTAAGAACAATTAAATAGTTACAACACTCGAGAGACTTCTTTGCCATGCCGGTCTAAACCTTCACCGTCCAGAGTTCTCCGCGTTTGGCATCTGTTTCTTGGAGGTATCTGTCAGTGACCCTGAAATGCCAAGGACAGATTCTGATCATATGCTGTGCTCTCTCTTAATTTAAGGGCACCCTAAGAACGAAGCCAGCTTAAGAAAAAAAAAATCACAGGTTTTGAAAATGAAAGTTATAAATTCAAGACGAAAGATGAAAGGTGATATTCATTTCCCCTGAGGTTAAAGGATACGCTAAAAACAGAGAAACCAGTGAGTGTGCAGAACTTCCGTAGGGTTCTGTTTTGTAACACAAGCCGTCATTTGAATGAAATGAAAGGAAGATCAGCTTCAGGATGCACTCTCTGCAGCCCCCAGGTTCTCTGCGTCAGCTCTCCTATAGAGTGGGGGAAACAGCTTTCTTCATCAGAAGTGCTGGCTAATTTAATTTTTTTTTCTAAAAGTATTGCTGCATGTGAAGATCTTAATCACCCACGTTTTCAGGAAAAAGAGAAAATAGGTGGGTGAAACATTATCTTGCGTTTACATTTCATGATGACACGTTATCCAATGTACTTATGCTTTTAGGCAAGCAGTCCCTTCGGCAATCCACGCTTCTAAATCAAGGAATCACTCCTCCTCCTGTGTGTGCAGTGTTGCTCTCGAAACATCTCCCTCTGACCAAAGTTTAGTGTTTCTGAGTCACTGTGCTTTTACTCAGGCTTTAAGACGCAGCCATAAGCGGATGCGGAGTCTTCTCCTGATCTCGGGGAGTGTTTCAGTCTTGCGTAAAGCCATTTGACCCAGTCTTGCCCTTCCCTGGTGCTTGCAGATGGCAGGCGTGGCGCTGGAGGCTGAGAGCTGGCTTAGAGACACCTGTAGCCTCCACTCACCTAATTCCCACCCAGCTCTGCTGGAAGTCCCAGCGAGCCGTTATGACTTTGTCTTTGCCACTTAACTTTCTGAAGCTTCAGTCTCCTTATCTGTACAATGGAGAGAAGGGCTTTTCTGTTAATAGTGGCCTTCAAGATTGTGTGAGATGTTATCTGTAAAGTGCTGTCAAGAAGAGGGGACTCAGCTCCAAATAACGGGAACCTGGACAGCTTATACGAACAGCACTCGATTTCTTGAGGACTTACGCTGCGCTAGGCAAATGGCTGAGCACTCTACACATACCATCCTGCTGGAAATTAGGAAATTCTTCCTAAGTTCTACACATTTCTGGATCAAATGTCCCAGAAGCCTTAACTGCTTCTATATATGCTGCATGATATGATGGAATGGTCATACATTTTCAAATATCAACTTAGCAACATTGCAAGTGTTGAGTCAAGAGAAATTTTTGAGGTAACTTATAAGGCAAATATCCTCCCAGAAACTTTCTCATAGTAATTTAGTACATGAAATGCAATATACATATACATTAAATTCACTTATCTGAAAGACCAGTAGAAATATAAAGAACATGAGACCAGGACTGGTGTGGTGGTGTATCAAGCTGATCCTCCACCCTGTGGTGCCAGCATCCCATATGGGCACCGGTTCATTTCCTGGCTGCTCCACTTGTGATCTAGCTCTCTGCTTATGAACTGGTAAAGCAGCAGAGGATGGCCCAAGTCCTCGGATCCCTACACCCATGTGGGAGACTTGGACGAAATTCCTGGCTCCCAGCATCAGATCAGCTCAGCTCTGGTCATTGTGCACATTTGGGGAGTGAACCAGCAGATGAAAAACTTTTTCTCTGTCTCATCTTTCTCTGTAAAATCTGCCTTTCAAATAAAAATAAATGCATCTTTAAAAAATACTACAAAACTAAAGATCCACAGAAGCAACAATCCAACCTTCTCCCTGGTGATGGAGTGTTTGAATAACTGAGGTTGGAATATCTCAGGGAAGTGAATGCTGATAGTTAAATGTTATCAATATCCACATTTCAATTTCAAGGATTGCTGGGTCCCATCCTAAAGCGAAGCACCAATCTGCAAAGTCTTGCTATCCACTGGATAAATTTTGATGAACCAGATTTGCAAAGTCTGAAATATCTCATCGTTTTGCAATCCTTGTTGGCATCTGCATCTTTATCCACTGTGTTTAAGGCAACACAATCTGAGACAAAATAACTTTGCATATTTACGTGATCTGTGGTAGTCAACATGTTATAATTAGAACCCTTTTGATCCCTGAAAAGGAAATTAAATACCACGTTTTTATGAATTGTAAAGACATGCCATCATAATCATCAACCCAGATTCCTTATCATGAATAAAAAATAAGTTGTGGATAAAGTGTGTTAAAAAAAACTTTAAAGTTTAACTCAAGCTATAATTACATTTTATACTTAGAACAAAAGAAGAACTAAAGACTGTGGAGCTCAGCTCCTTGGTGTTGAAAAATGTGAAATTCTAACTTAAAGAAATCATTTAAAATCATCAAGGTTAACGCAGTTCCACCACTTTACTCAACCAAAAGTTATGCACATGTAAGAGAGGATGTATCAAGGAAACCGTATGTTAGGGAAGGAATATGGGACAGATACGTAGCCCAGTTGCGTGGGGGCCACACGGAACACCTGTTCCTGCCTATGCACACCCTGAGAATTTGACTGCTCAAGTAGTTGAGGTCCTGCCACCCACAGAGGAGACCTAGATAAAGGGCTCAGCTCCCAATTTCAGCTTGGCCTGGCCCCACCTGTTGCAGGCATTAGAGAAGTGAGCCAACAGATGCAAGATCTCTCTTCCTCTCCCCTCAACATTGCTCTCTCCCTTTCAGATAATAAAAATAAATTACTTTAAAAATTAAAGAATGGCAGCAACTTGTCTAAAATTTTCATACAAATTTCAACATTGTTTTTAAACATTGCTTTTGCATTAAAAGCAAGCTTATCTTTTCATTCCATTTTCTGCATACTTTTGAAGTACCTTGAAATGCCATGAGGGAATTAAAGCAGGCAGGATGTTTCCTTACTCCTTTTCCACCAAGCTGCATCCTTGTTCTGGGACTTGCCATTCTTCCAGCAGCACTTAGAAAGATACAGAGTGAAAATTTACCCAGACTTCTGGAAGACTTCATTCATTCACTTTTATTTTTAAAGAACTTTTAAAGGATTTATTCGTTTATTTGAGAGATAGAGTTGCAGAGGGAATGGGTGAAGGCAGAGAAAGATCTTCCACCTGCTGGTTCATTTCAACGGCCAGGCTGAAGCCAGGAGCCAGGGCCTCCTTGCAAGTCTCTCACATGGTGGCAGGAGCCCTAGTACATGGGACACTGTCTACTGCCTTCCTAGAAATGGGGACAGGGAGCTAGATTGGAAGCAGAGCAGTGGACTTGAACAGGGAATCATTTGGGATGTGAGCTGCTTGAGCAGTGTAACTTAATGCTCTTGGCCATGACACCAGCCTGCACTCGTTTTTAAAAATATTGCAGTAAATATGAATTGACTGCCTGTCATGTTCCTACAGGATGTCCTGGGAATACAACAAACAAAAGATCTTTTCCCTCATGAAGCTTACACAATAGCAAGGCAGCTAACCATGGTATGGGAGATCACAAATGCACTGACATCGAGTGAATTGGACCAGTTGGAGCCTGAGTACTAAGGCAGCACTGGGAAACTGAGCATAACTGTGTGTCTTCTCTCCTTGGCCTTTCTCTGCTCTGTCCATACTCTTCTCGATGGTCTTACTCTGAGGTTATTTGCCCACAAAGCATATTAGAAGGACATTTAAACATAATGGCAGAATAAAAATGCAGCAGAAAAAAGGGGCAGAAAAATGAATTGGCATTTCCTTTCTCACTAGGGACAAAAAGAAAGAAAACAAAAAACCTACACTAAATTCTTGCTGTTCTTTAGAATTACTTCTGTTAGAACCCCAGAGTGTTTTCTATGTTTAAAATAGGCTTACAGGGAGCGAGCCAAGGAATGAGTTTGATGGTTTTTAACTTAATGAAGTCAAGGCTTTTGTAGAGGGCTGAAGTAACAGAATGAAGTTAGAGGGGCCATGGAGCTGGTGGAGACATTACAAGTTTAGGTGAGTGAACTTGATTTCCAGCAATAAACATTCCATCAAATTCAATTTCCCTTCACAAACTCAGAGTGAGTAAATGCGATCTCCTACCCCAAGCAAGCGTGTCTCAGATTAAGGCGGTAGTCCACAGGAGGTTACAACGCCAGTTCCAAGCCAGTATTTCTCCAAGGACATTATTACAAATTAGTCAACAAATGATTTTGTGACGAGATACACAACAAATAAAGGCAAGAAATAAAGACCTTCCTTTTCGTGCTTAGTGATATTGCAGTCACCATCTTATGTTTATCAACTCCTACACATTTAGACGCGCTGCCCAACATGGTGCTTTGTGTTCACTCTTCAGAGTTCTTCATTCACAACAGGTGCTTGTGATCTCTGCCCTCGGTCACAGTCTCAGCCATGGCTCTGGCAAATTAGACTTGGACAGATCTAAGTGGCCACAACAGCTGGAACTGAGCAGATCTGAAGCCAGGAGCCAGAAACCTCCCCTGGGTCTCCCATGTGGTTGCATGGTCCCAAGGCTTTGGGCCGTTCTCTACTGTTTTCCCAGGCCACAAGCAGGGAGCTGGATGGTGCAACTGGGACACGAGCTGGCGACCATATGGGATCCCGGCACCTGTAAGGTGAGGATTTAGCCATTAAGCTATTGTGCTGGGCCCCAGATCTAATTTTTGTTTTTATTACTTCTTACTTTCACTCCCATGCTTGCTGCTGATTGCTTTGAAAGCCTCTGGCTTGCTCAAAGGTCTAGCCCTCAAAGGAAAACAAAAAGGAAGCTGTTTAGAAGAGGTTTTTGTAAAACTTGCAACCCCCAGGATTAGAAATACTCCCTAGAGAACAGAATGAGCAATGCTGGGGCCTGGAAGGAGGAAGCCTGAAGAGGCAACACATGGAGATGTGGTCTCGACCGGAACTCACCCTACTTTCCTGGACAGTCTGAGACCTGGCAAGATCGCAAGGTAGAAACGGCTTCCTCTTGTAACAGCATAAGCTTGCAAGAGGCAACAGCATGGCTGACTCCTGCCCAGACTCATCCTAAGACATGCATAGGACTTAGTGAATGACTAGAGACCTAAAAACGCCTTGCGGGCGGCTTCACAACAAAGACCAGACGAGGGCTGAGGGCATTTCAGTCGATACAGCAGAAAAAACATGGTCACTTGGGTCAGCCGGACAACCTTCCTGCCCTGTCTCTATACTTTCATATGATTTACATTCCCAATAACTTACCGCAACCCCTGGGAAAGAGGTGGGAAATACTCTTTATTGATTAAAGCTGAGATCTTGCCACCTAGCGGAGTAGAAATTGAATTAGAGAAAAATCAAGTTCCATTTCTCACACAACCAAGCCTACGGACGGTCCTACCCACGTGCTGCACTTGGGCAGGACTTTTTATTGCCGCCTTGTCGGGATTGGCCGAGGGTGCTTCCGGCCGGGAAAGCTCCTTGAGTAAGCAGATTGAATGCCTTCTATTGAAACGGTTTGATTTTGTTGGTTTGCTGTTTGTAGACTTTGAGGGACTCAAGAGGAAAAGGAAAAGAAAATAACCTTTTTTTTTTTTTTAATTAAGAAAAGAAAAAAAACCTTAGAAGGCAGAGAGAGGGGAATGTGGTTAGGAACGCATACTCCAATTCACTAACCTACTCGCACGTGGGTGAGACATGGGACGCAGAACTCAGTCTGGGTCTCCGGCACCAACAGCAGGCACTGTTGCTTGAACCGTCACCTGCTGCTTCGCGGGATCTGCACTGGTGGGAAGCTGTGCTCAGAAGCTGCAGATGGACACTGAAACCCGGTATTCCCACGTGGAACACAGGCAACTTGACCCTAAAGCCTCACCCATTGATCTATTTAAGTTAGAACTAAAAATGGAAAAGGCTTTTGTGAACTCATTAGTTTGAATTCTAGATTGGCAAAGACCTTTTTTGTTTTGGCCAAGAAAAGCTAATAAAGCTTGATACGATGAGAATTACATGATATCAAATTTAATCTTGCTCCCAGGGCTGTTCTGAGTGTTTGAAAAGTTAAATGCAATCAGTAATTTTTCACCCTTAGCTGTATGTCATAGCCATCCACAGAACTTTAAAAATAGATATAGCCAGGCTTTATCCAGAGCTAGACTTGCTGAATTAGAATTCCTCTAGGCGGGGCTTTGTTCTTAATCAGGTATTTTGTGGGCATTTAAAAATACACATCACAAGGCCAGAGCAGTTAGCATCAATGGGTGTTTGAGAAACCTCTTGTAAGAATGCAAGAAATTGCACTGTTATCAAAATTACAAATATGAGCATGAGTGCATTTATACTAAACGTTTATCAATCACTCACAATTTGACTAGCCCTACGTGAGTTTTAATGCTGTGAGATCAAAGACAGCACTCAAGCCTAACGGTCAATTCGGCCCTAGCTCCCCCTTCCTGGGTTGCAGGAGCCTTCTCTCAGAAGCCTGAAATCAGGCTTCCAGAATTCTGCCATTCATTGTTCATCCCCTGTCCTGCAAAGCAAACGGTGTGACGAAGGCTCACAAGGCTCTCCATTTGAGGAAGGAAGGACGCATAGCTAGGCAGATGGCCATCTTCCTTTTTTAGAAAAAAAAAAAAGGTTATTTAGAAGGATGATTTGAACGACAGAGTGACAGGGAGGGAGAGACGACATCTCTTTAGGGCTGTTGGGGTCACGTCACTGTCCCCAGACCGGCCCCACTGCCCGTGAATGGCCCTCGAGGCCAGGAGACCAGGATTCCCTTTTTTCGGCCCTACGTGCGCTCTCCCCTCTAGCCCAGTGGTCTGCTCAGTGTATCTCCAGCACGTGCCCACCTCTCCCGCTTTGTTCTTGCTCTCTCCACTGCCTGGAATTTCCTTCCTCTAATTTAAGCTGAGACCACATCAAAAGCTCCCTCCTCCTTCAACCCTTCTATGCGCATCGGTTAGAGATGCTATGATAAAGTGCCACAGATTGGCTGACGAGAATGGCAGAAATTTGTTTTGGCATGATTCTGGAAGTCAGAACAGCAAGATCAAGGTGCGGGGCAGGGCTGCTGCCTCCTCCGGGTGGTGGAAGAAGGATCTTTCGCAGGCTCTTCTTCAGCTGCATCCTCCCTGTGTCTTTCTGGATCTTCTCTCTGCACGTCTGGGTCTAACTGCTCTTCTTAGGAGACCACATTGTGTAAGGCCTCATTCGAATGATCTCATTGTTACCTAGTGGCCTCTTCAAGGACCCTGTCTCAAGTACAGCCACATGGCGAGGGACTAGAACTTCCACATTTCAGCTCTGTTAGGGATGGGGGACATGGTCCAGCTGTTCCTCCCTCTCTGTGCGGTCTGTACCACACACAATTCTGGGGAATGACTGTACTTCTATCGTTCTACCACCTTTTTACATTTTAAAAGCATTTCTGACTTGAGAGGCAGAGAGACAAAGGAGGCAGACACAGACATTTTTCATCTCTTGTTTGGGCCTACTCCCAAGATTCCAGGCTGGCTGAGGTTGAAGCCGAGCTCCGTCTGGGTATCTTAGGGGTGGGGCAGTCACCTTGGCAGGAGTTCTGGTGTCAGGGTTCTAAGGGTAGTGGCAGGAGTCGCTCCGTCCTTTGGTCTGCACCTTGTGTCTAAGAGAGCGGGCAACACAAGTTCCCATCTTCCAGCTCTTCCCGGTGGAGCGCTCTGTTACCCAGTTGTCTCCTTAGTGCAGCAGGCATTATCAGTTTCACAACCTGTGTTGTGATCCTTTGCTCTGGGTCACAGGTTTTCCTCCAGTGCTGCCACCTGCTGGTAGCTTCTTCTCTGCGGGCTCCATGCAGGAATGCTGCGGGCTCCAGGGTACAGCTTTGCTTCTAGGTGTTTTGTCATGGGAGACCATGAAGAATGTAACCCAGGAACAAGGAAGAAGACAGCAGAGTGAAGGAGATTTATTGCAAGCAGAGAAAGTCCTCCAGCAGACAAGGGTGTCTGCCCCACAGGGGGGCTGCCTCCCTGGGCTCTGAAGGTGGCCTGGCTCCTGTTTGTATGGTCCTAAAGCAGGAAGTTCTCACTGATTGGTGGGTGTATATACAAGGGGCCCTGGAGTGCCTATTGTCATCCCCTGCTCCCTCCCAGGTTGCACAGCAGTGAGAAGATAGAATCTGGAACAGATCTGGGATTTGAACCCAGGTCAAATCCTGGGTTGTGGATGTTTTAATCACAAGGCCAAATGCCTACCTGTAAGCCTCTCTTGGTTGACCAATGAGGGGCTAGCACCTTCCACAGCACAGCACGAAGAACGTGTGAGAGTTGGAAGTTGCTGAGTGGGCTCCGCTTGCAGATTCTGCAGAGGAAGGTCTGTCTCCTGTCATTGTCGTCCTTCCTCCAGAGTGCTCCTGGCACATCAGGAGCAGACCGGGTCTGTACTGAGAGCCTTGTGATTCTATTCTGAGTGGTACTGTTACAGCTTTCCCCAAAATCAGTAGTGAACGCGTTGTTTTAAATATGTGTTTATTTGAAAGGCAGAGTGTTAAAAAGAGAAGGAGGGACAGAGAAAGGCATTATCCATATGTTGGTTATTCCCAAAAGCCTGCAACAGCTAGGGCTGGGCCAGCTGGGCCATCCTGGTCTCCTACATAGGTGGCAGGGACACAAATGCTTGGGCCATCTTCTGTTGCCTTCACAGGCACATTAGCAAGAAGCAGGACCAAAAGCAAGCAGCCTAGACTGAAACACACTCAAATATGAGGTGCTGGCCCCTAGTTGTGTTTGATCACAAATGTGAGTGTGTTGAGATCTGCTCTGCTTAAAATAGTGGCACAGTTTAAGTATTATGTGAAGTCGTGAAATGTGAGTGTAAAGACAGAAGGCTGTTAAGATGAAGATGAGCATAGCTGCATTGAAAAGTCACGACAAAGAGAAGCTTTGCAAAGAGTTGTGAATCAAGCCACCTTTCCCTGAATAATCAGGAAGGAACAATAGTTGCAGTCCGGAGGCCTCCGTTTCCACACTACTCTGTGGCGTTTCTAAGTTCTGACTTGACTGACCACATCATAACTTCAAAGGAAACAAAACCTGGGAATTGCTGATGATGTACATAAATGCAATCTGTGAAAAACAGTCCAGACCAGATTCAGTATCAGACCTGGATGTCACCTTGTTGTGTCAAATGATTGCTGGATGAACACACATTTTTATATTTTAAACTAGAAGAAAATGCTTGTTGTATATATGTAACTTTTTAATGACCTCACTTTATTAAACTTTTCCAATTGATGACCCGACCTGCCCCCTTTTGCTTAAGCTACGAGGGACTCCACTGCAGAGGCTACTGTGCCAATGAAAGATTGTACCCCAGTGTGATTTTAATAAACAAAGAAGGCACAAAAACTGCCTGTAGGATTTGCTAAGCTCTGGGCAGCAGCTGACAGACCTAAAGCTTGGGGAATAATGAAGCTTCTTTCCAAGCAATGAGCTCAGGGCATCCGCCTCTGCAGCAAATTCAGAACAGACAGCCTGTGTGCAGAGCAGTTCAGCTCCCACCAAGCCCACATGTCAGAGGGCTGGAGACCCAGGTCTGTGCCAGTCAGAGTCCTCTGCTCCAACCAGAGCTTCCCATGCTTGAAAATGCTCTGCCATCTCTCCAGAGCCAGTGCACTTCGCAGCTGGTCGCTACGCTCTCCTCAGCCTCATAGGAGATGAAACATTCCACAGCTGCCCACAAACAAGGGGCGCTCAAGCCCACTCAGCTCCTGACTGCCTCATAATGCTCAAGCCATCACACAGGACAGACGCACTTAAGTGCTTTTTATCATCTTCGATATTAAGACAGCAGTCATACAGCTGACTCTTGAACTGTGCGAGAAGCAGGGTTACTCTCACAGCTTTTCAAACCAGCTACAAAGAAAACCCTGCAGAAAACCCTGATGAAAAGCAGGCTCTGCCTGTTGATACCAGTGCGCATGGCTGGGATGGATATATTGGAATGGAAATACTGTGGGGAAGAAAGGCATGAATTCCCTCCTTCACCCTAAGAGCGTCTTCACAGTGAACTGCACCGCCATGCTACGGCCAGAGGCTGCAGTTGGCACTTGCAGTGAGCCATGGCTCTCCTTCCTGCACCGCCAAACTGGGGTGTCCTGATCTCTGCCCCTAGTGCAAAATGAGCTGTATGGTCACCTGGTGTGTTAGTCTTAAGGAACAAGTTAAAGGGGTTATTAACTCTGACACTACTTACATAATTACATTGCAAATCATCAGCTATTTCCCCCTCATATTAAATCCGAGATACAGGAAATTAATCCACCTCCCATAATTCTCTCACCCCATTACTTATCTATAAGCTTATTTCCTTTCATTCTTCTCCAAGTTCTTTTTCACTCTTGTTACCCTTTCCTGATCTTTGCCTTCCTTGCCTCATTCCCTGGTTTGTTTCCCTTAAGTCCTGCACCCACAGGAATTAAATCAAATAATAAATAAATAAATAAATAAAGGCATGAACAAAGCAGACGAAGAATTCTCAAGCTGAAAAGTCCATTAGCAGCTGCATTCCATTGCTGCTATCAGTGAGAGAAAAACCAAGGTGCAGAATTCTTTGGCTCCATTTGTGTCTGGTTGTTGCTTTTTGGTCGCTCCCAGACAAGGGGCTGCAATGCGAAGACGGGGCTGTGCTCTCTGCCAGAGCCCTAAGTGCCTTTCCTCCAAAAGCTACAAATCTCAGATGGAAAACTTCTCAGCAACAACATTTACCACCAGCACACGGGGTGACATTTGCATCTCAATTCTGAGGTCATATCGGAGGTGTCTGCCTTCTCCCCCAGCCGCAGTTATTTACTTATTTATTTATTTATTTATTTATTTATTTTGCTGTCACTTTGTGTAGAGCCAAGTCACTTTCTGCCCTTCCCCGAACATTTCTCATCTAAAAATCTACTCTATCTGGATTCAGGAATTTCCAGAATTAAGTTTATGGCTGTGAAGTACTTTCCAAATATAAAATTCTGTCTTAGGGTACAAGTAATGAAAAATAATACACACTGCTCCTTAATCTTTTTCATCCGGCAGTTGCCCAAGGGATCCTGCATTCATTGCATTCATTTATTTAAAATAGAGGATAACTTTGCTTTAAGAAATGGAGTGAAACTGTACTGAAACCGTACTGAAACCCACCTCTCTCCTCTCGGATCACTCACTGAGCAGGTCCTGTGTCACCAGCATCCGACACGAGTTCAGATCAAGAGGACACACTGAGAGGAGGAAATCTAGGGGAGACAGTCCCAGGAATTTCTGCACCGGCTGAATGCAGTGGAGCACCTCCAGGGCCTGAAATTACCCTGTAAACCCACAGCATCTGAACATAACACAGGCCGTAGAACATCGGGGCAGGCTGCCCAGCGTGGAGGGTTGAGAGGCCTAACACGCACAGCGTTGCCCTAAGGAAGAACAAGGCATGGGGCAACAGGCCTCGCCTCCGTGACTGAATCACTAACCGAGGCAGAAAGCTGGGGGGAAAAAAATGAATCCAAATAATCTCATTTGCTCTCAATTTAAAAGAGTTTTTAAAGAGGGCTTTCTGAGAACAAAACCTGCCACCACAAGTGTGGGAGTCAGACTAGCTGTGGTCTGAGCCTGGTCTGACAAAGGCTAACTCTTACCCAGATGTCCAATAAAAACACTTAGCAAGTATCATTTCCATAAGGCTTTGTCTACTTGAAACACAAGCCAATTGTTTGGGTCCAATTTATGAAGCAAGGTCTCGCAGAGGTTATGGGGTGAGGGGGCCTGATGACAACTAAATTGCCTTAAATGGAGCTCAAAATACCACCTTAAACATTCTCCTCTCCCAAGAAATGCTTAATCATAAATCAAGTGGCTCAAAACGTATTAAAAATGACAAATACAGCAAGCACTTACATCTCATTTTTTTTCCTTTTAATTCACCGGTGCATCAAAGATTTCTGAAGGATATTATTCCACACAAAAAAAGATGAAGTGCACCAGGAATGCAAGATTCCAGGGATAAAAGAGGAGATTAAAAATCAAATGGTGGACCAGACTTCATGTTAAAAATTATTCTGAAAATAGGCATACTCATTTTAAGACAAGGAGGTGAGGGCTGCCTGCACTGAATTTGCGAGGAGTGGTGAATCTCACAATAATTGGACACATGTTTTTCATCTCCGAAGAACGTATGAATCCATTTCAATGCATTAAAGTTCATGGGTACTATGTGTCCACAAGTGAGGAGACCCCTCTCCCCACTATGTGTTCTGTAATGGGGTTTTGATTTCAGTGGGGGGCAGGGGGAGAAACCTTCCAAAACTCGCTAATGTTTCCTGAACAGCCATTAGGGTAGCTTTAGAAGGAGCCTTAAAGAATGTGCTAACTGGAACTTTCTGTGTAGGAATTCTTCATATCCCATTACCGTTTAATAACAAGCTATTTCTTAATGTGTCCCTTCTGCCATAGGTAGAAAATATTAAGTGCCTAACCCAAGATGCAAATTTGTCTTGACCTGGTATAGCTCAGCATGTGGACCTGGCCCACTATCCAGCCTCCTTAGAAGATACGGATTCTGAGCTCTCAGAGAACTCTGTGGCAGGAAGGAAGAGCCAACTTTCTGGGAACTCTGTTAATTATAAATACCTAGAGAGTTCAACCAATTCTCAAGGCAGTGCGCCTGACTTTTTTTTTTTTTCACAGCCTTTTTCAGTCTCCTTGGAAACATCTGGTTTTAATTGAATTTGGATTTGAAAACTAATTTCGGTGAGATTGGGTTCAGACTCCAATCAAGTTGGAACTGAGAGATTATTGCCTGTACGCCCATCCGCAAACTCGGGGAGGCGGGAGGCCAAAGACACCACACTTCCTGGATGCATGCAAGAGGCACACACATTTACAAAGGAAAATGGAATGGCCTAATTCTCTCAGGGAGATTCCGTTAAGGCCAATGATTTGAGGTTTTAGGTTACAGCTTTTAGACACAGGATTCGATTTTGGGAAGGGTCAGTTGGAGGACAGTACCCTCCTGTGCATTCCAAACACGAAGCAGATTAAGTATGCATATGATCGAGTCAAAATAAAAACAGTATTTTTAGATTGTTCACTTAGGTCATAAATCCACCTGCCTTACCGAATTTGAAAGAAATTGTAACAAACATGTTATCACCTAACCACAATTTCTCGGCTGGTCTCTTAAAGGCACGGAGTCCTGCTCTGCACCAGAAGGATGCCTCCAGTGTTCTCCCTTTTGGGGCATTAGCAGGGCATCCCTGCTGAGTACAGGGGCTCCAGCATCATCCTACCTTGTCACTAACTCAGTATGTTCTTAGGCGCTCAGCATCAAAGGATCCAATTTCAAGCAAGACCCTTACTTTCCTGCCTTATGAAACATTTTTGGAGTACTCATTAGCGTTCTGCCACAAAGTACTCAAACCATCAAGAGCTGCAAAAGTGCAAGAGGCTATTTTGGTTTTCTTTCATGGCTGAGACAAAAATTAAAGTAGAATTCGTCCAAGAACTCTTAATTATTTGAGACGTTGTTCAACAAACCAGGAGCCGAGCCTCGGTTTCTTCACTTTGCGCTTTGGTGGACAGAGCGTGCCAACTTTATCAAGCAGACCGACAATAAACGCTCTTGTGTTCTGGGAATGCAAAGTACCTGTAAGAGAACATAGCAATGCAATGTTGTCATTTGAGTCTGTGATTCTTCTGTTTACAAGCTTAGATACTGAGAACCAAGAGCAACCGACGTTTTATCTATCATTAAACTGGTCATTTCTAAGACTCACTTCCACTGACAACAGGAAGAGCACTAGTTATTGCTTATTAATTCTAAGTGTTCTCTGCCGAGAGTTTTAGAGGTGGCATCACTGTTCCTACATATCTGTTATCATCTTACCATAGCTGAATAGCTCTGATGCATTTATTTGAATATTTAAGCTTGGCTTAATTGCACTGATTTGTTTTTGATGCACCGAGAGCATCTGATGGTCTGGTACAATAGCTCAATTGACTATTCCTCCCCTTGCAAGCACCAGCATCCCAAATGAACATCGGTTCGTATAATTGCTGCTCCTCTTTCCTGCCAGCTCCCTGTTTATGGCCTTTAAAAGCAATGGAGAATGGCCCAAAGACTTGAGACCCTGCACCAGTGTGGGAGACCAAGAAGACACTCCTGGCTCCTGGCTTTGGATTGCCTCAGCTCCAGCTATTGCAGCCGTCTGGGAAGTGAACCAGTGGATGGAAGATCTTTGGCACTCCTTCTCTCTGCAAATCTGCCTTTCCAATACAAATAAATTTTAAAAGGAGCATATAAATGGGTATCATGTGATATTTCAACATGTATATATTATATATAGTTCAAATTAGGGTAAATATATTTATTTCCTTAAGTGGTTGCTGTTTATTCATTGTGAAAATATTCAAAATCCTTTCTCTTGGCTTTTGTGAAATGCTGAATATATCATCCTGACCTATAATCACACTGTCACACAGCAGAAGACCAAAACTTACTTACCCAGTCTAATTATAATACTCACTAATCCACCTTTCTCCTGTCTTCCCTCGTCCATATTCTCCCTAGCCCTGGTAGTAACTATTTTACTCTCAGCTTGTATGACAGCAATGCTTTTAGATTCCACACTGCCTGAGTGAGACCAGGCAGTATTTGCGTTTCTGTCTGTGCCTGGCGTATTTCATTTCATATAGTGCCCCCCAATCCCATCCAGGCTGTCACAAATGGCAGAAGTCTATCTTTTTTATGACTAAATAGTATTCCATGGTGTATATTCCTCAGCAACTTTTCCCATCCATCAGTGAATGAACATTTAGGCTGTTTCCAGGTTTTGGCTATTGTGAACAGTGCTGCAATGCAAGTACAAGTGTCCTTTTGACATATGCATGCCATTTCTTTTGAACAAGTACTCAGTGGTGAGGTGGCCGAATCTCACTGTAGTTTTAATTTTAATGTTTTAAGGAAGTTTCATTTTTTTCTAATATTTTTCACTAATTTACGCATTCACACCAACACTGAACAAGGGTCCCATCTTCTCCCCAACCCCACCAGGACCTGTTCATCTTTTGTCTTTCCGACAACTGTCGTTCTAATTGCAGTGAGGTGTTCTTTAGTGTGGTTTTAATTTGCAATTCCCTGATGATGAGTCATGTTGGACATATTTTTCATATTCTGTGGACAAAATTTTTATCTGATTAACCAGAGGTAATTAAGAAAGCTTCATCTAAAATCTACTGCTAAAATTCTAATAACCTAACTGGGGGGAAGGAGACTTCCTTATGAATTAATGCTTCAAATGCAATGACGAAATGGCTGCAGCATTAATGACTTGCACTTTGTAGAAACAGCTACTGATTAGCCATTCACATTTCCCTATGAAGTACATTGTCATGTTTTACTCTAACAGCAAAGAATACAAGAGCCAAGAAATAAGAGCCCCAAATTTCCAATAAGCTAAGGAAGTTGTTGAACAAAGTAGGCACTCCTGAGACATTTTACAGCTGGTACCTTTAAAACATGCGACCTTCAGACATGTCTTTGACCAAGAAAAATGACAGAAATGAAATTCCTTCAGTAGATCTTCTTTGAGACAAGAGAAAAAAGAAGTATTTTAGCTGTTTTTCCTTTGACCGCCTAATATGTAATTTCATGAATTACAGACATTTTAAGTCTGTAATTCTCTGCACAAATAATGCATGTTCTTTGAAAAAAATGTTGGAAAATTTAGAAAACATGAAGACTAAAATAATCTCAATCCCATTACTCAGGTAACATTGATCCATTTCTTTCTGCCATTTTTTTTTGGCAAAGCATGCAAGGATACACAAGCATACACAGTATTTTATTGCACCTTTCCCCCATTTTTATGTATCGTAAGAATTTTTATGGCTTTAAGATGCCTTATCAATAATTTAAGCTATTTTGAGAATATCCCACTGGACTGGGCATTTGTTATCCCAGCTTTGTAGGAAACACTATGACGAAAGTCTTAGTACATTCACTTTTTCCTATTGTTTTGCTACACGTCGGATGCTTAGAGCTAATTCTGTATGTGTCTTCCTTCTCATCAGTTTCTTCAGCATTAGGAAGTACTGAGACTTAAGCATTTAAAATAATTTCCATGTGTGGTATTGATGACAGTTGGTACCCTTTTAATCACTTAGCTCCAGGATTGATTTGGGAGTTAGTAAATGCTAATCCACCGTGAAACTGCCTCTTGGGTTCGTTTCCAATGCCATTTTGAGGTAGGGATCATTAAAATCTCCCCTTACAAAAGCATCGTTTCCATGGAGTTCTTTATACGGAACTTGTTCTCACATCTTTTACTGTCAATTATAGGGTTTTTTTTTCAGTTCTTTTGTATTACATATCTTTTTGTTTTTTGCAATATTCCATTTCAAAATATTGATAAATAAGTCAGAATGTTTTGGCCCAGATAGAAACCAAAATGTCTTAATCAGGAAAAATGATATTTTATTCTATTTAAGCATTCATCAATTCAGTTAAAGCTTTTACTTTCCAACACCTCTGGCAAATGCAAATAAAATACAACTAAAGGTTTAAATAACCAAGGATGGTTGGAAACCCAGGAAGATGAAGTACACATGTGCACACTGGATCTTTTTCATGTTGTCACAATTAAGTATATTAACTGTGAAGAGCAAGAAAATGGTGACTTTACCAGAAGTTGAATACAATCATAATATCTGTAATGAATAATTTTGATAAATTATGGGACTTCATTACTTTGATATTAATGTGTAAGGCCAGAAAACTGTGTGTGAGCTGCAATTCTGACTGCTCTAAATTCTACTTCCTAACTGAAAAAGAACTTTATAAGCTACAACGCAATCAGACACACACACACACACACACACACACACACACGAATCAGTTCAGCACTGTGGTTTCCAAATAGTTGGTCCCAAAACATTGCTCAGAATTCTAAAACATCTTCCAAAGATAGACACAAAGTGAGGAGGCACTTTTGATTTTGATACAGAGCAAAGAACATACTTACATTTCTACATGCTTGGAGGAATGGAGATCCCAGGTAGAATATACAAGACAGATCAGCCGAAATCAAGCCCAGAGTATCCTAAAAGCAGAAACATAGAAAGAATGATAGTATGTAGGTGTGGTCTAAACACACATCAGGATCTGCCTACTTTCTGAGATGGAAGCCTGCTTCTCTTTGTGTCCTTATAATTAGCAATCAGCGGATTTATTTGTATTTTTGTTTTTTGAAAAGCAGAGGAAGGAAAACAGAGAGAAAGGAGATTCTACCTGCTGGCTCGCTCCCCAGATGAGGGCTGATACAGGAAATCTACCCAAGCCTTCCATGTGGATAGCAGGGGCCCAGGTACCTGAGACAGCACTTGTGCATAGTAGGGTGTGTACTACAGGTAGCTGAATTGGAAACACAGGAGGGACTCTGTCTTGAGGTCACTAACATGGAATGCAAGCACCGCAACCACAGGGTTAACATGCTGTGCCACAATGCTTGCTGTGACCGATGGATAATAAGCATCCGTGTCTAGGATGAGTAGTACTCACCTAATCAAGTAGTAAAATCACTTGTCTGCACTTAGACATACCAAGCTGTTTTAAATAAAAGAAATTTTAAGATAACTTTAATAGAGATTTATTTATCTGGTTTCCATCTGGATTTCTGGTCTGGCCAGAACTGTAGGATATAAAATTAATTGGCTGCAGGAGGCCCAGGTGGGTAGGTCCACTATCAGGATGAGGCTCCCCCATCTGAATCAAGTCTTCCCATCCACATGAGATTTTCCTTCTGGATTTTCACACCTAGGAACCTCACTGAACCCTGTTGAATTCTGATTTATTGAAGTGTACTGCCAGTGAAATCCCAAAATCTTGAGGTTTCTTATATGCATTTTCAAAAGTTACTAAAAATGACCAGAGTTAATGTAGAAAAGTGGGGACGAAATTACTTCTTGGCACATTCTTACTTTTTTTTAATAAAATAATTCCTGGACTAACTTTCTACTTTCATAATATCTTTTTTGATGCTCCCAGGACAGTGAACAACCTCCAAAAAATGTATCAGAAGAGACTCACCGCAATGGATGTAAAAGCAAGAGTGGACAACATTTTTGAATAAATATTACCTTTTCTGCTTCTGTTGAGGTCGCATGTTGATTCTTCATCAATAACAGACTCAGTATTGCCTCTGACAGCACAGTGCACACTGGTACCCAACTGCACATAATTCTTCAGATTTCTATTCCCTTAGGTTTGTACAACAAACTGGAGAGTGGTGAACAAGTGCCACAACTACTGAATTGACACCCAGGGACACCCTGAAAGGAATTGTGGCAGCTAAATGTGGCTTACATGGTATTAATCTACAGAATAGGTGAGTTTCCAAAATGCCTCCACAATAGAAGGAATCCAGAAAATACTACATATATCCTCTAGCAAAAACCAAACACAAAATCAGAAAGTGCTTCTGAGAACAGAAGAGCCACACATATCGTCTGAAGGCCCAGTCTGATGGGCCTTTACTTGACCAGTGATATGGTTACAAGCTCAAGGCACGCACACGGTGCAGAAGGGCATGGAAAAGAACAGCAGAAAATGAAGGACGATGCTGGAGACAGTAAGTATGGACAGAATGGGAAAAGTGGCGTTAGCAACAGTAGTAGCAACGGAAATTTAAAAAGCAACAACAGTGTAAGTGATCAAGTGTCTTAGAAGAGAGGGAGCGAAAATCCCTGAGCTTGGGACAGTTGGAAAGCAAGGTGACCAAGAGACTGTCTGGACCACTGGAGCGTAACGTGCAAGGGTCCAGAGCAGGAGAGAGCAGACTGGACCAACTCTCACCAAATACCCAAATCTCTAGTGGCCAGGAGCACACAACTAGTTCACTACTCTGCTCTATGAGTCAAAGAAATTCTTACATCCTAGGGATCGCAGCTCCCATATCTGCATTTATATCACTCAAAGTTTAAGTTAGTAGAGCCAATCGGGGCACATTCTGGAAAGTTCTCCAGGGGAAAACTTAAAAGCTAATTGATCCGTAAACTGTTAACATAAACAGAGGGATTCCAGCGGTGTCGGATGGCCTAAAAACATGAGAACTAGTGGAAGTGATAAACTGAACAGTCTTATTTCAGGACCTAGGAAGCAGTCTAACACAGAATCCTAGTTAATGTAAAAAAGATTTTTTTTTTTTAAAAAAGTATCCAAAAGCCTACGTTTAAATAGAAAACGTGATTCCTTGTTGATCACATCATCATCATTTAGCATAGGTTGCTGGAGGCAAAGTAAGTCCGTGCAGTTTAACCTCGACATTCTAGCTCTCATTTTTCAGTTACGCTGCATCTGTGTTAGGGTTAGAATGTAAAGACATCGGACACGCAGACATCTGATTGCAAGATCCTGGGTAAATCATTCCCACTTGCTTAACATCAAAACTGATGAAGCATTTATTCAAGAAGAGCTGTGGAGTTGAAGCTGAAAAGGTAGAACTCATTGTCTCTTACATATCACAACCACATGTTCAAGATAATAGAGCTCTGTACAAAATTACCTTCAAACACATTTTGTATGGAGGGATTTGCTTTATCCCTTGGCACTCCAGGTTAGAGACCATTGAACATATGCTCCTTGCAGGGCTTCATTTTTTTTTTTTTGAACTCTGCGTTGACCCTAAGTTTAACAGCATTCCAAACTCAGTCTGTTTCACCCACACAAGATATTGCAGCTAGGCAAAACTGTTCTA
Organism: Ochotona curzoniae; assembly: GCF_017591425.1. Taxonomy (NCBI): domain Eukaryota; kingdom Metazoa; phylum Chordata; class Mammalia; order Lagomorpha; family Ochotonidae; genus Ochotona; species Ochotona curzoniae. The sequence goes on along the minus strand of NW_024465520.1, from coordinate 12,506,622 downwards.
GAAACCTCATAAATTGTGTGAGCTACTCGATTTAGGCCTGAGGGAGTACGTTGAAGGGAGCTGCACTGTCACCCTGTTTCAGACCGTTTGCCACAGAAATGCAGGATTAGTTCTAGACTGATTGAACTGCTGCTGGTGACCACACATAATGGTGACCTTCTCCCAAGTGGCCCCTTTACTTTAAATTCTTGAAGCCATGGTTGATTTAATACTCTTCAAGGGGGTTTTGTACAGGGCGAAAAGCCACAGTGGAAGAAACGGATTGGGGGCCCTCTAGGTGTCAAGGGCTTTTCTGGAAACTGCCCCATTTTTCCGTAATCTGTTCCTTCCACCATCACTGATGTCTGCAGTGTGCCGGGTATCCGGGGCTCAGGATGGAACAAGACAGAGACAGTCCCTGTTCCTGTGAATCATGAACTTCATGCAACTGTCAGCCAGCCAAGAAATATCGGACATCACGTTATGGTGATTTTGGAATTTAATGCCTCTACTTACTAGCTGTGGATCTCAGTCCTGGTTATTGATGACTCTTTTGTCATCAGTAAGATGGAGGATGCTATGGGGAATCAGTGAGATCAAAGGCAGTATATAAAAGACTTGGCAGAGTGCCTGATACACAACTGGCGGTGGACTCCCTGCCTTCCTCACCACAACATCAGTGGGATTTAGAGATGATTTGGTAGGTTTGAGTAGCTGCTCTGATCCTTGGGGTACCTGCAGCCACCAGGGGGCAGTAGGGAGGCATGCTGCACCAGTCCCAACGGAAACAACTCAGACTCTTACTGGTACTACAACCAAATATCACTGTGGGGCTGATTGCCATGATCACAACTGAAGAAACAAACAAATAATAATTTATCAACAATAATTTTCTAAAAACTCAGTAATCAAAGTGCAGGTTATTTAGCATATATATACTAGGAGGGCTTATTTTCGCATCTTCCTTTAACCATGAAATAATACCTACCCTAAGAGGTCAGACGCTATTGCAGGGAGCCAAGTGAGTTCCTTAGAAGATATTTCTGGTTAGTATTCTATGAGGGACACAAGAGAACAAGTGGCATGGTTTGTCAGAAATCTCTAAAAGTATTCAAAATTTTTTTTTCTGCAAATCTTTCTTAGATAAACCAAAATTTTACGATTTGTCACTGCCGCTAACCTTTTCACCACACAGATCAGTTGAAATAAAATTTAACCATGATAAACCTAAATGTGTCATGTCTAAAAATTCGGCAAGGACTATGTGGGAAGATTAAGGAAACTGTGGTGTCTTGGGACCAGCATGGTGGCACAGCTGGCTAATCTGCCGCCTGCCTGTGCTGGCACCCTATAGGCACTGACTTAGGTCCTAGGTGCCCTGATGCACCCGGGATGCAGTGGAAGGTGGTACAAGTGTATGGGCCACTGCTACCCCTGGGGGAGACCTGAGTGGGATTCCTGGCCTCTAGCTTCAGCTTGGACTAAGCCCAGTCATTATGGCCATCTGAGAAGTAAATCAATAAGTGGGAAAAAAAATCTCTCTCTGTGTGTAACTCTTTTAAATAATAAATAAATATATAAATAAATAAAAACAAAGAATGAGGGCCTGGTGTGAAAGCCTACTGGCTAAAGTCCTCACCTTGCATACACCAGGATCCCATGTGTGTACCGGTTTCTGTCCCAGCTGCTCCACTTTTTTTTTTATTATGTGTTCCATTGCCGTCTTCTTTGGGTTCATAACAATCAGACTGGACACTTTAAATCCGGATGTGGACTTTTTTCTGTCCCAGCTGCTCCACTTCCCATCCAGCTCCCTGCTTGTGGACTGGGAAAGCAGTTGAGGATGCCCTAAAGCCCTGGGACCCTGCATCTGTGTGGGAGACCTGGAAGAAGCTCCTGACTCCTGGCTCCTAGATTTGGGTCAGCATGCTGTTCAGTGCCTCAAGCTGTTGTGGCCACTTGGGGCAGTGGATGGAAGATCTTTCTGTCACTCCTCCTCTCTATGCATCTACCTTTCCAATTAAAAAATAAATAAATAAATCTTTAAAGAAAAAAAAGAGCAATGTCATGTCACATTGAAGAATGTCTTCACTCACGGTAAACAGCTGTAAAATGTTCTATGAGTTTTTAAAGGAGAAAATGTTCTATCACAAATAGAAGTAGTGTTAGAAGGGCTTGTTAGCAGTATTTCAGGGTTTCTTCTGGTTCTTAAGCTCGTAGAGTATGAATCAGGGAGGCAGGAGCATATCCGTAGTCATGTAAAAGAATAAGGACGGCCATCCTCCTATCCAAAGCCACCAGTATCCAGCGTCTATTATGTGCTGTAGGAAAATGATAAACTCACTCACACGGGTCAATACATCAATAATGTTCTGTAAAGCTGACAGACCTTCCATTTCTCTTCCATTTGATTGCTACTCTACAAAGGGCGCTCCGTAGCCAGTGACTATGCTTTCAATGATCGCTTTCATTGTGGATTGTTCGTCGGCATCCAGGGACTGCTGTTCAACCTTAGTTTAAAAAAAAAAAAGAGTACAATATCTCCCAATGATAATAAATCATGTTCAGCTACTTCGAGGTAGAAAAAAAAAAATGTTACAACTGAATGAAGACAGAGACAACTTGATACGGATTCTACAATCAATTCAACAACAGAATGAGGAAGCAGCAGGTCTCCGTGGTAATCTAAACACACTGCCACGAGAAGGGGCATTCCAAGTATAATACAGAACACACAGCAGTATTTGGAGGATGCCTATTCTATAAATAAATTTGTTGTTTATCTGAAATCCAAATTTATCTGGGTGTTCCATTTTTTTTCTTTGCTAAGTTTGACATCTCTGCACATGAAGGCCTCCACCCACAGATAACACAGAAACTGCTTTGATGAGAAATCCAGAGAAAGGATTACCTGAATGGCACTTGGTTAATTAAGCGGCAGCCAGTGAAGTTTGTCAGGTGTCCTGCTATCTAGAACAGCAGAAAATCCAGAGGCTATCTCACCCACCTTTCCATTCATGTAGGATATGCACAGCTGAGTGAAAAGGGACAAGTGACAAGTAACACCTGGAGCACAGAACTTAACGAGGAACTCCACGTCAAATACAAAACTGTTGGCACATGGCAATAAAACACCTCACTTCCAGCAGGATTCCAGAACTGCCCCTTTATTTACAACAAGCAGAAAACATACCTAAAAGAAACTCGGTGGCAATCTTAGAAGCTAATCTGCCGCTTCTCCCCCTTTTGTTTGATTATTTTTAAAGAAAGTCAAACATATGTCCCAAGTCCATGTTTATTTTCTTGTCTTTATAGCAAGAAGATATTAAGTCAGATAGTTAGAGAGTAAATATATTACTAGATATAAATACAATGAGGAGTTCAAATTTTTATCAGAGAACAGATTTCTTAAAAATTAATTTGAGTGACAGAGATGAGGACACCGATCTTCCATCCACAGTTTCACTCCCCCAGATGGTTTCAACAGCCAAGCCTGGGCAATATTAAAGCCAGGAACAAGAATTCTAACCTCATCTTTCAAATGAGTGGCAGGGGCCCAAGTACGCTGGCCACTTTCTGAGACTTTCCAAAACATGTTAGCAGAAAGCTGCACCAGAAGCAGAAGAGCTGGGACGAGAAATGACACTCCAGGATTGGATGCCAGTGTTGCCAGCAGCAGCTTAATTGTTGTGACAAGACGCATCCCCCTGTGCACAGATTTTAAGCCTGTATCTTTTTTTTTTCATTTTTAAATTCACTTCTAATCAAATTACCTATATGCACCAAAAACAGAGAAAATGACTCCTTAACAATGGCATCTATTGTGTAAAAGAAAAAAAAAGAAAGAAACTTGGGCTCTGGGTTAGACAGAAATGGCTTATCTATTAGCAACAATGCATCAGATAATCATTTAACCTCTTGAAATTTTCATTTCCACCTCCATAAGAATTGCATATAAATGTTCATAGTAGTATTAAGAACCCAAAAATAATAGCCCTAATGTCTTTAACTAATGAATGGGTAAATAGTGGTATAGCCATACACTGAAATATTATTCAGCCACAAAGAGAAATGAAATATTGTTGCATGCTGTAGCAAGGACTTCTATGTCATACCCTACTGCTTGAGCCGGAGACCTGCAGCATGCACCTCTATTCCCAGATAAAAGTTGGCCCCTAGTACAACTCTTAAAATATACCTGGACAATAAAATACTAGACTTTCTGCCTTTGCCTATACCCACGATGTCATGACACACATAAAGAGCAGGACATTGGAGTCAAGACGACAGGCACACTGCATTATTGTAAAATACAGAGGACATGGGGGAGGGGGAAAGTGGAAGGAGCAAAGGATGGGAAAGGGCGAAAGCCCTAGACCTATAAAACTGCAAAGTGGGAAATAAGAATTAAAATATTAAAAAATTAAAAAATAAAGTCAGCATGCGAAAAATTCAAATAGTAAGATGGCAGGAATGTCACACTGACTCTAACATACGTCTTACAGGAGAGAGAAACTAACTTTATAGCGTCTTAGCAACTCTTATAACCTTGACGTAGCAGCTGTTTCTCTATTCTAAAAATAAAAGTGTAGTCATTCTGAGTTTGCTTATGTAGTCGCTTCCAGCAATGTGTCATCCACGGAGGTGTACAAAACAGAATGATTCATAATGACTTGGAGGAACAAATCATTATGCTGACCTGAATTACTGGAATGAGTAGTGATGGGTTAGCCAGTCAGTCTTTGCTAATAGCCCATAATAAAACAGAGCGCAGTGAGCACCCAACAAAAACTCAAAGTGAAATCAGCAGGCAGCCAACGTCTGCCAAACTCCCTGGGTATCAGAGTTGGTAGGCAACAACAGCAATGCACTGCGTCCACGAGGCATCAGTCCGCTTGACCAGGTGAAGTAGTAGCACATGGGGCTATAACAGCTCAAGCAATGTGTTCACTCCGAGCCCAAGTGGGGTGGATGTATGTGTGTGTGTGTGTGCAGGATGGTATGGTGTATAGGAAATTCTCAGATTCTGACTTCAAAGCAAAACAAATTTAATTCTGGAAGCATTATCCTATATCTTATTATGTACAAAAGCTCTGTGTTAATCCCAATCAGGAATATATTGATGAATTGTATACATGAATGGAATACGAGGTAAATTAAGTATAGGACACACTACGGTTAAATACGACAGAAGACGTGAACGAAGCACATCACTGGGATACTGGAACACCAGATCCTCCTTTGCAAAGACATTAATTCAATAACACACTGATCAATTCTGTTTGAGAGAAATCCAGAAACCAGTCGAGATATTTCTGCACTGTAAGTGATTGTAAAACTTCAGAGCTAGTGGGAAAACCTGAGGCACTGATGGTCCAGAGCCTCTCTTCACCGCACAATACCATGGATCAGGAGGAGTCATTCCTAGCTGAAGACTGAAAGGTACATTAATTCTCAGACTTCTCAGAGGGCTCCTGAGGGACTGAATCTTGACTGAATCTAAATGCTGACTAAAAGCAGCTCCATTTCGGGGTCTGCTGAGGGCAAAATCAGGGGCTTGAACTAACAGGCAGTGGTTGTCAATGCCCCTCCCTCAGGATCAGCGTGGGAAAAAAGAGAAAACCTCCACTCCCCTGCTTCTTCCTGCAGAGTAAAGGTTGAAGCACATGTCCAATGTTCCAACTTCTCAGAGGAACTCATTTCTCTTTCTTTACTCAGAGTTTTAATGGAATTCCACATTCTCTAGACCTGTAAGGGCTTGATGAACAAAGAACTGGCGCTTTGCTGCTGCTCCGGGCAACCTGCAGCACAGAAACACGAGCCAGGATGGTTCCGTGGCTCCTCTGTTGAAGGGAACCAGCGTCCAGTATTCTAACTGTTCTAGCAGGGCGTCTATCCAAGGCAATGCTTGCTGCCTTACCTTGCTTGGGACACTGACAATATTCCCATACTCTCAATGGCTTGGGGCCAGAGAGCAAAACTCAGCTCAGGGAGCTATCACAACTACGAGTACTCTGCCATCACTTGCACAAGAAGGAGTGATATAATTATGAGCCCTTGATAGAAGAAGTTGGCAAACGCTCTTGAGAATTTACATGAACAAATCTAGAGAAGACAAATTCAAAGAAAGGGTTTGAGAAGCCTTATGATGTGTGTGTGTGTGTGTGTGTGTGTGTGTGTGTGTCCTAAAACCCTTAAAATCTCCCAAGTAATGACCATCTTTTTGTACACTAAGGAGATGACTTACAGCTGGCTGGACAGAGAACTGAATAGGTTCTGGATGATTGTCAGGAGATCCAAGAAAACGGGAGCGCGAATTTTTTAAAAAAAGGATTTATTTTCATTTGACCTGCATCTTGCTTCCACCTGACCTAGCCCCAGTCACTGCAGTCACTTAGGGAATGGGGAGTGAACTAACGGATGGAAGATTTTGACCTCTCTCTCTCTCACTATAATTCTTTCTTTAAAATAAACAAAACAAGTATCTTTAAAAATTGAATTAAGAGGAAAACTGCTTTGTATTGAAGGAAACACATCTGGTGACAGAAATATTGTGTAGAATGATGTGTGGGAGTGGGAAAAACTTCAGTTTCTCCTACCTCTTGTAATAGGACAGAAGTTTAACATTTATTGGAATGGCCAAAAACTCCCCAAACCTCAGGAAAAAGTCAACATCCAGATTTAAAGTGTCCAGTCTGGTTGTTATGAACCCAAAGAAGACCACAATGGAACACATAGTAAAATCCCAAGAAGCAAAGAAAAGACCAATTTTTTATTGTTTAAATTTATTTATTTATTTTATGATACAGTTCCATAGGCTCTGGATTTTTCTCCTTCCCCTTCCCCCAGTCTTGTATCCCCACTGATTTCGCCCATATTATCACAATAGCTTAATCCTTCAAAAACCATCGTAAGTCCATCATTCTGCTACTTAAGTGTGTCCTGACATTGTAGGTATGGACAATGACAGAGTCCAGAAAGCGATAGAAAAGACAAATTTTAAACCAGAAAGAGAAAAATAATCATGACAGTGACTCCATATGACCATCAGTCCATCATTCTGCTATTTAAATGTTTCCTGACACTGTGGCTATGGACAATGGTAGAGAGTCCAGTATCTAAAGGAAAGACAATTTTTAAGCAGAAAGAGAAAAATAATCATGACAGAACCTCCATAAGACTGTCAGCAGATTTCTCAACAGATGCTACTCATGCCAGAGGGCAAGGGGATTATATATTCAAAATAATGAAAGAATAAAATTGTCAAACAAGAATATTATATACAGAAAATCTAGCCATCAAAAATTAAAGAGAAATTAACACTTTCTTAGGTTTAAAAAAGAAAAAGTTAACAACGCTCATTACCTCAAGATTTGCCTTACAAGAAATAGTATCGGTGTAAAAACAAACCATGGAATAGAAAAACAATAGGGAAAACATCAATAAAACAGAGATTCGGTCTTTTTAAAAAATCACCAGAGCCCTGCTGCCAATCTCACGCCAGCATAATGGGGGGTGGCCCCAGCCAGCCTGTGGGGGTCAGAGGATGCGGGCTTGCAGGGAGCCAGGGGGATAGCACTGGCAGGGTGTGCAGGGACCTGGGGGCTCACACCCAAACAGGTGGGGTAAGCTTGGGGATTTCCCCACTTGCTTGGTCCCTTGCAGGGTTGGGGGAGCCCTGGATTACCATGCTGGCCTGGACCAGACTTGGGGAACTTTGAATGGGTCTGGATCTTGGATATGTGGAGGGTATAGCCCCAGCCAGCTCATATGTCAGGAGCTTGGGACCTGGTGTGTGGTCAGAGCTCCAGGTCAGCATACCACCCCACCACAAGACTGGGCTTTGGAAGGCTGGGCTGGGGTGCCCTTAAGCTTCCCGGCCCAGGGCCTGTGACTTGAGCAATGAAAGAGGCAGGGGGCCTTGAGGGAAGGAGGGAGGACTGTTGAGGTGTTGTAGGTGAGGAATGATTACTGAGGGACTTCCATCAACAAGTCCACTGTACTTGCATTCAAGCAAGGGGGCTGAGACCAGGCAGTCTGGTGGGGAGAGGACAGAGGTTCTTTATGGGTCAGACCGATGCACCAGCTCAAGTAGGAGACCTGAGCTGGGCTAGTTAGCAGGGATCACAGCAGACCACCACTCACCAATGAACACTACATCTAGGGCTGGGGACCTGCCTGACAGGGATAGATCACAGTACCCACCAGTAACAGTCAGATCAGGGGACAGGACATGTTGGGCTGGGCCATGACACTAACCAGCACATAGAGAGAACCAGGTCTGCGAGCAGATTCTGTCTGGGATGTTCTGGGATGCCCAATCCTATCGAACTGCTTAAGAGCTGGAGTAGTGATGGGCTAAGCTAAGCATGAACATGGAACCCTCTGACACTCATGGGTACTGGGGTTGGGAACAGGCCAGGCTGGCATAAGGCTGTAGCACCCACAGGTGTACCCAAGAATAGGGTATGAATTGGGCTGGGCCACAACATCCACCAGCTCATACAAAGGCTGGGACAGAGTGGGCAGACTTTGCTGGGTAAGGGCCTCGCACGTTTCAGGGCCTGGTAGGGATATTTGCAAAAATTCCCTGGTGGACTCTAGCTCCCACACATAAGTATGTGATTCAGAACTGGGTGTTGGTCAGGCCAGGTAAATAGTTCCACATGTTGGCAGGTATGTGGGCTGATTCTGGAGTGGAGGCAGACTGAGCAGGGCCAAACCAACCTCAGTTCACTGGCAGGTGAAGGAGCCAGGCTGGAGCTAGGGTCAAGCTAGGCTAGGGCATCACATCTATCAGATTGCATGAGCCAGGGGTGAGAGCAGACTGGGCAGGGCTAGGCTGCAGTACCCACCAGGTCAGTATAGAAATAGAAAGTCAGAAACCAGTTGCAAACAGAGAAGTTTTATTTGCAGTGTGAACAAGTGAATGTGAACAGAAGGAAGGGGAAAGCACCTTCTGGGAAGGTCCGGGAGATGGGAGTGTCTCCAGAAAGGAGAGAGGAGAAACAGGGTTTCTGAAAGTATCCTTGGGTTTTTTTTTTAAGGGTTCCTGGACCACTTCTTGTCTGGGTGGGAACCTGCAGAAAACCTTCCACAATTGGTGGTCTCTAACCAATTAGGAAATGGCTGGGCAATTCCTCTGTTGCCCACTTGACAGTATTACTGGGGAATTGACAAATGGTAAGTTCGCAGTTTCCATGATAAACAGCGTAAATGCAAACAGTGGGCAGTGAGATGGCCGCCCAGGGAGAAGGGTCACACAAAGTTTGCCCCTGGACCTCTCGCAACATTTTAGATTGCTTGCACAATCTGAATAACTAAACATATTTACAGTTATACTTAATTTTGGTATTTTGTTGTATCAAAACTACACCTTGACAGCTTCTCTTAATAGAAAGAAAATTCACATTATATATAAGTAACCATTTTAAAGTCTACACCTCACTAGCTTCGAGTTCATTCACAACGATGCCAGCTGCATCCACTAACAAGTTCCAAATCCTCTCCCCATCGCAGAGGAGAGTTCACGCCCACTTCCGGGCCCTCGCTTCCAGTTTTTATGGATTTTCAGCTCCAGATAGCTCATGTAAATAAAAATCATGTGTCATGTGACCTTTTGTGTCTGTCTTTTACATTTAACACCATGTTTTCAAGGTTTACCCTTGTCGTAGCATATATCAGCACTTCCCTGTTTTTTCTGGTGGAGTGATTTCCTGTTGTATGTATACACCAGAGTGCATCCATTCATCTGTTGATGGACAGAGGGGTTGTTCCATTACTGGTTATTGTGAACAAGTGCTGCTGTGAACATTTGGGTACATGGATTGATTTGAACACCTCCTTGGCAACTATATCCTAGAGTGGGGTTGTTGGATCATGCGGTTACATCTATCTTTTTGAGTAACTGCCAAAACCTTTCCACAGTGGCTAAACCACTTTTCATTTACATCAATACATGCATTTCAATTTTCTCTATATCCATATCAATAGTTGCTATTTTTCATTCCTTATTATAGTCATCCTGGTGGATGTGAGATTCAATCTCATTGTGACCTTGATCTACATTTCCCTAATGCATAACGATGTTCTTTCTATGTGACCAACATTTATATATATTTTTCTTTTAGCAAAATGTCTATTCAGGTCCTTTGCCCAGTTTTAAATTGTTTATCTTTTTTGTTGTTGAGTTGTTAGAGTCCTTCATCTATTCCAGATACCAAATCCTTGTCAGATGCATGACTAGCAAATATTTTCTCCAACTCTGTGGGTTATCTTTCTCACCTTCTTGATAATAACCTTGATCAGATAAAGATTTGTAAGTTTGGCGAAGTAAAATTTATTCTGATTAATTAATATTTTAAGATTAATTTTTATTTAACTGGAAACACAGCTACAAAGAGAGAGATTCCATATGCCATTTCACTCCCTAGATGGCTGCAATAACCAAGGTTGGACCGGAAGGAAGCCAGGAACCAACAGCTTCTTCCAGGTGCCCCACGTGGATGCAGTACTTAAGAAATCTTCTACTGCTTTCCCAGTGCCTCAGCAGGAACTGGATAGGAAATACAGGTACGTGCATCCGATGCTGTTGTAACAGGTGGAGGCTTTGCCCACTATGTCACAACACAAACCCTATTTTTATTTATTTTTCAAAAGGCTTAATTATTTGTTTGAAAGGCAGAATGACACAGAGGAAATGCAAGAGAGAGAGAGATGTCCCATCTAGTGGTTCATTACTCTAATGGCTGCAACAGCCAGAAGTGAGCCAGGCCAAAGTCAGGTTCCAGGAGCTCCATTCAGATTTCCCATGTGAGAGCAGCAGCCCAAGCATTTGGGCCACTTTCTGCGTTTTTCCCAGGCTCGTTAGCAGAGAGCTGAATTAGAAGTAAAAAAAAAAAAAAAAAGCCAGGATGCAAACTGGTACTCATATGGCATACTGTTGCATATACCAATTTAAGACACTGTGTTGTATTGCCAACCCCATTATTTATTTTTTTAGCTCCTTAAGTTTTGGGAGCCGTACTTAAGAACATGTTGCCAAACCACTTGATGATCTAGATCAAACCCAAGGTCAAAAATAGTTATCTCAATATTTTCTTCTAAGAAACAACCTTCTTGTAAGATTGTTATGGGGTTGATACTGTATTTATCATTGGTATTTCATGTGAATTAGGGGCCCAGTTTGATTTTTGCACACAAATGTTCAGTTGTCCCAACACCATTGTTGAAGAAATTATTCTTTCCCTCACTTAATGGCCTTAGAATCCTTATTAAAAATCAATTAGCCACAGCTATGTTTTAAAATTTGATTTTAAATGTTTATTTATTTTTATTGCAAAGTCAGATATACAGAGAGGAGGAAAGACAGAGAGGAAGATTTCCCTTTGATGATTCACTCCCCAAGTGACTTCAATGGCTGCAGCTGAGCTCATTCAAAGTCAGGAACCAGGAGCCTTTTCTGGGTCTCCCACACAGGTGCAGGGTCCCAATGCTTTGGGCCGTCCTTGATTGTTTTCCCAGGCCACAAGCAGGGAGCTGGATGGGAAAGTGGAGCTGCTGGGATTAGAACTGGCGCCCATATGGGATCCCGGATTGTTCAAAGTGAGGATTTTAAGCATTAGTTACTGCGCCAGGCCGATGTTTCTTTATTTTTATTGGTCTATTTATCTACTGTTATACAAACCAGTACTACACAGTTCTGATGGCTGGTAAGTGTTGCAGTTGCAGAATACGAGTTCTCCAACTTTGTCCTTTTTTTCTGTATTGTTACAGCTGTTTCAAGTCTTTTGCATTTCCATATGACTTTAAGGATTTTCTTTCTTCCATTTCTTCAAAGAAAACTGTTAGAATTTTGACAGAGATTACACTGGCTATCTAGTTCCTTTGGGTAATATTGTATTTAACTATATTAAATCTTAACAACCCATCAAAAATAGAAGTTTTTCCATTTATTTAGGTTGTATTCATTTGTTTCAGCAAAATTTTATATTTTTCAGTGTGTATTTATTCTTAGCTTCTTTGTTCACAAGGATGTTATTGTAAATGTAATTGTTTAACTTCCTCTTTATATTATTCAATGTCAGTTCATTTTTAAAAAAGACTGATTTTCTGTATGTTTATCTTACACCTCAAACTTGAAGAAACTCATTTATTAACTATAGTAGTTTGGCTTCCATGGCTTTTTTGTGATTTTCTATGCATATAGAATTATGTCTTCTGCAAATAGTGAAAGTTTTACATCTTCTGTTCCAAATTAGAGGCCTTTTTTTTCTTACCCAATTGTCCCAGCTTGAGCTTCCAGTGTGGTCTTGTTTGTTTGTTTTTGTGTTTTTCTTTAAAATTGTTTCAGATAATACAAATAAAAAGTTTAATGAAGACACATAAGTGTAAAAAGTTTTGATGTTTTACTGTATTACCTTCAAATGTAAACATCACATAAGGTATGTATACATATTATATTTTGAAAGCAGGCTTGGATCTATTATTAATACGTAACATGGGATTCATGACCGAGGTAATAAAATGAGGAAAGAGGGTATGATATTTTTACTAATTGTGTTTATTTATGTATGTAAAAGAGCATATAGTGTTATATAAGTTGTGTAATTCAGTGAAGATAGAATTCATAAATATCTGTATATCAAACAATCTAACACCCACGTCTTTACATACTTGCTTCCACACAGGATAGAAAGAGTGTGGTAGTATTGAAACTAGACAGCTTTGTCTCATTCCTGATCTAAGGGGAATTTTTCCGGTGTTTCACCGCTGCTATGACAGCAGCTGTGAATTTTCATCAACTCCCTCTGTCATGTTCAAGGAGTTCCCTTGTTTTCAGTTGCCTAAGAGTTTTGATCCTGAAAGGGTGCAGGAGTCTCTCAAATGTGTTTTATTTTTAACCTTAATTGAGATGTACTCATCAATTTTTCCTGTTTTCTATTTATGTGGCTTATTATTCTGATTGGTTTCTCTATGTTGACCCTCTCTTGTTTTCCTAGAAAGACCTTCCTTGATCACAGTGTATGTTCCTTTGAATATGCTTTTTTATTCAGCTTGCTAGTATTTTGTCAATGACTTCTGCGTCTCTGTGCCTAGGGCACGTGGATCTGTAGTACTCTGTTTTTTTTTTTTTTTTTTTTTTATTGTTGCTTACATTGTATTATGTAGTACAGTTTTATAGGCGCTGGGGATTCCCCCCACCCCTCCCATACCCCTCCCCCCATGGTGGATTCCTCCACCTTGTTGCATAACCATAGTTCAAGTACTCTGTTTTTGTGGGGTCTTTAACTGCCTTTGGTGTCAGGAAATGCAGGCCTCCCAATCTGAGTTATTTTTTCACCTTCTCTTATTAAAAAGCTTGAGAAGGATTTATGTCCTTTTTCTTTCAGTGGGTGGCAGAATTCGCTTTTTGGTGACCGGTTCCGTTTCTTCGCTTACTACAGATCTGTTGAGACGCCTTTTTCTTAGCTGCTTGGGTAGACTGTGTTTCTAGGGATTTCTGGCTTCGTTTAGGCGGCCCGGTTGGGTAGCCTAAGATCTCTCCCATTTCTGCTTCTGTGATGCAGGGTTTCCTTGAATCTTCCCTCTGCTTTTGCTTAGTGACTGCAGTGAGGGTTTGTCGATTTCTTTGGGCTTTTCAAAGAATCAACTTTTAGCATTATTTTCATTTAATTGATTTTCTGTTTCCTGGTGAAGTTCTCTGGTTTTTAAAAATAGTATAAAAGGCATGAAGGATAAAGAAATTAATCCTAACTGGAGAATCCTGAACAGCTTCTTGGAAAGAATAGAGTAGAATCTGACCACTCAATTTCTTCTAAAAAGTTTTAAAGGCAGTTGGCAGTAGGGGAACTGGATCGTGTCCTAGCTACTCCACTTCCAATCCTGCTCCCTGCTCATGGTCTGGGGAATAAACAAGAAAAAAAAGGAAAGCTCGGGCCCCTGCCACCTGAGGAAGACCTAGAAGAAGCTCCTGAAATCTGGCTTCATTCTGGCCCAGCTGTGGCAGTTGTGGTTATTGCAGAGTGAACCGGCCGATGGAAGATACTTTCTCTTTCTCTCTTTCTTCTGTAACTCTTTCAAGTAAACGAATCTTTTATAAAAGTTGTTTTTTTTTTCAGATTCTCTCACATACATTTAGGCAGATATAATCTTTCTACGCTCTTCTGAATTGTTCTCTAAATAGCAAAAACAAGGAACGTCACAGCTTTCCCACAACACGCACGCCACATCACATCGCTTATAGGCAATGAATGTTAGTCAATGAAGCAAATATGAGCCACATATCAGTAGAGTGCTCTTGGTAATATCACATATGCGTGATTCCAACACCATTCTGTTATTAACAAGCCAAAATGCAAATTAGGCATTAAAGAATACACTTGTATGTAGGTCAATCCATTTTCTGACTCAGCAGCAATCACCTACAGATTAAGTAGCTGCCAGGCAAGGTGGCCGAAAGGCTATTATTGCTATTGGTAGTTTTAAAGACTGATGACAGCTAAAATACTAAGTAGAATTCTGTAGAAACCCAAGATCTCCCTCCACAGTGATGCGCAACTGTGACATCAATATTTTTCCAGATATTCTAAATAAATCCAATGTTGGAAGACCCCGATCATTACACTGATGATCAAAGCTATTCAGACATCAAAAAGGTAAATTTTCTCACTGGAAATACTGTACTGAATTTGCATTTATTTGAAGAACAAAGTGTCCTCCGACCACCTAAGAACAATGAAATAAACAGAGTTCGCAGAATGAAAGAACCAATTAAAACAAAGTTAGAAACATCAGTTGAAAAAAAAATCTCTGCAGCAAAAAAAAAAAAAAGTTTTCCCTCTGCTGTGCTAACCAAATACTTGACAGCACACTAGTTCTCACATCTACCCCAGACTTCCTGGGAGTCTGACATTGGTAACGGAGTCCAGGCCTGAGCTCCAGCATCTGATCACTGAGAATTACCAAGCACTGGGTCATCAATGACAGATGATCAAGTGTGGCTATTGCGAAGATTTCTACTCCCTAGCACTCAGTGCTGGGTCTCAGGCCGTCATCTGTCATGAGGCTCTCATCCAGAGAGAGTTCCAGAACACTCAAGTTCAAATTTCTCCATCACTGCACAAGGTTCCAGGTTGGACAGCCCAGCTCTTGCAAGGCAGGGGCATTTTGTGGGACTGGAAGGGAACCCAGAAACATCCTTAACTACATAAGAAAAAAAAAAAAGAAGAAATCATTTCTGTCTGTGTTTATATCTGATTTTCCACTACACCTTTCAAAGTGCATGTGTCTGATGGCACCATCAGTTGGCTTGTTGCTACAGAATTATCCAGAACTAGACAAATCTGCAATGTACTTTCCCACAGCTACAAATGGGGAGCTACTTCACTTTTTAAGACAAAATAAATGACTTCCGGACACGCATTTAAATACTTGTGACTCTGCAGTCCCCACAACTTTCAGAAGATGGTTACAGATTCTGGCTCACAGATACAAAGGATTTCAGTTAGAAAGGCAATGCTTTCTCCACGGGAGACATGGATTTGTGTCTCATTACACCAGCCCATTAGGACTCTCTGGTCCCCTATGAATCCTTTACAACACCTTATCTCTGCTACCTGCTTGAAGAGCACTTTTGGACTTTTTGTTCCTCGCTTCATTATAGCTGCTTGTTAAATGGCCTTATCTCTGAGATGCTCTGAGATACTCAGTGTTGGTTTTCTCTAGCCTAGGTACACACAGCAATCTTGCGCAGGGTGAGAACAGAGGGAAAAAATCAGGTGTAGAGACTTCCAAATCAGAGAGCACTTCCATGGTCTACAAGACAAAATGGCTCAACATTGGCATAATGCTGCTTAGAGTAAGTCACTACGTGACATTAGAAAATCATTTCTGCCAAGAAGTGAGTGATAAATCAACAACATGCAGAGGGCAATGCATGCGTTTGGGGATGGGAAACAGGTGTCATTTAAATAAGGCCTTACCATTAACCCTTGAGCATTAAGTCTCCTGTTTATCCAGAGTAAATATGAGAACATATGTGAAGTAATAACCATTGGTATGCAGTAGGCCATCAATAGGTCTGCTTCCTCCTCTAGCTCCACACCTCCCATCCCAATTTTTTTCAGTGAGATGGAGAGAGCCTCTGGGGAGTCTGTAAGGTAATGCTGCATATCACGTTAGCTTTAATATCAGCCGCATTGACAGGAGGGAAAGAAACCTAGGATGAAAACCAATTCAAAAGACAGAAACTCCTCCAAATAAAGAACTTCTCCTTTTTCATGATTTCCTCTAGAGTCAACCTCATATCTTCTAGTGGACAGGCGGCTTCCTCGCCAACCCATACGGCAGCACCTATGTAGCCGCCTGTACTGTAGGCTACTTCCTGGCTGCAGAATCCTGGTCTGCAGCCCAGCAACTTCAGCAGCATGTTAGAAATGCAGATCCTCCTGCCCCAACCCAATCCACAAAGGTTCTGAAGTTGCAGTTGAGGGGCCTGCGTGATGGCTCCAGCTGAACCATGCTGGTTCATATTCTAGCTGCTCCACTTCCCTTCCAGCTCCCTGCTTGTACACTGGGAAAGCAATGGAAGATGGCCAAAGGCCATGGGACCCCCACACCCGTGTGGGAGACTCAGAGAAAGCTCCTGGCTTCATATCAGCTCAGCTCTGACCATTGTGATCATCTGGGGAGTGAACCAGAGAATGGAAGAGCTTTCTCTTGCTCTCTTCTCTCTAGGAAAAAAAAAAAACTGCCTTTGCATAAAAATAAATCTTAGAAGCTGTGCTTGAACAAGATTCCAGACGATTCCTTTGCACGTGAGAAGTATGGAAAGTACTATTACTGTTCACAGAGTGTGTCAATTGAACACTCCATTGCTTGTGTCAGCTGAGGCACCAGGCATTGTTACACATATCCTGTTTATATTCTCTAATTCTTTCAGAAGTAGGAATTCATACATATGTATATGTACATATATACACACACATATGTATGGTTGAATCATATGTATGTGTGCTCAAACTGAGGTCCAAAGTTCTCATTCCAAGGTCCTGTGAAGCCCAAGTCAGCTACCAACCTCAGGGAAATGCTTGGGCCTAAGCCCAGACCAGAAGACATTCTGAAGAGAAACTTGCTGCACACCCATCCTTGTGAGCCGGAAGTTATGCCTTGGAGAACCGGAAGCAGAACACTCAGCCCCAGCTCACCGGACACTGGGTGTCTGCAGGGCTGCGAGGAAGACTGGTGAATTTGTAGGGGCAGTCTTCCTAGGGTCCTTGCTTCGACCACCATCACCCTCTTCCCGAGTCTGTTTAGTTTATCAGACTCCGGACATCCACATTCCTCTTCTAGCCCACTGCTCACACACTCAGCAGAGGAAAGAAGGGATCCAACCAATGCAGCCTCTGTGCCCAATAAGATTTCTCTTCCTTTGCTGCACACTCCCCAGATCCTGCGAACTGCCTCCAAAACCATGGTCTTCCTGCCCTGCAGGTGGACCTGGCAGCTGGTATCTTCACAGTGCTCCATGGGACCCATCCATCCAGGTGTTCTGGAGGTGGCACATCAGGACACACACTGGGACTATAGTGGCTAGGACAGTGACCCCTGCGGAGTGGCAGGACACAGCCTGGGGAAGGAGTTATTCCCTGCCAGCGCCAGATGCTGCACATGAGTTGCACTGGACCCTTGTACCTGGCACAGTCATGGCACTACCACATCCTTGCAGGCATAGGTCCCCGCAATTGCATCTTACACTCACAGTCACAGGCCTGAACTCAAAAATTGCATTCACAGATGTGCTCGCATCTTGCACACACTTACACACCTACACACATTTGCATAGAGTACAAAGTTAGGCTCCCTAGTGTGGGCTGTATAATGTCTTTCTCATCAGCCATGCCAAGTGATCAGATACTTGGTCAAGTTAAATTTAGTATTTCACATAAATGATTAAAGGCTTTGAGACAGAATTTATCAATTGGCCCTGAATGCAATCAGCAGTATCCTTCTAACAGCAAAACAGGAACTTCAGCATGGAAGTGAAGGTAAGGTACCAGGAAGGGAGACCCAAGGGATGGGGCCACAAGCCATGGAGTGCCAGAAGTAGGAGCAGTGGCATTGCCAACCACATGATTTCAGTTTAGTGAAAATGATCGTAAACTTCCTGCCAGCAGCACTGTTGGAAACTTAATGACAGTAACATGGGAAACCAATAGTTGCTCCTCAGGCATTTTACTTACAGCTCAGCATGCTGGAAACTTTCACATCAACATTAGGATCTCCTCATTTAACTTGAGCCAAATGTACTGAATCTTTAGCAGCTTCAGTGTCCTTAAACTTAAACACAGACAGTGGGGCTGGTGTGGTGGCATAGCAAGCTAATCTTCCACTTGCAAGCACTGGCATCCCATGTATGCACCAGTTAATGCCCTAGCTGCTCCACTTCTGATCCAGTTCTTGGCTTGTATCCCGGGTAAGCAGTGGGAGATGATCCAAGGTCTTGGGCTCCTGCACCCACATGGGAAGCAAGGAAGAGTCTCCCAGCTCACAACTCGACTCTGTTTGTTGTGGCCATTTGGGAAGTGGACCAGTGGATGGAGGACCTTCCTCTCTGTCTCTATCTCTCTCTGTAAAAATCTGCTTTTCAAACAAACAAAACAAGAAAAAACAAAAACCACTGCAGATAATAATGCTTACTGGATGAGCAAATTATCTGAGGACTCCTGCATTTCTTCACACTTCCAAATGCCAAGTACAAAGTCATCCCCTTCCTGTGCCAGGTACTGCTCTGAGAGCTGGGTTAAATGAGACACTTATTTGTCAGTATAAGGAGTAGCAAAAGCTCTTGGCAGCATGCCCATCTGGCATACTGCAAGCGCTCTACACGTGTTGCAGTGTCTGTCACTAGACACCAAGCTTCACTTTAGTGAGAAACCACACCAGCACTTCAAGGAAAGAGAACTCAAAAGGAGCAGTCATGGTAAAAGCAGGAAGAGGCTTCAACCCACGAGCCACCACTATCACGTTTTGCCACCCAGCAGAGTGTAGGAATAACCTCATTCTCCACTTTTTCCTCCAGCTTTGCTGCCCATGTTTCCTTTCAAGAATGGAAACAGCAAGGACACAAGGTGTGTTTGACCCCGATTTCCCTCTCTTAACATATAACATACCTTAGCCTGTACTGTGCTTCCATAGAATTCTAGCTATTCGAGAGGGTTCTGCTCCCTAATTCACTTCAGCCATTCTATCCATCTCTTACCGGAGCAACCTTCATAAGCCATCCCCCTATCTCCTGGCCCAGCATGGAAGTGGTTATCTTGTACTCAGGAAGACACCTTCTGACCCCAGTACATGTGCTTTACCTAATTTATTCTTGTTCTCCAGTCACATGTCTTCTCCATGCTGACATGCAGGGATGTGTTGAAAGGAACAACTTTAGTCTACTGCCATTTAGGGACACAACTGGCTTTTGGATGGGACAGCTTTTCATAAAGCCATGCTCCCTAAGGCATTGTAAAATATCTAGCAACCCTGAGTGCTATCGTTAAATTGAAGCATCCATGTTTGTGACAAAGCTAACCACACACTTCCAGGCAAAGGTGGGGAACGTGAGATTATATAGTTGGGGTCATTCTCATTAAGTTTCATTTTCAGTTGAATTTGACCTCCATGTATCCCTCCTGTTATATTTAATAATGACTGATATAACAATAAGCATCAGTAATTATTCTTAAAGCTAATACTCAAAAATCTATAGTAACTTTGAAGTAGGAAATATTTCCAAGGAAATGCCATTTGTCCTGTCCACCTGACCTTGTGCAAGTGGCTTGACTTCTCTCAGCAAGCGTTGCACCGGCTGTAAAATGGACATAGAAGAGTGTTCAAGAATAGATGGGGTTTTCCTCCTCATCTGCAGTGCTAGATTGCTCTGTGTGATGTCTGCCTGGCGCTCACTGCATCTCCTTGGAGCTATGTGGACATTTCAGGAGAACGTGAGCAGAGGGATGTATGTTGTTTCCTGTTAATGTGGTTTGGAAGTGGGTACACCTTCTGCACCCATTCTTCCCTTGTTGGCTAGCTCGGCACTGATGTCCAGCTCATTCTGAGAATCCACACGTTGGAAAGGAAGAAGCAGCCAGGTGGAATGGGTACCATGGATCGCCAGAGTGGAGGGAGGTATAAATGGTGTAAACTGGAGATAACTTATCAAAGGAAGACTCTAGATTTGGATCAATAAAAATTTCTTCCATTGTGTTTAAGTTACGGTAACTTTTAAGAGTTTGAAACTTTGGTTTAGCTAATTCAAGTATTTACTTTCTATGACAGAATAAATAATATGGGCCTGCCTTATGGTGTAGCAGGTAGAACTGCTGCCTGCAACACAGGCAACCCATAAGGATCATAAGGATTCTGGTTCATGTCCTGGTTGCTTCACTTCAGATCCCCAGCTAATGGCCTGAGAAGGTAGCTGAATATGGCCCAAGTTCCCGGGCCCTTCCCATCCATGATGGAGACCCAGATGAATCTCCTGACTCCTGACTTCAGCCTGGCCCAGCCCCAGCTGTTGGAGTTATCTGGGGAATAAACCAGTAGATGAAAGACCTTTCTCTTTGCCTTTCTCTCTCTCCCTCTCTCTCTCTTTCTGACTTTCAAACAAACAAATGAATGAGTGGATTTCTAAGAAAATAACAGTATTTTAAAGGCTTGTTTATTTTTATTGGAAAGTTAGATTTACAGAGAGAAGGAAGGGTGCAAAGATCTTCCAACCACTGGTTCACTCCCCAGATGGCCTCAATGGCCAAAGCTGAGCCAATTCAAAGCCAGGAGCTTCTTCCAGGTCTCCCACAGAGGTGGAGGGTCCCAAGGCTTTGGGGGCATTCTCCTCTGCTTTTCCAGGCCACAAGCAGGGTGCTGGGTGGGAAGTGCAGCAGCTGAGATACAAACCCTCACCCACATAGGATCCTGGTACATGTAAGGCGAGGATTTAGCCACTAGGCTACTGAGCCGGGCCTTAAGAAAATAATATTTTAAGGCAAAAGCAAGCCTCAGGCACATGGTAAACACTCACTAAATGCAGTTATGATCATGATTGCTATCATCTTCCTGCTTTATGGGGCTGCAAGAACTCTTATGGTCAGGATCACATTCCGATAGTCATTACATATGGAACTATCAGTCACTGTTTAACTGTTTGATATATATAGCTTTATTCACTTAAAATCTCTTATGTGACACTCACTATTGGCCAGGCAATGGAGAAATAAGGAAACACAAAGCCAGCTCCTGGCCCCAGGGCTCTCACTACAGTTGAAATCCTGTGTCTCCCATGTATTCCTTGTAGACATGCCTGGCACCATGGAGCAAATATCTTACTATATACTTGCAACCACACATTTAGAGATACACTTGGAAGATGAAGTTGCTGTCACACAAACCCAGTTTGCACACCAGTCACCCACAGTGTGTCAGCCCTGACTCTTGAGTGCTGGAATACCCTCAAGTGGAAATCTTAGGATTTCAAAGTGTCAGTTCCCCAGCTGCTAGAGGGACTCCCAGTCACTCGGGATAGCAGGCGCATCCTGTGTCTTCTTCCCCAGATGGGTATGCCACTCCTTACTTCTCTGCCAGGAGACCCAGGGCCTTAAGTCACAAGGAGACAAAAGCCAGGAAGACTGGATTTGGGAAATCACTTAGTAGTTGCCTTCAGTCTTAGCACACAGAATACACAAGATGAAAGAAAGTGAAGACACCATCATTTTCAATAATCCCCAAATGCCCTTAGTCCTGTTGCTATTCGTTGAAGCGTCTCAAAGCTAAGAGTGCTTTATGCTAATTGGCTTTATCTGACATCCCTTTATCATTTGAAATTAATAGACAGCCTAGTAAATACAAGGTTAATGGAATATCTTTTCCACCTCAGATTTGCAACTTGGCATTTTCCCCAAAACCCCACTTTGATCTCTCTGTAAGTGGTCAGTGTCTGTACAGTCTTCTAAGAAAGGCGTGCTGTCTAATCCCATCAGCCCATTTATGAAATGTTCCAGAGGGAAATCGCTCAGTCATCGTGGAAGCACTTCTGCTCTGGGCATGCCCCTAAATGCCCAACAGATTTGAGATCCTCTTAGCATGGTGGGGAGGTGGCAGCCTGATGTGCCAAGGCCAAGCAACCGCCAACCACTCCCTCAGCCTGTGGCTGACACCATCTGGCTTGGTACAAAGTAGAACCATATTCTTCCCAAGGCACAGAGGCAGACCAGGGCCGCCCTCCCCTCCTCCTGCTTCTTCCTTTCTGGGGAAACATACTAAGAGTAGCAAGACCTTTGGCTGAAGGTGGACTTCCCTGTACCCTCTGAATATCTGGGAGGGGCAGCAGTATGGCAGAGGAGAGGAAAGAGACGGAGAAGCTGTGTGGGCCTCCAGCAAGACAATCAGGACAAGCAGTGTCTTTATTTCTGTTTATCCAGCTCAAGTCACCGAAGGGAAAGGAGAACTGACAGAGGCAGATTGGATGCAGAATCCTAAGAACAACTCCGTATGCTTTATGTTCTGAGAGCTCTGAAAAACTTTTCTGTTTAAATTTCTTAAAGAGTAGCATGCTAGTATTTAAAACAAGCGGAAAAAAAAAACCATAAAAAATACAACTAAACAAAATGTGATGCGTCTTATATATACAGTTCCCCTCTCTGCTGCCTGGTATCACATCTCGCTAGTAATCGCCAGCCTCAATCATTGTTTACCATGATTTGCTTTCCTGTGCCTTTGCTGCATTCCAGTTGCTATCCAT
Source organism: Ochotona curzoniae (assembly GCF_017591425.1). NCBI lineage: Eukaryota > Metazoa > Chordata > Mammalia > Lagomorpha > Ochotonidae > Ochotona > Ochotona curzoniae. The sequence goes on along the minus strand of NW_024465520.1, from coordinate 12,483,857 downwards.
TTTTTTCAGACCTAGTTTATTTCACTATCTTGCACCCATCTGCATCAGATGTAAATAGAAATGAACACTCCTAACAGAAAACAACAAAATAACAACAACTTAAAATGAAAATCTGTTCCTGCATCATGTGAAAAAAAAAAATGGCTTAGAGGTAGGCCACTTAGCTTTTCGGTGGTCTCTAAGGATCCAGTTACCTGTTTTGCGTTTCAACCTAGTTCATGACTTCAATTTTCAGAGTTATCCTCTAATCTTAGAAGTCGATGGAGTTTCATCCATTTGGTCCACATTGCTGGCTTCAAGGAAGGACAAGGTAGAATGCAAAACAGGGTGATTAACAGCTGAGCACAACTTCTCTAAGAACCTTAAAGATCCTGTTCATCACCCCTGCTTGCAGCTCATTGGCTAGAAGCAAATTGCACACCACCACCAAGTGCAGGACCCCCTTTCCTCTGGCCAGCAGGTGGCCAGTAACAGTGTGTTCTGCTATGAAGAAGGAAGCAGAGAAACGTGGTAAATGACAGCCACGTCTGTGAAGAGTCACACTGCGAGGATACTTTCAGAAGGTTTATGGAGTAATGGAATTGAAATATTATTCTGGTGCAAAACATTGAAACCCTAACATAGTTTTTCATAGTACACTCTTTCCGTGAGATTTTTGAAAATCCTTCAAATTTGCAGGATTTTTCTTCATCACATTTGTGAAATTCACCCACTTTGTTAAAGCTCAGATTTACGCCTTCTTCCTGGTACATACATCGCATTGCATGGATAATCTAGTATATTTTTATCAGTTTGCTGTTTGTGCTTTTCTCTCTCCCTCTCCCTTTTTATAATGCTCGATGGGCAGAGTTTATGCGATGCTGTGAACACCCCGTGAATTCCCTGGAGCGTGAAGTGTGTACAGGCGTCTCTCTAGTGCTAGTAACAGGGAGTGCAATGACTGTGTGTTTGTACCTCTCTAGCCTTACAGGATCTCATCAGCGGTTTCCCAAGGATAAAAACACCAGCAGTCAGTGGTGCCCCTTGCATTTTCTTTCTCAAAACCATTTGTGACTCAGACACGTGTTGAGGCTTTGAAGTGGTTTTGCACTGTGGTTTCCTATAGTTTTTAAACTATTAATATAGCCAGGTCTCTTTCACGTATCTATTGAACATCCACGTTTCCTCTTCTATAAGTTGTCTTTTTTGTCAATTTTTTTAAAAGGCTGATTGTGTAAATTTTTTTTTTCTTTTTCACTCAATGCCTTAAATGCTAATCCTCTTTTAATTTTATGTACTGAAAATACCCTTATGCCAGCTAGAGTCTGCTTTTTCACTTACTCTGGGATAGTTTTGGATTAACAGAAATTTCAAATCCTTACATAATTGAATTTATAAAATTTATTTATGCATTTTGCCTTAAAATATTTTTTTGCCCCAAATTATGAAAGATTTTATATTTAATAAAATTTTAAAGTTTTGAAATTTACATATATTTATTTTATTTATTCAAAATAGAGTCAGAAAGAGAGAGAGGAAGAGAGAAAGAGGTCTCCCGTCTTCTGGTTTACTCCCCAGACACCTGCAGCATCTGAAGCTGGGCCAGGTTTAAGTTAGAGAATGAACTTTCTCTGGGTCTCCCACAGGGGTTGCATGAAAAAAAGTATGCAGGCCAGCACCTGCCAGCTCCCAGGATGTGTGTTAGCTGCAAGCTGGAATCAGGATCCAATGGGATACAGGCTCAGGCACTCCAATATAAGACGCAGGAGTCCTGAGCAGACTAACCTAATATTCCAAACATCTACTCATTTATTTTTTATGTTTTAATGTTTAATCCACCTTGGTTCATACATAAATTACACCTACTATGTGAGGTAAAGTTCCAATCTTACCTTTTATCTTTTTTCCATTTGACTCACTTTTCTCAGTACCATTTATTGGATAATTCTTGTTTTCCCACTTGGTCTGAAATCCCAGCTATGAAATGTATTGTTTCTAGATATTAACAGGACTTTTCCCGGCTGCTTCACTGTGTTTCACAGCTCACTTGGCTTTCGTTCTGTCAACACCACACTGTCTTCATTATTACAGCTTCAAGACAGATCTTGAAGTTAGCCTGTTACGAACAGAAGCTAAACAAGTGAACTAGTGAAACAGAATGAAAGAGTCACTGTTTTCTTGCTTCTTTGTGTGGTGACTTTTGATATGTGAATTTTGCATTTAGGGGCATTGGAAGTTTAAAATTCTCCTATAAATATTGCTGTGTCTTGTTTTGGAAGTCAGTTTCACTGCATGGACATATTTTGATCGCTTTAGTTATTATATTTAGGATTTACATGAGAACAGAGCAGTGTTTTGTGTTGGGCCAATTGCTTTTCGGGGCCCTCCTGTAGACTGTATCTGACAGCACCCGACTCCTGTGGTTTCTAGTCTATGGAACAGGCTTCTGTACCTGACCCTGTAGGAGCACCAGATCCTATTTTGTCCCTCCCTTACAGCCACTTCTTTCCCTTTCTTTGGATAGTTCTGTTAACATTCTTGGGTTCCTCTGTCAATTTTGAGAGCACCCCTCCCGGCAGCTCCCCTTTCCGGCACCCTATACCCATTCTCTATCCACCTTGATCTCTTGGAGCCCCCAGAGCCATCCCCTAACTACCGTCTACCAGACAACACTGGATTTGCCTCTCTGCCAACTGGTATGGAAACTCTCTAAGCATTGAATTGCAGTAAGCCCAGGGAGGGCTGGCCTTACTTGTCCCCATTTCAGAGGTCATTGTCCTGCGTGATTTGATGTCTGATATCACAAAAGCCATTTTCCCATTTCCTCTTGGTTTGTCCACTTTGGCGGGAAGGGTTGCTTCAAGTTATGGGGTAAAGTTGGTCCTTGTTGTACCAACTTGGCTAGCAGTTATAATGTGGTCAATTCTTACTTTTTTGATCTTCATGAAAACTCAAGATTTTGATTAAAATGACATTAAATTCATGCAACCAATAATATTGTATTATTGAATCTTCCTATTCATGAACATGATGCATCTCACAACTTAAGATTTGTAATCAAAATTTGTATTCATTCATTAAAATGAATGAATTTATTCATTCAAATCTTGTACATTTTGTTATATGGGTTCAGAGTCCCAAGGCTTTGTGCTGTCCTCGACTGCTTCCCAGGCCACAAGCATGGAGCTGGATGAGAAGTGGGGCTGCTGGGATTAGAACAGGGGACCATAGGGGATCCCAGCATGTTCAAGGCAAGGATTTTAGCTACTAGACTACCACCTGGGGCCCTATGTTGATTCTTTTTTAAAAGTCTTCAGCTGCAGGCTTTTAATGTAAATGATTATATCCTCTGTATATTGTACTTGTTCCCTCTTTTCTAAGCTGCTTCGCATCTTTCTCCCTCTTTTACCTCTCTCTGTCTCACTACCTTAGGCGGAATCCTCAGTTAAGTGACCAATACAGAGTGCAAGTGTTTTGCTTGTAGAAAATCCTTAGGTCTCTATTAAAGTCTTTTTTCTAACATGATGAAGACATCTCTCTCTCTCTCTCTGAATCCAGCCACTCTGCTGCAGCCCAGGGTCTCTGCTCAGAACACCAGTGTGGTCGGACACCTGAGCTGGAGACTTGGTAGAATGTGGATTTGCAAACAAAGCTGAATTACTTAATTAGTATCGACTAAGTCAGCTTTGGGGATCCTGTAGCCAGGGAGAGATAATAAATGATTAACCAAATAATTTAATGCATTAATTACAGACTGTGAGTAATTGTGAGGAATGAAAGAAGCAGACAGGTTATAAAACAAGTCAGACTTATTGAGCTTGTGCAATTGGGAAGGCCCGAAGAAACAGCCAGCATCGGGGCCTGTGGCGGCTCCCAGGGAAGGTGGCTGTGACACGAAGGGGCAGGCCGGGTGACTGAGAAACCACAGGGCCAGAGGGCCTGGACGAGGGGTTGGAATTTTGTCCCACGTGCCCTGAGAGGCGACGAATGCATTTAAAGCAGGCGGCATAGTCGTCACATCTATGCTACAAGGTTAGTCTGGCTTCTCAGTGGGGAGTGAATTGTTGCGAAGCCCCAGGGATGGCCTCCGGCAGTGAACCTGGCCAGAGAGGTTAGAGTCCCAGGCGTTAGTGTAGCACTCCAAGGATAGAATACAGCTCCAGTTCACGCCCACATCCAGAGGCCCAGCTCTGCACTCACATTTGCCGGGTAGGAAAGTGGCCGCCAGGATGACTGGTGAGGGTCTGTGGGAGTGGCCAGGCAGGTGTGAGGCCCATTTCCCCTAAGCAGGAACGTGATGTGCTGGGCGCCTGGTGCTGCTTCTTGGGGCTGCGATGGGAAGTGGCCCTGGAGTTCTGGGGGCAGGTGTCGGGAGGAGTCCAGGGTTACACATCGCGGGACGGGCATGGGGAGATACAAGACGTGCCTCAGAGTCACAGAAAGAGCCGCGAAGAAGGACTGAGGCCCGGACAGAGACAGGAAGGAACAAAACTATACAAGTCAGATGCAAAAGCCAGGACCAGGGAAGGCTGTGCCTCTGCCTCTCTCTCTCCCCGCTCTTTCTCTGTCTCCTCTCTCTCTCCCCGCTCTTCTCTCTCTCTCTCCCTCACTCTTTTGTGCCAGCTCTGCCTGCTGAATGCCACAGCCGGTAGGGAACCTTCCAGAACCTGTAGTCCTCCTCTTCCCCTGAGCCTCACCCTGGGGCCCTGAACAAGCCGCCCCTTGCTTGCTTCCTCAGCTACACAAAAAGGCCACTGTGGTAGCGGCCACTACCTTCCGTACAGGTTCTGGTGAGAAGTGTCAAGATGGAATTAGGTGCAGGCACCAAGATTTACATCCGAGCGCCAGGCACTTTCTCAGCCTCTAGCACTAATCCAAGCTTTGTGTGTGGAGCCTTTAGACGCAGTAATAATGCAAACAGAATCAAAATCATCATTCATATTATTAACAAGCATTTTTGAGTAATGTTTTGAGTAAGTGCCTAATAAAGTTTAAGAAACACAAGTAACTCATGTTTATTAAAGAGGAATTACTAGGTTTCCATTCGTAAGCTTCAATATCCTGCTTAATGGATTCCATACAACCCAACATAGAAATCCAGCGAGTGAATTATGGCGCACCAGTCCACAAAAACTTATATGGTTTCCTTCTTTACTGTTGTTTCCCCTCCGTGAAATAACAATGAGGAGTGGCGCTTGAATGAAGCCATTGCTTACAACAGAATGAAAGCATTAGGGCGACCCGGGTCGTATTTTAGCTGCCCGGGGAGAGCGCCGGGTGTTGACGGTCAGAAGGCGCCCCCTGGCGGGCTCCAGGAGAAAGACGCCGTGGCGAGGAGAGGCGGCTCCCGATCCCGCAGGAGCCCGGAGCGCGAGAGGCACAAAACAAGGACTGAAATGCGCAGCGACCACAGCAAAGCGCTGTGTGGCAGGAAGACTGAGCTCCACCAGATACGCAGCCGAGCTCAGTGAGAACCCGGCTCAGGCAGCCTTGCTCTGGAGAACTAGTCAGTTAGGAGGAATCCATGAGGAAAAAGCCAGCCGTGAGGCAGGCAGGCGGGCGGTGTGGCCGGGGGCCTGTCGCAGCACAGCCCGCCTGGTGCCTCTCTGGTGGCCACAGTCACGCCTGGGCAGCACAGGAAGCCGCCTGGCTGCCGATGGCTGCCGGGAGTACGGCTACTGCGAAAAGCAAGGGCGGGAATCGCTCCAGAGCCGTGATGCTCACAGGCCACTCGCGTTTTTAAATCGAGGTGTCTGTGCTTCTCCAGGAGGACCGTCAGATGCACGTATCCAGGGATGCTGGAGGCAAGCCCGAGCCCTGAGGACATGTAAAAGCAGAGACGTGGCGCCTTTCTGCGAGGCTGCTCCGGAAACGGAGACCAGAAGGACCGTTCGATGCCCGCGGGAGGGCAAACGCGCCCCGAATGCCTTCAGCGCGGTGTCCAGCTGAGCCGCGCTGGGAGGGTGGGTGACAGGCAGCTCCCCGAGAGTGACAGGGCAAGGCCATGGAAAGGTCCCTGGAACCCTAAGAGCTGCACTCCAGAACACAAAAGAATGTCCCTTTCCTTCTCAAGCAGAGACAAGGTGCCAAGGGACCAAGGCAGGAATTCCGGGCTTAGCATAGGAAGTACTCCAACATTTTCACTGGAGAAAGTGTTTGCCTTTTTATTCTCTCACATGTGCTGCCAAAAAGACAGGTGTTTGGAAATATCAAGAGGCCTTGACATGCCTGGGGAATCTCAAGCTGGAAGGAGTGGCCCTCAGGGCGGGGGTGGCAGCTGGCATGTGCCCTGGGTGAGCAAGCCCCAGGCCCGAGTTCACACGGCTCTCCCACTGATGCCGGCCCTGGTGCGATGCTTCTTTGGCATGGGGCAGCACCATGGGTTCAGCTGCCCCTGTGACACCGGGGTCCTGTGTAAGCACGGACCGAGTTCTGGCTGCTCTGTTTCCAGTCCAGTTCCCTGCTAACGCACCTGAGAAAGCAGCAGCAAACAGCCCAAGTGCCTGGGTCCTTGCACCAACATGGGACCACCCTCGCCCAGCTCTGGCTGCTTTGGTCATCTGGGGAGTAAACCAGCATTGCGATGAGCTGAAATCTTTTACTCTGTCTCACCCTCTCTCTGCCACTCTACCTTTCAACTAAATAAGACTTTTTAAAAATAAGTAACAGATGGAAAACTTCATTTCCAGGAGTTAACACCTGGGTGTTATGGTCTCTTTTTTGTCATTGTTAGTGCATTTCTGGATCCAATGCTGTGATACGGTGGGTGAAGTTGCTGCCTGCAGTAATGGCATCCCATATGGAAATGGATCATGTCCTGGCTGTTGCACTTCTCATCCAGCTCCCTGCTAATGATCTGAGGAAAGCAGTGAAAGATGGTCCAAGTGTTTGGACCTCTTCACCCACATGGAAGACTCGGTGGAGGTTGCTGGCTTCAGCCTGGCCATCACAGCCACTTGGAGAGTGGACGGCATTCTCACTCGCTCTCTTCTTTTCTTTTTGGTCTTTCATATCACAAAATGACAGCTCAATGAGCTGTGGAAATTAATCTACGCTAGTTAGTAAACATTATGAAATGTCACACAACCAGTTTAAGGGTCCTAACACTTGATAGTGGGCGTCTGTGCCATTCACTGCCTTCACACTGTCCTTCTGGCTTTCCCTGAGTGCTGCTAGGTCTGGGTCATATTTTCATTGACTTCATAGCTCTCCCCAGCACACCACCCTGCCTCCCCTCCTTGGCATTTTGCAAATGCTACCTAGCCAGTTGGCACTTCTGGGATACTCACACTTTTTGCTTGGTGTTTTCTGGATCCAGCTGACCAGATCTGCCTGGGCTGGCCAGAGAGCACCGTTAGCGTCCGCCATGTGCCTGTCAGGGACCTCAGGGTCTCCTTTAGATCTTTTCTTCTTTTCTTATGCTTGGCCCACCACATCATCCGTGGAGCTCTGCACCCAGGTTGCCAGGCCCAGTGCCATGAGCTCCCACTCTCAGGAAGCCATTTGCCACCCCTGTTTTAGAAGAAAATTCCAGGTCGTTCTCCTGACTTTGCTTTGCCTGGAGCAGACTGACATACTGACATGTGTGATTGCTGTCAGACATTGCGAATCTGTGATCCAGAGCCCTTCCTTTCTCCAAGAATATTCCTAAACTGCTGCCTTCTCCAACCCCCCCGTGTGTGTGTGTGTGTGTGTGTGTGTGTGTGTGTACGCGTGTGCTCATGCTCTTTCCTTCATGCATTCTGCTCCTCCTCTATCTGCTAGTGCCAGTGACACACCTGCTATTTGACTCTGTTGCTCTTCCATGTTTCTGGAAACATCTTCAGGCTCCTCTCGGGACCTCTGTCCTTGCACTCTGGGCCCTTGCCCTCTAACTCTCCATGGGAAGCTCCTCCTTGGGCCCCGTGCTGGCCTCTCCTCAGGCCCTGTCGCTTCTTGGCTCTGCAAACTTTCATATGGCTGGTGATCAGTACGCTATCACCACCACCCCCAGCCCCAGGGTTCTCTCTGCCTTTGTCAGCATTCATCTTACATCCTGCCATCCAGCGTCAGCCCATTCTCCATGGAAGGCTGGAGCATTTCCTCTGAGACACAGATCCCATCCCATTGCTGTCCTGCTTAAACCAGCCAAGCTTCTGGTCTAGGCTCAACCCCAACCACTTAACATGGCTTATGAGGTTGCGCCCACTGCTTTAGCCTCTCTCAGAACTTCCTGTCCACTCAGTAATCCCATTATGCGCAACTCTTCTCAAGCTGATCCTTCAGATTAAACAGTGTTTACTTCATTATGCCCTCTTCCTTCATTGCCTCCCATGACGGGCTGACGTCATGCCTCAGTGTAGCAGTCGCTGACAGCTGTCTGGTTTGCCATGCCTGGCTTGACCATTTCCACTGGATACCTTGGAACCTCCCTTTCTGCAGAAGTCACTGTGGTGCCTATGGTGGATCTATGCTTGACTCCTAGGACAGTCATCTTGGTTGTGCCTTTGATCGTTTCCTTCTGTGTGCTCCAGGACAGAAAGGCTCTGATTGGTTAGGCCACTTCTGAAGTCCTGGACCCCAGAAATGACCAATGGTAAAGGCTGTTGAATAAGTCCTAGCCAGATGATCATGGCCTGAGTTAATTGGCCTATATGACCTGATGTGCAGTAGTAACACAAACATTCAACAATCCAGAATGCTCACTGTGTGTGAGTGATTGAGGGATGGATATAAGCCCCTAAGTACTAACTGTTATTACTTCATCCAGTTCTCCTCGTATCCCATATTGTGCTCACTTTTACAAACTAATCAGTTGAAAAATGGCAGAACAACGTTCTAGCTAGATCAAAGATAAGCAACGGCCGCTGTGTCACAGTGAGGCCAGCCGGCGATTCTGGGAGCGAAGTTGTAGGTAGCTAGGCTCCTGTGTTTGTGACATCTGCGAGGCCTGCTGTCCCACTATATGGGGAGAACTGAGTAGTGTGACAGAGACCAGGTGGCCTACACAGACTAGAATATTTACTCTCCCGCTCTTTATAAATTCACAAAACTTGTAAGTGCCCACAAAGTCTTCCTTTGAGGCATGTGGGAAATCATGTTTCTTTACATTATTGGGCCTTTTTTATATCCTGAGAAGACAATCCCACAAATCCCAAACCCTACTTTTAATTTTGAATTTTTCACTTTTCCATTATTACTGTGGTTGGGTAGTATATTAAAGTAAAGCTTATCTGTCTCTAATGTGAAGTGATTTCCTTTGGGAGGAATACATTTTTACAACCTGGGGCCTGGCAATTCTTAGCTTGCAGCATTTAGAAGGTGGAGGTGTCCATGGGCTCTCCCACCTATTGATAGAACTGACTTGGCAAGTTGGATCTGCAGACTCTGCTTTATTTGCTGAGAGTCACGAGGGTGGAACGCATCTGAGCCCTGAGGAAAGCTTTGGTGTGTCAGTTCCTCACCTCCTCTTGGGCAGGAGGCCTTAAGCATCTTCCCTGTCTGAGACAACCACTGTGGAGTGAGTACTTTGCATTCAGAGGACTTACTGCCAAAAACCTGGAGGCTGTGCTAAGTGTGCAGACTCACCAGGGTCCGTAGCATCTAGCTAGGTGCCACCATCACCTTTCGATTTGACCTTATCTTGACTCCCGCTGGAGCTCCTGCATTTATTTCCTTCATTCATGCATGGTGTGTGTAGGTGTGTGTCTCTCGGTTTGCCTGCGTGGGCATCAATGTATGACAACATGTATGTTGTGTGTCAGCATGTGTTGGTGTATGTGCACATGTATAGAGGTCAATGTGTGTTTGAATCTGTGTGTGTTGGTGTGTACAGGTGTGTGTGTGCATGTGTTGGCATGTGTCGATGTGTCAGTGTATGCCTTTGTGTGTGTGCATACATGTGTGTTGATTCCACAATTCTTGTGACCCAAGCTTAAGCAAATGAGAAAAATGCCTTGAGGCCTACCTAGGACCAACACTACTCTGATAAATATTGGTTTTGATATCATTAGAGCCCTGGGATACAGAATATGAAATTTCCAAATGGTTATTATTCAGATCAATCAGGAGAGAGCACATCCGTGCCTCGGTGGAGCCGCACCGCTCAATTAGCACACACGGCATCTATTCAGTGCTTCCCGCATGCAGCTCACATCAGCCGGGGCCCTGCATGAGCAACACTGTGGTTAAGGATATGTCACAGCGAATCAACAAAATATGCAGTTTGATCAGCACATTCTGAGAGTAGATCATTAAAATATGCAACCAGATCCCCCAAGTGCATGAAAAATTAACTAACAAGTTTTGTATCTTGATCAGTTTAATGAGTGAGAAGTCACTGAACAAGAGTGTCAAATTGTACAGTCTGGCGAGGGGGCAGCGATTGTCTGAGAGCAGCTGAGAGAGGCCGAGCTAAGACTCGGTTTTCTAAGTGTCAATCCTGAGAATTCAGTATCAGGGGAAGCTGATTAGTATTAAGATGTTGTCCAGCCCATGTCCAGCAGGATGTGATGCGATGTACGGCCTTCTGATGGAAATGAAACATTGATTCCTCCTTTCAAGCGTCACTACGTCTTAATGGTCTCAGCCGTGTGCCTAGCAAGGCCTGCCAATGGCATCCTCTCTGCATGTGAACTAAACGGCAGGGGCAGCTCACAAATACAGAACACCTTCTCAACAAGCAGGGAAATGCAGATAGTAGGAAAATAATTAGGGACGAATCGCATCTTTTTGCACTGGCGTCAATTTAGAATTCAGTTATTTCCTGAGTCATTTTAAGTACCTGTGTATCTAAGCCATCTGACCTGAAGAACAGCAAAGAGGATGAGGACAAATTTCAAAGGGGTGGTGCTCAGTGCAGTGGTCATGAGGCCAGCAGGGCACTCACTGCACAATGTGTCAACTGCTTTCCAGCTTCTTGGTAGTGGATACCCTGGGAAGCAGCCGGTGATGGCTCACGTGGTTGGGTCCCTGACACTCACGGGAGAAACCTGCATGGGACTGTGGCTCACAGCTTCAGTTTGGTCCAGCCCTGATTGTTTTGGGCATTTGGGGAGTGAAGCAGCAGGTGGAAATTTCTTTAATCTCTTTTCCAAATAAAATTTCTAAAAATGAATAATATTTTTAAAAAAATATATTTTTTAAGGAAACAGTGTCACACCGCTGAAACAGAAGCAGGTCTCAATATACCAGGAATGCCCAAATTAGATTCTGAGTGGAGAGTTTGAGTAAAATAAGCCCATGTGGTTGATGATCACCGAGGAGACGTGTGGATTGGATTGTCACAGAAGACTGTAGGGCCTGCTGTCACCCCGCGACTGGCAAGGTTCTGAGGGGGAGGTTGACAACTTGCTCTTAACACAGCCACACACGCCCCTAGTGACTTGGCCCGTGTATAAACAAGGACTTGAGCATCCGTCTGCGAATTCTGCTCGGCTACTTTATCTTGGCTGACCGGCTGGCAGCGCAGCTGCCGGAATGTTGGTTTCCCAGGGCATAAATTTAACCCCCTTTTATAAGTGTGCTGGGCAACAGAAAGATGGCAATCCCTAACAAAAAACAGAACGCAAATCCAAATGAGAAACATTCTGCAGACAAAGGGGCAGATTGGCAGGCTGGCAGACGCTGCGGCCAGAGCTGGCTGCTGGCTGCCCTGCCACGGAGCGTGCATTGGTGGAGGAAATGACAGGAAGAGATGCAGGTGTGTGTGTGTGTGTGTGCGCCTTTTTAAATTTGACCAGCCTTTCTCAAAGCGTAACACCAGTTATAACTGGAATGATTTGGGGTCAGATGTGGTATGTGGTCAAGTTTTAAAAAATTAACTTTACTAGCATTAAGAAAATATGTTGCTAACATAAAAAAATTAAAACTTGTTCAAAAATGTCTAAAAACACTTAAAAAGTTACTGACATTAAAATGTTAGTTTCATAATTTTTTTATGAATGCTAGAGAAACTAGAAATATTTCTAGCTTATTATACTCATCATTTCACTAATATTTCTTAGACCAAGGTAAAGGTAGTGGGGACGAGTTTAATTAAATTTATTTTAAGAGTACTACATTACAACAGTGCATATGATGCACAGATATCAAGAAAAAATAAAACGGGCAGAGAGACACAGCGGAACACTACATGACTACAAAAACCAAGCCAACCACTATTCCAGTTATGAATCATGAAGATAGAACACTGCATGAAAACAAACACAGGAAAGTCTATACTACGTTATCACATTAGTATTAGTATTTGAAAAGCACATGAAATGTTTAGACAAATGCATAGATTACAGAATTTAAAGTAAAGCAAGAGAATGATAATATACAATCCAAACAATGCATTATTTCTGAATATGAAGAGAGAGAGAAAATTGGAAAAGGACATATATTCCAACTATGGTTCATGTCTATTTCTTAAGCTGAGTGGTGACTACATACATTTTTAATACAGCATCATCCTTTAAATTATCTAAATGCATAAATGTGCAGATAATTTACACATACAATCATACATCACTTAATAACAGGGTTATGTCCTGATAAGTCCATCATCAGATGATTTCATTATTTTGCAAACATATAATGTGCTTGACCTAAACTAACACAACTGCAAGGTATATGTGATATGTTAATTTAATCATCGTTAGTGATTTGTATACATTGTAGGATTCATGATTTTTAAGGTAAAGGGAGGGCCCAGCGCCATGGCCTAGCAGCTGAAGTCTTCACCTTGAATGTGTCAGGACCCAATACGGGTGCCAGTTCAAATCCCGGCAGCCCCACTTCCCATCCAGCTCCCTGCTTGTGGCCTGGGAAAGCAGTTGAGGATGGGCCAAAGCCTTGGGACCCTGCAGCTGTGTGGGACATCCAGAAGAGCTCCTGGCTCCTGGCTTCAGATCAGTGCAGCACCGGCCGTTGCGCTCACTTGGGGAGTGAGCCATCAGACGCAAGGTCTTCCTCTCTATCTCTCCTTCTCTATATATCTGACTTTGTGATAAAAGTAAAGTAAAAAATTAAAGGAATTACAAAAGTAACAATAAGGCTGAAAAAAGAAAGAAGTATTTGTTTGACCAAAGGGTCATTGCAGGCCAGAGACAGGAACAGCGAGCATGGCGCATGCGCTGCCAGAGGTCCCATTCTTCTCGGACACCAGGGCATGTAGGAGCATTTGGCAGCTGGAATGTAATAGGCATTTAGTAAAATTAGTGAAAGTAAGAAGGGAGGGAGAAAAGCAAAGGGATGCTGCACTGCATTTGTGAATAATTGCTACAACACTTTCCTTGCTGTTTGAAGAGTCCGGCACTCGTCCCTTCTGAAGGAGAGCCCTGTCCTCTTGTAGAGTTGAGCCCACTGTGTCTTCCTGTTACTGACGGCCATCCTGACAGCCACACTACGCCACTGAGACTTGCGTATCAAACAGTAATTACTAAGCCATGTTATTATAGATACTTTTTCTGATAGAGTAATCACTGCTATTCATGCGGAATGACAGAAGCTGCCTGCTAGTATTTAATCTAATCCCAAAATATAAGAAATATCCAAGCTATGTAAGACATGAAAAAAATAAATAAATAAAGGGATTTTTTTTTAAGTGAGGGCAGGGAGGGAAGCATGAAGCACATGACTAAAGCCTGACAGATACACCTTTTAGTTCGGGTTCATGGGAATTGGGGCTATAGCTAAATAATCCAGAATGCTCAGAACATGCCTAGAATTTGCACTTTTAAAAATTAAGTTTTAAAAATTGAATAAACACAAAATAGTACAACACATCCTTAAGTAGGATTAAAATAAAACAATAAAAGCAAAAACTTGTGTATATGTCACATAACCTTTTAAAAAAATAGACCATCATCACCATCTTGAGAGCTCTTCCCACATCCTCCCCACTCTACCTTCCTTCTTGTTGGGAAGGAAGTATCCTGGGTTTCACTTACGCCATGCATGGGTTTTAGTGTGTATATTCCAAAGCACTAATTTACTTTTATACATTTTTAAATCGCATATTAAGGGACGAACACAGTGATTCAACAGCCTAATCTTTCACCTGCGTAGTCAGCATCCCATAATTGGCAATGGTTTGTATCCTGGTTGTCTATTTTCGATCCAACTCCTTGCTTATGGCCTGAGATAGCAGCAAAGAATGTCCCAAGGTCTTGGGTCCCTGCACCCATGTGGGGCTGGGAGGAGGTCCCTGGCTCCCGGTTTCAGATCAACTAGGTTCTGGTCATTGCAGTCATTTGAGGAATGAACCAGCAGATGGCAGATCGGTGTCTCTCTATCTCTCCTTCTCTCTCTTTAAAAAAAATCTGCCTTTCAAATAAATCTTTAAAAAAATAAATAAGTCCTTTTAATTCTTTTTCTGATAAATATAATTGTATTACAGTTTTCTTTTATTGATATAAGGAGTGGGAAGCTAGATAAGAATAAATGAATCTAGGAGAATTGTTGCCATGATTTCTGTGTAGCCTTGCACTGTAACCGCCCCTTTCCTTGTGAGCCCAGTACCCCTAGTTCCCCTGATGCACCTGTATCTCCTCTGGGACTAGGAAGGATGAAACTCCACAATGGCCCTGGAGAAGTTAAGCTCCAGGTGCAGACACCAAAAAAATCCCAAAAACCTTCCCATACCACGATGGGGGCTGATGCCCACAGGAGCTTCCCTTTTGCTCGTTGGCTTCTGCCATTACTTAGGGCTCCTTTCTGGCCCCCTCTTCTCTCTCTCTCTCCTCCTTGGCAACTCTGGCCCATTCATAACAGCCCTTAGTCTGGGATGCCCACACTCATGTGTGAATGCTAGTAAATCAACCCTGTGTTCCTTCTTCACTGTGTTCATGTCTGCTTTGAATTCTTATCTCCATGGTGAGGGGGGACAAGCACTTGGAGTCAAAGTTGAGATACTTACGCCTATAACATTGCAACTTGGATTTCTGATTCAATGCTCTTTTCAAGATGATCCATATTGATAATGTATGTGCCTATAAATCATTCGTGTTTATTGCTCTATACAATCCCATGGTCAGGATATCACAACTTGCCATGTTTGCTTGTGGTTTTTTTTCATTATGACACTATGTTTTGTATCCTAGTTTACTTGTGAGCATTTGTGTGGCGTTTTAATTTTTAAAAAATGGGATTATGGAGGTATAGCATGTACACGCACGAACTCTACTAGACAATTGTAGTTTTTTTCAAAATATTAATTTTATTTGAAGGGCAGAGTTACAGAGAGAGAGAGAAAGAGAGAAGACTTTCGTTTACTGGTTCACTACCCAGGTGCACGGGCCAAGTACTTGGGCCACCTTCCACTGCTTTCCAGGTGCATTGACAGGAAGCCAGTGGGAAGAGGAGAAGCTGTGATTTGCAGGGATTTACTCACAACGCTACCGTGCTAGCCCTGAATTTTCTTTCTTTTATTAAACCTTTAAAAATTGCTTTGTTCTGATTTTACTGCCACCAGAGCAGCATTTAATTATATCCACTGAGGTTATTCTCAATCTAGAAATAGAATTCTAAGGCAGTTAACTTTTTAGTCCAATGATGCATTGTTACTTTCATATGACTAGAAAATTAGCACACATAAGCACAGAGAATACACAGAATTTTAGTAGCTTTGACTTAAAATGTCATTTGTAGATTTTTGTTGTTGTTGCCTTTCTACAATCTTCCTTTTCAAAGTTCGGGGGTTTACATCTTGAAAAACACTAAATATACATTTAAAAAAGAAAGGAAAACACTAAATGAAGCAACGTGAAACTTCGGTTGTACTTTTCCAATAGCTTAACCATAAACGATTGTGTTAGAGTTACCAGGGGAAAAAAAAATGTCACCTTGTTTCTCTGTCCTTCAGCCATTGTAAGAGATTCACATCGAAGTTTGAAGAACAAAACAGTTTCTATCTTTCTTACCTAAAGCACATTTCAGAAAACAACTAGGAAGGCTAATATAAAACATATGCGAAGAAGGTGAGACTGTGCAATTGAGCATTTCCAACGCAGGTAATGTGGTCTTTATCTTAACTACCCCAGAAGGATGGTTTACAGACTGGATACAAGCATTACCATAATGTGCTTCATTATTAAAACAACACTTAATTAAGTGGGGGACGAAGCCAGAGACGTGCTGTAATTTAAGGAAATCTCTTTGGTTATTTTCAGATGTTTCTAGTTTGGTGAAAGCCAAAATATATTTTGTTGAGCACGTTTTATTCCTATGTGTATTTTAAAGGAAATCTAATCCATGTGTTTTATTTCATTAATATTTTGCCAATTTAAATGGTTCTTTTGTAAGTTATAGTTACTGTTATTTTTATGAGCCTTTTTACTTTGGATTATGAATTCATATGTCACTTAAAGTAAGTATACTTTGATCCAAGTATCTCATAGTTATGAAGCCAGAAACTCACAAAACTTGGGTGATTTCCCAACATTGCCAAATATAATATTTCGTTTCCCCTATATTCATGAGATTCTGCTTGTATTTATCAATCAACACCTTATTAGAAAAACAAGAGCTTTCTACTTTTTAAAGCCTTATCTATTGACAAATGTCCGAATGAGACTATGCCCAACTTAACATGAATCACTAACCTCTAATCATGGTCGTGGGTCCAAGTGTATAGTTTGTATAGTGACTAATTTATATTCACGGTTACTTAAGCTGTGATGTAAGTGGGCACGTCGGAGGACTTGACGACTAGTAACCCAAAAGAATAGTAGAGGGATTAGTGAGATATAAACAAGGGGTATAAATGAACAACAGGAAGAGTAACAGGTATATGAACTAAAAAAAGTAAAACTACGCTCGTTTGCAAATCATAAGATTTTATATAGTTCAAGGGGCTCTGTAACTACTTAAAACCAATAATAAAATTTAACAAGGTTGTACATAAACATCAATACACAAAAAAATCTTTAAAATTCTCTCTTTAAGGATTTATTTTTATTTGAAAGACTTACAGAGGGACAGAGAAAGAGAGAGAAAATGAGAGAGAATCTTCCATCCACTGGTTCACTTCTAAACAGCCACAATGGCCAGAGCTGTGCCAATCCAAAGCCAGGACACAGGAGCTTCTCCTAGCTCTCCCACGTGGGTGCAGGGGCCTTCTTCTCTACTGCAGGGAGTTGGATTATAAGTGGAGCAGGTGGGACACAAGCCAGTAGCCATATAGATGTCAGTGTTTGAAGGTGGAGAATTAGCCTTCTGAGCCATCAAACTGTCCCCTAAAATTCTCTTTCTTTAGAATTAATAAAATGGAATATGTTCTTTTAAGAAACGAATCATAAAAAAAATGCCACAGCAACTAAACTACGAAGTACCTATGAAAAAATTGGATATAATGAACACAATGTATAACAATGTATTGAAAAATATGAAAATGAATTTGAATAAGTAACAATTTACTTGAATGGGAATTAAACAAATCAATGGTATTAAGATAGCAGTACTTCCCAAATAATTTATAGATTAATTAGATTATAATCAGAACTCATGTTGATTTCTGTGGATTATGGTTAAAAATAACCTCTTCCATGGGGATGCACCTAAGAACTCTGCTTTCAAGATTGGTAATTTGTGTCTTTTTTATGTATTTCCTATTCCCTACCTAGCATTTTCAGGAAATAATATATTCCTTTCTTTTTATTTGCTGGTACTGGGAAAGCTAGAAGCTTTTTTCTTTTTTTTTCACTCATTTTACAAGAAAAAAAATGAACCTCTTCCTAGGGGTTTCTATGCCATCCATGTCTTTCTTTCAGGTTTAGAATTATTTTCAATTATAGAACTATTTTTTTATTAATGATTTTATAAAAAGCATCATGAAAGTTTGATTAGGTTCTTGCATTGTGACAATGGGAGACAGGAGCTGGAGTTCCTCAAGTGAATTCAATCCTGGTGCCGTCCTTGAGGGAGAGACTGTGAGCAGCACAGGAGACAGCTGCACAAGTTGTCCCGAGGAAATGAAGGGAGGTGTGATCAGCTCTCCTTAGCCCAGGCATCTTTGCGGTGATAAAGAAGGGAGAATTGGGGGTGGGGTGGGGAAATGAGTTGGCATTTTATAGACAGACCAGGATGGTTCTTGTAGAGTGACTAGCAGGAACAAACTACACAAGCAGATGGGAAACGATGACTATATTATTAGTTAAGGCATTTAAGTTACAAGTGACAGAAGCTGTTCTTGACTGAACAGGAATGGATTTTGCTACAAGCCTAAAGAGAGTCATGGGAGGATTGGAGCAAGCTTTGTGAGGGAGCCTCCACTGCTTTTACACTGGATTGTGAGCAGCTTCCACTTCTGCGCCAGGAGCATGACCTCGCAACCAGAGCATCCAGGAAGGACGGAGGCTTTGTTGTACAGTTATTCTTCACCAGGTTCTTCACTCCAAAATCACAGTCTTGAATGGAGAGCTCAGTTGAGTGCAAATTACCTGCAATTACTTATTAAAAGCTTTTTCAACAATGTAGGTCCACATTGTGTGCCAGAGACTATCTCAAAGTCCAGAAATTAGGTACAAAAAGTGGAGTACCAAGTGCTGGCATTGTGGTCTATTGGTTAAGCTGCTGCCTGTAGCATCAGCATCCCATATGGGCACGGTTCAAGACCTGGTAGCTTCACTTTCAATCCAGTTCCCTGCTAAGTATCTGGGAAAGTAGAGGAAGATGATCCAAATGTTTTGGCCCCTGCACCTACATGGGAGACGCTGGAGAAGCTACTGGCTTCAGCCTGGTCTACTTCTGACTGCTGCAGCCATTTAGGGATTGAACAGTATAAGGAAAAGCTCTCTCTCCTCTCTCTTCCTATATCCCTTCCTCTCTCTCACTCTCTCCCTGTAAATATGTCTTTCAAATGAATAAAAAAACATATATTTTTTAAAAGTGCAGTCAAATCCCCATTCTCCTAAAGTTTATACTTGTAGGGAGCAGGTAGAGGAGGGAACAGCAAATGTCAAGTCCTTGTAGAGATACGTCACTGTGACAAGGAATAGCTAAGGAATTTTTGCATATCCCACATTGCTAGACAGAGAGATCCCCCCCAAAAAAAATGAGAGGAGAAGAAATTGAGGAGGTGAAGGGGAAAATGGAACCCGTATCATATAGGGCTTCATTGAACCCGTGTCATATAGGGCTTCCTTGGTTACTGAATGATTCGGGGTGAGAATGAAGGTCATTCAGTCGCAGAGTGTTGAAGGGAGAAGTATCAGTTCTGACTCACATTTCTGTAGGAACATCTGGATGCTCCTTTAAGACCATAGCAAGCCAGGCACAGAAGCCAGGGAGTTGTTGCTATAAACCAAAACAGTCATGACTTGTGGTGCTGTTTTGTTCACAACAATATTATCGAATGGTGAAAACTGATCAGATTCCAGATATTTTCTGAAGGTAGTGACAGCATGGCATGGATGTGTATATAGATGCAATTGTATGTATGTGTACGTGTGCATGTGTGGGTACAAGCATGTACACATACATGTGTGTTCACATGTGTGAATGGGCACAAGCGTGTAGATGCGTGTGCACGTGTGTTTGCATGTTTATGCACGAGTGTCATTTATTAATTTTACATAGCAGATTCACATGTCCTATTTAATTCTAAAAAGATGATTTAGTGGCAGAGTCGGCATTACAAGTTGCTAAGAGATAATTGTCAGTATCCACACAGACGGGAGGGAAGAATTTCAGCAACGTTTGCTACTTACCTATGGCAGTGGAGGAAGGCGGGTGGCAATCTATTCATTTCTAACAGTGAGCAATGCATCTCCACAGACTTTCCTTGGGTCAGGAATCCATGCATGGCTAGGCTACGTGCTCTGCTCTGGATCTCACGAGGCTGCCATCAAGGTGTTAGCTTGGCTGTGCCCTCATCCAAACGCTAGTATGCAGGAGGCTCCTCTTCCAAATACCCTCTGCTTGTTGGAAAAGCTCATTTATTTGTCCATCCACCTCATTTACATGTAGGACTAAGTACACTGGTCTCTCTGGCTGTTGGCTGGAAGACATGAATTCCTAGAAAGCCACTCACAGTTGCTTGCCACGTGGGCTTCCACCAAATGACCAATTGCTTCATCAGACCAACAAGGCTAATCCTGCCTGCAAGATGCAGTCTTAGAACACTCCAGAACACCTTCATTCCACGTGTTGGAAGGAGTTTATGAGAGTTCCATCACACTCTAAAAACTATATACTAGAGCATAAAGATCAGGACATGTACCACCAAAGGTCACTTCAGGATCTGACAGCTATAGATCGTAAGGAATGTTGAGGACATGAAATAGATAGGATGGAGACAGTGCTTGGATGCGGGTAGGATAAGAACAGAGAGGAACACAGTATGGCACTCAGCTTTCTTATTTGCATGCTTGGTTGGTGTGACCAAACAAGAAGCAGAGAAGCTAGTATTGATGTGTAAATGGTACTGCCTTCTCTTTATTTTTTGAAATAACTTATTTGTCTGAAAGGCAAAGTTATAGTGACAGAAGGAGACACAAAGAGAGATCTTCTCTGTCTGCTGATTCACTCCCCAGATGGCCACAACAGCCAGGTCTAATGCCAGAACAAAGCCAGGAACCAGGAACTTTATCCTGATTTCCTATGTAGATGGTAGGGGCCCAAGTACATTATGTTCCTTCCCAGGCACATTAGCAGGGTGCTGGATGAAAAGAAAAGCATCCAGGATTCAAACTAGCACTTATATCAGATGGCTCCATGTCAAGCAGAGGCTTAATTCATTGTGCCACAACATCAGCCCCTTAACTGTATGTGTTTATTTTTCTGCTCTTGATCAGACATTGAATTGCAGAGTTCAAGTTCGGTGAGCTGAAGTTTGAATTTCAGTGTGAGTGTCTGTGTCTCCTGGGGCCTCTCCAAGAACTTGGAGGCTGACCACTGAAATGGCGCACCTCATGGAGTGCCAGTAGTTTCAGGTAAAAAAAAAATGATCATCATTTTTTTTTAAAGATTGATTTTGAAAGTCAGAGTTACAGAAAGAGAAAGAGGGAGAGCAGAGAAAGATAATGAGATATTCTATCCACTGATCCACTTCTCAGATGACTGCTATGACTAGCAGTGGGATAGGCCCAAACCAGGGGCTGGGGGCTTCAGCAGGTCCCCTGTATGGGTAGCAGGGGCCCAAACAATTGGGCCATCGTCCATTGCTTTTCCCAGGTGCTTTGGCAGGAAGGTGGATGGAAAGCGGATCACCTGGGACATGAACCAGCGTTGACATGGGATGCCAGCATGGCAGGCAGCAACTTTATCCTCTATGCCACGATGCTGGCCTCAGCAAAATGATTTATACAAAATGAGATCACTCAGGCACTCTCAGCGCTTATATGTGATGTACACCGTTTTTGTAAAGAAAACATTTCAGTCTGAATGTATAATTATCGACAATGTTTGTGTTTCAAGCTACCCAAGAAGAGAAGGCATATGAATTTTGCAGAATCAGAGGTGGATGGATACTGAGCAAATATCAGGAATTCTTTGTAGTTCAGCAGGTTTAGGCCTAGGAATGAAGTGGGCCTCAGCAAGTGGGGAGCAGGTGTACAGCCTCTTGTCTTCTCAAGGTTGGGCACTCTCCTCACAGGGTTACCCCTGGCAACCTTATTGGATGCGTGGGAAATCCCAA
The DNA here is from genome assembly GCF_017591425.1 of Ochotona curzoniae. Lineage (NCBI taxonomy): Eukaryota > Metazoa > Chordata > Mammalia > Lagomorpha > Ochotonidae > Ochotona > Ochotona curzoniae. The sequence goes on along the minus strand of NW_024465520.1, from coordinate 12,462,280 downwards.
GCTCTCTGGTAAAGGCGATGAAGACCTGTGTTTCGACCAGGGTGTGAGGAGAACCTTTGTAGTTGATTGAGTGTGAATCTGAGGATAAGGGGAAAATTAACCCTGGCAACGCAACTGCCTGGAACCATTAGGATAAACAACAAGACAGTTTTACTCTACTTCTCCCTTTTTTTTTTTTTGACAAAATCCTCAGATCTTTGTAATAATGTATTGGAAGAACCCTAGTTAAACTGGTGTCCAGGAGCAACTTGCTCCGTTGCTTGCCTGAGAGAGTATCAAGTCCCCAGGCCCCCGCTTTTAACCTTCGATCTTGTATTTCTAAGTGTTTCAGCCCCTGTGCTTCAGCCTTGATTCTTGCAGGATTGTGTGCTGGCACACAACAGGCAAAGAGCCCTGCTCTGTAAAACCAGTCACCCAAAAACACTGATGCCCAAGGTCCTGGATCGACGGGTGCTAGGGCAGGGTTGATTGGGGTCCATGTGTGGTCAGGCACTGGCAGACAAGTCTAGACAATTACTGAAAAAGTGCTGTAGGAGTGGCTGTACAACTGGATGGGAATAAACTGTTTGGAAAGTCCCACCTTGAGGGACAAGAAGTAACCATGTCCCTTTCCAAGCCTTTGCAGCTTTGGCGAGTTGTTGCTGGACAGTGGCCAGTTCCAGGGGGCTCCTGCTGAGTCCTCCCACAGCTTCAGGGAGGCTGATTCTACAGGTAGAATTTCTTCAGTGCTCAGTGGCAGGAAACCGTTCCTGAAGCTGCTGAGAAATGTTTTGGGATGCCTCAAGGGGTAGATTTTCCCAGCTTCTCTGGGCAGCTGGTTAAAGGGACCCAAATGAAGCTGACAAATTTCTTGGTGTTAAAAAGGCAAGAGCAACACACCTTATGTCCTTTGGCCATCAAGTTGAATAAAAACTTTTTCTTCCCATAGTGAAACATTCATGTTTTTCTTTTCATTGACTTTGGAATCAGCTGAGATGCCCATCAGCTGATGACTGGATAAAGAAAATGTGGCATATAGACATGCAATACTACTCAGCTATAAAGAGCAAAATCCTGTCTTTTGCAATAAACTGGAAATGATTAGGCTTAGCAAAATCATCCAGTCTCAAAAAAAAAGTGTCACCATTTGTTTGGTTTGATATGTGGCAGCTAATGCAGGACACAAGAAAGCGTGTAGGAATGAAATGATCACTTTGGGAATGGTGGTTGTTTTTAGCACCCGTTTTCACCCTAGTGGAAATGTGGAATTTTGGGTCTTTTTGTTTTTGAGTTGGTTCATATTAGATGAATGGCAAATAAAGCCTGTGAAAATAGAGTTGTTGAAAGTTGTGTCTCTGCAAATACTGATGAAGACAGGGAAAGGATGATGGGGTGTTGGAAGGGAGCAAGCCAACTGTGGTTGTCCTATCGGAACTCTACCTATGAGTACATAAAATCTTTTCTCTTTATAGTGATCATAAAAAAGAAATTTCTCTGATAGACTACAACAAATTAGAGCCAATCTTATTTATGAGCATCAGGTCTACCCAAAAAAGACAAACCTTAGGTACGACTTTGGCTAGTAGTAAGGTAAATGCATATTTGATGGTAGACACCAGAAAAAAAAATATTCACCATGTGAGAATGGTTTATAACCGAATCAGAAGTTTGTTTAGCTGGCAGCACGATTGCCAGTAACACGGGTGCGTTGATGTTTCCAGCTGCCTGTTCCACACAACTTCTGCTGTACTCACACTGTGTGACAGGCAGCTCTGGTTGGGGAAGGCTCAAAAATATCCTATCAGTTTATGTGTAGGGCTCAACTTCAAATCAATACAAGGAAAGAATAGATTTCAGATACAAGAATCCAAGGGGAATCACTGACTAATTTATGCATGACAGCTTAAAATACGTCATCCTTCAAACAAAAGGATGTGGTTCTGCACAATGTTTCTAAAGGACTCCCAGCGTGTTAGGTCTGAGAAAAGGGGTTCTGTGTTTGGGGTAAGAGAAGAAAGTGCACGATTTTGGTGGAAAGAATCCTGCAAGCTTCAAAAATTCCCTAGTGCCACTGGGCTGCTTGATTCACTTGCTCAGTGTTTCATTAGCAACACCAATAGTGCAGACAGACTTCTGAGTCTTCTGGACTAGCTGCTTTGCTCCTCATGTGGGCATTTTTTTCTCCTGTCATATTTGGTTTGAATACCATCTCATTCCACTACATCCCTCCCTCCATTCTGCCCCCAGATTTCCTCTCCAAGCTGTCTGGATCTGATATTAACCTAAAACTTCCTTGATCCTTTAAAGTGAGTTATACATTAACAGAACCTAAATTACTCGTTGCTAGGCAAATGTAATTCTTTCAGACTCCGGATCTGCTGGAGAAGCTTCTGTAGAGTACTGTAGGAATAAGCAGTTTTGTGCCAATTGTTACGTGGAGGAAAAAGTTTGGGAGAGAGAGAGTTCTGCACAGTGAGACCTCGAGGAGAGATTCCAGCACACCGCTGGCTTGACAGGCACGGAGAGCAGAGGCGACTGGCAGCGGCCAGTGACCAGACAGCAGGGGCTGCCGCTGAGCGTGGACAAGGCGCCAAGCTGAAGTTCTCTAAGGAGCAAGCCTGCTGCCTCCTGTTTCCTATGAGGACCAGCATTGCCTGTGCTAAGAGGTATGGCTATCTCTTTCTTGCGCTTTTGTTCAGCAGAAGCAAAAGCTAATTAAAGGAAATGTCAGAAACTGCAGGGGGCAGGCAAGAAGTGGGGCAGGGCCGGGGAGACCCAGAAACATCCAGGGTTTTGTGGATTATGCAGATAAAGTGCATTTGGGAGCCGGTGCCTAGCTGTCTACGCAGGCTCGCACTGCAGTCATTGAAGGAAACAGCCACTTCTCTCTGGGCTGTTATCATAGGTCGTATGTCTCAGGAACAGTGTGTTCAGATTCATTTATGTGCATCTCAGTTTTATCCCCAAGGAGTCGCGTTTCTATTTCATGCTTTTGTTTACCTCGAGAAACATTTTACCACTTGCGAAGAAACTGGCCATGCCCATGTCTCTCAAAGATGGAGCAGCATCATTACAGCCAGTGGGTGGGACAGAACTGCCCGCCAGCCGCCGGGCTGCTGGCCTTGCTATTTTTCCCGTCGATATTTCAGACACTTTATGATTCCTAATTGATTCTTACCACCATTTTGTCCTTTCTGAGACACATTTAAATTGCTACCATAATAACCATTGGTTCCATGACATTTACATATTTCCAATTTAAAGAATAGAAAAAAAGCAAACACTGATGGCCTTATTACTGGTCTTACGGTTGGTGGAATATGTGGAATTTAAATGTAAATTAAGATATATTTAACACCAAGTGTCCTTTGTGGTTTGGTAGTTTGGCTATGTTTTGTGCAAAAACAAACCCAACGATTTGAATTAGGATATTTTTAAAAGTAAGATTGATATCAGTCATAACAACTGGCCTGTAAAGTCAAAGCTTACAGGTGACAACAATGTGTATGTTAAGAAATCATTGTGACAGATTATGAAAAGTCTTGGCTTTAAAAAAGGTTTTGATTTGCCTGGAAGATAAGCACCCCATTCCCCATGAAGAAATCTGTTTCCTCCCTGGCCTTCAACCAAGCTGCAACATATATTCAAAATCAAATAGATTTTTCTGAGCTCTTGCCCACATAGGCTGCCAACCTATTTTGGGTGTGTGCTACAACCCTCGACCAAGAGCGCTAGCAAAACTGAGGGCTGTGTCCCCTCGCATCCTTTGCAATAACCCAGCCTCCGAGACTGTGAAAAGTGCAGCACCAGGCCACTGCAAAGGAACCCAAGAGGCATCCTTGGAACAATGGCGGTCTTGTGGGAAGGCCTGAAGTGAACGGAGCAAATTCCCATGGGAACGCCCGCAGTTCTTTCACACTGTGTGAGAATGATGGTCCTACAAAAGAATCTGTAATCCTTTCTTTCAAGGGAAAAATTTCTGAGAACTTTATTGAAGTTTTTAGAACCCAAATGAGTCTAAGCCAATGCGTATTTTTCATACAGGTAAATAAAATGAAAATGTGCCAGTGCGGTGTGATATCCAAAACATAACACAGAATACATGTTGCTATTCTAGACGTTTTTTTCTAAAGAAAGGACGCAAAATCCTAACTGTAAATTGTCTTCTTAGTTAATTATGTTTACCCAAATTAGCTCTCTGATCTCCAGCCCACAGCTTCAGTTTTTCTACACCTGGTATCCTAATGATGAGGGGTTTAAAATCCAGGTTTGTGTATGCTTTCATTCAGAATAACCTACAAACACAAGTAGAGTTAACCATCAGTGCTTTATTAGCATATATTGAGTGTAGGTCACCTTGAGAGGATGGAAAGAAAGTGGTGCCCTGGAGAAGCATTTACTTCTAACAAACATGGCAGTGACTCCTGTGCTGGGCTGGAAAACTCAAGGGTTTACATTACCCAGCCTCAAGTCTGAGACTCCTTGTGGTCTATCTAGTCTTTTCCATTCTGCAGAACATTCTATGTCACTGTTCAGCTTCGACTGGGGTCAGAGCACAGGAGGGCTGTCTCTCCAGGGAACAAGACAGGTCACCAAGAAACCAAAAGGGGACAGGCTCAGTGAAGTTTGCATGTCACATGACAGGGGAATGCACAAACAAGAGAAAAGATCTAACACACATCTTTAATGCTGGGAACTGACTTTAGTTAGCAGTGTGGTGATATGTATTGCATGGGGATTTGTTAACAAAAGAATGACCTAAAAGAATCCTAAGTGTTAAGCATGTGGCTTCTATCATTACTTCTGTGTTTGCCAGGCTCCTGTGTTAAATGTTCAATGTGATCTGACTAAGCCTCCCCACAACACATATCCCAATCCTCGTGGTGCTAATGAGAAACTGGAGGTCCGGGGAGGTTAACCGGCCTGACCAGATTTACAAGGCAGTTATTGATTGTATCCAGTTGTGCCCATTTTCCCTCATTCCGTTTTTCTTACTGGAGTCCCACAAAATGTCCAACTCTAGACCCTACAGTGGCTTAATCCCACAAAATATCCCATTCTAGACCCTATAACAGCTTGAAAGAAATGTAGGAAAACTGGGTAAGTCTAGGGACAAAAAAAGAAACATTAAGAGTGGAAGGAGGATGCGAAAGAGGGAAGGTTAAGGCTATTCCATTCAAACAGAGGACTTCATGAGTATCTTGTAATTAAGAAAATCGCTAATAGAAGAAATCAGATTGACTGAACTTGGCTGTTTTCACAAGGAAATCCTTTAAGACTCTGGATAGTGCAAAGGATGGCCGGCCAGGTGTCTAGGGACATTTACTAGTCATTCTCCTGGAACCTAAGACCTGTGGTCACCCCAACCACCTCAATAGGGTGTTCCTCCTGGTGAGCGGTGTCCACATCCTGCTGACCCAAGGAAGCTTTTATTGCAGGACAATGCCTTTGTGCCTGCCAGTCGAGGGAGAAATTGGTGGGCTGACACCTGCTACAGGAACAGGCAAATAAGGATGGGAGGTGTGGGTGGGGCAGTAGAGCTGCAGAGCATCAAACACTATTGTAGAAATGTATGATTAACTGTTTAAGCAAGAAGGAAACAGTTTCATACTTTTTGGTGGTTGACATGTCAAGAAAGAAGCACACACATCGTGTTTCTGAGCGTTGCCACAATATTTAGAAGGTCCAAGTTGACATCGTGTGCTCCCTGGAAATCCCGAGGAAGAATCTCCCAGCAGGTACAGTGGGTAGCAAGGGAGTCTGCGTGTTTGTGGAGTCTGTTCGGTGTATCAGCAATTTTGCGTGGCCTGGAACTTCCAACAACGCTTGCAAGCGGAGCCAGAGGATCCTATGGGACAAACCCGCGGTATTCGGCTCCCGCCAGCCCCGAAGCCTGCCAGGAAGGAAGTGGTATCTCCTCTGCACCTCTTGGCTCTCCCCCTGGGGCTGGGTGACAGCGTTCCCAGCAGCCCACCCATCCATTCACCTGCCCGACTTCCAGTCGAAAACTGTTCCCCGCAGCAGTCTCACCCCCCACCGCAGTCTTTCCAGGGACGAGTATAGGTTTTCACGAACACAAGCAGTTTTGTTTCTCTACGGAAAGACAGCTCTCCTGGACTGGAGAGGGCTTTGTGCTTCACTCCGAGGTCACTGAGCTGGGTGAGGTGCAGCGTGTCACCTGACCCGGCTCCCGGGCTGCTGGTGGCATCGGGCGGCATTCCTGAAATTCTTCCACCAGGCGCCGGCACCACAACGGACAACTTCAGGTTCACTGCGCTGAGCGCCTTCCGCAGGCTGTGCCCTCTCCACCGGCCGTGGCCCGAATCACCTGCCCAGCGTGAGCGCACACAGTTGAGCGACGCCAGCGCCGGGGCGCAGTAGCACACAGGTAAACCGAGGCCACCAGCGCCCTCTGTAACTCCCGGAAATGGGTTCAGTTTGGTCGCAGGCATTTCTAGTGGTGTGTGTGTGTGTGTGTGTGTGTGTGTGTGTGTGTGTGTGCTGCTTCTCACAGAAATCTGAGTTCCTCACCAGTATCTAGTTGAAACAAACCCAACAAAACCTAAAGCTAAAGAATCAGAAGGTGAGCGGAGATGAGGTTTGCTTAAAGATTTAGGGGAACAGGAATGAAACGTCGGGAACAGAAAGAAGTTTTACAAGCCATCTTGTATGTAAAAACAAACAAACAAAAAAACTTCTAAGATTTAGCGTCTGACCCACCTGGATATAAATCTTGGCTTTTTGTGTGGCTTCACCAATCCTGTTTCCGCTTCGTTAATGATATCTGCCTGCAATGTTGACTGAAGCTCTCTTGGAGGAAAAAACCATCTAGCAGAAGAGACTGATGCAGTTCGAGGATTTGTGTCTGCACACGTGTGTGCATGTGGGTCACGTGCGTGTGTATTTCTGCACAGATGCAGGTCAGTCAGAGGAGCAGGGCATTCATGGAAGGGAGGAGTTTCTCGGACCTTTGGGCTGGATTTGCTCTGGCTCTGTTGTTGAAGACTGGCAGGAAAACTCTGGCACCTCAGGAAGCTTGGATGGGAGCTGCTGGAGCACCGGTGATGCACTTGGAGTGCCCTGTTTCAGGAAAAGGAGGCCCGATGTGAAATGTGGGGGCTCTGTCAAGATAGGGGCTGGTGGGAAGGCAGACAGCTCAGTAATGGTTACCGTACACCATCGTGTCTGTACCTAGACAGAGCTGGGAGAGATCAGCAACATTTGATCCTAATACTTCAACCTATTTTGGGTGCCGCTGGTTGTATACACATCTGGACCATCAGCTTTTGGTCAGGTGGATTTTTTTGCCATGAAAATAATGTGACTCAGTACTTGGGGAAGTACTTGGGGTAGTAGTTCCTGAAATACTGGCAAACTCCCATTGAGCATCCACTGTTGTTGTGATAAGGGAAGAGAAGAGGGTGACCCTTGGCCTGCCCATCCCCGAGGATCATGGCAGAAACCCCGAGGCCAGAGAGCAGATTCAGAGGGGGAAGGCATACCAAGTTGACTTGGTCACAGGAGCTTTTGGATCATGGCAGAAACCCCGGGGCCAGAGAGCAGATTCAGAGGGGGAAGGCATACCAAGTTGACTTGGTCACAGGAGCTTTTGGATTGAGGATCCGAAGACACAGCTGCATGAACTGTGCATTTTGATGCTTAAGTTGGATGGAGACTGGATAGCTGTGTACAACTGGACAAAATGATTAAGATCTGACGATGATGGGTGAGCATGGAAACCCAGCCAAACCTGTCTGTTCAGATTCTTCTTGACCTCGTTGTATAGCATTCTTTCCTACCAGGTCAGAGACAGGAGCTATCCTGGAATCAGGGTCTTCAGATTCTTATCAGATGGGTTAGGTTCAAGAATTTCTTTATAGTCCAAACCAAAAGATGGAGAATGATTAATATTTACAGACATCATGACTTTGGGGGCAGGAAAAAGGATTCTTGTTTCTGTGACCCTTCTTGGCAAAGAGAAATCCTAGATTCTAGTGCTTCCCTTGAGGTTGCTTTGAAGAAAGCAAAACACTGGAAACCAGAGAAAGATCAGAGTAAAAGTTAGTTTCTGAGACTTAGTTTCTGTTGGAGTGTCATCTTACGAAAGGTACCTCTTACCAGCTGTAATCCTCCCAACAACCCAGTGGAGTAGCCTAGGTGTACCTTAACCCCTTTGCATTGTTCAAACCAAGGCTTGGGGAAGGAAAAACCTGGATGACAGGGCTGGGACTTGAAGCTCATCCTCAGATATGGTCCTTGGCACATGGGCATTGCAAGAAATCTGTACAAGTTTTTCTTTTCCGAAAAGATTCTGCATCGATGCCATTTCTTCCTTGAGGCCATGCTTTATCCTCTTCCTCTCCTTTCATTTTTGTTGCAGTCCTTTTGGTAGTACCCAAGAGACTTTTCTTTTAGTAATCCTCAAATAATAAAACGTCTACATCTCAGCTCTCCCCTGTCCAACTCCTGGATTTACACAAGTTTTTCCTATTTGTGTTGAGCAATTTGGTGCTTTTCTGTTTTGAACCCAGAGAAATGTTTTGCACGTAATGAGTGTGCACAAGCAACAGCTAGAGTTGGAAACCTGAGTATGGGCAGCATACCAGATGTCCTGGGGTCAGCCTTGCAAGAAGGAGTCCAAGAAAAGCCTTTGGGTGCTCCTGCTCTTCTCCTCCTAAGCGTGTTTCTGCTCCTTCTATGAGGACATACTCTGAGAAACCTGGAGCCACTGGATTTGCTCCAAGAAGTGCCAAGGGTCACCCAGCAGGTAGATCAGCCAATACGAACTCATTTTCACCAAGGTCCACATTCCACTGAGGTTGTCACTGCAAACTTCTGAGAAGGGCACGACTGTGTTAAGGCAAAATTTCAGGAAAACATCACCCTGCTTCTGTAGATGTCGTCATTTGCATTCCCACATTTTTCGTGGTGCAGACTGGATGGTCCACCAACTCAGCTCTCCCATCTTTTGGGAACACCCTTGTCACTCCTTCTTTCTTCTTCCTGATTGTCTTTTCTTTGTGACTCTTTCTACTTTCTGGTTGACTTAATCTCAAGGCATAGTTGGACAAGAATGCAGGGCCACTGCAAGAAGGAAGGGCAATTCATTCTCATTCTGTACCATCCTTCCTGCATCTTCATGTCCAGATAGCTAATATAATGCTAAGGGCCTTAACTCCTAGCAGTGCTTTCATGTCTTGCATGAAGTGAATATATCACTATTGTTACAAATTTGAAGCCATCCATCCGAATCTCAGTTCTCCAGTTTCTAAGTGCATGCCTCAAGTTCTTTATCTGCGAGTAAGGTTGACAGAGTCTTACATAATTAGCATAAGGGTTCAGTGAGTTAATATTTGCAAAGTCTCTGCCTGGCCAGTAGACAAGAGCACCTAAGATAATAGATAGTATAGAAGTTTCACACAGGTAACAATGTATTTATATAGCCCCTAACATAAGCTGTGAATTGCAACATTTGAAATATGGCAGATATCTTACTTAGTTGAGTGTCTGCTGGAAGATTTGGCTAGTGGTCAGAGACTGTGTTGTCTTGGTAATGTGTATCTAGACCTTTGCAATTGTAGTAGCATAGAAAGACACTTCTGCAATGATAGCTCAGAGAGGAGGTCTAACAACAGACTCCTCTCTCTCTCTTTTCACAGTGATTCCAGGGAACACAGTCAGAGGGAAATATGAGGCAGAACCATCTGTACTTCCATTTAATGATCCGTTTTTGGCTCTCACTACCTGAACATGTGGCTGCGTTTATCAGTTACCTGGCTGTAGGAATAACTCCCTCCAATGTGAACTGTGGAAGCAGGCACCCCACCGGTCTGACTTCTCGAGGCTGAACCTGCCACAGCTACTACAGGGACTTGGGGAAGCATTCACACCTCTCTTGCATTAGATGATGGCTGAGATCTCGACCAGTGTGAATGGTCTGTGATTTTATTACACCTTGAAAGGAACTGATGAGAATAATCAGATGCCTAATTTGTGTCATTGCTTTATCCTTTGAGGGATACAATACAGTGGAACTTCATTATTTCAACTGTGAGAACAGAGAGAGGGTCGCCTGATCTCAAAGCCCTTCCCCATGTTCAATGTCAGTGCTCCAGCTGAATCTCTTAGTAATGTTCGGTAGAGATTTCTCTGACTCCATAACCCTAGGCCAAGTCCTTGTCAAGAGTACATAGCAGTGGGTCAGTGCTGAGCACTCATTTTGAACCAAAGTTGGAAGAGGCATGAGGTAGGTGTCTACTGCCGACGCAGCAATGCCATCCAGCCAAGAGAGGAAGGTTGCAGAAGGAAGGGTACCAGTGATGGGTCTGTAAGATGGTTTCTGTGGTCTCTTTGTTCTCCCTGTCCATTTGATTTCCATGGGACTCTCAGGGAGTTTCATATCAGATAAGTTTGTTGTTTGTCCACTTGTTTGTGACATAGAAGAAAGATACACAAAGGAGAAACACAGGAAAAGCGTTAAGTGTGGTGTTTAATTCAGTCTCGAATGAAATTCCAGAGAAACCTTGGGAAATCAACTGCAGATTATCAAGCCACAGGGTGTTACGTCCTGCTGATGTTTCTAAGGGTTCACTTTGCCAGCTCACAAGCTCACGCTCTTGTGCCAGTGGCTACATTATGTCATTTGTTTCCTTTGCAGAGAATGCCAAAGACAACCTCAAAGTCTAGAAAAAAATGATCTTTCATGGGATATGAAGTGAATCTCCTGCTTCCTGTTTTTGTCTTACTGAGCCCCGATAATTGATCCTATGGCCCCAGGCTTGAGGAAAGTTGACTGACCAGGCTCAGCAACATGCATCAGCTATTCCGACTGGTTTTGGGACAAAAAGATCTTTCCCGAGCCGGGGATCTCTTCTCCTTGAATGACTCTGAGATTGAAGATAGCCTAACGGAAGCTTTGGAGCAAATTAAAATAATCAGCTCATCTTCGGTAAGCAAACTGGATTATAGACTAGATGCCTGAAATGAACTGTCCTTCAGGCGAGGTCCTGGGGAAAGCATCTTTGCTCGGGGGTGGGGGGAGGGTGCAAAGATTACTAATATCAGTCTGTCTCAACTCTGCTCTGAGGGGTAGTTGGTGGCTAAGAAATAATGGCAGCCAAGGCACTGGTTTAGAGAATAGCTAACCACCTTCTTTCTCGTTCAGTGGAGATGATAATTCTAGAAATTGTAGGACAAAATGGAATTTTCACAAAAGATTAATCCTGGGCTATTTTTACACTCTGTCAATGACATGGCAGGGAGAGGGAGCCAGTCTTGGGAAAGCAGGCCTGCAGAGCTGCAGAGCAGCCTCAGTAAGCAGAGAAGGCTGTGTGGGGAAGGCTGAATAATGAAAGAAGGCAGGACGACACCTCCTGCCATGCAGGTAATCTGAGACAAGGATGCTGTTCACTCAGCTGCCAGAAGTGACAGTTGCCCACGGCTTGATAACGCTGATTCTGTTTACGTGTGCCTTATCTCTATTTTTATCTTCCCTTTGCTTCTTTTTCTATCTCTGTCCCATTAAATTCAGCTCAGCAGTGATTAGTCCCTAGTACAATCAGACAGATGTTAAACCTGCATCAACCCTCCCATTCCTTTGCCGCTCCTCAATGTCAAGATTACACATTATGAAAGCTCTTCCCATAAGGGATAGATCTGGCCTGTCCAGTGCAACTTGATGTAACCTTCTTGATTGTGCTGAGACCTCCATTAAAACTTATTCTTCAAAAAGTGGGGTAACCAAACATCCTGTTACAGTCTCACAACTCAGCAGTGTTTGCCAGCACTTGGCACAGACACCCACTAGGAAGAGGAAAGAAGTGGGACTCAAGTCATAAAGTACTGAATTGGCAAATTCTACATATTTTAGAGATAACAGCACTCTTCCGTGTTATAATAAAGAGATATTTGAAAAGCACACTGGTAACCAGTGTGGTTTCTACCTCCAGCTTGTCAGCGTGTTCTCTGGGTGGAGGCCATGACCACGCACTCACGCCCCTGTGACTAGTGCAGTCACTGCCCCAAACACCCTTCTTTGCTCTTACAGGTAATGTTTTTGACAGCCATGACATGCCCATATTTTCTCCATAACATTAAACAACTTGGTATGACTGAAAACTCAAAGTAGTCCTGCTATGTTTCCATGGCTCTGGGTAGGATTTCGGAGCTGTTTCTAGCAGCTCATTCTCTCACACACATCTCTGGAAAGAACTTGACTCAATATGCTGCCAGTTTTTATCTCTGTAATAAAAAAGACCGTACAGTAAAAATGATCTACATTCCCTAAATCTTGCCTCCACCAGAGGTCACCAGTAGCCAGTGATTTCTTTGTTTCTGTCCTCTTTGCTTTGTCTCCCAGATGTCAATTCTGGAATTTGGAGAATGGTGAGTTCTGTTGAATGTCCTCCCTGATGTTGACTCTGACATGTCCCTTGTTAGTATTATCTGTTCTATAAGTGTCCCTTCAGCAGCCCACCCAACTAGCAGGTGTGAGGAGCAAGGATTTCATCTGTCTTCTTCATTGACTGGCTTCTTGTATTTCTTCCACTTCTCTAAATGAACCATGGCCTGGAGGACAAGAAAGATTGTGGGAATCAGTTCTGGCAGCTCCTTGTCTGTTTTTTTGTGAGCCACCATGCCTATCCTATGGCCTATTGCTATGTTCTTCTTCTTTATCTTGAATTATTTTAAGATCTGTTTTCATTTTATCTGAGTCAGAGTTATACAGAGAAATAGAGAAAGAGAGGGAGAGGGAGGGAGAGAGAGAGAGATGTAGATCTTCCATGTGCTGGTTTACCCCTCAAATATCCACAATGACCAGAGAGCTGGCTCAGTCTGAAGCTGGGAGCCAGGAGCTTTTGGGGGATTCCCATATCAATGCAAGGGCCCAAGGTTTTGGGGCATCCTCCACTGCTCTTCTAGGCTTTTTAGCAGGGATCAGAAGTGGAGCAGCTGGGACTCAGTGTCCAGATAAGATTCTGATACTGCAGGCAAAGGATTAGTCTAGCATGCCACCATGCTGGCCTCACTTTTAGTTATTTTTATTTGCTCTAGTTACCCAGGATTTTTCTGTTGCCTATGACCAAGAATTCCCTTATCGGAATTTAGATGATTGCTGTGAACATGGTTAGCAGGAATATGAACTCCTTGTGTTTGCAACTCGGTGTTCTTCTGACCTTCGCCCCAGCAATCAAGAGTCTAATTTTTATTTTTATAGTACAAACTAAACCTTTGAAGATAAGCTACAGGTCTTGTCTCTAGCTTCTTACTTCCCAGCTCGACATTCGTGTCCTTGGGTTTTTCCAGGAGCAACAAAGCATTTGTGTCGGGAAAAGGTTATATCAGCTAACATTGCAGCCCTTAATTCTCAAGCTTGGAAAATGCATTTGTTTGTTTGTTCACATAAAAAACATGCTGTTCAAACACAAGATTTGGAAGCACCAACTAGGCCAACTTACTGATTTATAATGAAAATGATAGCTCATACAGGCCAGAATTCTTGTGGGATTCATGCTGTCTTTCCCAAGTCTTTTTCTAGATACGGGATATTATCAATTAGGTTTATTCCTTCTAAACCTAATGTGGTTTATAGTCGAATTGTAGTCTCCTTTCTAGAGATTATCTGTAATTTACTCTAAAGTCATCTGTATGCAGATGGCATATTAGATCTGTAACTATCTAATCCAGCTTGTTCAAGTGGATGGAATTAGCTTGCGTCTCAGAGGGAAGTCTGGTTTCCAAGCTCTTGAGGAAGGTCCTCTTTGTAGCTCCAAGTGCTGCCACTATCCTCAACATTTTGGTTGCCGTCTCCTAGAATATGTCTTTTCGATTATTATAATTTATTGTTACTTGGTACTTGGATCACTTGCTTGAAAAAATTATTAGATGTACTCTGCTTCTCAACTTTCTGATTGTAAAGGCATGTGGTCTCTGTTTATCTTATGATGTGCTGAAATCCTCAGTTTGAAATCAAAATTGTGATTGGCAAACAATTTCATTTCTTTTTTCTTTTTTTAAGTAAGGGTATCCCACTATGGTGATCTTTGTCAATCAATAGGTCTTGGAAAGATTTTCTCAATCTGTCCCTAAGCTGAGCTTTGAAAACTATGACTTCTCACTGAAACTTCTTATTCAGGTCCTTTCTGGACTGCTTTTGCTGAGGCGTGAACTTGAATTCCCTCCTTTAGGATGGCAGGTGAGAGTTTGTCTTTATCCACTCATTCACTTCTTCCCCCTTTTCAGTGCTGTCAACCCAAGCCTATCTAGCCACACACCTCCCAGTTTGCCCTCATTTTTTAAAGCAACGGGACTCAGTAGGGACAGACAACTGCCCAATGTAAAAAGTTAGCTGCAATTAAAACTCCTTCAGTATCTCTAGTCCAATTCTCCGCTAAGGTTGTCAAGGTAACCGACCCTTGCCTGAAGTGTTCATCCATGCATGGTTTTATTATTTTGCTGAATGTGCATGATTCAAAAATTATTGATAACATTATTATAGTTCATGTTTTTAAATGACCCAAGTGGTGCCGTAAGAGTAGTATTGTGTTCTTGAGATTTGCTCAAATTGGTCCATCTAGTTCCAATCCACTGGTGCAGAGTACTTCATTGTGTGCATGTGTCCCTTTGTGGAACCATTTTAGTTAACCTTTATTATTTAAATAGTGCTATCGTAAACACTCTTGCAGTTGGTGATATTGGCAAATGTGTATTTCTAAGAACACAAGTAAAAGTGAAACAATTGGTTTGGGAGTTTTATATATCTCCAACTTTATAATGTACTACCAAATTTCTTTATGATGTGATTGTATTACTTTATATGCCTGTCAGCAATGCACGGAATTTGCAATGATTTCACATCCTCACAGATTCTTGCTTTATTCATACTTTACAAGTTTTTCTCAATTTCAGTGTGGGTTTCCTTTCTGGTGAAGTGTCTAACTTTTCTATTTAGATTTTAAAACATTTTCTTATTAACTGGGAGTATTTTATATATGCTTGTATTGCTCCTGTGTCACTTGTGTATGCTGCCTATCTGTCGTTTTGATATGAAGCTTGTCTCTTCCTTTGTAATACATCTTGACATCTGGTAAGACAAGTATTCCCAAGCCTTCCTTAAAACTGCTTTGATTTGCTTTTGTTCTTCAATAATTTTATATTAATCTTCTCAAGTTTTATGAATTATTCTGTCAGTATCTTTATTGGAATTTCATTATATTTGTAGATTAATTTGAAAAAAATTAGTGTCAAGATGCAATCTTCTCCTCTGCAGACATTCTATTTCTATCCGTTTCTTTAAATCTTTTTACCTATCTTTCAATGAGGCCTTATAATTTTTCTTAAGGAAGCTTAAGAACTGTGTTGATCATTTATTAAATTCATGAGTATTTAATAGCTTTTAGCTGAGACAATTAATGATGCTCCTTTGTAAAATCATATTTTCCAACTTCCTTCAGGTGGTTATAACTCAAATGATTCCCTTCTCAATTGTCATGCTTCATTTATGTGCATTTTTGCATACTGTGTCCCAGTACTGTGCTGGACGCTGGGATATAGACCTGAGAAAAATAGACAGGCTCTGTCATTATCCATTTAATTAGATAAAAACTAAAACAAATAAGATAAATACATAGCAGATAAGAAGCTGATAAATAAGTATCATATAGAAAAATAAACCAGAGAATGGCAATTTCAAGTTGTCAATTTTAAGTAGGGCAGATGACATAAGCCAGAGTAAAAAGTGACATTTGGGGCTTGGTGCCATGGCTCAGTGGCTAAAAGCCTTACTCACCTTGCATGCGTGGAGATGCCATAGGGAAGCTGGGTCATGTCCTAGCTGCTCCACTTCCCATCCAGCTTTCTGCTAGTGACCTGGGAAAACAGTAGAGGATGGTCCAAAGCTTTAAGACCCTGCACCCATGTGGGAGACCCGGAAGAAGCTCTTGGTTCATGGCTTCAGATCTACTCAGCCCTATCCATTGCAGATGGAAGATCTTTCTCTCTGCATTTTCTTCTCTTTGTAAATCTGCCTTTCCAATAAAAATAAATAAAATGATTTTTAAAAAGCTCATATTTAAGCAAATCATGATGGTGATCTAGTGATACTTTGGATACCTGAAGGATTATTCCAGGCAGAAAAACCACCAAGTACAAAAGACTGAGGTTGTGGCCTAGAGTCTTTGAGGAACAGAGTGGCAATGTGGCTAGAGTGGAGGTTTCTTTTTCTAGGTTTACTTTCAATTTTCTGTAATTATGGCTGAAATATAAGGTATGAATAATAAGCAATTAAATCTTTAAAATGAATCCCAGTTGAAAATAGGTGTCTTTTAAATGATGTCAGTCAACTTATTTTCACTGTGATAACTGATACACTGGATGTATTTCTCCATTTATTTTCATGTTATATTTCAAAATTTTTCTGCAATTCTCTTCATCTCCTTTTCTGTTCATTTTTAGTTGATTAAATTCTCACCATTTGATTTTTTTTATCTCTGCTGAGATTAGTGGTTGTAAAGTTACATCTTCAGTGCTTAGTAGTTGCTTGTAATATTTAGGAAAAGGTAGTGATGATGTATTATTAATTTGAAAATGGAAATCTATCTCATATTATTTCTGAAACAACTGTATGTTTATAATTGATAGCAACCTCCAATTTTTATTGACCGTGGAGTAAGCTTAGCATGCTTGTCAGTGCTGTGTGACCAGGAACTTATCTTGGTTCTTGAGATTGTTGTTATGTCCACTGAGTTAGATGTATTGTAGGGCCTGCCGAAGTTGAGTTAAAAATCCATGTAAAATATTTTCAAAAACTAGTAGACTATAATGTAGCACTGAAACAGAAGTCTCACTGTGTGTAAAAAGACATAGAGAGCATTAAGGTAGACATTTTCTATCTGCAACCCAGGTACTCATCGTGGAATGACAGCTGTTCCACAACAGAAAACAATAACAGAATGTTACGGATCCCAGAAAAAAAAAAACTTTAAGAAAAATGATTTAGTTATTTTTATTGGAAAGGCAGATTTACAGAGAGAAGGGGGAAGATCTTCTGCCCACTGGTTCACTACCCTTGTGGCTGCCATGGTCAGAATTGAGCCAATCTGAAGCCAGGAACCAGGAGTTTCATTTGGGTCTCCCACATGGATGCAGGGTCCTAAGGCTTTGGGCAGTTCTCTACTGCTTTCCCAGGCCACAAGCAGGGAGCAGGATGGGAAGTGGAGCAGCTAGGATATGAACTGGCTCCAATATGAAATCCAGGCTCATTGAAGGTGAGGATTTAGCTGCTAGGCTATCATGCCAGGCCCAAGAATAATCTTTTTGTAATTGATATATCCAAGAAAGATTACCTGTTACACTATGCAAGTAATGTAACTGGTAGTAGGAGAAATGGACAATTTCTCTGGAATAGATGAAGGAAATTACAAGAAATTCAAGTCTAGCAGATTCAAGTCTTTTATAGAACTCTTTTAAAGACATCATGCTATTCACATTTTAATTGGTTGTTTTTCATGATAAATTGAATACTAGATTTCTCGCTGGTCCCTACTTGCATCCTACTAAAGCAGCTTTATCTGAAATATGTTAGCAACAGTGGGTTGCTTATGTGCCTACTGCACCTGTTATAATTAACTAGAACTTTTATTCATTTTGTTGGATAACCTTGAACTTTCTCCTTCCATTTTCTCATTGTATCCCTATCCCCTCCTGAACCCGAGTTTTTCTTTCATTTTCTTTAAGCCTTAGATTTATTTTATTGTTCAGAGATATAGAGTTACAGACACAGAGATGGGAAGAAGGGGAGAGAGATAGACACAGAGAGAGATCTTTCATTTGGTGGTTCATTCCTCAAATGACCACAATGGCTATGGAGCTGGGCCAGGCTGAAAGCAGCAGCCAGGGGTTTCATCTGGATCTCTCTGGTGGATAACGGGGCCCAAGCACTTGAACCATATTTTGCTGCGTTCACAGGTGCATTAGCAGAGAGCTGGACCAGAAGTAGAGCAGCTGGAAGTAAAACTTATGGCCATAGTAATTCCATAATGTTGTATATTGACACTGAGGCCTTGTTGGGGCTTTTAACTGTCCAGATCTTTACTCTGTTAGACCTATCTTCAGACCATAGAAGGTCTCCCCAGGAGGCCACTGAACTTATCTGGACAATAAGACGCTGAACTTTATGCTAGGCATGTGTTTGCAAGCAATGAATCTCAACTGAACTTGAACTATGGTTATGCCACAAGGTGGAGGAATCCACCATGGGGGGAGGGGTATGGGAGGGGTGGGGGGAATCCCCAGCGCCTATAAAACTGTACTACATAATACAATGTAAGCAACAATAAAAAAAAAAAAAAAAAAAAAACTTATGGCCAAATGGAATGCTGTCACTGCAGGTAGTGCCACAATGCTGGCAGCCAGGTCTTACTTTCTAAAATGTACATTTAAAAGTCATTTCAGTGACAGTCTGTTGGTAATAAAATCAAAGTGTTTTTTAAAGGTCCTTATTTTTGTTCTTAGTATTAAATAATTTTCAAGATATAGATCTATTGATTGGCAGTCTATTTCTCAGTTATTTCACTGATTGCTGTTGAAATCTATAGTTTCATTCCAATTCCTTTATACCTTACCTACTTTGTCTGCATTTTCTTGTTTTAACATTGTTTTGTGTCTAGGTTCACAATAGTGGTTTTATTTGTATCGTCTTGTTTTATCCTCATTGTGTTTATGAGTTTGGACTTCTATGTCTTTTACAAATGTGAAAACTTCTTATATGGAATCTTGAATACTGCCTTTTTAATCTCACCTATGCTTTTAGAAATCCTATTTTTTAACTTATTTATGCATAGAATATGTTTATTATTATGTTACAATGTGTTAGCATGTTATATAATACATAATATCATATGTTATTATTATGTTTATTGATTATGTGCTATACAATGTTCTAGGCATTGAGAATGTAGTAAAAAAAGCAAAGTAGTTTCCTTAACATTCTCTATATTTTGTCCTCCTTGTTTCTTGATCTTTTTAAAAAAGATTTATTTATTTCTGTTGCAAAGTCAGATATATATATAGAGAGGAGGAGAGGCAGAGAGGAAGATCTTCCATCCCTTGATTCACTCCCTAAGTGACCGCAATGGCTGGTGCTAAACCAATCCAAAGCCAGGAGCCAGGAGCCAGAAGCTCTTCCAGGTCTCCCACACAGGTGCAGGGTCCCAAGGCTTTGGGCCATCCTGGACTGCTTTCCCAGGCCACATGCAGGGAGCTGGATGGGAAACGGGGCTGCTGGGATTAGAACTGACACCCATATGGGATCCGGGCGCATTCCAGGCGAGGACTTTGGCTACTATGCCACAGCGCCGGACCCGTTTCTTGATCTTTTGTATTTTTCATCTTCATGCACTATATTGTTTTTTATTTCCTCAACTCTATTTACCAATCCATTCAGTCTTATTTTAAGTGTATCTTATCTGTTGTTTCACCTATACTTTGAACTTTTGATTTGTAGAAGTCTTTTTTTTAAATCTTTCTAGTTCTTTTTAAGATGGCTTGATTTTTTCAATAGAAAGCATCTTTATACATTGAATGACTTGGGACACAGAATTTCATATTTTGGACTAAATAGTTCCATTGCCTGAGAATTTTCAGTACTTTACCTTCTCTACGTTTAATCTACTGACATGTGCTCATATTGGTGTATTTCTCCGAGTTTTAGAATTTAGAAAACGTAAATAGTTGGAATAGGCTTTTGAATGGCTTGAGGTGATTGTATTACCCTAAGATTGTTTCTGCGTAAGCTTCCTTCAGAAACTCCAGGGATATTATCAGCTACGAGAGCATTTGTTGTTGTTGTTTAGTGTCTTGGCTTGTGAAATACTTGAGTGACAGAACAAAGAATATAATATATGTTTGTGGGCCTTTCAATTGGTAAAAGGTGATGCAAATACTCCTGTGATGGATTATTTGTAGGGATGCAACAGTGGAGTGTAACTGCAAGAGGGTAGTCGTGATGAGTCTTCATGCTGTACATTATTAAGTGACTCTGGAATGAATGTATAAAAGTAGCAGTCACACAAAGAAATATTTATTATAACTCGCTGTTCAGTGTAAACCCAGAGCTGACTTTCAGGGTTCTGGAATCCTTAAGGGAAATAAAATAGCTGTTGATGTCTATATGTAGCTGCCCTCTGCCAGATAGTGTTGTAAATCGGTTCTGTGTATTAACTTATTTAATCCTCACAACAATTTTAGGAGGTAGATTTATTAATAATACAGGCATAACTGAGAGATATTGCAGATTCAATTCCAGACCAATGCAATAAAGCAAATAACAAAAATAATGCAATTCATGATTTTTTTTTATTTCCCAGGGCATGTAGAAATCTTATTTGCACTAAAATGTAGTCTACTGGATGTGCAATAGCACTATGTTGAAAAC
Organism: Ochotona curzoniae; assembly: GCF_017591425.1. Classification (NCBI taxonomy): domain Eukaryota; kingdom Metazoa; phylum Chordata; class Mammalia; order Lagomorpha; family Ochotonidae; genus Ochotona; species Ochotona curzoniae. The sequence goes on along the minus strand of NW_024465520.1, from coordinate 12,441,870 downwards.
TATCCATGCCATCAATAAAAAATTTAAAACTAATAACTTATTGAAAGAAAAAGGCTAATGATTATCTGATAAGCTGGGCCCTTAATGAATTGCAATCTTTTTGCTTTGATGTTGATGGCTCCTGAAGGCTGGGCTGGGGTGGCTGTGGCAGTTTCTTAACATAAGGCAGCAAAGAAGATGGTTTGCTTTGATGGAGTCTTCCTTTCATGAGAGATTGCTCTGTGGCATGTGGTGCTGATTGACAGTAGTTTGCCCAAGGTAAAAGCTTTTCTTAAAATGGGAGTCAATCCTTTCCAAACTAAGCATATGTAATACTCTCTACTCTCTCTCGTCATCTTGACAATGTTCACCACGCCTTCAGCAGGACTAGATTCCGTCTCAAGAAATGACTTCCATTGTCCAAAATGCACAACTTCACACCTTATCAAGATTTATCCCGAGATAACAGCAACTCCAGCACCTGTTCAGGGCAGCCTAATACATCTACATCTTTGGCTGTTTCTGTTGTATCTACAGCTCCTTCCCTTACTGAAATCTTGAATTCCTCAAAGTCATTCATGCTTCATTTCATGAAATTAACTTATTTTTTTAAAGATTCATAAATGTGTGTGTGTGTGTGTGTGTGTGTGTGTGTGTGTGTGTGGCAGATTTACAGAAAGGAGGAGAGACAAAGCAAAATCTATTCACTGGTTCAATCCCCCAATGGCCCCAATGGCCAGAGCTGAGCAATCCAAAGCCAAGTTCAAGGAGGCTGCTCCAGGTCTCCCACATGAATAAAGGGACCCAAGGATTTACTCATCCTCTGATGCTTTCCCAAACCATAAACAGGGAGATGGATCTGAAGCGGAGTACAAACTGGCACACTCATGGGATACTGGCACTGCAGGCAAGGTATTAGCCTACTGACACCATGGCGCTGGCCCTGGAATTCACTTCTTCCAAACTCCTCTTAGTGTTGATATTTTGACCTCCTCCCATGAAGCACCAATGTTCTTATTGACATTTCGAATGATGAATCCTTTTCTAAGATTTTGAGATGCACCAAAGATCAATGGTAGGTATAGATGGCCATGGGAAATGTACTTCTCATAGAGTATCACATCAGAGTTGTGATCATTCCTTGATCCCTGGGCCGCAGAATGGATGCTTTATTAGCGTGCATGAGATCGGCATTCATGAAGCCCACAGTATCATAAAGATCAAAACCTTCACCACTCTGTTGTGTTTTGTTTTGTGAGTCCACTGTGCAAAGGTGATGGACCAGTTTTTCAAATTATTGCCACAAACCCATTTCTCACATTTAGATGTGTAAGAGGCTGATATTATCTTTCAATAAAGATGAGGGGTTACTGGAGGGAGAATTAAAATAGGAGAATGGGGAGAAATGTGGTTGGGAAGGCTAAAAAGAGTTTTGCAGTTATTTGAATTGAGAGAGATGAAATGATGTTATTCAATTAGTCCAGAATGAGAAAGAAAGCTACTGAGGAGAAATTGGGGGATAATTTGAAACATTTCATCCAAGTTACTGAAACAGCAGAGTAAATGATAGCCCTATAATAGACTCAGAAACTGAGCAGTTTGAGGATTAAACTCCCTTCCAAATGAATAATTAAGCATCCCAAAATTTCACTTTCTCCTTCTATGAGGTAGCACAAACCAGCTCTATCTCAAAACAGGGTGTTTAGCAAGGGTGTCTAACAAGGTATTAGCATTTCCAATTAAGATGCTAATTAGGCTTTACAATCTCACCCTTCAGGACACAGCACAGCACACCCACTTCTAAAGGATGGAGTTAGTATTTTATCTGTTGTGGAGGAATAATTTAATATAAAGGCTCTCTTTCCAAACAGGATTACCAAACCAATAACAATGACCAGGCAGTGGTTGAAATATGTATAACAAGAATCACGACAGCCATCAGAGAGACGGAGTCCATTGAGAAGCATGCAAAGGCCCTCGTGGGGCTCTGGGACTCCTGTTTGGAGCACAACCTGCGGCACCCCGGGAAAGACGAAGACACTCCTCACGCAAAAATTGCGTCGGACATCATGAGCTGCATCTTACAGGTATGTCCGCATTCCACATCAGGCTGTTTGATCCCAGAGTGTAAGCATGTGATGTTCCTGATGCAAGAATCAGTGTTTTCTGTTGTGTTCAGATATCATAAAAGGACACCACAAAACATCAATAGCTAAGACAGACGGGTGGGTAGTAAACGAACTGAGAAAGTTCTATCGAGCCTCTACTATCTTCAAGACACAATTGGGGGGGGGGGGGCCTGGTGCGGTGGCACAGTGGTTAAGGTCCTCGCCTTGCACGCTCGGGATCCCATGTGGGCGCCGGTTCTAATCCCGGCAGCCCCGCTTCCCTTCCAGCTCCCTGCCTGTGGCCCAGGAAGGCAGTCGAGGACGGCCCAAAGCTTTGGGACCCTGCACCCGCGTGGGAGACCCGGAACAGGCTCCTGGCTTCGGATTGGCATAGCACTGACCGTTGCGCTCACTTGGGGAGTGAATCATCGGATGGAAGATCTTCCTCTCTGTCTCTCCTCTCTGTATATCCGCCTTTCCAATTAAAAAAAAAAAAAAGACACAATTGGGGATTCAAAGTAATATCTTGGTAAGCCTTTAAGCTTTTTAGAGATAAGACTGTACCTACAAAAAGTTACAATACACCAATATGTGCCAAGGTCCAAATGAGGGACGCTGGAAAATTCCAGAAAGGAGACTGCTTTCATGTATGGAGATTAAAGAGGAAGTGAAGACTGGCCTTGAGGGGAAGGGTGTTGGGGACATGTACGGAGAGATAACCAAGTATTTTAAATGTGTTTCTTTGTGGCCCATGAATTTCCCATGATGATATCTAAACATTCTGACTATGTTTAACTTCATTTTTTTTGTATAAACATGCATTTGGAATTATGGTTCAGCTAGGAACTAGCTGTGCAACAATGAAGCGTTATACAAATCATGTAAGTTCTAAAACCACAGTTTCTTCCCTATGGAAACCACATTAGATATCATTATCTATAAGAAATTATACTGACCAATGATACTGACAATTATTTCTCAAAAGAGAATTCTTTGGCCAAGTACACTAGGAACCGGTACACTTCTTGTTTCTTGCTGGAGCTCTCAAAACGTTGGTGGTTAGGAAAAGCTCTGTAAAGTACTGTAGTATAGAAAACAAGTTTACTCAACTGTTTCATCCGGAATTTTTCAATCTGGGTTGACCATGGAATTCCTAACCTTTTCCTATCCCCAACACATTTATGAACAACCCTTAGAAACCATGATCTACCAAGCGCAATTTAGAAAACTCTAATCATGTGGATATGCTTAGCACTGACAAAAACAATTGAAACCCAGGTATAGTCTTTTTCATAATGTGCATTGTCCATGAATTTTTGAACCCCTCACTTTGGCTTCCTTCCTTCTCCTTCTCATCTCCCCTTTCCTCATTCCCCTGTTAAATTGTTTATGCATTCCTGGAACACACATTCCACGTGGCTCAGTCCATATCAAGGACTGACCATTTTACAAGGGACGCACAGAGACTGTGGGCTAGGCCTCTGAGCTGAGAGGGGAAGGCAAGTCACAGAGGTGGGCGGTGCCCAGGAGGAGGCACCACTGCTGTCATGGAAGGTTGGAAGCTCTCAAAAAAACTTGTTTTTCAGCCAACTTCAGCATTTTGCCCGGCTACCCTGGGAACTGGTTCTAGAAAGTTAGCTCCTAGGAGCCAAAAGCAAGGGTATTGTCATGACATTTGTATTTAGTTTTCACCAAATTTAGGTGGGAGCTTTTAGCCCCTAATACAATGATTCTCTACCCCTAATAATTTAAGTTCATTTTTTAAAATTATTTTTATTTTTTATGATTTTTATATAGTTGATTATGGTACAAAGGGTTAAGAACTACAGAAAGATGGGTGAGATCCCCATTTCCACATTCTCTTATTTTCCTTCTTATATCTGGAGAAAGAAGGGAGATAAGGGGAGAAGCCACACCCAGCCTCTCAATCATCCCGGGATCCCCAATGCGGGGCATGCTCTGACGGCCCTGCTCAAGAGGTTTTGCTAGCTTAACAGTTCTGAATTACTGTTGATCTTGCCACTCCAAACTCAATGAAATCTCTCCAGAATCCACTGGTTGACAGAGTCCACCTTAGAGTCTCTGTTAACCCAGATATTCACTGCCAACACTGACTGTGATAGTTGATCAATTTGTTTTGTCCTCCATCCTCTGCTGTGGTATCAGGCACCCTCTGCAGACTCCAATGTACTGCCATATTTCCATGTGAACCTGGACATGTTGTCACTGCTCCATCTAAGCCACTGAGGAGACCCAGCTCTGACACATGCACTCCACAGTCAGATCATGGAACCTATAATTCTCTCCATGGTTGGGGTTCTGAGTCCAGCAATTAAGCTGGTAGGATCCCCAAAGAAACTTCATCTGAGGTGACCCCATACCTAATTTTTGTGTGTGTTTGCCAGTCCAGGGTCTGGCATCGTCCATTGCCTCAGTCTGCTTATGCATATGCAAGTGGCTGCAATTGCTGGATCAGTTCTGCCTCCATCCCTGTCTTCTACACAAATCAATGGATGTTCCAGATCAGCCAGACACTGATAGCCTACACTTATCCACCTAAACCAGTGGAAGTTGCAGCCTAGTTGGAGAGACCCACAATAATCCCCACCAGGCTCTCCCCCTGCTTGCCAGTATGTACAGCCGGTAGGTCCAGTCCGTCCCACATCCCATTCAACTCTAATATGTGTCAATGGGCATTGAAGCCTAGTTCAACCCAAAGAGCCCCACTATCCAGCCCACACGCATGCTGGCAGGTGCCACTTTCTGTCTAGCTATGCCTGTCCCATTCTTGGTTTTCATGTTCACCAGTCAGAGTGGCAACCCAAGAGAGTCACCCACTGTTTCCCTATTGGACCCACTCCCGCTCCCAAATCTGGCACTCTCCAGATGGTTCTGCAGTTTAACTTGATAGAATTTGCCCGCAGTGCCAGCATCTGTCAGCTGATACTGCTGCAAAGTCCAACTAACCCAATCCCACTCTGGCTTGTGTATGCACCAATAGGAAGAGGCAACCCAGCCTGGCTTTACCCTGATCTAACTCACATGAGGCCAACAGGTTTTGTAGCCCTTCTCAGCCTGGTATGCCCCCATCCCAACTCTCATGCTCACCAGTGGGAGCGGTGGTCCAGCAGGAGAGCCCCACGCAGTCCCCCACGCCCCACCAGCTCCATCCCTCTCCTTTCCCCAAGTTTCACTTGTGCCCGTTGGGTGCTGTGGCCCAGCCTGGCATGGCCTGTCTCACTTCAGCATTTGCCAATGGGTGCTGTAGTCAATTTCAGCTCATGCTGGTGGGGGCTACAGCCTAGCCCAGCCCAGCCAGTTCCCAGTTCTGGCCCTCATGTGAACTGGTATGTGTTTTGAGCCAACCTGGCCCAACCCATACTCCATTCTGATACTTGGATTCACCAGCAGGTGATGTGAACTGACCCAGCCTGGTTTACCCCCAACCTGCTCCAAATGTATGCCCATGGGCACCAATCTGCAGCATGGTCTGGCTGCTCCTCACTGTAGTTCTTGCACTTACCTGCAGGGACTGTGTCCCGACAGAGGAGTTCCCCAAGATCCTCCATCAGAACCTCTCTCAATGCAAAATCTCACACCCATCAGTGGGTCCATGGGCCAGCTTTACTTAGTCCACCTGCTGTCCTAACAGAAAACAGTGGCTTTTCCTGACTGGCTTTCAACCCATTCCAGTTTTTACTGTTAGGTGTTGCAGCCCAGCCAAGCCTGTTCCACAACCACAGCCCCAGTCCACACTTGTGCCGAGGGACACTGCAGCCATGTTCAGACCAAATAGCAGCCCCATGCTGGCCTTCACATTCACCAGTGGGAACCCCAACCCAGCCAGAGCATCCCCTTTGCTCCCCAACCAGGTATGTTCCCAGCTATAGATCTTGCACATGCCAGTCATTGCTCTGACCCAGCTTGGCATAATCCCTTTCCTGTCTTGACCTTTGCTAACTTAAGATGCTGTAGCCCGACCTGACCCAGCCTTGCCCCAGTCCCAACTCTGACTGGTGGGTACTGGAACCTGGCCCTTCTTGGGGGGGTCCCTCTAGTGGGGACCAGGACTTGAGGTATGACAACCATGCTGAGAAGAATCGGGACACAGGGAATACAAAGGAGACATGAACCAATGCACACTTTATTGAGTTTTACTGGGCAACTTGTACCATGATTTTTGCAGGGCAAGCAGGCAGATAAAAGTCACTAGTTAACTAAACAGTAACATACAAGCTACTGTAACAATGGATCATAAGAGATTTGGGAACCAATCACCAGGCTCTAAGCAGAGTTAAGCAAACATGAGTTACAGAAACCAACACTGGTAAACAAACAGATCTAACTAGAAAAGGAATCTAACAGAACTCGGTTTGTACTCAGATTCATTTAGGCCACAATCAGTAAAAGAGGAAGATGATGAGGCTGCCTCACACCTCCAAAGGCACGCTTCGCTAGCAAAGTGGCCAACAATCTCACCAGGATGTTTGTTTGCTTCCTGCAGAAGTCTCAGTCTGCCAAGAACATTTGAGAATCGGGGTCCTCGGGCATTTAGTGGTCTGGTTTTCTGGGGGCGGGGGAGGCAGACCTTCAACAGGCCCTGCTCAGTCTGCTCCCATCTGTGGCTCATGCAAAGCAGTAGGTGTGAGAGCCCTGCCTGTCATGACCTGTGCTCCAGTTTGGTTTCTGCACTTGCTGGTGAGCTAAGGTTTGCTGGGCCCTGCGCATTCTGCCCCCTTCCAAAACTAACCCACACATTTGACAACAGTTGGAGCTACCTTGCCTGACCCCCATGACTGGACCACATACTCACCAGCAGGAGCTATGACTCACTGGGAGTTTCCACATTTCCCCACTCGATCCACTCCCAGACCCAGATCTTACACATGCCAACGGATACTAGACCCTTGCCTGGCATATCCTGCCCCTCCATCTTGGCCTTGTATGAATTGGTGAATGTTGCAGGTTGGCCTGTCTCACAGCATATTTTAGGATGCACACGTGGGTGCTGCAGCCTGGACCTGCTCAGACTATTTTCAGTCCCTGTACCTGTGAGTGATGGCAGATTCCATGGTCACACCTAGCTCAGCCCATCCCCAACCTAACTCTTAAGCTAACCAGCGGGACTTGTATTTCCACGGGTTCTGCCCACATATTATCCCTACAGAATCTACCCCGGCCCTGGTTCCCTTGCATGCTGGTTAGTGTCATAATCCTGTCTAATGTGACCCATCCCCTGTTCCAACATTCAGGTAAGTACTGAGATCTAGCCCTGCTAGACAGATCTCCAGTCCTAGCTTTCACATGGACTAGCATGTGGTGGTCAGCAATGTTCCATGCTAAGCCCTACTCAAGACTCCCATGTGGGCTGATGTATCAGTCTGGCACATACAGATCTTCTGGCCTCTCCCCTCAAAACCACCAGGTCTCATTCCCCTTGCTTACCTGCAAGTACAGTGGCCCTGTCATTGGGAGTTCCTCAGGACTCATTCATCACCTACACATATGGTGACCTTATCCATTGATGTCCCTAGGCAGTAATTCCATTCCCCCAACACCCCAGAGCTCACTTCTGGGTGGCCAGCAGACAAAATCTGACGACAAGCCCAGGATTTGCCCACCACTTCACAGCAATGGCTGGGGCTAGGGCTCCAAGCATTAAGTCCAACGTAACTCAGGTACCTCCAGCAGCCTCCATGCTGCCAGGAGCTCCATCCACCAAAGCCCTGAGGTTGAACTCTCTTTGGCCCCTTCCACCTAGATGGCGGCAATGGGTGGAGCCAAAGACCTGGACTGCCAAAGCCTTCACAGTATAATTATCATGAAAGGAGAAAATTCTCAGGCCTAGGCAAGCCCAGGATTCACTCACTGCTTGGTTCCAGTGGCTGGGGTCAGGGCCCCAAGCTTTGAGTCTGACCTCACTCAGATACCCCTAGCAGCCGCCACACTGCCAGGAGCTCCATCTCATAATTTAGGTTCCTAGGGGAATCATGTAGAAATCAGATGATTATTTTTTTCTTCCTCTCTTCCCTCCCACCCCTTCCCCCCGGTAAAATAGAGCAGTAGGACAACTTTGAAAAGTTAAAGCAGCCAGCGATTTAGTTACTTTCTGTTCTTGGTCTCTAGATTTATGAGCTTGCTCTATTTACCTTAAAATCACTTAAAATTCCAAAAGCCATCTACTCTTTCCTCCACACACAATCAGTGCACACATGTTATACACATTCATGAATTCTTCCTTACTTTGCCTTGGTCCCCAAACGTTGCCAGTAAATCCTGGGTCTTTGGATCAGTACCTCACTTGGCACACAGAAAGGAAGGGTTGGCTTCAGGTCACCTCTCGGGTCACTTCCCAGTCTGAAATTCCATGATCTCAGTGAATGCTGTGAGGCAGACTAGCAAGAACTTCAGCGCTTGAAGTTTTCGGAGATGTAGACATTAACGCAATGAGAAATCTGCGGGTTGTTTTTCTCTCCTGAGCTCCGTGTTCTTAACATCTGCAGAATGGGGATAGTGATACCCACTGCTTAGTACTGCTAGGAAGTTTGAAGATGATCATAGGCTTCCGTAGTACAGTTGGTGAATAGTATGTGCTTGATAAAACTAGTGGTTTGTAGATAGCAAAAAAAAAAGTAGAGATCATTATAGAGAAACTGAAACAAATATCAGCCAGCATGATTTAAGTTGCCCAACTACTGAGATCTAGTACTCCTAATTAGTGGTGCTGGCTGCACAAATCTCTGTTTATGGCCTAGTCACTTTATAAACATATGTAAATCAAAATCAAGCTTACGCTGGGTGAACAGCTCTTGCTTAAAAACTTTTCATATGGAGTTAGCTATTGTCCTTCTTTTCCCCTAGGAACATCCTGAAGGCAGATACCCCTCCAAGGCATATTACATTCTGGGATACAAGCAAATCAGGGGACTTGGTTGCTGAAAATTAAAATGTACTTTGGCAACATTATTAATTATTGACCTTGCTAGATAAAATTCCAGAAACTGAACAGGCCCACCATCATGGAAGCCTATAGCCTATAGCCTGGGCTCATCATCCCTGTACTGGCCGTAGCACAGACAGCGTCTTCGCCGACACGTTGCTCAGCAGTGCCATTGCCATGTATCTAATCAGGTCTGTAGTTTTTCTCCTTCCCCCAGCTCTGCTGCCATTGCTCCTCACTGTGTGAAGGACATCACCAACGTGGAATGCTGGGATAGAACAACCCCCAGTTCACTGCTGGAAACTCAGAAAGCATCCATCTTTTTCTTCTTGTGGATGAGCCTGTTACATTTCTCTTTGATTCCACATCCAGTCTATTCCCATCCAGGGATGTCAATACTGTTTGGAGATTCAGACGCTGCCCCTGATTCTCACTGCGCATTGAATGCCTTGGATAGTGGAGAGCATTTCTCCTTTACGACTCTTACAAGGAGAGGCTAGGTATGTCAGCTTTGCAAATTATTCAGTAGGAATTCCTAACTCTACTGTTTATCTGTGGTTTCATTTTAGAAGAGTGAAGGCTTTCTGTTCCTGATTTCCTCATATGTAAAAATGCAAGTGGTAACAATAGCTATAGAAGGAAGATTTGTGAGGATTAAATGAATAGACATTAAATTATCAATCAAAGATTTAGGGCACAGGAACCCCTGGAGGTGTTAACTCTGGTTGGTGGTGTTGTCCTCTACCAGACTCTAAAATGACCCTCAACACATTCTAAGATTTATTTTTTTAGAAGATTTTTTTTATTACAAAGTAAGATATACAAAGAGGAGGAGAGACAGAGAGGAGAAGATCTTCGGTCCAATGATTCACTCCCCAAGTGAGCGCAACAGCCGGTGCTATGCAGGTCCGAAGCCGGGAACCAGGAACTTCTTCCAGGTCTCCCACAAGGGTGTAGGGTCCCAAAGCTTTGGGCTGTCCTGGACTGCTTTCCCAGGCCATAAGCAGGGAGCTGGATGGGAAGTGGAGCTGCTGGGATTAGAACCGGCGCCCATATGAGATCCCGGTGCATTCAAGGCGAGAACTTTAGCCGCTAGGCCATGCTGCCAGGCCCATTCTAAGATATTATTAATGATTTGTTACAGCCATTGTTAATTGTTTGTTTCTCCCTTCACTTTGGAAGCTCTGTTTTACTTACTAAAATAGGCTTGGTGCCTAGAACAGTGTCTGGAACATAGTAGGTGCTCAAGTAAATCTTGTCTAGATTGAATGAACAGGCTCAGGATGCCTGACTGCTCTGTGGTTTCCATAGCAGTGTGTCTTGCTCCAGAGTCAGCATACCTATCTAAAGACAGAGGGTGAGATGGAAGATGACTGGGACACACACCCACAGAGAGAGAGAGAGAGAGAGAGAGAGAGAGAGATTCTTGAGAGTTGTTCTCTTAGAAATTCACAGGAAATTTTTGGTGATATGTGCCACTTAGGCTTTAATGCATAACTATGTTATTAAGAATCAAGCATCCCATGTGTAAATACAAACTTAGTTTGACTGCCTGGCTGATGATACTGGATGAAGAATCCCAGATCTTTTAAGAATGCAATTTCATGTTTCTTGAGCTTAATCATGTTTTATGGCTCTGTAGTTGAAATCAAGGCCTGAGAGCCGAAGAGCTTTCCAGTTGCTCTGGTCTCAGATGGATATCTTTTCTACTTAGCTTTATTCTTTTCCACTTTCAAAACACTGGGAAGTGTTCCCAAAGTGCATTTTCAAAAGGCAAGTCTGCACTGAAAGCTCAAATTGGTGCTAATCTAGTTAAGAAATGTAATTCTTGGCACCCATGGAACAAGGCCCTCTTGTTTACCTTTGAAGCTGGTTGTGACTGTGTCCATGAGTAAGTCTTTGTTTCTTCGCTGAATCTGTTGTAAGCACTGAACTGTACGAAAGATGATATTCATTCATTCTAATGTGCTTGTGTGCCCTGAGCGGTATGGTCTCCCATGGGCTCCATTATTATTAGCTGCTGCTAAAGTAGTTTATTTGTAGTACCATCAACAGAGGGCTTTTTCTGTAAGAGTCCCACTAGTGTTTCTGTAATCTAAATAATTCCAGAGGTAAAGTAGTTTCAGGGACCCGAGATCTCTTGATTTAGCAACCCTCTTTGTTGCCTTTGAATGTGATGTTGCCTTTGAATGTGAATCCTATTTCACATGGATTGTGGGGTGTCTGGCAAGCCCATGGGACCCACGTTGATCCAATCTCATCCTGATGGGTCAGGCCTTACTGAGATCCTGTTAACGCTCAGCGTGCTGCGGCGTCTGGATGCACTTGATGCTGTCTGGACTCCGTGGCTGTTGAGCTGATGCATGTCCCTGATGTTTACACGAACTATTTGCACTCTACTTAAGTCTTCACTTTTTGTGTCATTTGAGATATATCCAAACAACATATGTGGGTGAAACCCAGAAAAAACAAGTGTGCTGAAGTTTCCTATGGTTTCTTTTCTTAATTATCACATTATACATTTCAGGAGGGAATTTTATACATTTCATTAGGAAGTGTACTTCAGAGACTTTAATAGATGGCCATTATTTTCCTCTAGGACATCTAGAACTATTGTAAAGGAATAGGATTAAATTGATTAAGACAGCCTGGTTTTTCATGATTAGTTTAGCACTAGTTTGCTGCCCTGTGGTTTCAAAACATCGGTTGCTGATACTAATTCCAATTGATCTTTCACTGTGCTGTCTTTATAGCTTCTCATTGTCACCACCTTTGGTTCAGGAAGAGGTATTGAAGAGAGTGGAAGATGTGTATCTTTCTACATACAAGTTACTGTTGGTGAATGACCAAATCTAGTGAAACTGGGGCATGGAATTCTTTGTTGAAAACTTATGAAAATGTGATATTGTGTTCCTTCCCCAAGATTAGACTTTTGGCAAATCGTTGTAGGAACAATAGGTGTGCCATTTTAAAGTGCAACCAACAAAAAAAACCTAAACTTGGTGGAGAAATTGACTGCCTATTGGAGCAACCCAAGAAATTGCATAGTTGAAACTGAGAGGTTTGGGGAACATCTAATGATCTACAAGCAGTAACTTGATTAAAACTTCAATGGACATCTCTGCCCATTGTATGTTCTTGACGAAAATGCCCAGACTATCTGGCCTTCTTTAAAGCCATGTTTCTGAAGAGTAAGTTAGTAAAGGAGCGTGCTTGGTGTGGATTCTTTGTTTTGTCATGACTATCCAGCTCTTCTGTGAATGGAGAGACAAAACTTGGTGGATGGAAACTTCTAGTTATCAGCAATGAGGACTACATTGTAAGACAGGTTGTATTATTTCATTCAGGTTTCACCATTGCTTAGGTAGAATTTCCCTCAGCATCTCTCTTGGCCCTCATCTGATTTTTTTTTTAACCAATAAGTGAACATTCTGATTTCTAATCTTGCTCCCTGGTGTCCTGATCATGTAAAAGCAGTGGCTGAGGTCTGACCTCAAAAAGATCCTCAATGTAGGCAAATTGGAATGCACTAGTCTTTTGGAAAGTGTTTGGGGTGTGTTCACTGCAATGTATCTAGACAATTCTGTGTGTCCTGAGCAAGCACCTTCATGGATTCCTAAGGCTTTAGGCCAGTTCCTGGGAAGTAGAGCAACCCTGTAACTTATTGCATCCTTAAGGGGCAGTGAAGTGGAGCCCAGTGAAGGTCCCTGGAGAAAAAGACAATCTACCTCTTGGCATTCAGAGGAAACTTTAGAGAAATCTAGCTTCATGCTCTGTTGTCTCAATGGCATTTACAATGCTAGACTATTCTAGCATTTACAGTGCTAGAATAGGTAGGGCAAAGACTTGGAGTAGAGCTTCTGTTTAGACAGGAGATTTATCACCAGGAAAAGGGTCCAAAGTTTCTGCATGGATGGGCTGGGTTGATGGTGGAATATTAAGTTTGGTTGTAGAACACTTGTCTCCTCTGCTGGGTCTGGAAAGAATGGATAGGTAAAACTGCAGGAAGAGATTAAAATTTACCAGTTCTGTGTTGCTTCTAGTGATTGGGGGAAGAAAACGCTTAAGCCCAAAAGACTTGACCTCAGAGACTGTAATGTGGTCAAATGATGTTACAAGCTGATTATTCTTTATCTGATATAGTTGGGAAGAGAAGTGTGTCAGAGGGGGGTTTAATTTAAAAAAAAAAAACTGAAATGCTGACACATACATAATAAGATATCCTGGGGATGGAACTCAAGTCTAAATACAAAATTTATTTATGTTTGATATGTATTATACACATGGCATAAAGGTAATTTTATACACTATTTTATTGATTCTGTGTTTTGTTGGAGTTCCATCTCGCGAACTTGGGTATGAAATCTCCCTGCATAGTGTCATGTTGATTTCAGATTTTTTTTGTTTCCAGATCCAAGGTGTTCAGCCTGTCTCAGACCTAGCTTCTCCCAAGCTGATATAATCCTTGGTTCAACAGATCTCACACAGGTTCTCACAAGATGAAAGTGCATTCTCTTCATCTTCTCATCTCAACAGTTTCAATCCAACAGATGAAGGAGAATCCACCTCACACCTTTTAATTATAACTGGAGGACTTACTCATTTTTGAGCTTATTATTTTGTCTGAGTCACTTGATTGCCCTGGAAAGCAAAAACAAGCCTGTTTTGATTAGAAGCATCTAGACAGCTAGCAAAGAGGAATTAGAATAGATGCTCCAGAAGAAGGATGCTGGGGTGTTGGGCAGGAGTGCATTGGACAGTGATTTGGAGGTGTGAGAAAAACCATGACAATAAGAATTTCTGTGGCCTCAGGAACATTACAATGTAATCCTCACCACCAACACTCCTAGCCCTCTCAGGAGCATACATTTGAATGCCTCAGTTCTCCCATAGTACTGATTTAACTTAACTCCCATATACAGTGTGAGTACATAAGTCACCTGCCTGATATCACCACCCTTTTTTAGACTCTTTGCTACATTGAGTTCACTACTATACGTTATTGTCAGTCATAAAACCCGAGCCCTGGGCTGTTTATTCACGATATAGTACCTAATACTTTCTTTAGACATTTTTCTTTAAAAAAAAAAACACTATATTACTATTATTTCAAAAACTTTTAGATAGAAAGAGACATCCTCTGGTATGCTTCCCCAATGCCCTCAGAGGTTGGGGCTGGGCCAGGCCAAAGGCCAGGGATGGGATGCAATCTAGGGCTCCTGCACAGGTTGTAGAAACCCACTACCTGGAGCCATTTCGGCTGCTTTCCAGAGTCTGTGTTGAAGGAAACTGGGGTCAAAAGCCAGAATCAGGTACCTACTGCAGCCACTCTGACAGCAGATGTGTCGTCTTTATGGGCATCTTCAGTGCTATGATAACCATTCCACCCATACTAACTTCTGAGTGTACTTCAAAGAAGAAAATCCGAGATTATAACACTATACTTCTTCTCCACGATAGTGGTTGATTCATATCCTAATAATGACTTACTAAAACACCCTATAAATAGAATCTGAACCAAAATTAATGATGAATTAGGTTGATCATATCTTCAGGTTTGGAGATATATTGAGCTCTTTTGTAAAGCATCTATTCAAGTCCTGTATCTATTTTGTCTATTTTTCCCTTTTTGTTTTGGAAAACTTTTTGATATCTATTTTGGGATTCCAGTGGACCTGTATTGGAAGACTGCCTTACAAATATCACCCTTCATTCCTTGAATTATCATTTTCATCTTCTTAATACTATTTCATGGTGATTAGAAGTTTGATTTTATTTATTTTATGAGTCTTTTTAAAATACTGTGCTTGTTATATTTAAGGAAAACTTTGCTTGTTTTGAGGCTATTAACATGTTATTTTTTCTTCTCTGCCTTTGGTTTATTTTTCTCCTTTTGATTTGTAATCAATCTTGAATTGGTTTTTTGTTAAGGGAGATAAGCGGATCAAGATACACTTCTCTTCCATAGATATACAATTGTTACAACTGTCCAGTTTCTAAGATGCCACAGTCCTGCTGAGGGACCCTGTATGTCCATCACAAATTTTGCCTTTTATGTCATTTCTTTTGTCCTTATTATGTGATCTGACATAGCAAGGGTGAAATTCTCCATTTCTTTCCATCTGAGCTTGGAATTTTCCATTTATACTACAGGGGAAAGTTAAAGAATGAATGTAGCCAGGCTTTACACTGTATTGATCAAGATATAGGCTACCTTGCAAAAACTGGTCTAAATATAGCACTGGGTTAGATTCTATAGCATGGATCTTTGTCTCTCATCAAGTAATTCAAGAGAAGCAATCCAAGGCTAATATCGTGGCTCCATGCACAAACCTAGACTCCTCCTAACATTTTTCTGCTCCTTGTTACTCAATACACAGTGTCTAACTCATGGTGCTAGAATTTCTCCTAGTCTTTGTTACAATATCCTCATTGCTGTCAACATTAAAGAAAGAGAAGGAACCAGAGATGAAGTCATTTATGGTAACACTAACTTAGAGACTGTGCACATCACCACCACTTCTGGCCATTGACCTTAACTGTGTACATGGTCATATCAAAATGCCAACAAGGTTGAGAAAAGCATTTAGCTAAAATACACCAGCTAAAATTTTGGAAATATACTGCCAAGGGAAAAAGAAACAATTAGGTAATGACAAACAAATAGCTTCTACGTGCCACTCTTACCCACCACTTTATGTTCTCTATCAGCTGCAAAGAAACCGGACATTACCTAAAGGTAAACTTTTACTTGGATGGTGGTCACTGTTTGACTCTCTTTATGTGAAGGTCACAGCCTACAGATTGTGTGTCTGCTTTGAAATCCTTTTCTGAGACTGATTGGAAAAAGGTGTGTCAATCATCTCCTAAGTGGAGCCTAGCAAGATGATGACACAGCCAAGATTGGAGTCCCGTTAGACGCTCTCCCACCCCATTATGTTCTTGGCGGTAATTATCACGATAGATTTACATTTTTTCATTAGATACTCTATTTGTCAGAGGTTTATTGAGAATACCATAAGCCCATAATTTTGAAAGGTTCCAGAAGGCATAAAATCTAGCAGTGCAAAAAAAAACCACTTTTCACACAAAGAATTTGAAACAGCCATGTCTCATTTTTACTGACTTTACAAGTCAGTTTCCCAAATACATTGTGCTCTGAGTAACGTTTACCATGTATTCATTCTGAGGAGTGGTTATTAGTTACAAGTAGTGAGTGGGGTTTTAAAGAAAACGATGTATGTTTTTCTAATATTATTTCCTAGCTAGGCCATTTAGCATTAATAACACTATTTGATAAGCAAATGCATTATGTTTATCCACAAAATAAATCAAGAGGAGATAATTATTTTAGGGTCCAGAATTCCCTTAGGTTTTAGTCTTATGTTTGTTTTTTTCATCTGAATATCATTAACTGAAACTTTAGTTTTAAAGATACAACCCAAATGCAATTTTTAGTGCATATTGGCTGTTTTCCAAAGTAATCTGATGGGTTGTTTTTCTCGTTAGTGACTTTGGTTGCTATAAAAAACAGTTCTGAAATTTTGGGCATGTTATGCCCGATCTTGCATTATTTTGGCTCTCTCTCTCTCTCTCTCTCTCTCTCACCTCATCACCCCCTGCTTTCTCACCTCAGTGCACACTCCAGCCATACTACTGAGCCATTTACAACTCCACTAATGCTCCATGCACTCTCTCACCTTTGCCCCCACACACGCTTGCTCTTCTGTCCACTCCTTGCCTTACATTGTCCAGTCATCTGTTATACTGTTATATATCTTACAGCTTCCACTTAAGGCATCTCCTTCCCCAGGACATTGATATTGGATTAAGTACTCATTTTGTGCTCCTTAGCACTTAGCATCCTACACCCTGCTTCTCGTGGTCCTCATCAGCTTATGCTGTTAGCCTTGACATCCCCCAAGCAAGATCAAGAGTTCACTTCATAGTTTTTATTTCCTTATATTTCCTCAGAATTACAACCAGCCCTCTGTGATGACATTAGCCATCCCCATCGCAGTGAAATTCCTCCAGAGAGGCAACAAGGAACTGCGCAGGAATATGTCAAATTACCTGTCCCTGGCTGCGATCACCAAGGCCGATCTCCTGGCTGACCACACAGAAGCCATCGTCAAGAGCATCCTCCAAGGTACTGTATGAGGGCTGAGCTGTGGGTTGTGATTTGTCTGAGAGCATTTTCAAGAAGCCTTTAGGACTTCCAGGAAACAAGAGTGTTGTGGAGTAATCTGGAGTATTGTGGCGTACATCAATACTTTACTTTGTTACTAGTTGACTTACGAATGTGCATGGGGTCACTTGGCTGACTGAAATTGTGTCTCTGCTCTTGGCATATGACTTGCTTGGATTCCTTAGAAGGGTTCCAATTGTCTTTCCATTTCAGCACTGCTCAGTTTAGAGAATGGGCTTTTCTAAACTCCTGGTTCCCTCATCTGACTACCAACTATAGAGAGCTTATCCTAACACTGAGAGGAACGCGTCCCTCTGCTCTCAGGAGTAGCAGGAGAACCTCTTCTTCCATTGATTCTAAAACATTTTAAAAATGCCTTTTCTTAGATAAAATAGTCTGTAAAACATGTAAGGACTTAAATATGACTATGTTTGGGGTTTGGTTTACTGTTAAAGGTCAAATCAGGATGACTTGATCAATTGTTCAAACATTGGGATGAAAGAAAAGGTCAAGTTGTTCATGAAAAATACTCTCCTTGTCTTCTCTTTTTGCCTTTAAATTCATATATATCAGAAATCATGTTTTTGGTATTTGAGATCAGTGAGCAAGACACAGAGTTATTTGCCATGCATCCAAGTGTTGCCAATGCTGGTTGATAAAGCTCTGTGAGGTCCTTGAATGTCTCAGCCCACATGTTACTGACACATACCCCTGCGGGATGCTAGGGTAGAGCACCAATCCCCTGTCAAGTGATCCAAGTATGTCCGTGAGCCTCCTCTCCATTCTGTGCGTGCTGCCTCCCACAGGTATCTAGATGAGTGCAGAAGCCCTGCCTCCTGAGTGGCACTAGTTGACTCCAGGCTCATTGACTCAGAGGCTGCTGCCATGAAAGGTCCAGAACTCCTTGCTGAGGATGCCCTATGGCTCTGTCCAGCAAGGAGGCCTCTGTGTCTTTGTGCTGAGCCACCTGGTGTGTCAAGAGTCAACAGTATTCAGCCTGCTCATTCCATGTGACAGTATATGGCAGGGGAAGAAAATGTCAATCTTTCTCCTTGGTGTTGCGCCTTGATCAACAAACCCCAGAGCTGATTGCTTGTTCCCCTTTACAAAACTGTGCTACTGATTTGCGGTAGAACAGGTGGTGCTGCTGTATCTCAAACTCTGTTTGCTTTCCTTGGCCATGGCTGTCCACCAGATAACAAAAGTTATCATCCCTCAGTCCTCCAGTTCTCTAAAAGCCCACTGGATGCCAAGGAGTGAGGTTTTGTTCACTGTGCCAGATGCTCCTAAGGTGCATTCTGAGCACCGCCTCCCTCAACAGCTGTGAATAGCACCCGCAGTGTCCTTCTGGGTCCGGGCACCTTTGAACTCCAGTAGGACAATGAGCATCACTCATCCTGCGATCGCTGAAGTGTGCTCATTCATCGTCGTAGTCAGTATTTCCCCTGACTTCCTTTGGCTGCAAGAGTAATCTGATAATTACATAGTATTCATGATATTAAAGTTGCTGAAAGCTTAGGGAAAGATTTTTCTCATTTCACTACCTTGGCTACCTTTTGGGAAAAGGTTTTATAGGAATTACAAGCACTTGTATACACGTCACATTTTATTTATTTATTTATTTATTAGTCTTGAAACCCATAAAAGAAGTTTTCTTTTATTTTTAGAGGGGCAAAAAGATGAAGAGTTCCCAGCTCTTGGTTCACTCTACAAATGTGTGAAATGCCCAAGCAGAATCCAATATCACAATCCAGGAACTCAATTTAGGTCTCCCAGATGGGTCTCCTGAGCAACCCCGTTGCCTGCCGGCACCCGCATCCACAGGAATCCAGTCCAGAGCAGAGGCGGGTTCCAAACCCAGGCACCAACGCGGCGTTCAGGTGTCTTAACTACCAGGCTGAATGGGAAGACAGTTTTGAGGGTCCATCCAATGATGAGCAAGCAAGCAGAGTCACCCACAGGGAGAAAGGGATGGAGCTCTCGGGATGCAGGTAGAGAGGATGTGTGAGGGTCCTGTCAGCTCTCTGCTCCCCAGTGCCTGCCTCTCTCAAGACTCCTGGCTGGGGACAGGCATTGGGGTCTACAATGAAGATGCTGCCAGTTACACCTGGACCCCATATTGGAATGTGTGAGCTGGGGTCTCAGCTCTGCCTCTGACCCCAGCTCCCTGCTATGCACACTTAGGAAGCAGCAGGGAATGGCTGAAGTCTGTGAGTTCTGGCCCACTGCTGACTGTTACAGACACGTGCAGAACAAACCAGTGAGTGGAAGATCTGTGTCCATGGTTGCATATGTGAGTGGGGCATGTGGGGAGGGTATTTGCCTCTCTGCCTTAGAATTGACATTTTAAAGAAAGGTTCCTCGTTGCAGGAACTTTTCTGGGCACTTTGAGATTCCACAATAACCTGATGAGATCTTTCACCAACTCTCCTGAATAAGTGGCTTCCATAACTTCCTTGAAAATACTCCTGCTGTGAGTATACAGTAGTGATACTTGGTGTAGGCATGGCAGGAGATGTCTAAATGGTCGAGCCAAAGAATTGCCCCTCCAGCCTGCAGCCTCTTTGTGCTGAGGTTGCCTCATCCTGGATGAAGGTCCTTTGGGTGGTGTAATAGGATTCTCCAGAGAAAATCAGCAAGATGTGTATATTTAGGGAAAGATGTAGCTTAAGGAGTTGGCTCATGTGTCTATGGCAAGTCCAAAATCCGCAGTGGGCCAACAGACCAAAGACTCAAGCAGACTGGCTGTTGCGTTTCAAGTCCAAAGTCCAGGCCAAGTGCTGCCGAGTTTCTTCTTGCTCAGAGATCATTGCTTGCTTCTATTTTGTCCTTCAGCTGATTGGGTGTGAACCACACAATTAAGACAATATGCATTACTGAAACCCTGCCAGCTTAAATGTTCATCACATCCAAAACACCCTCACAGAAACATCCAGAATAATGTCTGACCAAAAAGCCTCATGGACATGAAAGTAAACTTCGGTTTACAACACCGGTGTCCCACGTCAGAGTGCCACTGAAGTCTCAGTTGTTCTGTTCTGACCTAGCTTCTTGCTAAGGCCTCCAGGAAAGTAGAAGGTGATGGCCAGAACACTTGGGACCCCGGGGACTCTGCCACCCACATGGGAGACCCATGTGGAGTTCCAGGTTTCTGGTTGCAAGCTGGCCCAACCTTGACCATTGCAGTTTTTTTTTCACATTTTATTATTATTGCTATCATTTTATGATACAGTTCCATATTTCCTTATCCCCTCCCCAATTCCCCCCCCCCCGTTCCTTTATATCATTACTAACATATAGTACTTCATACTCAGTCATATGTTCATCATTGCGGGCATGGACAATGGCAGAGAGTCCAGAATCCTATTGTCAAAATATAATATACACAGTTTCACTGTAAGTCCATCTTTGTCTGGAAACAGAAATGCATACCACACTGCATCCTCACATCTGGTTGTTAGTCTCCATTACATAACTACTGTACATTCCCTTAAATGAAAAGTCATGATACAAAAGAAAGAAAAATAGAAATTTACAATGCCATGAAGTTAAATGACATGTTACTAGATATGACAGTCTCCATTACACAACTACTATACCTTCCCTTAAATGAAGAGCCACAAAACAAAATCAACATCCAAGAGAAAAAAGAAATTAACAACACCAAGAAGTTAAACAACATGCTATTAAATGTATAACGTGTAGCTGAAGAAGTGAAAATCAAGAACCTTCTTGAAGAAAATGATGCCACTGTATGATCTATGAGTCATTGAATGATTTAATCAGAAGAAAGTGTTTTGAAGAGAGGAAACCAACAGAAAACAACAAAACCCATGTGATAGAGTTTCCGCTGATCTTTGTTGGTGAAGTGTGTCTCCTCCAGACAATAAACAGATGGGTTTTGTTTTTTTAATCCAGTCTAATAATCTATGATGTTTGATCGAGCTTAAGCAATTTACATTCAGAGTTAAATATACATAGGTGGTACTTTGGTCCTGTCATTTTAGGAATGGGTTGTTCATTGATTTAGTCTTCTGTTGTCATTTTACTGGGATGTTCTTCACCTTTGCCTTTGGTTTTGGCAGGTGCTATTCCTCTTCTCTGTCAAGAGAACATCTTGAAGTATCATTTGTAGGGCAGGTTTGGAAGAGGCAAATTCCTTTAGCTTTTCTTTACTCTGGAAGAATTTTATTTCATTTTCAAAGATGAAAGAAAACTTTGCTGGGTATGTTATCCTAGGCTGACAATTTTTTTCTGTTAGAATCTGGAATATGTCACTCCATTCTCTTCTTGCCTGTAGAGTTTCCTGTGAGAGATCTCCTGTGAGTTTAATTGGCATTCCTTTATATGTCAATTGATGTTTTTCACGTGCACATTTCAGGATCTTTTCCTTCTGTCCAATTGAAGAGAGCTTGATGATCATGTATCTTGGTGAAGATCGCTTTTGATCAAGCCTGTTGGGCGTTCTGTGTCCCTCCTGGATCTTGTTTCCCAATTCTTTCACCAGATTAGGGAAAATTTCCTTGATTATTTCCTTAAATACATTTGCAAACTCAGCTTCTCTTTCTGCACCTTCCGGGACTCCCATAACTCTTATATTTGGCCTCTTAATAGTGTCTTTCAATTCCTGAATACTTTTTTTGGCCTGATCCAGCTCTGCTTCCAGCTTTTTGGTGACAGGAGATATCTTCCAATTCTGAGATTTTTTCTTCTGCTTGCTTGATTCTATTTTGGAGACTCTCCACCGTACTTGTAATTTGCTCTACTGTGTTCTTAATTTCTGATATTCCAGTCTTGATTTGCTTTACTGCTTCCTTAAATTCTTTGAACTCTTGCATGAGCTTCTCATTTTTGACCAGAGTCTTCAAAATGAGTCTTATGGATTCTGTGTCCCCCATTTTCTCGATGTCTTCCTCAGTTAACTCTGAGGTTGGCCTAGGGTTTTGCTCCTTTGCAGGGGAGTTTTCGGTAATATTCATTGTGCCTTTGTCTCTTCTTTTGCTCTTGGTCATTGTACTTCTGGTTAGCAGAGTGTTCTTCTTGGGGCAGGTTTCTAAGCTGTGTCACCCACAGGTCTACAATGCGATTTTACTTATTGCAGTTGGCACACAACTTTTTGCTTGCAGCCACTTGTGCCACAACCTCCAGCGAGTTCCAGGTCTAAGTTCTTTTTTTTTTAAAGACTTATTTTTATTATTTTTTTTATTGGCAAGGCAGATATACAGAGAGGAGAGACAGAGAGGAAGATCTTCCGTCCGATGATTCACTCCCCAAGTGAGCGCAACAGCCAATGCTCTGCCAGTCCGAAGCCAGGAGGCTCTTCCGGGTCTCCCACGCGGGTGCAGGGTCCCAAAGCCTTGGGCCGTCCTCAACTGCTTTCCCGGGCCACAGGCAGGGAGCTGGAAGGGAAGCGGGGCTGCCAGGATAGAACCGGCATCCATATGGGATCCCAGGCGTGCAAGGCGAGGACCTTAACCACTTGCGCCACTGCGCCGGGCCCAGGTCTGGGTTCTTATGTCAGATATCCACCATGGTCTGCACAGCTCCAGCTCTTGGCTCACCATTCTCCACCTCCTGTGATACCGTGCTGAGGCTGCACCGTTTTCTCTGCAACCTTTCTCCCTCTGCCGGTTGGAGTGGGTTCCAGGATTAGAGAGACACCAGGTGTCCTATCTAGTTAGGTTGTTGGTGGCACTGATCTTGTCGGAACCTGTTAGACATTAGGTCTGGGTGCCACACGGACCTATTTTGACCGGTACAATGTAACAGTCGGTATTATTTTCCTGTGGGACCTCAGCAAGCTCTCGCGAGCTCAGCACATGCGCAGTTCTCTGTTGTCCCCTGCAGTCCCAAAGCTATTGCCACAGTGCGCAAAATGGTACCCGACGTGCTACCACAACAGTTCTTCATCCATCAGATCTGAGGGCTACCCAGATATGCCCCAGATGGAACCCATAGAATGCCACGTCATTGCAGTCACCGAGTCAGAAATGAGCTCACTCCCTGCTCAGAGCATGCTCAGTTCTTTCCCTTGCCCTTTTCTCCTTACGCAAAATGGTGCCCAATTCAGCTCTAGGGAGCTGACCAGGCTATGAAATTCACTCTGTTCTCGCACTGCCTGTCTCTGCTCCTGGTCAAATCAAAGGGACCAGCAGGACGGACAGTTCTTTGTCTGGGCTTACCTCCCAAGCTCCCAGTGAAAGTCCCTTCCCACCTGGTTGCTGGTGGAGTTCAGATCGCCGTGCTGTAGTATCATTTACTGCAACACCACACTGCTGTGCCTGCTGCTTTCCTGTGTCTGTCAGTCTCCAGGTACCCCTCTGCTGTTGTTCTGTCCTTTCCTATTTCCTGAAATATGTCCTCTCTGCTTCATCCTGATTAAATGTTTCTCCGTCCATTTAAACATGTCCTTAACCTATTCCGCCATCTTGATTCTCCCACACTACACATTTTAAAACCATGATAGTCATGTTTGCAAATTCATGAAACCCTACCATGGATAAATAAGTGAAAATTGTAATAATATAATAGAAAAGAGTTATTTCTAGAAAATATTGTCTGTAGTAGAAAATCCAAATACTTTTTTTAAGGTTTATTTATTTTTATTGGAAAGGCAGATTTTACAGACAGGACGAGAGACAGAAAGATCTTCTATCCACTGATTCATGCCCCAAATGGTGGCAATGGCCAAAGCTCAGCAGATCCAAAGTCAGGAGCCAGGAGCCTCTTCCAGGTCTCCCATGCAGGTGCAGGGTCCCAAGGTTTTAGACCTTCCTCGACTGCTTTCCCAGGCCACAAGCAGGGAGCTGGATGAGAAGTGGAGCAGCTGGGATACAAACTAGTGCCCATATGGGATCCTGGGGTTTGCGAGGTGAGGGTTTATCCACTGGGCCAACATGCCAGGTCCCAAACACTTTCTAATAGTTTAGTAGACATAAGAGAAATTTCACTGAAGTTGCTAGATCAATTTATAGCAACCAGCTATACCAGCAATAATACATGGGAAATGTAATATTAAAATATATTATACAAAGGAAAGAGCTATACTTGGAGGAAAAGATTACATGACCTTTGAGAATAGAATTCTAAAACTTTATTAATGGCCCAGCACATTAACCTAGCACCTAAAGTCCTCACTTTGCACGTGCCAGGATCCCATATGAGCGCCGATTCTAATCCCTGCAGCTCCGCTTCCCATCCAGCTCCCTGCTTTTGGCCTGGGAAAACAGTTAAGGACAGTCCAAGGCCTTGGGACCCTGCACCCGCGTGGGAGACCTGGAAGAGGCTCCTGCTACTGGCTTCAGATCACCACAGCACCAGCCATTATAGCTGCTTGGGGAGTGAGTCGCAGATGGAACATCTTCCTTTGTCTTTCCTCCTCTCTCTATATCTGACGCGCAAACAAAAATAAAATCTTTTTTTAAAAGGTTTTATTAGAAGCAATTTAATCAAGAATAACTAACAAGAGCAACATGTCATATTTGTGGATGGGGAAATTTGTCATAGGAAAAGATATCAGTTGTCAACAAACTCAGGGAAATTACAATGAGTTTTTCCCAAGAAGGATGGCAAGCTTATTTTAATCCACGAGCAAGGTAAAGTGAAACTCGTAGCCAAAGCAGTTTTGGCAAAAGAAAATAGAAGTTAGGAGAGAGAAGGGGATAACAGTCAAATTTGTGGTGATAAGACAGTTTAGTGACAGTGTGAGGACAAACACGCCGTGTGATGTAACGGAGAAGCAAGAAGCAAGTCCCTCTGCGCTTCCCTAGAAACCGACTATACAGCAGGGCACTCCTCGCAATGCAATAAGAAAGGTCCTTGCCTGAGTACGGATCCATGTCACAATACTCACAGGTTAATTTCAGTTGAAATAAAAACCTAACCATCTTGAAGAAAATTAGAAATCTCTCTCCTTCAGTAAAATGTATTCCTTTAGTAAGCTTCACTCATGATTTTAAAAATTAGAAAACTTAGCAATGAAAAGGAACATCCTTTTTTAGCTGAATATTATTATAAAGAAAACACCCTAAAACTTCACTTCAGGGGTAATTAATGGACACTTTCCTTTGAGTTAAAGTGGAAGAGTGGCAGGCATATCACCTGGGTCACTTTTTATCCTTAAATTATACCAAGAAATCCGATATTTGCAACAACAGAACTTTTTCAAAGGGAGGGCGGGTTTCCAGTGCACCCAAGTCATGATCCAACTACGGCCGGCTGAGTGAAGAAAAGCTGTAATACTTTCCAGGATTAGAAAGCAAACGCACACCCCAAGCTCCGTGCTGTCCAGCTTATCACATCTCTCACCCTGGAAGCTGACAGCATTATTGAAGAGCTCGAGAAAGGGATGTCTCCAACAGTCAGGGCTCACGTGAAGGTTTGGGAGGACATCTTCAGGCCCTTATTTGGGAGCCCGTGGTGTGGTGCAGTTGGCTGCTCTCCGTCCAATAGCAGGATGTTCCTCCCCGCCTTCCAAATCAGCGACCGTCATGAGGCTCTACACCTCTCCCGCGGCATGTCTGCCACACGACCTCCAGCACAAGTCACAAGGGGACGGCAAATGACTTGAAATTGAAGCAGAAGGTCTCTGGAAAGGAAATATAATATGGTCTCAGCAAGAGTCCACATTCCTTTCTGACTTGTTGGCAATAGCTTGAGAAAGACTGTCTAGTTAATTATGATAAATTCACTTCATTTCTTTCTCTGCGTGAGACAAAAGGCAAGTCCCTGATTGGTGAGCTATTTGAAAAATAGAGATTGAAAGTTGGAGTCTCAGGCCTGACACAGTGGCCTTGTGGCTGAAGTCCTTGCCTTGCATGCATTAGGATCCCATGTGGGCACTGGTTCTGGTCCCAGCGGCCCCTCTTCCCATCCAGCCTCCCACTTGTGGCCTGGGAAAGCAGTCAAGCATGGCCCAAAGCCTTGGGATCCTGCACCCATGTGGGAGACCTGGAAGAAGCTCCTGGCTCCTGGGTTCAGATCACTTGGGGAGCGAATCATTGGACTGAGGATCTTCCTCTCTGTCTCTCCTCCTCTCTGTCTATCTGACTTTGCAATAAAAATAGATAAATCTTTAAAAAAAAAAAAAAGAAAGAAAGTTGGAGGTTCATTTACTTCAGCAGTAAGAAGAGATGCCACATAGGGCAGATGAGGCTTACAGAGATAAAGCTACATACTCTGCCCACTTCCAAGCACTTTGGTCAGGAACGGCATCCGTGATTCTTCCTTTTCGTTATCATCATTGTTGTCATCATGGCTAGTTGAGGATCTAACACATATGAGATGTATATTAAAATATTGGGATATAGACATTAAGCCTGGTGGTGAAAATGCTTGCGTCTCATTTTAGAGGCCCATATCAGAATACTTGGCTCCAGCTCCGGACTCCAACCTCCTGCTAATGCTTCCCCTGGAGGCAACAGTGAGGACTCACTCAATTGGATTCCTGCCACCTTTGTGGGAGACCTGGATTCTATTCCCAGCCACAGCCTTCAGCCTAACCTAGCTCCAGACATCACAGACATTTAAGGGAGTGGGCCAGCACATGGAGCTATCTGTCTGTCTTTCCTCTCCTTTCAAATGGTAAAAAGTGAAAAGACATAAACACAGATTGAGGCAGAATCATATACATTTTGGGATTTTCATGATCCCTGTGGAGATGTTTAGCCATTAAAGATTGACAGAGAGTTGGACCTGCTGTGATGGCTCAGTGGGTAAATCCTTGTCCTGCATGTGCCATAATCCCATATGGGCTTTGATTCAATTCTTGACTGTTCCACTTCCCATCCAGCTCCCTGTTTATGGCCTGGGAAAGCAATGGAGGATGGCCCAAAGCTTTGGAACCCTTCACCAGTGTGGGATACTTGGGAGAAGTTCCTGGCTCCTGGATTTGGATCTGCTCAGCTCTGCTCCAGCCATTGTGGCCACTTGGGGAGTGGAAAAGTAGATTCATCTTTCTTTCTGTAGCTTCTTCTCTCTATGAATCTGCCTTTCCAATAAAATAAGCAGATGTTTAAAAAATAATAATATTGACTATGATGGTTGGACCTGGTGATGGAGATGCTCCCATAATGAAGTATGTGGGTCAAGTACTCGGACTGCCCTGCCTCCAGCTTCCTGCTGATGCAGAGTTCGGGAGGTAGCAGGCATACGTCACGGGGCTGGGCTCCTGCCAGCCACGTGGGGAGACATGCACTGAGTCCAGGGCTGTTGGGAACAGTTAAGGCATGAGCCACAGATGGGGACTCTTTGTGTCTCCTTGCCTCTCAAGTCAAAACAATCACGACACAATTATTTTCAAGGGGAGAATTTTAAGTTCATAGTATTATAGGTTGTTAGGAAAGAGTTTATTAGTCAAATAATCTCACAAACTACTAAGCAGTCTTACTAGAAATATTCACCACGAGTAATACTATACCTAAGAAACTATCAAATATTCTGTCAGTAAGAAGTAGTTCTAAAGAAACGTCCAAATATGGGGGAAAAAACACATCTTGGAATAGAAGACTGTTGCATATTTCAAAATGTTAGGAATCGAAGTCGGAGTTTGTAACTTCTCGACTTCTCCAGCAGAGGCCACTGTGAGGTAGAAAGTGGACCTCACAGTTGAGGCCATTCATCCACTGAGCTGAAAAGTGACTTCACACACGGGAGAGTCATTGTGTGTTCATTTTGTTTTGTTTTGTTACTTCTATGAGTGTTAATCCTCTTAAAGGAATATCCTTTTGAGATAACTATTTTGTTTCAAACGTAGTTTAGAAAGCCTTGAATATACACCATCTGTTTAATGATCCTTTAACAAAGTAGGCAAGATGTGTCCCCAATTTTTTAGTTAATCTGAGATTCAGAAAGACTGCTTCACATACGTGCTACCTTACAGTTATTAAGTTAGTGGGCGATGGTGCCAGATTTGGATGACAACTTAAAGTCCAACAATTTTGTTTCTGTGCTTCAGATTTACACAACTGATGGGTCCCCATTTATCAACTCCCAGAGTACATACATCAATTCTACAAACTGCCTTAACTGATACTTTTAACTTTAGGGATGCCATTCTTTGTAAAGAAGAGAATTTTATTTATTGGAGGAATTTTGTTTATGGCAAGTTACACACAGCGAGGGAAGGGAAGCTTCTCTATCTGCCTGTTCACTCCGCAGTTGGGCACGGTGTCCAGGGGTGGACAAGGAAAAAGTCAGGAGCCTGGGATTCCGTATGGGTGTAGGCCCAAGGACTGGAGCCGTCTTTAGTTCCTTTCCAGGTTCATTATCATGGATCACAAGTGGGGCAACCCAGACTTGAATTGGTGCCCATATGGGATGCTGGCATAGCAGACTGTAGCTTAACCTGCTGTGACACAACTCCAGCCCCTAAAGGTACTGCTGCTTAAGCAGATAAAGAATAATTCTGGAAATATTGAGCCTAGTAAAATGCTAAAAGAATGTATTTCTAAGACTTGATAAGAAATAAATAATAAAAAGTCAATTATAAAGATCAATTATAATTCGTTTGAAAAAATATCATTTTTTGTTAAAGTAAATCCAGTTAAGTAACTGTAAATACTTAGATGTCAGATATCTTAAATATCGAAAGAACTAATACGTGAAAGCCAATTTATTTATATTATAAAAGGCATGCAAATATATCTATGTTTTATTTATGCTTGTATGTTATCTCTGCAAAAATGTTGCTGCATTGGACGTCCGTATGAATGTTCCAGAGTGACAAACTGTCTCCAGTGGTCTGGACTGGGAGGTCTAGGACATGGAACCTTTCTAGAGTGACAAATTGTCCTTAGTGGTTTGGGACTGGGAGGCCTGGGACACAGAACCTTCAGGGTAGAAACTCTGACAGTCCCACGCAAACCAGGACCGTTCATTGCGCTAGAGCAGAGCAGTGACCATTTATGTGCACGATGTAAAATATATACACTCAATTCCTCTTGATAACTTGTCACCTTGCATGGTTGTTTTACTGTGCCCTTGCACGATGATACCTTTAATAACTGACCTAGTGAGAGACATGGTGTCCCAAGGAACTACCCTAAGCCAGTATCAGATGCTTCTTTTTAGATATTTTATTTCAGTCCTATACATCCATTCTCTCTTCTTTTTGATGAAATCTAAAGTATATCAAATGCTAAAGTGAATACAAGAAAAAACATATCACATGCTTATTGATAGCTTTTAAAAAGCCAAACATCTAGCTTCTTGAGAATTTGTAAAACACATCCTCTGAGCATAGTTTATGAATGTGTTGGTATCATAAAATAATAATAATAATAATTTAAAATGACAAAAGAGTCAAGTACCTAGTTCTCTTATTTAAAAAAAAATCATTGGCTCAGGATTGGTTATCAACCAATAATGCAACAAAGAAGGTGGAAGTATATTTTTCTCTCATGTAAGAATAAATCTAGGGACAGCTATGTGGTAAACGGGTTATGCCATTGTCTGTGATGTCAGCCTCTATTATCAGAGCACTGGTTGAAATCCCAGTGGCTATACTTCCAATTTAACTCGCTGTTAATGCATCTGTGAGGGCAGTGGATGATGGCTCAAGTGTCTGAACCCTTGCCACCAGCGTAGGAGACCTGAATGGAGCTCCTGGCTCCTGGTCTTAGCCTGGCCCAGCCCTAGCCATTGTGGGCATTTGGGAAGTGGGCAAGCAGATAGAGAATCTCTTGCAGCCTACCTTTCAAATAAAATAAATGAACCATCAGATATGCAGACTTCTTTGATATTGTTGCATGGAATTTCCTGGTGTAAGATGGTTGCTGAAATTCTGACTATCATCACCACATCCTGAACAGACAGAAAAATAAAGGGAAAAAGACTAATACGCATGTTTCAACATTGGTAGGAGCTTAGTTGTATGTCTACTTTGGAGTGGCCGTATAAGCCACTAAGATTAAAATTTTGGCACATAAGAAAATAAACAAATCAAAGGACAAGTAGAAGTCCCTGAGATAGCTATCCCAACTTACTGCCATAGCTGATAAAAATTTATACATTGATAACCCAAAGATTATTTTCTTCTGTTTATTTCTTCCTTGTCTTCAACATGTTATATATATATATATACATATGAGTTCCACCACCATTTGAGTTCACATTTATCTAGGCCTGAGCTATTTGTGAGTGTGGTAAACACATCCCAATTTATGCAGAAATATGCCAGGGAACTAAAAGCATTCCTAACTTTTTGCCATAGTTTAAATTCAGTGTTTCTTCTATCAGCTCAGAGTTGAAGACACGTAGACAGTAGCTAGACAGGGACTTGCATGTGGCCCATGTGCCTGCAAATTTGCACCACGTAGTGTCTTGGAATCTGAGACTGGCCTGCCTGTGTGTAACTGCACATTATTTTCTTAGAAAGGCATCAGCCTAATTTTGCAGGTCTCAAGAATAGGAGGCCCTTGCACTGAGCAAGAACAGCCTCAAATACCATTACATTTCTGGGATGTTATTGCTGAAATAAAGAGTCCAACCACTTCCTTTTACTGACAGAATCCAGAAGAGTTCTACAGTATGTCTCAAGGATGCCCAGCTAGCTAGTCACAAAATCTAAGGACCCCTAGCTAACTGGGTGTGAATCATCCCTGATTCTATTCTTCAGATTTTCTGAACAGGTGGTTGTTTATGAACCTGTGGTTTTTCAGGCCCTAACTTTAGACTCATCATCACTGTGGTTTTGCCACACTTCAGAGGTGTCGCTATGATGCTCTATTGTCAGCCCTGTGGGGAGTCTACAGAACAAGGTGCTGGGTGCAGAGAGTTACCTGCCATCTGCAGTATAGAGGGGTGTGACTGTCCCTGTCCCCCTGGCCCATGGGTGAGGGAACTGGGTGTGTTTTAAGGGTGTGAGTTAATGCTTCAAGACTCCTCTGTCTCTCCAGTGACAGTTCTTAACCACTGTTTGCAGACCTCACATGTGTGTGAAAGCACTGCCTGTTCTGAGTTAAAATAGTACAGAAAAGCTGTACAAGCTCCAGGAATCGTCAAATTGGAAGAAACCTACAGATTGTCATTGCTTCAGTTCCTCAATCTCTCTGATGAGGAAACTGAGAGACAGAGAAAGGGAGAGAGGGAGAGAAAAACTGACTTCTGCAAGATTGTATTTTTTATGATTTGTAGGAATCCGAAGCTTAAACAGCTCTATGGTTTGTTTCTGGTAGTACTATCACCAGCTACAGAATAGGTTAGTGTCTGAAAGCTAATTGCCTGCTCCAGATGAAGAAAAAACAAAAAGGCTGGATTTGCTCCAACGTGTCTCTTACATTTACAACTAGATGACATGAGTTAGTTTTATAAAAGATTTTATTCACAGTAGAGCTTTACAAAAATAGTCTTAATAAAATTAATACAAACCCATTTTACATATAACTTATACAACTATCTTCTCAGAAAAATGACATTCGACTAAAACACATACTACATTTCTATTTGTTAAGTCACCTTATGGTATAAATATGTTTCTATTATCTTTTGAAATAAGATACATACATAACAATGAACAATGGACAACATGTTTTGTTTTCCTTGCAATCTAAAATTTGCCTCTGGCCAGATCCAAGTGGAACAATTACCCTTCTGTTCAACAATCCAGTCCTTTTTAATTTTTTGAGAGTTTATCTGACAGAGAAATGGCATTAATCTGAAAGCACCATGGCACAACATCTAGAAACAATATCCCCCAAACCTTTCTCCAATGTCTGCCCTTCAACTGTTTATTCAGTATTCTGCCAAGGTAAATAAAGATCAACCTCAACTCTTTCCTTCATTAGTCTCAAGTGTTCTTATTACAAAGTGAGGTTTTCAGACCTTCCCAGCTGGCATACATTTGAAATACGAGTTTCTTCTTTGGCTTCAAGTAGAGTTTCACAACACTTAGGAAACATACTGGGCTCCGCCATGTGGCTGAATCTCTGTGACGCCCCACCCAACAACGTTACCCCGGATGTGGCAGGACTCTGCTCCTCCACTCTCTCTGATCTCCTCATTGCTCAGAACACGATCCCAGATATTGAAACCTGTGAGTCTTCCAGAGAAGGACAGTGCTTCATCAAAGCCCCCACCGACACAGCAGCCATTCTTTTCTTGGCCGATCTGCAGGATTCCTCCCTCTGGAACCACGTGCCCTGGGACCGTGTGGACAGCGGTAGCCACCAGTTCCCCGTTCATCCACAAGGTCATGCTCCCTTTCGCTGAATTCCAGGTGCTGCACAGGTGGGTCCACCTTCCCAGGGAGACCACAGTGTCAGCAACCAGTTTGTTCTCCTCTCCACCCACCACAAACATTATGGACTGATAGCTGAGATACAGCTGGATCTCATAGGGGTTCCTTTTGGTGCCATAGGAAAACAGGATGGTTTTGTTTAATACATCTGTGGCTTTGACCCAAATGCAAGCGCTAAAAGACTCGAGTTTCATGGATCTCACTGGGTGCACGCTTCCAAAAATCTTCTTGGAACGCATGGGAAATAAGATTGCTGTTTCACAACCTAAAGTAGCAAGAAAATAAGACAAAGAATGTGAGAGAAGTTCATTCACATTTATTCTGGCATTGACCTATTTTAACATAGTTTTTTCTAAGAATGGTAAAGGAAAACTATACGCAGCATTACATTGTGACTTAAGCAGCCTCAACTGTAATTTGTAAAAGAAGATGAGGGCCTGGCATGAGGGCTCGGTGGCTAAATTCTCACCTTGCAAGTGCCATGATCCCATATGGGTGCTGGTTCATGTCCCAGCTGCTCCACTTCCCATCCAGCTCCCTGCCTGTGGCCTAGGAAAGCAGAAGATGGCCCAAAGTCCTGGGACCTTGCACCCACATGGGAGACCCAGAAGAAGCTCCTAGCTCCTGGCTTTGGATAGACTTAACTCCAGCCCTGCAGCCATTTGGAGAGTGAACCAGCACATGGAAGATCGTTGTCTCTCCTTCCCTGAATAAAATCTGATCTGCCTTCCCAGTAAAAATAAGTAAATCTTTAAAAAAGAAGAAGAAGAAGATGATGAGGAAAGCCATCCTCTTACTCAGCGAAGCATCTGTGTAGGAAAGAAGTCATGCAACAGAAGAAGCCAAGCAGTCCAGACCCTAAAACAATAAAACCCTGTGGAGTGACTACCTCCCCTCTAAATTAGCATAGATTCTGTTATTGCTTTTACAAAATTGGAATCATTATGGGTGAAACTCCAACAATAGCTCTATAGTTCAAGAATTAGAGCTCAATTTGTGTGTCTCATCACCGCCAAGTTCCTCAATAATAGATTGTGAAATCCAGCGAACCTAGTTCATTCCATTTAGCCATTAGCTACAAGCATTTCTAAACAAAATGCTAAAAGAGTGATGTCACTTGGAAATACATAGTTTGCAACATTTGCAAATTTTGCAGAGTTTGTAGAAAGCCAACAGTGTAAATACGGCTGACTAATGCTTACTGGATGCTCATTCAGTGACTCTTTGGACCATATGTTCTCTGAGCCACTAAAATGTCATTTTAACCCATCTACTATCAATGTTAGCAGTAGTCTTTTTATTCCCACTTTAAAGATGAGAAAGCCAAGACAAACATAATTTAGTCTGAGTCTCCATAGCTGACAAGTGATAAAACTAAGGTTTGAACTTAAGGAGTTTGGTCGCAGAGGTCATACCCTAACCATTGCACTACCTTGTCTCTTTCTGCTGGAATCCCTGGATTTGGCTATGAGGTTTCCAATTCGGCCTGTTTTACTACTAATGAGTATGCCACAGCTTTGGATGAATCTCATATTCTCTCCAGTCTTAGTATTACCTATAAATGAACCTTGTAGTCTGCTTTTAATGTTTTACAAATCTATAAGCAACAAGAATGCAGCATCAAGAACGGGGTGGGCCAGGGAGATGCTGAAACACTTTTACTTTGCCCACATACTTGTGCATGCTTGGGCCCTAAAAGTAAACGTTTAAGAGAAATGAATCCCCACAAGGAACCTAATTGGAGAACAGGTTTCACTGAGCACTTAAGAGGAAGGGACACTTGAACTTGAATTTGAGAGCTCAGCAAACAGCCACCTCTCTCCATCTCAAGGGCACATAGCTGATCCAGAGGGTGGAGATGCAGACATGCGCATTTTCTGGGAATCTCTGGGAAATGCTGCTGCTGAAATGTTTAACCAGAGAAGTCCGCTTTCTCTGATTATGCAAGGGTACTTCAACATGCTTGTGGAAAAGGAAATCAAAACTGTTGCAAAAGGTTTTTAAAATTCATGCAGTTTTTTCATCATATTTTCATGAACTTTTTGAAGATTCCTTGCGTGCATGAATTTCAAAATTTTTATACCAAAATACCTTGTGTTTAGTCCCATTTTCACAAGCTTTCTGAAGCACCTTCCTTTTTACAGAGACGGAAATGTTGCAAAAACCTAAAGAAAGTGTGACTGATTTGAAAATCAGACTGATTTGAAAATCAAACTCCCAGGGCATTTAAACACTAGCTAGTGGTTGGACAGAACTTGCAGTAAAAAAAAAATATATATATATATATATATGTATATATATATATATATGTAAAACACAATAAGTTTATTCTGATTTGTGGAAGTGGCTCTGTCCAGAAAACTTTGAACAAACAGGGACTTTATGTCCTAGTAATAGCCAAGAAATCTTTTGATAGTGAAATCAACTAAATCAAGTAAAGATCATGGAACAAAAGATTCCCTTCCCCATGGGCACTTAAGATATTCTGGTCTCTGTAAAGTTCTGGTATAGTAGTGATCAAGGCAGTGCCTACTGCAGCCTAATTAACTGGTTTCCTGTTGGAATAAGTCCAGGTCGTGAGCACTGCATTCCAGAGGGCGTGCTGATTATGTCTGGGAGACCCCCTGGCTGCAGGAGTTCCCGCAGTGGAACCCCATGTGGGCAGGTTCTGGGGGGCTTCTTTTGTTGATCAATGATTGGTGCTCTGAACGCCTCTTTGCAATATCAGGCGCTCTCATAGGAGAAATGTTAGCTGATAGGTTTTTTTTTTTTTTTCTGATTTTAGTATTAAAGAACAAGCTAAATGAAAGCCAGGTTTTTAGGAGACCAAAACCAAGATGATGAGGCAGTCCCTAGGGTCCAAGCTGGCAGCAGACCAAGGGAAGGGAAACCAAAGACTGGGTGCAGTGTTTCTGTGTACAACAAGAGCCGGCTCTTCTACTATCAGGAGCAGAGGGAAGAGGAAAACGAGGGTTATTTCTTGAGGTAGATTAGAGACACAGTGACTTTGCACAGCTTGCACAACACCAGAACTATCATGCATTAACACGCTCACAGAATCAGAACTTTGCCCCTAGCACGGCATTGAGGATCCACGGTGGACTTGTAGAAGTTCATGGAACAGTGTATCATGAGAAACCTATACGTGGATTTCCATATCTGTGCATCAAAATAAATGTGCCTTGAATTCCATTTTCCACTAACTTTTGAAAGACTTGAACATTTGCTGTTCCACTTTTTGTCCTCTGAAGTCTTACTAATATTTCGGGAAATGTGGGCGCTGCGGTTAAGCAGCCCCTGGCTCTTCAGGAGGCTGGCATACTGGCCTCACTTGGGTGATCTGAATTGAACCATGTTTTCATAGATGATTCTTCCCTCACCCCATCCAGTTAGATGGGTTTGATTGGAAATACAGGGCAAAGTGGCGTGCTTTTTAAATTGTTTTTCTGTTTGGGAAAGTCTATCAATTTCTATACTCTTACATAGGATACCGATTTTCTAATGTAATCCACAGATGGTTGTCCTATCAGCATTTCTTAAAAGTGATTAATAAAGGAATGTTGCTGGGCTCCAAATCTCTTCTTCTTTTAACCAATTTGTAAATAGGGATTCCTGGAGTGTCCCTTGGCACTTGGACATTTTGCATCTGCTTCCAGCATCCCCAGATTGTCCTTGGGTGAAGCAGGATGGCGCACATGGATTGGCCCTTACCCTGCCTGTTCCACCTTGGATGTCAAACTTCCCCCCTCAGGTCTCTAGGGTCATAAGAATTCCACAGATCCCTGGGGATGCGCTGACCTTGTGGAGGTCAGGTCAGCCTCTAGGCTCCACCTCTCTGTGGACGAGGAGGAAGCGCTGACAAGAGTAGCTGGAAAACATCCCTCCAAGTTAGGCTGGATCCTGAAATAGCGCGGGAAACCAGAGCTCCCCAACAGAGAGGGGCGGGATAAAATTAGAAGTCCTGGAAATCCCTAACGGAGGGAAGCTGCGCAGCGAGGGAGGTCACAGTGGTAACCTAACCTAGGAGCTCCTGGTGCGCCCGGGTGGGATCGAGTGTCAGGGGCCCTGGACGTCTCCAATACGTCCAAGGCCAGCGCTTTCCTCTGGACTTCTTGGAACGGAGGAAGACTTTTCCTTTTCTCCGCCTCGGAGGGAGTGCCCGGGCTCTGTGACTGTGCATGCGGAAAAGAGGTGTGTCTGTGTGCTCCCCCACTGGAGGTGCCCAAGGAGCCTACAGGCCGGTTTTCCGCACCGAGAGAACCGAACGAGGCGGCAGGGGAGGTGGCTAGGGTCCGGGTCTCTTACCTGCCGGCAGCCAGCGCGCGGCCGCCCAGCCCTGCACGGCGTGCAGCTCTGCCCGCGCCCGCCGCAGCTCCTCCAGGGCGCGCTCCGCTTCCTCCCGCCGCTGCGCCTCTGCGTGCTCCAGGAGCGCCAGCCTGCGGTCCGCGGCGCGGCTGGCCGGCAGCAGTTCGGCCAGCGCCTCGGCCAGCCTGGTCACCGTCGGCTCTGCCGGTGCGCACGGCCGGGCCAGGCTGCCCGCCAGCCGGCCCATCTCGGCCCGCAGCCTCTGCAGCTCGCCGCGCAGCAGGTCGTCGGTCGCCTGCAGCAGCATGCTCTCCCGCATCTGCGAGTTCTCCAGCATGATGAAGAGCTTGTCCCACTCGGAGTGCTCCGCACCGCAGTCGCACGGCGTGGCTGGAGAGCGGGACAAACGCGCATTAAAACCCTACCCAGATCTGCCTGGAGTGCGCTTAGTGAAAGGGAACTTCCTACGGTGGTCCCAACTTAATAGCCCGTCCCCGGGAGACCCCCTTTTTCTTTAAGGATACCTCCTGGTAAACAGCATGGAAGTATCTCAGAAGTGACCCAGAAGCCATTCATTCAGGACCGAATGAAGTTGAACTCCAGGAAATCGCGCGCCAGTGGCACAAAGCGGCCAAATACTGACGATTTCAAATAGTTCAACCCGGTCAATGTAGGCAGCACAAATACCTCCTCAGATCCTCTCTCTTAACTCAGGCGCTTCTCACTTTTACAAAACAAACTACAATGTTTGGCTTGATTGTTTTTGGCTGCAAAGTACAGATCCCGTATTTCAGACCCAGAGCTGTAGCGAATGCAGTCAGGACTAGCGGAGAAACAGTTAAAAGGGAACTTACGGTCGTCGGTGGGATGCAGTCCATTGTCTATTTCGTTGTCCAAGTTCACATACATGAGTTCGTAATCATGCGAGTTCTCGGCCAACCCCGCCGACCAGAGCGCCCAAAGCAGAATCGCAAGGAGATGCATTGCTGGAGGGGAGGTTCTTGCCTCGCAGCAGTGTGAAAGAAGCTCTCCCGTGAGCTGAGCTGAGCAGGGGGCAGTGAAAGTGAGAGGCAGTAGCCTGGAGCCCCTTAATAAATGCTGGGGGAAGCCTGAATGGGGCTGAGTGAGTAATGCCGGTGGCACTGCACGAACCGGAGTTCCCCAGGATTTGGGGGGAGGGGGCTGGGTGGGAGGGCTAGGGAAATGTGCAAGTTGCACAATGTTGAGAACCACA
The DNA here is from genome assembly GCF_017591425.1 of Ochotona curzoniae. Classification (NCBI taxonomy): domain Eukaryota; kingdom Metazoa; phylum Chordata; class Mammalia; order Lagomorpha; family Ochotonidae; genus Ochotona; species Ochotona curzoniae. The sequence goes on along the minus strand of NW_024465520.1, from coordinate 12,403,881 downwards.
AAGGTTTTATGCTGCAGTCAGACCAAAGGGAGGAGGGTCAGAGGGGAATAAGGAGAGAAAGCAAAGCGGGCTTGGGCCATATCCCCCTGAGGATTAGCTGTTGTAACTTGAATTGGTACCGCTGGGGAGCTGGAGCGGGGCAAGCGGAGAACTAATCCGCGGAGCACACAGGCGTGAAGGCAAACCATGATTTCAGCATTTTGTGTGAGCTTCTGTAAGGTCACAGCCCTTTACGTATGGAAAACTTTCTCTACTTCTCCTTTGAATCCTGTGTTGCACATCTAAAGTGTGAAGTCCAGGATAAACCAACACCTTCAGAAGGTCCAGAGTGCTCAAGTCCATTCTGAGCTGTCCCTCGTTTTTCTGGAACTGCAGCTAGCTAGTGACAAAGAACACAGTATGACTGGTTAAACCTCAAATAGGAAAAAGCTGCAAAAAGGACCACACCACTGCAGGGGTGTTTCTTTACGAAGCCTTGGTGTTACACTGACCTTGTTGTGCAAAGGAAAGTAAAGCAAGCTTCTGATGACTCCTGCTCCTGCGTGGATAAGGATCTCACATGCCATGTCCGTCAGCTGAAAACTGTCCTATGCGAGATATGGAGGAAGCACCAGCTTCAAGTGAACAAAGGGCACTCCTAATAAAGTAAAGGAAACATCCGAGACCCACAGTTAGGGAACAGGGCCCTCAGTGAGGGTGGATGCTAAGGCTGCTCTGGGGTGCGGATGAGAGACGCAGGGGTGTCTCTTCCACGAACACTGCCATGGTTTGCAAAACATTTGCCCTCCAATCTTGTGCAGATACTGAAACCTCAGCATCATAACTTATTGATACTCAGAGTGAAAACTTAACCCAGCTATGGTGTGTAGAGGTGAGCCTTTGGGTCAGTGGTGGGCTGGGGTGCAGGTGACTGCAGAAGGTCATTTTCAGGAAAAGCTTGGTTGTAAAGCCCAAGTGGGGCTTTGTCTCAGTGGCTTGCTTTCTTTTTCATGGTCCTTCCTCTGTCCGTGCTCCTCCTTCCCCATCTGCCGCACCTACCTGCCACAGGTCGAACTAATGGGGCTGCTCCGTCTTGAATTTAAACCTCCAGAATTGAGCTAAACAATCTCTTTTTCTTTGCACGTTAGTTTCCTCAGGTATCTCATTACAGTATTGACAGTTGGCCATTACAATCACTGAGTATTAATGACCATGTGGGAGCAAAGCTTAGGTGTTGGGTGGTGAGTTACAAGTGAGACCCTGAGTAAATTCAAGACCCACCAATGGTTATGTACTGGCATTTAGCAGGTGCAAATGCACTCTGCCCTTGAACCAGTGAATAGGAGTGAAGCATGTCTGAGGTCCCTGAGACCTTGAGACTTTGGGTCTGACCTCGACATATTGGGAATACTAATGTACTATCACAACCAAAGACAATCTGCCGTAACTATGGATTAGTAGAAACCAAAAAGTATGAGCCATCACCCCGTCAAGAATTTCATTTATGTAACAGCCAGCCACTAGGAAATAAATGTGCTTAAAATGATTTATGATATAGAAAGAAAAGAACAAGCCACGATCCGAAAGGAATAGGCTAGGTGAATTTTTGAAGAATCAAAGGTAACATAGAACTTTTTAAAAGTTATTTGAAATGTTTAAAAAGACCAGCAAATGTATTAAATGACAAATTGGGTCAAGCTAAAGAGAGTGTTAATGAACTGGAGGACAGATACAAGAAAGTAATCCAGAGTTTACTCTCTTTGTGTTCTGTATTCTAAATTCCATTCATCACCCAAGAGGATGGGAGAGAAATTAAATCATCTTGCTTTGTTCAAGAGCATTTGTTATGATAGTTAAGCATTATCACTAAAACCAAAAGGCATTAGACATCCAAATAAAAGAGACAGAAAAAGTCTTTAAGAAATTTGATCTAATTAGCAGAGAACAGTGTGGGAGGAAAGAAAATCATAGATAAAGCAAAGTAAAAAAGCAAAATATGAATTAAAAATACAGCTAAACATAATAATCACTATAAATGTTTAAAAGACATGTATTTCAGTTAGGATACAAAGATTGTGAGATAAGGATATTTTTTTAAGATTTATTTTTATTATTTTTTATTGGAAAGGCAGATATACAGAGAGGAGAGACAGAGAGGAAGATCTTCTGTCCGATGATTCACTCCCCAAGTGAGCGCAACGGCCGATGCTATGCCAATCCGAAGCCAGGAGCCTCTTCTGAGTCTCCCATGCGGGTGCAGGGTCCCAAAGCCTTGGGCCGTCCTCGACTGCTTTCCGGGGCCACAGGCAGGGAGCTGGAAGGGAAGCGGGGCTGCCGGGATAGAACCAGCACCCATATGGGATCCCAGGCATGCAAGGCGAGGACCTTAACCACTTGCGCCACCGTGCCGGGCCCGATAAGGATATTTTTTAAATGCAACTATAAATCACTTGTAAAAAGCACATATAGAATATAAGGAGGTCAAAATGTTGAAAGTCAAGGATGGCATTGTGACATAGTTGGCTATGCTGCTACTTGGGATGCTGGTGTGCTACCTCAGTTCAATCCATGATTACTCTGTTTCTGAACCAGCTTCTGGTTAGTGCACTTGGGAAGAGTGTGGTGGAGGATACCCCAAGTGTTTGGGCCCCCACCAGTTATGTGGGAACCCTGGATGGCCATCTGGCTGCCACCTTTGGCCTAGCCCAGACCTAACTGTTGCAACATAGTTATTTGTTGAGTGACCCAGCCCATCAAAGATATTTCTTGCTCACTCCTTTACTCTCTTCCTTTTTCTTCTTCTGTTTCTTCCTTCTCCCTAACTCTGCATTTCAAGTAAATTAGTCTTTTAAAATATTTTAGGTGAAAGTATATTGAGAGGAGACAATGAAAGCATACCCACGTTCTATTTTAAAAAGTTAGCAGTGAAAGAGATTTTAAGTTGAGAAAGAGAGTACGTAATTAAATTATGACCAAAAGAAAACATTTATAGGCAGATATCTCAGAATTATCTAGTAACGTAGTTCCAAAAATATATGTATGACAAAGGCTGACAAAATTATAAGAAGCAATTGACAAATCTATAATCCTGTAGGGAAATTTATAAAGTAATTAAATCCACCTTTGTCACAACTGATCATTCAAAGGGAAAAAAAAGTGCTAAGGAAAACAGAAATCTGAATTATGTAATTCCAAGTTTAATATAAAGAAGTCTATAGAGTACTGCTGGGCCAGTCTGATAGACAAGTACTACCAAATATACCAAATAGTCAAAGACACGTAATCTCCATTTTACAAAACTGCTTCTGAGAATAGAATGTATAGGAACACACTAAGTTCCTTTTATGTGTCTGATAACTTTGATACTAAAAAGAGACAAGAACATCTCACTTACAAACATGGATGGAAAAAGTAGTGAATAAAATATTAGTCAAAGCAACTGAGCAATGCATGTACAAAAGTACACAACAGGGCCCATGCAATGGCCTAGCAGAGAAATTCCTCACCTTAAACATGCTGGGATCCCATATGGGCACCGGTTCTAATCCTGGCAGCCTTACTTTCCATCCAGCTCCCTGCTTATGGCCTAAGAAGGCAGTCGAGAACAGCCCAAGGCCTTGGGACCCTGCACCCACGTGGGAGACCTGGAGGAAACTCCATGTCCTGGCTTTGGGTTGGCTCAGTTCCAGCCATTGTGGTTGGTTGGGGAGTGAATCAATGGATGGATAATCTTCCTCTCTGTCTCTCCTCCTCTCTGTATATCTGCCTTTCCAATAAATATAAGTAAGTCTTTAAAATAAACAACAACAACAAAAAACCCAAAAGTACACAATAATGAAAGTTGAGTTTGTCCCCAAGAGTAAATGTTAAAATATCTGTTGACTTATTACATTAGTAATTTTAAGGAGAATCATATTATTGTGTCAGTGAATATGAGAAGTATCTGATAAAATCCAACACTCATTAATAATCAAGCCAGGAACTTACTTAATCTGATAAAACTTAAATAACAGAATTTACAGAAATTCTTGTAGAAATAGTAACAGGATAGCCACAAACATCAATTCTGTTCTTCAAAATATTGGGCTTCCCAGCTAATAAAGTAAGATCATGAGGAGAAGAAATAAGGGGTGAACAAGGGAGGAAAGAAACAAAGCCAGTGGCAATCATCTCGAGTGGAAAAGCTAATCCAGAAAGGCAGACTCAAAAGGCAATGCTGATGGAGTAACTGGTTAAGTTGTAGTGAGTGTAAGATCAAGGTACAAAACTTAAGGTACAAAATTGCTTTCTTAATGCCATAAAAACAACTGAAATGTATTTGGGGGGGGGAGGGGAAGAAGGAGGAGAAGTGGGAGAAAGCTTGTACAGACAATGGTGCAGCCTCTGCATGGGATCATGGGAGGTGGAGACTGGTGAGCCAGGAGCTGGAGCTATGCAGACCATGCTGGAAATCTAACATAAGAATCCACCTAGACCTGGAACTTGCTGGATGGAGTGGCACAAGTGACTGCGAACAAACAGCCATGTACCAACTGCAATAAGTAAATTGCATTGTAGACCTGTGGGTGACAGAGCTTAGAATCCTGCTCCAAGGAGAAGAATCTGATAACCAGAAGTACAATGACCAAGAGCAAAAGAAGAGACAAAGACACAATGAATATTACTGAAAATTTCCTTGCAAAGGAGCAAAAGCCTTTGGCAACCTCGGGGTTAACTGAGGAAAATATTGAGAAAATGGTGGATATAGGATTCAAAACACTAGTTATAAAGCTTCTTATCAACAATGAGAAGCACATAAAGCAGGAGTTCAAGGAATGGAAGGAATATGTCACACAGGAAATAGTAATGAATCAAATGCAAGCTGATGTGTCAGAAATGAAGAATACGATGGAGCAAATTAAAAATACAGTGGAGCTTCTCCAAAATAGAATGAAGACAGAAGAAAAAAATCTCAGAATTGGAAGATATCTCCTGTCACCAGGGGGAAGCAAACAAAAAGCTAAAAGCAGAGCTGGATCAAGCTAAGAAAGTTTTCAAGAATTGAAAGACACGGTTACAAGGCCAAATATAAGAGTTATGGGAGTCCCAGAAGGTGCAGAAAGAGAAGCTGGATTTAAATATGTATTTAATGAGATAATAAAAGAAAATTTCCCTAATCTGGAAGAAGAATTGGGAAACAACATCCAGGAAGGGCACAGAACTCCCAACAGGGTTGACCAAAAGCAATCTTCACCAAGATACATGATAATCAAGCTCCCTTCAGTTGAACACAAGGAAAAGATCCTTAAATGTGCACATGAAAAAAAAAATCAACTGACATATAGAGGAATGGCTATTACATTCACAGCTGATCTCTCACAGGAAACTCTACAGGCCAGATGAGAATTGAGCAACATATTCCAGATTCTAAAAGCAAAAAATTGTCAGCCAAGGATAAAGTACCCAGCAATGAAAATGAAGTAAAATTCTTCCAGAGTAAAGAAAAATTAAAAGAACATGACTCAGGCCCAGCATAGTGGCCTAGTGGCTAAAGGTCCTCGCCTTGAATACACCAAGATCCCATATGGGCACTGGTTCTAATCCCAGCAGGTCCACTTCCCAGCAGGTCCCAGCAGGTCCACTTCCCTGCTTGTGGCCTGGGAAAGCAGTCCAGGACAGCCCAAAGCTTTGGGACTCTGTACCCGCGTGGGATACCTGGAAGAAGTTCCTGGATCCTGGCTTCGGATCGGCACAGCACTGGTCCGTTGCGCTCACTTGGGGAGTGAATCATTGGACCGAAGATCTTCCTCTCTGTCTCTCCTCCTCTCTGTCTATCTGACTTTGTAATAAAATAAATAAATCTAAAAAAAAAAGAACATGCCTCTTCCAAACCTGCCCTACAAATGATACTTAAAGATTTCCTCTACAGAGAAAAGGAATAGTGTCCACCAAAACCAAAGGCAAAAGTGAAGAACATCCCAATGAAATAACAACAGAAGAATACATCAATGAGCAACCTATTGCTAAAATTACAGGACCAAATTACCACCCATTCATATTATCCTTGAATGTAAATGGCTTAAACTCATCAATCAAGCATCATAGATTAGTAGATTGAATTAAAATAACAACACCCATCTATTTTTTTTTGCCTACAGGAGACACATTTCACCAACAAAGATCAGTGGAAACTATATCTCATGGATTTCTTTTTTAGTTTCATCTCTTCAAAACCCTTTTCATTAAATGCTTCACTAACTCATATATCATAGAGTAGCATCATTTTCTTCAACAAAGTTCTTGATTTTTATTCTATGGCTTACTCTTGCAGAGGCTCTAACAGCCAGGGTAGGGTGATGCCAAACCCAGAAGCCAGGTCTCCCACGAAAGTGGCAGGGTTTCAGGTTTGTGGGCCGTCCTCCTCTGTTTTTCCAGCAATGTTAGCAGGGAGTTTGTATGGAAACCAAGCAGCTGGGACTGAAGCCAGCACTATTATAGGGAATGCTGATGTCAATATTATGAGCAGTGGCTTAGCATGCTGTGTCACAGGACTGGCCCCTCAAAGGAATCTTAAAGCATGTGAAACAACACTATAGCATGTTATGTAATTAAGTATAAAAACATTCATCGAAGTGATAAATGCTAACTTTGGAATGGTGGCTGTCTCTGGGAGGGAGAAGGAGTGAATTGGGGTAGGAAGCAGTCGCTACACAAGACGAATCTGGAGCAAAGCTTGCTGGTGGGCACAGCAGTGGTCCTTCATCAGTTACTGACGTTGACCTGATTGCTTGAAATATTTTGTAATTAAACTTGAGTCATTGAATCATTTTATGAATGGAATTTATGGGATTTCTACACCCAGGGGTTTTTTTCTCTTTATCAGTTTCTGACTCCAAAAAAGTTCCTCAATGTTTATTTTGTGTCTTTTAATTGAAATCTAAATCAGTTGAAAATGACTAATCCGAATTTTTTTGCTCTTCATCCCTCCTGAGGCCTTTAGTAGTGTTCTGCCAAAAGCCATGTGCACACGTGTTGTCCTTGGTTTCAACTACAGTTCCGTGTAACGTGCTCTTTATTGGTTGATCAAAATGTCCACATGAGCAGATTCTATAACCTAATGTGATCTGTAAAACTGAGAACTACATTAAAATCTGATGCTTTCAGAATAAGCTTTTTTAGGGAAAAAAAAAAGGCAAACAAAATAAATTGCTGGAAAAGCACGGATGGACACAAAAATCAGGATAGTTCCAGTTTGCTGTACCCTGAACACATAAGACTAAGACATGTTTGAGACTTACTTTAGGAACTGCATAGAAAGTGCCATTCTTGTTAGTCATTATCAGTCAAGTACATTCGGTTTTACCAACAATCACCTGTCCACTTAAGGTATTGCTATTCTGAAAATGCTGGCCTGCTTTCCTTCAGTCTTTGCACCCACCATAGCATGGAGGTCTGTGGGTGTGTAACTCCTGCGTGTTCGATTCTTTCTCCATCTGTTTTCAAAGCCAAACTTTAAAGTGAAAGTAGAGTCGAAAAAAATTCTTGTTCAAGGAACCAATTCCTCCGAGACACTGAAGCACTTGGGAGGATTGGAGAAAAAAATCCATACCGTAAAGTGATAAGCAGATGTTTCCCATATGTTGTTTGCAGATAAGGCATGTAGCGTTGGTAATATTTCTTCTTGAGGTTTGCCATTTTACATCCAATTGTCTATACATATCCTTGAGGCAAATCACATGTGACAAACAAGCCAAGTCTGAACGTCCCTTGAAGTAGTGCAGAAATTGGGGGTTTAAATTTACATGGCTACTTTTTAAACCGCTCATAAAAATGCAGCCTACCTTCCATATGTCAGCCAGCGAAGTGCTGCCTCCACATCTCTCAGGAATGCGCCGGCATGCCTCAGTACTCATTTCCCTCAGCTTTATTTGGGCCCATGCCTATGGCCCGGCTTCGTTTCCATTTCAACATCATCCAAATGTTGTTTCTCATCAGGAATTTTTTTTATCAGAACTATTTTTTTCTCAAGGGTGTGGCCTGGTTTCTGTCAAATGTCCCTCTGTCCCCTATGGTGTGTTACATGATGATGTTGATCATATCACAGAGTATTCCTTTGTATGGAATTAATGAAAACCTGATTTGGCGATTTTTCAGAGTAAGTTATTGCGCCCTTTAGTAGAAGACTTGGTTATCAGTTTTTGTTATTTAACATGTAAACGCAACGGGCAAAGGTTTTGTTAATTAATATGTAAGTACAAAAGTTACTGCATGGACAAGAATGTTATTTCCATGACTTGCGGGCTGATAAAACCTTCATTCTCTATACTGTTTCTTTTCAGGTAATGCCATGCTGCTGCGGGTGTTACCTGCTGTGCATGAAAAGCAGCCTCAACCCATCAACAGACACCTGACAGAACTCCTGGCCTTGATGTCTCAGCTGGAGCAGCCAGAGCAGTACCATCTGCTACGGCTCTTGCATGTAGCAGCAAAGAGGAAACAGCTGGAGGTAAAGAGTACATTCCCTCTATGATGGTCCACACAGCCGGGCGTCTCCCACCCGCATCCAACAAGCAGAAAACAGTAAGGTAGATCCAGAACTCTGAACTTGGTCTCCTGACTCCTTTCTGGTTCTGGGGATATGTGTTGGGGGGAGACTGAGCTTCTTCCACTGAGAAGCCTAGAAGGGAGTAGTTTGCTCAGGGCTTGTTGCAGTGAGCGGGGGACTGCAGACACACTGCCCCGATAGGGCTGAGCTCAGCTCATGGCTCAGTTTGATTTCCCACAACCAGTTTCTTCTTGTGTAAGTGAAGAAGGAGACTTCAGAGAAGTTTAATATAGCCCTGGGACCCAGAGGTGACTTGGAGAGGTGGCTTTTCACATCCCTTCTATGCCAGCTGGTCCTGCTTTTCTCTGGTCACTTTCCAGGTCTCCCTCCATGCAATCTCTACAGTTTGTGCTTCTTAAACACACTGTGTGCAGGCTGTAACTCTGACATTATCAAACGCCTTTTGCTAAAGCCAGACAGTTGAAGCCAGACCACATGACAAACCAAGGTGGATCCCTGCCAAGGGATTCTTTGACCTCAACACACCTCAAGCAATTGTGGTTCTACAACTGTGACTTGTGCAGCAAAAGGGAGTTCCAGTGAATCCGTAGCAGGCATGGGAAAGATGTCAGTGAGAGGAGGAGGGCAGGTGGCGTTGTATTTGCTCCAGTGCCTTCGTCATCACCCACCTTACGTGAGCAGTGATAACACAGATGTCCTATGCAGCTGCAGGGTGGCCACAGGATTTTGAAACAAATGGAATTTTCCACATAAGACTTCAGCACCCACATTCTTGTTAGCTCCAGGATGCGGCTGGCAGCAGGCAGGTCCCCTCTGTCCACCATTACCCTCTGGGCTTCCTTCCTTTTTGGACACAGTTCTTCCCACATGGAAAGCAAAAGGAGTTGGGAATTCCTAGCTAGTGATTCATGACAGATACCCCCTGTGAATAGGCAGAGACTGGGTGGCCAGTTTCCCAAGTGGTATTGATGGGAATCCAGCATGGGTACTTGGCTGCTGTACAATGGACTGTGGTCTAGCCAATAAAAACAGAATTTAGTGACACAATGAGCACATCTGATATCACCAGCACTGGAGCTGCTAGCCCCAGGCAAGCAGGGGTCAGTGCAACCTCTGCTTGATTCATGCTCAGACCCAGAGGGACTCCTTTGTGGTCTGGTCCTAGAGGAGAGAGAACTGTTTTCTAGATTTTTCTTCTCAGCAGCACAGAGCTTTCCTATTCACACATCTAACCCTAATATACCTGACAGCATCATCAGGACAGTGACACTCAGAAGTCACTTTGGAATTTATTTAAAATTAACACTTAAAATTAAGAAATTATTACCAGAACATGAGGAAGATGGGTAATAGAATATATAGACACAATAGGTTAAGAATCTGCTTGCCATACCAGCACTCTATATGGTTGCTGCTTCAAATCCCAGGCCCTCCACTTCTCATCCAGCTCCCTGCTAATGTGCCTGAGAAAGCAGTGGAAGATGACCCAATTATCTGAGACCCCGTCACCCCCCTGGGATCCAGGTGAAGCTCCAGGCTCCTGGCTTGGTCCTGACCAGCCCCAGCTGTTGAACACATTGGAGAAAGTGAATCAGTAGGAATCAGTAGGATGGAAGATTTCTCTGGCATTGCCCTCTCTATTACCCTCAAATAAATAAATAAATATTAAAAAAAAAAACAAATACAGACTGTTTAGAAAAAGTTTTTGGTGGGATTGGCACTGTGGTGCAGCAATTTAAGATACTGCCCTGCAGCACAAGCATTCTGCACGGGTAACAGTTCAAGCCCAGCCGCTCCAGTTCCTACTCCGCTCCCTGTTAATGTGCCTAGAAAAGTAGTGGAGGATGTCCCAGGTGCTCGGGCTTCTGACTTGGGCCTGACTCAGCCCTTGCCATCATGGCCATTCGGGGAGTGCACCAAAGCATGGATGGTCTCTTTCTATTTCTCTCTCCCCTCATCTCTAACTCTGCCTTTCAAATTAGTATTTTTAAAAAGTAGAAAAAAAATAGCCTTTGGAGTAGAATCATGGTCTCCAGACATATTTTTCACTATAGTAGAAATAAGTAATAAATTTTTTTAAATGGAAGACATTTATAGATTTCTGGAGATTTATAGATATTTAAGTTATTTATTTATTTATTTATTTATTATTTATTTGAAAGGGAGAGAGAGAGAGTTCTCCCAGTCACTGGTTCACTCCTTAATTACTGGCAGCAGCCAGGCCAGGCCTCACTGAAATCACAACCCTGCAATTCAGTTCTGCTCTTCTCTATGTAGACAGGGACCCAATAACTTCCATTACCATCTGCTATCTGCTAGGGTGAGCATTCGCTGAAATCAGAGCTGATGTGGCACGCAGGACTCAAACTCAGGTATTCTGATATAGATGCGGGCATTCCAAAAAGCTTCTGGACTGCTGGATGAAATGTTGAAATGTCTGCTTCAAGTTTTATAGATACGGAAATTTCTTACGTTAGTCAAGCTAATTGAGAAAACTGGGCCGGAGGACAAATTTAAGCGGCAGTATATGCATGCATATATTCAGTACACACAGGCACCCATTAACTCTAACTCCATACATTAAACATATGTGTGTTTACACGTACACACACACATATAATATAAAATATATACACATTAAATTAGGGCACAGTTCCTACCTCCAAGGAGCTCATAGCCCGAGATGGATCTATAGCACTTCCACACATGAACAGACCGCTCAGCCTGGCAGCAGCCTGCTAGGAGAGCACAGAACTAGGACTCAGCTACTTGAAGACCAGAAAGTGAGCTCAGCAGTGAAGGCTGGCCTCTGCACTGGCCTACTCCCCTTGGACGGCTCTGGTCTGTCTCTCTCCTCTTTGTACCCATAGGTCCCGTTTGATTCCTTGACAGCTGAATGCAGTTCAGATATCTAGGACCTTGGCATTTTTGAGGGGGGCACGGATACCTCAAGTCTTTCTGTAGTTTCTAAACAGATCTGACTCCTGAATCTGTTCTCTCAAGGACAAGTATGCTAACTTGTCCTCAGGACCAATGCCATGGTCCTGAAGGGTGGCCTGGGAGAGACTGGGAGTTGGAATAGCCACATGCAGGGAAAATCAGGGGTAGGAAGAGAAAAGGGGGTGAGGCAAAAAACAAAGCTCTTGGCATTAGTTTTCTATGGAAGCCAATGGTTTGGAGTTCGAATCGCGCAGCCCTGATTGTTAGAAAGGTGAATTGGTCAGGTAGGAGGATAGAACATTTTATATGGTTATCGAATACTTGAGGGCGTGGTTCGGTCTCTTGGAGTGGTACTCCAACCCCAGTTCCTGCATGTGTTAAGGTCATTCAGGAGAAGATTGCCTTGAAAAGTGTAAGACTTCTCTCCATGTTCAAGTGCCATCCAGCTGGGTCATGGGGCACAAGTCAGCAGGTATACCCTTTGGTGAAGGCCTGAATGCCGTGAAATGGGATTCTGCCGTGGCTGTCAGAGATATGTTCAAGTCTCCCAGGGAGAGTTGATGTGAGCAGATCAGAGTTTTAGAAGAAGGGCTCTGCTGGCAGCAAAGAGGCATAAAGGAAAGGAGCTGGCTTAAAGCAAGGAGACCAGCGTGGAAGCTCCACCAGTGGTCCATAGAATGGGGCTTCCACTTTGCCTGGGAGTAGAGTCAGGGTGGGCCTTGCTGTGTTGTCTCAGGGCTGCTCTCAGTCTTTGTCCGCTGTGTGGGCCCACCTCCCTGTGAAGCAGCACTGAGCACACTAGCCTGAGGGAACATTCAGTGTTCAAAAAATAGATGTTCTCCAGATGGAAGAATAATTCATCTAAGCCGAGGCACCCTGCCCATTCATGTGTGTAGCGATCAAAAAATAGCTCTGTCTTCTATCGCCAGCACAATAAACTTTGGGTTACTAGAAATTCAAAGTAAAATAATCTTTTACTAATAACTTTTGTTTCATTTGTAAGACAATTATTACATTATTCAAGGATTTTCTTCTTTGCTCTTTCTATAAACTCCACCAAAGCCACTGTAGTTAGCTTTGAGTGAAGTAGTTCGTTCTCTTCCTCCCCCTCATCTTTGATTCCATTCCCATCTACTCCACCCCCCCTACTCCCGTCCCTTCCTTATGTTCCCTTCTTTTCCCCTTTATTTTTCTTTAGGATTTATTCATTTATTTTTTTAAGGCAGAATTACAGAGAGAGAAAGAATGACAGAGGAAGAAATCTTGAGCCATCTTCCATTGCTCTCCCATACATTTTAGCAAGGAACTGGATCAGAAGTGGAGCAGCTGAGACTCGAACTGGCACTCATATGGGATGTCAGCACTGCAGGCGGCAGTTTAACTTGCTATGCAGCAACAGATACAGCACTCTCTTGGGGTGCACAACTGAAGTTTCATGAAATTGGCAGCAAATACACACGCCATGGAGATCTAGTTGCTCCTGGGTTAGGACTTGAAAGTAAGGACATGGAAGTGGAATCTTATGGAGGCAAGAAACCTGTAAGCGTTTTCCATTTCTAAGAAGCTCCTGTTTGGGGTGGTGCTCTTACTGTGCACTGCTAGCTGACACTTGCTGTGTGTGCCCATGTCTTCCTGTGGGATACACAGTTGCTCTAAAATGTACAAATGGGCTTTATAAAATGGCTGATCTGCATGCACCATTCACAAGAAAGTAGCCTTGTACTTTCCTCTACCAATGCCAGATGTGGAAATAAAGTTTAAGTCTACATGCAGCATAATTTACTTATCTCAGAAACACCTTCTGAGTTGTATATGTGGTATATGATGCTTAACAGCATACACATTTCAACTAATTCAATTGCCATGGCAGTGAGGGAGATATTTTATTTATATGCCACCCTGTGTGATGGGAGTTTGGCACAGCACTTAAGATGTAATCCATCCCAACTGAGATGCTTGGGTTCCAGACCAACCCAGCTTCCAATCCAGCCTCCTGCTAATGCACACCATAGCAATCGGCAGGGGATGACTCACATAATTAAGTCCTTGATGCCCATGTATGTATAAGATACAGGTTGGACTCTTGGTTTCAGAATGGCCCAGTCCAGTCTGTTTTGGGCAATTGGAAAGTGAACTAGAAGATGGACAATCTTTCTCTGTGTTTATTTAATTATTTAATTTTTAAAATCAACCACACAACAACATCACCCCATGCAATCATTTATATTTACCACTTTGGATATGTTCTTCAAATACTTATTAACTCGTCCAAGCATGGCTCTGTGCTGAACACTGAGTTTATATAATGGCGTTTGCAATAGTTTGTGGTGAAGCTTTCGGTGAAGCTGAAGGACAGGCATCTGGATGAGCAACAACAGGGATACAGGGTGAGGATTGCTTGGAGCCAAAGAAGATACAGCAGGAGCTGCAGGAGCAGCAGAGCTGGGCAAGGCTTTTGAAAGCAACAGTTCAGCCGCTACCTCAAAATGATCAGGAGCTTGTCCAGCACAACAGGGATAACAAAGATTTCAAGTGGAGCAAATTACCTGGGCAAAATGCCAGATGCAAGACAAAAAACCAAGTGTGTTAAGAAAATGATTTAATTCAGCATGGTTGAAGTAGAATAGGTTCTGGGTGGGGAGTGAGAGTTGAATGGATAGTGAAAGAGAGAATGTGGAACGATGTACCAAGTTTAGAAAAGGAGTTTGGTGCCTAAGAGCGAGGGGAAGGCATGGAACACCTTCAGGAAGGGATGGGGACACGGAGTGAAGAGACATTGGCTGAATAAGACCGAAGCCAGGGAAGCCTGTTGGAGTTAGTCATGTGTGGGAGAGTAGGGTGGGAGTCACGCCTAGTGTCTCCCTCTTTGACCCTCGAGTCAAAGCCCTGTATTTTCCCTACGTGGTACTTGTTAAAACATGTGGTGATACAACTTGGATGTTGCTCTTTGTTTCACTGAATGTCATCTTTAACAGACAACGAGTGATTCCAAGAAGGCAGGGATTTTACCAGACTTAACACCTGTCTCTCCAGCACCGGGAATAGTACCTTACAAATGGGAGGGGTTCAGTGGCATCTGTGGATAAGCAAATGAACGAAGGAATAGGAAATGATGGAAGGGACAGATTTGTAGAGTACTTGGATGCACGTGACGATTGCTTAGATACACTTGCTGGTAAGGGTGAAAGAGTAGTAGGCCAGGTGTAAAATGCTGTTATATGAATAAACGAGAGAGGAGGTTGGAGAAATCAATTTTTAATGGAGTGATGGAGGAATTGTGAGCTCAGCTTTGGGTAAATGGAGCTATGAATTGTATTTGGTTTTAACACAAAAAGTTATATTTAATGTCACTAAAAAAATAACAACAACAACAAACAAAGCAAACCAGGGCAGGTGCTTGCTTTAGTGGCTATGTTACCTGATAAAATACTCACATATTTTATTGGAGAGTTCTATACCTGCCTCTGGCTCCTGGGCCCAGCTTCCTGTCAACGCAGACCCTAAGAAGCAGTGGCCACTTCCGTGGGAGAGCAGGACTTAGCCTGATCCAGTCCTCACTGCTGCAGGCATTTGAAGAATAAATCAGTCGATGGGAGATCTGTCTTTTGTCTCTCTCAAATCAGAAAAGGCAATTGAATGTAGAAATAAATAAAGCAAACCAACAGCAAACAGAAGAAATAAGTATAGCAGAAATAGAAGGGTAAACCTTTTTAACCTCTATTATTTTTTTTCACAGGTTTCCTTCCTAATTCTTTTATTTTAGCAGATAAGACCATTAAACTGTCAATGTGCAAAATGTCTGTGTGTTAATCTAGTGACTTTATTCCACAAAATATCACATTTTTAACAAGAGTAATTATATTCTCATATTCATAAAAGTTCTAAAATCAAGAAATAAATGGCATATTGTAGGAATAATTTTGCTTTAATAATTTTCTTATTATATTTTGTGATCAAGATGGAAAATGGAAGAAAATGTGGGAAATCTTTCCTACTTTCTTATTTTTATGTTTAAATACTTTTCAAAATAATACTTCACAACAGTATTTCTCCAAGCTGAAGTCCTTGAGTAAAATTCAAACAGACCTCTTCCACACCTTCATTGTCTCTTAAGTTACAGTATACAGGTTGTGGGAAATGGAACATTCTGATTGAGAATACAATATGACAACAGTCAGGTTTGCCACACATTTTGTAAATGTCAGTCTTTCATAGAAAGGCATACAGTAAAAGGGAAAGAAATAGAAACCGCCGAACAATTTATTAAAAATTTTAAATTCTAAAGGTGGGAGATTTGCTTTAGTTCTAAGGATTGTAACTACTCTAGATATGGGTGGAGTTCAGATTTAATGTCTAAAAAAGGCTTGCTTCTGAAATTGATTTTAATCCAATCCATTTCTCTCTTTGTTTCTTCTTGCTTCCCTGTGTCATTGCAGGGGGTTCAGACGTGTATTCCTTTCCTCATTGGGCATTTGAAGGATGCAGCCAACAGTGACGTTATCCTGAATATCCTCCTAGAGATAGCCGTCTCGGACCCAGCAGCGCTGGGAAGTTTTCTCCCAATGCTGAAGGAGATAGGTGAGAGATTTCCCTACCTCGTGGGACAAACAGCAAGGATCTTCGGAGCTGTGGGACATGTGGACGAAGTAAGTTTGGCTTTTGTCACTCTCTTTTCCTGGGCTCTGCAAGCACTTAATCCACTGAATTTCTATGACCTACAAATTAGTCCTTGGACTTCTGAGAATCTCCATTTATTTTTCTAACCTTGTGTATGGTTAGTGGCCACTGGGTCGAGGTAGCAGGGTTGTGTGAAAGGTTCAAACAGGAAGAATGTCTATGTTACCTGGGGAAGAGCTAGAGATGATGGGTAGTGGGAACCACAACAAATTCAGGGCTACTTTGTAACAACAGCTAATCTCGTTTCTGGTTCAGTTCTACTTATCCGGGGAGACCATCCACAAGCACAGAGTGAGGTCCCAGAGACAAACCACCAGTGAGAACTGTGATGAAAGTGCCTTGCTCAGTATGTTCTGAGTCTTCTGGAAGACGTTATTTGGGAGAGTGAAATAAACGTTCGTGGATGTTTAAAACCTCTAGGCTAAATATTTGCTTTTAGTAGGGACAACAGGATGTCATTAGGGATCGTGGGAATCGGTTGACTAAGAAAGTCCAGACATTCGAGTTGTGATGGGTGTGTACATGCATGCATGCATATGTGCCAGTCTTTCTCGTGATTTATATTTGGTTTTGATTTTATCTTTTAAAAGGAAGCAAATACATAAATAATAAAGAGAAACTTTTCCTTTAATCCGTTTACCTCTGGTATTGGTTACTACTAGAAACATATAAGCTTGTTCAACACTTTGATTGAATTTTATAAGCTCATCAAGTTCAACCTCCGAATTCTGCGCAAGATGAAGTTAAAACTCAACAGAGTTATGACTTACAAACTCAGGTAGGGTTAGGGACCTAGTGGGAATTAGGACCTGAGTATCTTAGCCATTCAACTGTACATTTTGTTTTAAAGTGGGTTTTCGATGCTGCTTGGTTCTTTCCACCGAAGGCTGTGAGGAGCTCTGTGAGCCTGCTGAAGACTGCTCCCCTCTGGCTTCCTAGAAAAGGTGTGAGAGTGAGTCCTCACGCCGTCCGCATGTGCCAGCATGAGGACCGGCCTCAAGAGGCAACTCCTCAGTACAAGCATGATGCTTCCTGGAACCCCTCTCTGCTCATTCCTGTTGCGAATAATTCACACCTGCCCAAACATTCAACCTCAACTTCGAAACCTTGGAGTTTTTAAGAAGTAACCCCCTTTGTCAGAATTCCTTTATGATTTCATTAATTTGCAGTGCGCATGGGAGGGGATATTGTTAAAATGAAAATCAAGACACTGGCCACACATAATTTAACCATGTGCAGGAATGTCACTGTTTGTCTAAATTGAGGCTAACCTGATGGACAATGGTCAGCTAGCTGACAATCAACCTGCTCCTGGTAGATATGGGGAGAACTCATCATAAGCACCCTGAGGAATACAGTCATGCCTCAGTATCAGTGAGGAGTTGCCTCTCGTACTCATCCGGGTACCAAATTCTGCAGACGCTCCACACCCCTGTAAACATGGCCAACTACTTACATATAATCCTCAGACTCCTGGAAGTCATTATTAGAATATTTGGAATGTTTAATATAATCTGCCATGTTAACAGTTATAATTTTTTAGGGAGTAATAACAAAATGACCTAGCGATGATTGATCTGTGGATGTAGAACTTCAGATACACAGGGCATACTGCAATTTATTTCAAAATTCAAGTTCTCTTGCCTTTTAGCAATATAATAAAAACCTGCTAGGCTGAAAAGGTCTCTCTCGTCCTCCTCATCTTTCCAGAGCTTTTCTGTGACCTCTTCCAGCTTCCATTAGGAAAGCTTAGTCACCCCAGGCTTTACTGCCATACCACTTTGGTTGTACCTCAAATGTTGTTGTACTAGCGCTGCCATGTTGCCATTTTCAAGGTCAGGTTTACTTCTCCTCCATGAGTCTGTGGGCCTGCAGACAAAATAAGTTATATCATATCCATCTGAATTCATTCAAGACCAGAAGAGTAAATGAGTACTTGAGAGTAATGCTAAAACTCAAGTTTGAATTCTGACTTGATGGGTTTTTTTCTTTTTAATTTTTGTTAATATAAAGAGAACAAATTTCATGCATTCCATCGGTGCAGTTCCAGAAAGACAACCATACTCCTCTCACACACACATCCAAACTTTCTCCTTCTTCTCTTCTTTTGAAATTTTAAAATTAATTTATATTTATATTATTAATTTTTTAGGTTTTTTCTCCTATTTTATTTTAATTTTATGACATGATTCCATAGTCTCTGGGATTTCTCTTAACCTCTCCCCAAATCTCCTCCCTCAAACTCATTTCTTCCATATTATTACAGTAGTATACTCTTTTATAATCGGTCATAAGTCCATCATTCTACTGGTACAGACAACGGCTGACAGTCCAGCATCCTATTGTCAAGAAACAGCCAACTGTTTCATTGGGAGTTCTTCTTTGATTTGGAAGAGGAGATGCATAATGCATTGTGTCCTTACATCTGGATATGATAGTCTCTATTACACAGTTACAATACATTCCCTTAAATAAGAAGCCATAAAACAGTTTTATTGTTTTATGATAAAGTTCCATAGGCTCTGGGATCTCCCCTGCTCCCTCCAAATACCCTCCCCTTGACTGATTTCCCCTATATTAGTACTAATACGGCACTTGATAAACAATTCCAAGTCCATCATTCTGCCACTTCAGTGTATCCTGACATTGACTTGACGTTTTCATTTGATCAAGTTGTCTAATTCTTAGATGTGATATAGTTATATCTCAGAAGAGGGGAAGTGATCGTGTTAATGCAGAAGGGGTGGCATAGCTCAGAGCCTACACATCTTATTCCTGGTATCTAACAGGTGAAAAGTGAGAATATGGATATTGTGGGGTCTTCATCCTGAAAGCATGGGGCAAAGCTTGGTCACCTGTGAGTCTGAACCCACACTGCTTGGTTTCAACCCAGACTTAGTCACCTAACAAGCCATGTGGCCTTGGGAAATTACAGCATCTCTCTCGACTCAGTTTTCTCATCTCTAAAATGGGGATAGCAGTGTTACTCGCTTTGTGGATGTGTTATAAGGATTCGATGAGTTAAACCGAGTAAAACAGTATCTAGTAAGCAGTAAAGATTCAGTGTTAGTACTTTGTTTCTTCACTGTTGCCCAAGACTTTCTCCTTGTATTTGTTCTGTAGAGAAGCTGAAATGTGATCATAAGAGACTGAAATGAGAGAAGGCAGCAACTAGGCAGTGTCTTACCTCGTCCATGATTCAGGCAAGGAGCTGCACTGGCGGCTGTGTGCAGGATACGATAAAGTAATGTCAGACGAGCTTGAAGTGGGGCACCACGAAGAGCTGCATGGGTCATTACAGGGGAAGGCAGAACTGGATACATTATTTCCTTGTAAGTAATAAAGGACTTGTGAGATAGTTTTCCTGTGGGTAGCCCATAACTTTTCTCTCTGCTTGCTATTTGTACTTCTGTAGCAGATTGTCTTTGGGGGGGTGGGCAATAAGAATAACAACCACAAAAAATTATTTCATGGAATGTACTTGAAAATGGCCCTTGTTTGCTTGGAGTGTTGAAAGTGCACTGATTTACATAAAGGGCAAGTAATCCCTGGTCACCACCAATGCAACAGCCCAAATAAGCTTGCAGCCTTGTTTGTTTTAACAAAATCTCAATTGCCAAATTTAAAATGACTACATTAAAGCCAAACCAGGGTGATGTTTCTTGTCTGTAGAGGATTAAAGTCAAATATCTCATTTTAGGGAATGTCATTGCTTTCCTTGCTCTCAGACTCTACTCTTCCAGGGGTCTCAGCCACCTGCTGGTGTGTTCAACACCTATCTTCATGGAAGGAGACAGCCTTCACTGTTCTAAGAGGTTGTCTGGAGTTCCTGCATCTGTCCCTAGACTTAAGTCTAAAATAAATGGGTTGAAACCATTTATGTTTAGTAGTCAAATCCTCATTAGGCCTTGGGCTTGTTGGAAGGCATGGACTTGTGTGTAGCATACACTCCATGACCATGTTTTGTAGCTCCCTTCCCTCCGACAGGTTGTAAGGCAACAGAGCCTATGTGAGACAAACTGAGAGGAATGACTATGATGTTCTGGTGAGTGATCTCATCAGTCACAGAAGGATGCTCAGCCACTTGTTTTTGCCTAGCTGGAGACCAGAAGCCTGCACCTGTGGGGGGTCGAATGGCCGAACCGCACTAGGTGTCAAATCCTGTGCTCCCTGCCTCACCAGCTAGGATGCTGGCTCAGCACCAGGCCGTGTTTGTTACATCCTCTCTGGGCTCAGAGTCATGGGCACTTTTCAGCTACAGAAGTGACACACTTCTTGCCCAGGTCATGTTTCTGTGACATCCGGCAGGCCTGCAAAAACAGTTTCAGGAGGAAAGGGAAAAGAATGACAAAGACAACTGCTAACCGAGCTCTAGACTTCATCCTGACGGTTGGAAAACATCCTGCCAAACAGCTGGATGGCCGATCACACCTTCAACTTGCAAACCACAACCGAAGCAGAGCCGTGGCTAAAAACCATAGGGTCCCCAAGGATGATGGATTAGGTTAAAACTTTGGTAGGTTCCATGGTTTTAGGGATTCATTTTCTCCAACCATGATTGATACTAGTCAACCACTCCTTTATACATCCAAGCTGCCATCAATTAGGGAAGACATTTTTTCCTCCAAAAATAAAAAAATAAATAAATCTTACTGTAGAAGATTCTATGCTAACCATGAATAATATGACTAAGCACACTTTTTTACAAAATGTGAAGAAAACAAAAACAAACCTAATGTTTGCCCAAAATAAATGCTTTCAAATGAGGGTGTTTTTATGGCTTATCCTTCTCCCCCTAATCCTGTTAGGGCTAACTTGTTAATCCTTTCTGGTTTATGATATCCAGAGTTGGGAAGCTGGGGTGGGGGACACAAGGAAGAGAAAGTCAGGGCCCTCCCAGGAAGCAGATGACAATAAATAGGGATGGGAAACACATGAATGATTCAAGCTCACTTGGTACCTGCCATTACTAACCTGTAAATTAGAAGGAACTCACTCACACTGCATAGGGGACTTTGTTCCATGTTTGACTTGCTGGATAACAGTTGTGTCTGAAGAAGAAAGAAAGGAATCTGGAGAAAGTCACATCAAGCACAATGGCCATGAGCTGGGAGGAAGTCCTGAGTGCTTGGGAAATCCTGAGTACAGGATGAACAACGAGAGGGCGAGGGAGGTGGCTGCCATGAGGCCAGAGGAGGCAACTCCTCATCCATGAGCAGAAGGCTCCTGTTTTCTGCCTCTGTCTCAGCGAAATCACCCACAGTGCCCAAGAGATCTCAAAGCAGTGTTTGGTTTCCTTACACAGTGCAGCCAAGTGTATGCAATCCCATGCACCTCTGCATTCCCAAGAAATGGGGAGCTAGTAGAAGGACCGCCAGCCACCATAAATAGTTGCAAATGTAGAATTGTAAATAATGATTACAAAATTACATGTTACAACCATTTTCAACAATGTCTTATAATTATGAGCAGCAATTTGGGCCAGTTGACTTATTCCACAAAGAGCTCTTGATTCTCCCTGGAGCCGAGGCAGCTTGCCAAAACTCTGACCTGCAGCTGGGTGCAGAAGAGTATCTGCTTGGTGCTGGGATCAGACCCTCCAAAGTGAGCAGCCTGGCATCCACAGACTTGCTCTTCCTCTCCCCAGAGGGGACAGCCTCACGGGCCAGCCCCAAGGAATCAGAAAGCAACCTCTAAGGAGGTGAATAAATGAACAGAGCCTGAACATCCCAGGATCACTAGGCACTGGTGCTAGATGGATGAAAGAGGATGAAGTAGTTGCAAACTCCAGCTCAGATCCTGCTCTTTCTGAGATGGTAGCAAGACTCTTTCCCTGCCCACAGCCCTGCTCAGGCCTGAATCACTTCAAGCAAGTCAGCTACCGCCATTCTCAGCATCCACACTTCCTTGCCTTAAAGCTTTATAGACACCTGAGGAATGAATGCTCCCCCACTCCTCACCAGCTCTCAAATACTGATGAGAGATAGTGTAAAGTACCCCAGTTCCCTCTCCCCTCAGATGAGCTAGTTTCCAGGGTATTTTGGGGGCTGTTTCCCTTTTCTTTCTCACTCCTTTTTCTTCTAGTTTCCTGTAGCACACAAATAAACAATATGCACTCAGATCATCTTTAAGATTTCCCTGTTTTGGAGGAGGCTCATCCAAGGTAAAGGCATTTCCTCCACCCCCAGAAGCCATTGCAATCTGTCCTGCTAAGAGTATTTGAGAGTGGATGCCATTAGCACAGAATTGAGCATCTGATTGTGTTCAGGTTACCTTTGTTAGACATTCACTTAGCAGGTGAATACACATACTTTCAACCTAATTTAAGCACTAAGAAGGAAATAACGGTGCTCCCTACCTCGTCAAGCCCCTGCCAATGCCCTTCCAGGTAATGGGCTCAGAATGTTTATCCACATATGCTCACAAAAAACCACCCGTTATGTAGAGATGGATCTGACAGAACATCGGTGACTTGTGGTAGTGGATGGTGGCTGATCATGTTTGAGAAGAACTGATGGAACAACAGACAATGGGTTTCACCTGCAGACCCTGGTTTTAGGTTGTTCTGCTTCCTATGTGATATCCCAAAGCAGGGTCCTTAGATTGGTATCATTAGGCCTGATGCAGGAATGTAAATCAGAATCTAAGACTTTTCAAGATCCTGACATGATGTGTATGCACACTGAAATATAAGAAGCACTGCTCCTGAGGACTCAAGTCTTAACAAAACTACCTGATACAAAACACCCCTGAATGGCCCAGATAATCCCACACATGTGCAAATTTGCATAATTATGCATGACGTTTACACACAGAAAGAATAAGTCATAACTGCACAGTTTTCTTTGCGAATTCATTTGTTTCAATGTCAATAAACAATACTCTCGTAAAAATTATTGGCTTTGCAATGTTAGAATAAACAGGAACCTAAAGGACAATAAGTATCATCTATAATATAACCTAGGAACATTTATGAGAACACCTGCAGTGTGCAAGGCACCATAGGGAGTAGGGTGCTAAAGAAAATTCAACCCCTGTGCTGTTGGAAGGGACAGTTTTTATTCGCTTAGAAACGACCCTTCCCTGGGCAAACACTCTATTCTGTTAAGACTTCCATGTAATGTTCTTAGGATTCCTCACTCCATCTCCACATCTCTGGCTGCTTTTAATTAACAGCAAGAGAGTTCCCTTTCACTCTCCCCAAAAGCCTGCAACAGTTGGGGTACTGAAGATAGGAAGTGGGAACTTGCTAGGTCTCCATTTGCAAGACAAGAATCCCACCACTTGAGCTGGCACTGTTTGCCTATAGCACCTGGTCCACCTGTGCTGCCCTAACAGGGTATCAAGATTGGGTCATTTGTAAGTATCAGAAACGCATTGTCTTTACAGTTCTGGAAATTAAAAACTTCTCATTTGGCTCGGGGGTTTGTGGGGACTGGCTTCTGATAGTCTTCTTACTGTGTCATTCCACGCAAGAAGGTAAACAGAAAGACACAGGGGAAGGGGTGTCAAACTTGTCCCTTAGCAAGGACCTCTCCTGTGGCAGTAGTTCCACTCCATTTCTGGATCAGTGCATTGCACCGATGTAGCATCCTACAGGTTCCACACAAAATAGGTCCAGGTAACCCCCAGACCTAAAGACCAGAAGATCCAGAATTCCACCAGTGGCACATCAGAAGCAATTTTATACAGTGTGGCAAAGGCTTTGAGTCTGCACGGACAACAGTAAGCTGCACATGCACTGATCTGAGAGCAAACTGAGTTCAGTGCATTGCTGTGGTCCCACATAGAAAATAATACCAACCCTGGCAACCTACAGGTCAGAAGAGGTCCATGTGGCCCTCAGACCTAGTGGCCAACAGGTTCCAACAAGGTCAGAAACACGAGCAATCTAATTATGTAGGAAACCTGGTGTCCCCCTAATCCTGGGAACTGCTCTAACAGGAAGTGGGAGAAAGGTTGTACAGGCAGCAGTGCAGCCACAGCATGGAATCACGGAGATGAAGAGTGGTGAGCCAGGAGCTGGGAATACGGAGACCATGATGGAAGTCTAACACAAGAGCCCAGACCTGAAACTTGCTGGAAGGAGTGGCACAAATGACAGCAAACAAAGAACCGGGTATCAACCAGGTATCTTGACTGTAGGATGCTGGACTTTTTGCCATTTTCATGCCCACAATGATGGACTTAGGACTATCTATGAAGAACTATACTATTTTAGTAATATAGGGAAAATCAGTTTGTCTGGGGAGGGGCTTTGGGAAGGGGTAGGGAAATCCCGGAGCCTATGGAATTGTGTCATAGGATAATAATAACAATAATAATAATGAAAAATAAAATGAAGTATCTATTTTGGTGCCAAAATTTTATAAACCCATGCACAGCTAATTTATAATACTTACTTTCTTTGAGCTTTATAAAGATCCCTGATATGCATAGGTGTTATCATTATTTTTCTAACAGACTTATCTTTTAATTCCATTTCCCATGAACTTTTTAATGTCCCATCATATTTTACCTTCCTCCATCTTAGGAAATCAAGACTACCTCAAAACAAGATGTGTGGATTTTAGTGTCCTGTGCAATAGACAAAGTGGGGGACAGTAGGTCCCATGAGGTGACTCCTCAGTTCTACAGTTGAGATTCGCAGGAGTAAACCATAGGCTCTTTCAAAACTTCAGTGCAGCTCTACCTATAGTGCATGATTTATTTTCACTTTATTTCTGTGTTTACATCAAGGTGTGAAAAACAGTTTGGAAAGTTACCGTTTTCTCTGGGTAGACAG
Source organism: Ochotona curzoniae (assembly GCF_017591425.1). Lineage (NCBI taxonomy): Eukaryota > Metazoa > Chordata > Mammalia > Lagomorpha > Ochotonidae > Ochotona > Ochotona curzoniae. Next base: position 12,378,955 of record NW_024465520.1, on the reverse strand, counting down.
GCTCCAAACGTTTTGAGACACCCTGAGAAGGAGTACTCATCCGTTTGCTGCAATTTGCTTTGTCGAACAATCATTCATTTATTCATTCAGAAAACAGAGGAGGCCATTCACAGTGAAAACGCTGTTGCTGTGAGACCAAAAAGATTAAGCCAAGGCAAACCCAGGAACCAAACAAGGAGAGTTGCAAAGTGATTGGTGGATAAGGTTGCAAAGTTGCAAAGTGATTGGTGGAAAAATTATATGAAATCGTCCTAGCTAAAGAAGTAACCAATCCCACGCAAGAGCTGCACTTTTGCAAGACAGTGTTTTTCACTTCATTCTTTCTTATAAGGAATTATGTAATGTCCAGCAAGACCTTCCATCTGATTTGTATTTTGGAAGTTGCAGCTCGTCTATCATGAATAAAACATCCTGGCCATTTCTTTCCAAAATAAGTAGCTACAACGAAGGATAGGCACCTTCATCTATTTGTAATGAGCCAATTATGCCAGGCAATGAGTAAATTAGAAACAGTTCAGCTGTAGCTGATGTATAGTTCAACCGAATTAAATATCACCATGCTGTCCCCTTATCTAATGAACAAAAAGTACATACTTTCCTTCGCAAAAACTAAATGTCTTTCTGTCTTTTTTTTTTTTTTTCCTGTTTCTTGTCTTTGCTGTTGGACCCATAATGAGCATCTTCCTTCAAAGAGATTCCGTGATTGGGCCAAAAGCTTGTGGTTATTTTTCTCTCGTTCGGTGATTATACCACATTTGCTAAACAGATACTGTGCAATTAGAGATGGGCTGCTTCTTTGAGCTTTCCAGAATTTTTTTTAGTGCTCAAGTCCCCAGTGGTCTTTCAAAAAGTTTGTTTAATTGAAGCAAATGAAAATAGTGGAATCATTGTTCCGGATAATCAATGAGAGACCATTAACATGAGAGTCCTATGTGTGGTAGAAAGAAACATCCTGGCTCAGAATAATTCATTCCGGGCCCCTTAAACCCTCACAAAGGCTTTACCTTTAAGAGGGTAAGTTCCCAAGCCCCCAGTTTTTAGAGAGTAAATGTGAACTACAGAACCTCCAGGTCTTTTATCAGTCCACAGAATGGCACTATGTTTGCAGCTCAAATGAGATGGACTTCTGCAGGCTTCAGGTCTGTGTTCGGGCGCGCAGGCAGTGAGCAAATGCTGGAAGAGAAACCCCCAGCACAGAGAGAGAGGGACTCTGGTTTTAAGCATGAACATAACCATACTGGATGTTATTTTAGGAAAAATAACTTGAAATCAGAAAGATTTAATTGACAGGAGACCTACCTTGTCCAGTTTTCTGCCGTATAAAAACATCAAGCTAAAGGCATAGGTTATCTGGATAGGTTATTGTTCCAAATAGCTTGGGCATCATGTTAAACCACATCTCATTGTCTCTGATGTCGGCTTTAAATCTTAATTCAGTTACATTCAAACATCCTTTTTGAAGCAGACATGGCAAGTTTTACACTTTAATAAGCCTAAGTCATAATTGTATATTAACACATGAATCATACCTTAATGCGTTTTTTAAAGTATAGAGTTTACTTTAGCACTCTGTGCCAATTCCATAGAGTTGAACTGAATCCAATTCATCCTTCATTTTTGCCATATTATGAAGTCAGAGGTTCACACAAAACAAAGGATACATCTGTGTTTATCAGCAGTTTCTCAACTTTCATTGCTTGGATTCATTTTTTAAAAATTATTTTGCCCAGACAGCAATTTTTTACTAGGTATATGATTTATTGCCCCCTCTTGTGCCCACAGAAACTGTGGTCCTGAAATCATGCAACCTGTACCATGCAAGATAATAAAGGAAGGAAGCTTACTTCCTTCCATGTGATTAAACGAATATTTAGAACAGCTAAAATATGTTTAAAATCTAATATTTTATTTATCATCTGGTAGGAAAGGAGTTTCAATTATCCCAGGCTATATATACAGTTGAGGTATGATCAAGCGTAAAAGAAAGAATACAAGAATGTAACTTTTAGAATGTTTTTTTAAATTATATCAAAGTTGAACGATTATGCACCTAAGAGAGATATTAACAAGCTCTTTGTTTTTTTTTGGCGGGGGGGGGGAATAAGCTTAACACAGAGAAGGAGAGACCAAAAGATCTTACATCCGTTGGTTCACTCCCAAAGTGGTCACAATAGCCAAAGCTGAGCCAATCCGAAGCCAGGAGCCATGATCCTCTTCGGGGTCTCTCACATGGATGCAGGATCCCAAGGCTTTGGGCTGTCTTCTACTACTTTCCCAGGCCACAAGCAGGGAGCTGGATGGGACTAGAGCAGCTGGGATAGGAATCAGCGCCCAAAGTGACATTAGCCACTAGACTGCTGCGCCAGGCCATGTGGTAACATTTTAAGACTACAAGCTTATGTCTTGTAACATTTTTCAAGGATTTTATTTGTTTATTTGAAAGTAAGAAAGAGACAAAGAGGATGGAGATACAAAGGCCTTTCACCATAATTCCAGTAAGTATCTGCAATAGCCAGGGCTGAGGCAGGCCAAAGCCTGGAGCTTCACGCGGGTCTCCCACGCGAGCTGCAGGGACTCAAGCACTTAGGCCATCTTCCACTGCTTTTCCTATGACACTAGCAGGATCTGGATTAAAAGTGGAGCAAATGAATGCCAACATAACAGGCAATAGTTTTATTGGTTACCATACAACAGCAACTCCTGGGAAGAATGATTTTTAAGAATGAGCTTTATTCATTTTCAAGTCATCGCTTGGGTTCTAGACATCCACTTCACTTAACTGAAAACTTAGGTTCACATTAAAATCTGCATGTGGATGAAAAAAGAATGAGACTTACTTATTGTATAATTTAGTGGGAATTTGTAGGTTATTGAATAGCTTGATCCTTACTTGTTTCCTTACTGGTAACTTCTTACAGAAAAGTAATAAGAAAACTTTCACTTCAGAAACAAGAGAAAATGGAAGAGGCTTGGAAATGACCATGAAGAGAAAAGGAGCTGACATCTACCAGTGACAAGCTCTGGTCATGATGAAAATGTCTAGATATATTGTGTTTTGGCTTAATCATTCGACTTATAAAGAATTATTTACTTACTTGAAATAAATAAATCTTATTAAAAAGGGAAAGAAGAGCGGAAACTATGGAACATACAGCCAAATCTGCATTTTCTAAATCAGGAAGCCCATAAATGTTCAGATGTAAGACTCTACAGACTAGTGGTTTTCAGCCCCACATTAGAATCCTCTGAGAGGTTGTAGCATCCCATGCCTGGATGCCACCCATCCCAGTGAAATCAAGTGGGAATTGGAGAGCCGGTGGGCATTTGCATTGTTGTAACAACTCTAATAAGGGTCAAAACCATTCAAAGAAAGATAGTATGAAAAGGCATCTGAGGGAACTTCTAGATGCAGCAGGGAAAGATGCTAAAATCAAGGATGTATCAAGTTGGTGGCATATAGGGATTTCTAATTTAAGAAATCATGACTGCAACCAGACCTCCATGTCTTCACTTTGGCGATTTCTGCATGACTTCCCATTATCCTTTCAAAGAATAATAGAGGAGTTTCGTGAGATAAGCAGGAATAGCTTTCTTTAAAAAGTAAAATGGCAGCAGTGGTAAAAATTAACGGTATGACCAATGCAATTTTCCAAACATATAATCCAGTTCAGGGGTCAGCAAATTACTGCCTCTGGCCAAATCCCGCCAGACCGTTCATTTACTTATTGTCTGTAGCTGTTTTCCCGTAATGGAGACCACATGGCTCATTACACCATAAATATTTACTATCTGATCCCGTAAGCAGAAACAACTTGCCACCCCCTGATAGTAGTTCCACAGCTGTCTGGATGCATGGACCCCAGAGATCACTTTGGGGTATCTGAAGTTAAAGCTGCTAGAAATAACACTAGGACATCAGTTACCATTTAAGTGTTGACATGTCACCGATGAACAAGATGGGCGCAATTACTAGAGCTTAAACACAACTCGGGACAGCGGCATCAAATTGTATAAGGTCATGAACAATTCTTTACTGAACCCCCCTGAACCACTAGTACCATTCACTGTCATTGCACAAAAGCCAGAAAAACTTGCAACCAAACATACAAACAAACAAAAAAGCTAGTTTCCCTTAATTCTCGGTTTCTCAGCCTTGGCACTTGGGCATTTGAGGTTGAATAATTTTGGTTGTAGGGGCCTGTGCCTTGTAGCATGGCTGTTTATGCAGCACCTGTGGCCGCCAGTCTCCATTTCCATCTGCCTTCGCATCCTACACACCCAGTTGTGACAGTGGAAATGCCTGAGATGTCCTTTAGTGGAAGTAACCGCCAGTCATTCCATCCCATCCCTCATCACCATCCCTTCACGGTGAGAAACCCTAACTTAGCTTGGTGGAACAGTAGAAATGATTCATTTTATTGAATCTCAGCCCAGGGTACATATTGCTTTTAGTTTTTGTGCTTGTCTAACCCAAAGTTGGAACTTTTTTTACATATTGGAATATGGAAATATACTGGGTATCTTAAGGAAAAGCACCTATCAGTTTAATGAATCACTTTTTTTAATTGACAGTTTTTACTTGCAAGAATAAATGACAAAAACCAAACTTGTGATTACTCCTTTTGGCTGTTTGGCTAATATTATCTGGAAAATGAAGTCTTTCACTTCAAGTAAAATGATTGATACTAGTATTTGTTCCCAATGAAAAAATGTGAATTTACAAAGGAAAAACTAGCCTTCGAAAAATCTGTGCATCACTGTAAACTTGATGGTGCCCCAGCACTTTAACTTTCCGGACAATATTTCTGGTGACATTAGTGAGTGCAATGTTTTAGAGCCTCTGCAATAAACTGTATCCCTTCCAGCACGCATGCCTCAGTGAGCCAATATTTCGCCAAATGATTAGTGCTTAATGCTACAAAATCATGCTTGGGTTAAAATTCAAAGTGCAAGACAGATCTGTAGATTTTAATGTAACATACAGCTAACCTTTAAGAAATTATAATTTATTGAGTTTTTGGTATAGGATTCAAAAAGTTATTTACAGTTATAAAGGCTACTTTGAAAATGCTCCTCCTTTTTCCAAATGCCTATTATCTTCGACCAGATTTAACAGGTCAAACACAGAAGCTGACAAGAAAATCTGTAATTAGAGATTTACAAAAATATAAAGGTTTGGCTCTCCTTTCACTGAATGTGTTATTTAGGAAATGTTATATTCTTCACGAAGCTTCTTTTTGTTTTTATTTATTTATTTACTTACTTATATTGGAAAGGCAGATATACAGAGGAGGAGAGACAGAGAGGAAGATCTTCTATCCGATGGTTCACTCCCCAAGTGACCACAATGGCTGGAGCTGAGACAATCCGAAGCCAGGAGCCAGGAGCTCTTCCAGGTCTCCCACACGGGTGCAGGGTCAGCCCTCGAATGCTTTCCCAGGCCACAAGTAGGGAGCTGGATGGAAAGCAGGGCTGCCAGGATTAGAACCAGCGCCCATATGGGATCCTGGTGCATGCAAGGCAAGGACCTACGCTATCACACCGGCCCAGCTTATTTTTGTTTTTAAGTGTTAGCTTCCAATATGGTAAATATTAATAGCAACAACCCCCAAAAATCCTTGCAGATCACAATTTTTAAGAGGCTAAAATGTCTTGAAACCAAAAAGGGCTCTGAATCACCAAATACAAGGGTTCTTCCAAAAGTTAATGGAAAATGGAAATTAAAACGTTTAGCCTGATGCAAAAACCCATGTATAGCTTTTTTATGATACTAATTCCCCATATAAGACCCCTTCATTATGTAGTATTTATAATTGTGTAACTAAATCAGAATGTAATTCTGCCAATGGATGAAATGTGGGAAAAAGTAGAAAAAGTATGTATGTGAATGTGCTTGGGTTTGCTGGGGACGAGCCAGCGAGGGAGCCAGCACGTGTGACCTTGACGCAGTGACTTCTCTGTGCCTCCGCTGTTACTCAGGAAGTGGCAGCGATCACAATATTCACCGCACGGCATTCTGCAGATCACGTGAGCAGATACCTACAAAGTGTGTCGAGCAGCTGTGATGCTCAGACTAAGTTCTCTGTGGGTCAACTATCATTATACCGATAGATAATGAATGTACGCCATAAGGGACAGAACCGGGCCCCCTGCCGTGAAGTCCTACTGGTGCTGCTCCCGCTGTCCTCACAGTGGGTGACTAAAACGCAGTCACGGATTCCCAGCGGTGCATTATCACAGAACCAAGGAAGAGCCAGGATCGCCTGACGGGCCTCTTGCCCTAACATCTCACTTTCTAGTTCTGAATCACGTTGCTGCCCCTAGGAGGGACATGGGTGTGCGCCAAGGTTTCCGAACAAACCATGTGAGGTTGGCTTGGTTTCACATGTAAGGTCCAAAGCTCTTATGATTTTTCTTGTTTCTGCAGTTCATTTTCCTTTTGGCCCTGTCCGGCTGCCAGAGATCATTCAGAATTATATTGATTTCAGCATATACCTACACAGCCACATCCACCTGTCAGAAAACCTACACTTCAAAGTAAGGCCTTGCTAACTTTTTTTAAGGATAGGAGTAGCCTCCTTTCTTTTTCTTTTCTTTCTTTCTTTTTTTTTAAGGTTTATGTTATTTTTATTGGCAAGTCAAATATTCAGAGAGGAGAGACAGAAAGATCTTCCTTCCACTGATTCACTTCCCAAGTGGCCGCAACGGCCAGAGCTGAGCCAATCCAAAGCCAGGAGCCAGGAGACTCTTCTGGGTCTCCCACACAGGCACATAGTTCTAAGGCTTTGGGCCGTCCTTGACTGCTTTCCCAGGCCACAAACGGAGCTGGATGCGAAACAGGGCTGCTGGGATTAGAATTGGCACCCATATGGGATCCCGGGAGTGCAAGGATAGGACTTTAACCACTATGCGATTGTACCGGGCCCCCAGCCTTGCTAACTTTTACAGTAAGAAACATTCTTTATGAAGCCATAGGTATATGATTTGAGTTAACCAATTAAAAATAAAAATCATTTTGTGAAACGGCTAAAGAATAATCTGCTTCTGAAGGTAAGAATGTTACCCAAATTTTGAAATTACTTTCTAAGCAGGACAAAGAGTAAATAAACTGTCAATCTCATGTGTCTCCACACTGGATCTCTGCATCCCTGCATCAAGCCTGGGAACTTGTCTAATTATTTTTAAGGTCATTGAGAATGTTGGGTTTAGATTCTACATTGAGGGGCAGGTTATGTCACATCTGGAGATATTTGCATACTGAAATGCCTGGTTTCAGTCTCAGTTCCACTTCTAATCCGCCTTGGTGCTAAGGTCACCCTGGGAGGCGCATGCGTGCGCTGCAGTGTCTCCTGTGCTTGGATCCCTGCCCCTCACACTGGAGATATGGACTGAGTTCTAGTCTCCTGATTTCAGGCTAACCCAGTCCTTGCTGTTTGTGGGAATTTACGAAGTGAACTGGTATATGTAAATAAAATTTTACTATATAAATTGACTATATAAATAAAATTTTAAAAAACAAAAACAAAACCCCACTTTGTTGAATGCAAATGGCATCTTTCTGTCTGATTTATGCCTAGCTTCACTTTTTGACATGGACTTCCATCTGACTCTCTCCCTCCCATTTTTTTTTCTATTGAATAATATGTCAATCTCATATACAATATATTTTTCAGAGATAACTTTTTTATTGTTAGTCTGACTCATTAGGATGGCTGAGATCTTTGTCATTATTCTTCAGAGCTGTATTTTCTGTATTTTCCTCCCATCCAGCATTTACCTTAGACTGGAAATCAAACATATCCTTGGGACGTGTAGCATATGGTGAAATCAGGCTGGGAGCCCTTGTGAGAATTAGTGACAGCAATCATGCTGCAAAGAACTGCTACAACCAAGAATACTTAAGGTTTATTCTGCAAGCTGGTAATTGCATGAGGCAAAGTTTAAAACAAGTGCAGTCAGAAATGTGTTCCAATGATCTATTTTTTGCGTTTAGGTAAGGTTGTGAGCCTTTAGGGCATGAGTGTCTTTGACTAGCTGTCCTGCTCATGGAAGCACACACTTCTGTCCCACTAAGCCATACAGAGCATTGTGCTCCAATAGGGCTTAAAAGTGTAGTAAGAGATTAATTGGTAGATGTATCCACTTCTTCCAGAACTGTGTCCCAATGTAACTGAAGCTGAGGTCTTTGAAAACCAAGTATTAAAGAGTAGGAAGCTCCACTGCTTCAGTATGTTCTCCAGTACATGTTTTTTGCAAAGCTCAGACTTCCTCTTCAGCTACATGCTTTACTTGTAATGTCATAGTTGGCACAGAAAGTTTGCTCAAATCAGTGAATGGAGACACACTGGGCATAGCATCTGCCACTCAGATCTGTGCCAGGTCGATGAATGATGAGTGAGAGGGATCCCCTTCATGGCTTAACTGACACGCATAACCAGGCACCAGAATCATTACAAATGAAAGGGAAGGTTGTGAGTCACTGGAGGTAGAGACATCCTGTTAACCTTTTTCTTCTAGAGTCTACCAGAGGCATATTGCAGGCATGCAACCCTAACTCGGTAGTTGGAAAAATGCATGAGTAAACCAAGGACCAAATGCAATTAAGTAGTAGACAAGATCTTTTGCCAAAGATTTATTTTTATTTATTTGAAAGGCACGGTTACAGAAAGAGAGAAGGAGAGGCAGAAACAGAAGTCTTCTGTTTGCTGATCTACTCCCCAAACGGTCTCAAAGGCCATGGTTGGGCCAGGCCGAAGCCAGGATCTGGGAACTTCATCTGGGTCTCCCATGTGGGTGCAGGGGCCCAAGGACTTGGACCATCCTTTGTCACTTTCCTAGTCACGTAGGCAGAGTTGGAGCGACAGGTCTTGAAGCAATGTCTGCATGGGATACCAGTGTGGCAGGTGGTGATTTAACCCATTATACCACAAAGTCAGCCCTCTAAACAAGATTTTTAATAAAAAGTGTATAACACAGTGAAAATCCAAGCAGAAGTGATCACTAGTAACAGCTTCATATAGAAGAGTGGACAAAAGTTGCACATTGAAGAAAATGAAGACTTTGAATGCTACAACAAAGGATGAAAGGAAATTTCTAACTAAAAGAAGAATTTAGACTTGCATACCTATCAATTAGAAAAATGTTGAGTACCATTCTCCATGGCCTATTTGTTTATATTCATACATATACTCTACTATACTACCATTATGAACACAAGAAAAGTACAATTTTTAAAAAATTAAAGATGAAATTAGTTAATTTACTGTCATTTTTTTCATTTATTTTATTTAAAACAGAGAGAAAAACCTTTAGTGCCTAAATGGTCCAATGGCTGGGGCTGATCCAGCACAAAGTGGAGAAGCAAGAGTTTCATCCAGGTCTCCCGCATGGGTGCAGGGTCCCAAACACTTGGGTCATCTTCCACTGCTTTCTCCGGGCTGTTAGAGACAGGTGCCTACATGCTACGCCAGTGTTGCAGGCAACAGCTTAACACACTGTACCACAATGTCGGCCCCTAGGACAAACATTTTTAAAAAAATAAATTTTATCTGGGAGATATTCCAGCGGAAGCATGAAAGATGGGAAAATTCATGATGGACACACATTGTGATTCTAGAGAGGAGGGAGTTTGGGAAGGGGGAGCAGAGAGCCCACCGCCAATTAAATTGTATCAAAACACAATGAAAATTTTTAACTAAATAAATACATTTATTTGCTGATTTTTCATTTCTTAAGGTATGCAAATGTCCTCACTCGCATGTTCTGTCATGTCACAGTCTCTCCGTCACAATGATCTGCCCCACACATCCATCCTTCCCAACTATGTAACTTGCTAACCCCACCATCACCAGGAAGGAGTGTCAGTGGTTTCAGAGATCCTTAGCAATGGCTTGCCCAACCCAACTGGCAGAGATTGTGCCATATCCCAGTGGTGTGCAAGGTCTGTCTTCTCTCCACCGAATAGTCTTACTTGTTACGTTACACAGTTCCTAACACATTACACTTTTTGTGTGCTTGGTGAGTAAATACAATATATTATCTACATATCCAAGCTGTCACAATAGTAGAAATAAGTTCCTTCAAAGAAACTGAAGTTCAGGAACAATATAAATAAAGTAGGCATGTGTGAATGACAGAAAAAAATGGCTTAGCTGACACAGCTCCTATGCTTACTAAAACTCCCCATTGGCAACAGGATCTTATCCAACAAGGGTAGGCATTATTAAACATTTCAAAATTGTTAAAACGATTATCTAAAGTATAGATTTTCATACAAAAATAATGATATCAGCATATGGAAGATTTTCTCTCTCATTTGGACTTTCAAGATAAATAAAAAATCTTTGAACAAAATAAAGTTTGTCCTAAAGATGAGGGCTAAAGAAACCGTAAATGAAATACGTAGTTTCAGCTAGTACCCTAGGTCAATTCCCCACGGAGCTGTCATTTGTCGGCCATGGGACTCAGGATCTCTTATAGTATGGACTTTTTATGTTCTCTGTTCTTGGCAGGAAAGAGCCAGGAGCTGCCTGGCGTATCTGGTGAGCCAGCTGGCTAGCATGGAGCACTCGTTTCACCACATTCTTCTGCTGGAGATTAAGAGCATCACCGACGCCTTCTCTTCCATCTTGGGCCCACACAGCAGAGACATCTTCCGCATGAGCAACAGCTTCACGACCATTGCCAAGCTCCTTACCCGACAACTGGAGAGCTCCAAAGTTGGAAGTGGCAGGTGAGCAGGAATTCCTGTGTCCTCCAGGGAGCCCAGGGAGGCTGAGCACTGACAGCTGCGATCTCGTACATACTCCTGAAACTTTCCAAGAAAAGCCTAAGCCAGTGTCTCAATGGAGAGTTACTTCTGAGTCAATTATGTCATTTACCAGACTTTTATATGCAGCTGTGGAAGTCCGGGGGGTAACAAAAAGTCTAAAAGATGAACAAAATATGGTAAAGCAATAGGAATGCAGTATAAGGAAGCACTACAGCACTCATTTATTCAACAAGAACTGAACTGTTGTTTATCTCAGGAAACTAGACATACAGAAAGAGATAAAACATGTTACTTGTAGCCAAGTAGCTCATTGTAAAACGTAGATAGATATTTAAGTGTGCAATTAGAGAATGGTGGAAGGCTATGGTAGCCAAGATGGATTCGGCAAGTTTAGGTAACACTGAGGTGGGATTCTTTACTTCTGCCAAGAAGGAAATGGGTGGGAAGCTGAGATCAGGGAAGGTTTTCCAGGAGATAATTAGAACCAAGTCTTGAAAGATGACCCGATTACTACAGATTGTTTTCAGGGCAGCATGAGAAGGACCTTCCGAAACAAAAGTCACGTCATATGACTAGGGGGTGTGCTACACGGAAAGCAACATGGTGTTTCTAGTGTGCTGGGCCAGACATCCCCTTCTCAGCAGTTTAAAATTTATCCTGCAGGCAATGAAGAATCATCATAGGCCTTTGTCCATGACAAGGTGTAATTGTAACCCATGTCTGAGGAAGCTCCCTCTGGCCCTGGTGCAAAGGTGGCCCAAGGAAGAGGCAGTCTGGAGTTGAGTCAAAGGAAGGAAGGGCAGAGAGATTTCCATGGTTGTGAGCCATGGGGAAATCATGTGATGTGTGAACTTCCAGTGCTGCTGGACACAAGATAGGCTGGAGGAAGAGGATACAAAGCACAAAACTGGCCTGGTCAAGAAATTTGCCTTTGAAAATATAGAGATTGGGGAGGCCATTTGGTTGGCTTTTGCTATATATTAAATAGAGAGGGGTGGAAAAGCTTGTGAGCTTTAGCAGCTGCACCACGTGTTCGCATATGTCATCTGATCCTATGCTGCTAAGCACTGTGCTTGACAATGAGGGGAGACATCATCATTCCTGCTTCATAGGAGAACCGGAGGTTTAGGCACTGGTTCGATGTATTCCTGATGTCACAGAGATTGCATGTTTGAAGACGGACTCAAACCCCATCTTTATCTTCACTGTAGCTTGAAAGATGTTCAGTTCCAGATAAGGGCAGGGACCATTTGAGCCTTCCGCAATCTCTTCAGTTTTAGAATGACAAATGATGCATACCAATTCCAGAATGAAACAAAGTCTTCAAAGTATGATAAGTCATTCTTGACCAGGCGATGAGCAGTGAGTCACAGGTCTTTACTTTATGTCCAGCATCATGCCCAGCCTGGACTCTCTCTAGGCACTAGGTTAAGTTGTGTAGGATGGTAACAGATATATGATGTAGAGAATACAGCACCAACAAAGATGCAAGTGTGACCCAGTCTGGGGAAAGATAACTTGTTCAGTGTGGTGGCGTGAGGACATCAGCAGTGAGTAGGAGAGGGATTTAAGTTAGTTCAGAGACAGATTACCCAAGGTCTTGTGAGCTGGTCTGAGAGTAAGGAACCTGTTTTGTAAGAATCATGGGAGCCTGGGTACTGAAAGGGCCTGGCGTAGCAATCAGCGAATAGTAAGCCTTCAATAAAGATTTTTTTTTTTAACCAAATAAGTGAAGGAGAATGACTGCTCTCATGGATAATTGAATGGATTTGGCTAGAACAGCAAGCTGACAAGAGAGTGAGTATCCAGGATACTGTCGGCCTCGCCTTAATAAGCTGTGAGGGTGATGGGAAGCCTGCAAATCAAGGCAGATCATCACAGTGAGGATTGCAGAGCTGCGAGGACTTGATCACAGATGGAAGCGGGGCGAGGAAAGAGGAGCACAGTGCAGAGAACCCATAGATGCCCAGCCTGAGTGATTCCAGAGACGCAGATAATGCTGGTGGTAACTATGAGGGGAGGTAGCTGGAGCAAAGTCTTAAAGAATTTCCACCACACATGAAAGCTAATACCTGACTATCATGGGTCATCAAAGTTCAGAGTTCCTACTCATCAAAGCAAGATCGACTGTAAATGTCCTTGTATGTCAACACCATAGTTTTGATTTGGCATGTCAACTATCGTGTTAATATGCAGGTGTCTATTTTGACCTTGGTACTATTGATACTAGAGCTATGTAATTCTGAATTGTGGGTCCTCCATGTGCATTACAGAATATTTCCTAGTACCCTTGGCTTCAAACAACTAGATACCAGTGGACATGATTCCTCTAAGTTACGACAATCAAAAAGATCTCAAGTATTGCTAACTGTCCCCTAAGAAACGAACATCTCCCCCAAATTAAAGACACCATTTTTAAACTCCTGTTTTGACTAGCAACACATGAAACTCAAGACCAGCATCATGAAGGGGTGACCTGTCCTATACACACAGCCACAAAGTCATTGTTAGACGATTTTCATTATGTGATTTCAGATGTTGCATCTGGGTTTGGGGTCACCCTTCCAGACGGTGCCCACCCAACCTGCCTCTCTTCCTCCACTTTTGCTTGGTGTGTGGATCAGATATAAAAGCACTAGCACCTGTCCTGGTCAGCACACCCTCCATTCTCTAATGCTATCACCCCAAAAAACAAGGTTTCAAGAGGCCAATGGACATCTTGGGATCATATATGTGAAAACAGTTTACATAAAAGAAAAAAGTGGTTAAATTAGAGTGTTAAACAGGATTCTAATGGATGAGCTAATAGAGCATTATACTAGGAAAATTAGATCAACGCCATTAGCAGCAAATCATTTTCTAATGAAAATAAGAATGTAGGAGATATATAGACACAAAGAAAAATGAGGTCTTACCATTAAAACATGAATTTACATGTATGAGGTTATTTCAACAATTTGTGGAAATGAAATTAGATAGGCTTATTTTGCTGCAAAAATGTTCTGAAGTCCACGAGTACAGAAAGCCTTCCAAAAGTGCGGGGGGTAGTTATGGAAAACTATGCATGGATTTCAACTTATTTGCACTGAGATAAATTTTCTTTTTAACTTTAATGTCTACGAACCTTTTTAAATATCCAAGAATGGAAAAGCACTTAAATTCTCCTTGTCTATTTTCCAAGGAGAAGGAACAAAGCAAAAAGGAGCGAGATCAAATGTGAGCAGGTGAAAAGGTTGCCACTCACCTCAAGCACAACCATGCCATCACCATCACCATCACCACCATCTCAGCCTCTCTTGGTTCAAAATAATTCTGCCCGCTCAGCTGTCTTGCCAGTCTTCTTCCAAAGGGTTGTAATTATTCAGTGGGAACCTCACCATGTGGGTGAGGACAACTCTCCCTTTGTGTTAACTGCACATCCTTCCCAGGAGGGTTGCTAAGGTTCCTCTCCCAACAGCTCGGCACTGAATAGCCTGCATGGTGACCATTTAGCTCCGGTCATTTTCATCGGTGCCCTCAAGCAGAAATGGCACATGTTTGCCTAAAGCATACGGCAAAGTTTGTTCTGTACAATTAAAGGGGAAATGAATATGTGAAGGGAGCTTGAAAAAAAAAAAAAGAGATAAAATCCAAAACAGATGTCATCTAATTTACAAATCTGACACATAGCCCAGCAGGCCAGATTGTAGACTTCAGACCAAAACGACAAGACTATCAGAAGAAAAACAATTCACATCTGAAAGGGAATGAAAAATTGAAACAGACAGGAGCTTGCTTTATTCCAAGTGGTTCTAAGTTTTGATGTTCTGTAACATAGAGCAGTTGAGCTCCTGTGCTTTCTCCCTCTCCTTCTACTTTGAAAGAATGTTTAAATCCAAGTAATGGACCAACGGAGGCGAAAAGCAGAGGGAAGCCAAGCAAGGCATTCAGATTTTGAAATTAATTCTGGAAAAATAAATGGGGTACAATATCAAGTATGGGTTGACAAGGAGAAGGTGTCAGCACAGGAAAAGATGCGTAGACCTTTTGGAACTGTGAGCCCAACCTGGTAGTCTTCTGGGTAACCCCTAACCATCGGGCTGTCTGCCTGCTAGCACCCAGAAAGATCTGGGGAAGAAGAGAGTAAAGTTCTAGCAGCTGTGTGGTTGGCCACACTGTGATAATCCAGCTAGATGATGCCTTTGCCAAATGAATGAGACCCCAGGCCCCCAGAGGCTGATCTAATCAGGCCCCATCAGAATGCAAAGCAGTTTGTCACAGGTGGTCTTTGTAGGAGGCCAGAATCGGGCCCCAGCCGAGAATGGAAACTTTGATTATGGAAATTATGAAGAGAAAGCAAGGATGGTAGAAAAGTAGGACAAAAAGGGAAAGGCAGGGAGGGACAGTAGTGATGGCAGTAAGCGGAGCAAGAAACCAGAAGAAGCAGAAGACAGGGTCCCTAGACACAGTGCCTGGCCCTTTCCTACAGAGCAGGGAGGTGAAGATTCCTTCAAATCAGTCTTTCAAATCCTAGCCAAACAATCAAAATCATGAAGTTTAAAACAACCATGTGGTTAAGGTTTCCCTGAATTTTTGTCTACTCTTGGTAATTAATTTGGTGCTTAGTGTCATTTTGGTGGCAAGATTTTGTTTTTGTTCTTTAAGAACTAGGTCTGTAAGTAAAAAAGGAGACTGAAAGGTAAGCTGTAGTAAAACCCTACTGAGGAAAAACAAAGTATAGGAAGAATGAAGGAGAAATGGGATAAGATTACGTTCACAAAAGGATGACCATAGCAAATCTATCTTTCTTGGAGTGGTCACAGATATTTGGTCTATCCCGTTCTGTGCAGTAAACATCAAGAGCATGGGTTGGGGTAGAGAGCTAGAAATTTGACTGAATGTGACCTTACTGTGTGGTTAAACCATATGGCCTATAAAGATCCTTCCTAGACCCTGGGCCCCTTTGCAGCCTGCCATCGAACAGTTCCCGTCATGTCACCCCAGAAGCCACCTCAGAGACTAGGACGTTGCCCGAGAGCTTCAGGAGGATGGCTCCTCACCATCCATGACAGTAATGAAAAGAACGGGGCACAGGGCTTCTCCACTATTCCACAGAGAATGTTGCTACGGCTCTGGTCAAGCTTTCAACCACTTCTACCACAAGGCCGTTCTGTTACTTATGTGACTTAATCCTCACAACAAAGTGTTCTAATATGCATTAGAACTGTAGAAGCTTCAAACAAAAACATAATGGAATAAGGCTTAAAGATATGCAAGAAGACAAGTTCTCTACTCAGTCCCTTCTTGCCTTGTAGGCCCATAGCAGTTCCTGAAAAGCAATACTGTTAAATGCCTAGACATCAATTCATTGTCTCCATTTAGTCTTGGTCCAGTGGATCTCAGATCATAGTTACTATGTTCCCACTACCTCATGATGTAGGAAATAAGCCCACCTAAGACCAGGCCAACATTTTACCCCACGAAGTCCAATCTCCTTCCCAATAGCTTTGCAGTCAGCCCAGGCCTTCCCATAAGGAGAGCTCCAGAGCCAGGTGGTCCACCCGACCTGATAACACTGGGTAGTAAAACCTTGGGTGGAATTTTACCTAATTCACATTCAAGCATACTCATCAGTTGATCTACTTTGGGCTTTTTCTGGGTAGCATCCTTTGCAGCTGGCATCGTGTCTATAAACAAGGCTTGGCTAAATTCTTAAGGAAACATACCATTGGGTCACTTCAACAATAGATAATTCAAAATAATTTTCAAGGGTGACCTTTGCACATCTCTGCCAAGCCTAGTACCCCCATTTACTTTTGGCATTCTATTGCCACTCTCCACCACTGCAGTTTGGTACCAGTTTCCTGTGAGATCTTTCCCACCTGTCCCCATCCCGAGTGACTTAGCTTTTCTCTTAACTACTGTAGCTCACACTACCTCGCCACTCCTACAATATCTGTAGGCCTATCCTGAAAGATTGGAGTCTCTATGTCCCATTTCCCCCTAACTTAAAAAGATCATATTCAGAGACTAAGCACTAAGGAAAGTAAGTTTTCAAGCATGCTTATAAGAACTCGCACTTTTTTAGGCAGGATTTGTTCACACAAAAAGAAATAGATTCTTTGAGAGTGACTGTTGGCTCAGGGTATATCTGCAAGTCACTTCAGGACTGTAATTAAAAACATGTTTTTGTCAGTGTTGCCCCCTGCTTAGGAAAGCTCAATGTAATTTTGCTCTACAGAGGCAACTTGTAAAAATGAAATGAGAGTTTTAACCAGAAATGATTGCATCATTTTAATCTGGAGAGGTTGATAACAGTCATGTATACACAAAGAAAATCCTCACAGCCTTTTGTGCCAGCAACTGTGGCTGCTGTTACTGCTTTGCACACAGGGAGGAGGCTCTGGCTTTAAGTTTTGCCCTTCTTCCTACTGCAGAGGTTAAGTTTGACATATGGTACTGTTTACGTTACATCTGTTGCTCATTGACTCCACCAGTTGTCCTTCCTTGATGCAGCATTTGGGGTGATGTGAAGGTCTGTAAAGGTATTTCAGGAATTCATTTTTCTGCAAGAGATGTAGGTAGGAGACTTCATCATCAGTTTGGAAAAAATTGAGTAAGCCAGGCAGTGTGAGGCCCCAGGGGACTGACTGTGCTGGGATGAAGGAAGAGGAACGGAGATGGGGACATTCCTGAATGAAGTGTCAGCAGTTACAGATATGCGGGGTGAGTCAGGCCCTCTTACACAGCCACGTTCAAAAGCACGCAGCACACACGAAAAACAGCAGCCTTTTGTCAAGCTCCTACGACCGGTTTCCCTTTCAAGGCAACACCAACACTCTAACGCAGAGGAGGAGAAAGTGTGCTTGCGAAAAAAGAGATAAGAGGTCCTTCACCTTCTCCAGCCCCACTTGGGATGGGCAACTCTAACAGGCTCCACTAGGTCTGATGACTTGGCTAGCTGTTATTTTGGTGTCCCAAATGCTCTCTGTTCCTTTTTGGTACCAGTCATATTGAACTCTAACACTGCTATTCACATGACTCTCTCTGCACGTTTAACACCTGAACATTTGGGTTATAAGGGGAGTCCACAATTCATGTCTTTCGTCAATGTGCATGAATGGCTGCTCAATGACTGTAGATCAATTCTGTTATTGCATCGCCTTCCCACAGGATGCTACTCAGAGAGAAGGAATGTGATAATTCTTGCTAACATGCCACCAGCAATCCCATAATATGTTTCACTTACTCTTGGGGTAGATTCCAAAGTAGCCTCACCACGCATCCAATGAGAGGCAGTCTGAGTGGGGGGTGTGAAGGGAGTGAGATCGAAAGGCAGACACTTGCATCCAATGCTGGGTCGCCAGCACTAAGTCACTGTCTCAGCTTCCTCATCTACCTACGGAACTACTCGCAGGGCTTGCCTCACTCGTTGGCGGGAGTAACAAATCAGTGTATGGTAGTCACCCCTTTTCCAGGGAGATGCATTCCAAGACTCACAGTGGGTGTCTGAAATCTAGGATAGGACCAAGCAGTTTACACTGTTTTATTCCTGTGTGTATATACTGATAAAGTTTAGTTTTTATGGTAGACTCAGTAAGAGATTAACAACACTAATAATAAAACAGAACAATTATACCAATACATTCTGATAAAAGTTATGTGAATATAATCTGTCTTTCTAAAAGTGTCTTTAAAAACTTATTTGAGGGCCCCGCGCGGTGGCGCAAGTGGTTAAAGGTCCTCGCCTTGCACGCCCTGGGATCCCATATGGACTCCGGTTCTATCCCGGCAGCCCCGCTTCCCTTCCAGCTCCCTGCCTGTGGCCTGGGAAGGCAGTTGAGGACGGCCCAAAGCTTTGGGACCCTGCACCCGCGTGGGAGACCCGCAAGAGGCTTCGGATCGGCATAGCATTGGCCGTTGCGCTCACTTGGGGAGTGAATCATCGGACGGAAGATCTTCCTCTCTGTCTCTCCTCTCTGTATATCCGCCTTTCCAATAAAAAAATAATAAAAATAAATCTTTAAAAAAAAGTATTTGAAAGGGAAAGCTACAGATTGACAGAGAGAGAGAGAACTCAGAGACCTTCTATCTGCTGACTCACACTCCCCAAATGACTGTTAAAACTAACCAGGGGCCAAAAGTCAGGCACGATAGCCTAGTAACTAAAGTCCTCACCTTACAGGCGCCAGGATCCCATATGGGCACCGGTTCTAATCCCAGCAGCCCTGTTTCCCATCCAGCTTCCTGCTTGTGGCCTGGGAAAGCAGTCAAGGATGGCCCAAAGCCGTGGGACCCTGCATCCATGTGGGAGACCTGAAGGAAGTTCCTGGCTCCTGTCTTCATATTGGCGCAGCACTGGCCGTTGCAGCCACTTGGGGAATGAATCATTGAAAGGAAGATCTTCCCGTCTATCTCTCCTCCTCTGCTCCTCTCTGTATATCTGACTTTGCAATAAAAACAAAATAAATCTTAAAAAAAAAAAAAAACTATCCAGGGCCAGACCAGGCTGAAGCCAAGAGACTCTTCCAGGCCTCCCACATGGGTGCAGGGGCCCAAGCAATTGAAGCACCTCCCATTGCTTTCCCAGGCTGTTATTGGGGAACTGGATCAGAAGTGGAGCAGCCAGGACTCAAACTTGTGTCCCTACAGGGCATCTTCAGTGCAGATAGCCTCTTAACTCCTATGGTACAGCACTGGCACCTCTCAAAGTATCTTTCACTTTAACCTTCTCATTTTAAGGGAACTCCTCTGCTTTCTCTTTGGCATATCCAAATTGCCAGCATCATTATTCCTCTGCTGCGGGTCATTACTAAGCAAAATAAGGTGACTTAAACCCAAACACTGAGATATGACAACAGTGGATCAGAGAGCCCCAATACTTCCTACGTGCCTGGTGAGCAGCTAGTGTGCACCTGAGCCTTGTGAACATGCTGGACATTCATGTTCTAGAAGGAAGTGAACAGGTGAGTGTAAGATTTCATCATGTGAGTTAAAATTTATGAATTATCTATTTCTGGAATTTTCCATATGAGTTTTAAATCCAAGTAGTCTGCTGGTAATGGAAACCTCGGAAGCTGGAACTTCAGATAAAGAGGCTCTACCCTAGAGAGTTAGAACAGGGAATATCCTTGCATGGAAGACACTTGGTAAGCTTTAAGACTGCATTCCAGGCCTTTAGAGTAGAGGACTTCCCTTGGCAAATACACTAGGACAGAGCTGTTCAAAACATGATCCACCCATTGACAAGCCATACCCAACAGAACTTTTAACAAAATCATTGTCTACGAGGAAATGTGGAAGGTGGGAGCTTAGAACTTTTTTTGTTTAAAAAAGATTTATTTATTTTTATCGCAAAGTCAGATATACAGAGAGGAGGAGAGTCAGACAGGAAGATCTTCCATCCGATGATTTACTCCCCAAGTGACTGCAATGGCTGGTGCTGTGCCAAACCAAAGACAGGAGCCAGGAACTTCCTCCAGATCTCCCATGCGGGTGCAGGGTCCCACAGCTTTGGACTATCAACGACTGCTTTCCCAGGCCACAAGCAGGGAGCTGGATGGGAAACAGGGCTGCTGGGATTAGAACCGGTGCCCATATGGGATCCCAGCGCCTGTAAGGTGAGGACTTTAGCTGCTAGGCCACACCGGGTCCCTTCAATTCTTATGCAGCTTAGCAAAACAAATTTGAGAATTCTCTTTAACTTCTACCATTTTCCTCCCCCAAACTCTCTTGGAAACCTAAAGGAGACCTTTTTTAAAATTTTGAAAAGATTTTGACTTTTACCTTTAAATTTTTAAAATTATTTTTTATTGAAGGCAGATTTACAGAGAGAAGGAAATAGGCAGCGAGAGTACTGCTCACTTCCCAGACAGCCACAATGGCCAGAGCTAACCTGATCTGAAGCCAGGGGCCAATTCTGGGTCTCCTCATGGGTGCCTTACGCCATCTCCTGCTGCTTTCCCATGCCACAGTCAGGGAGCTGGAGCACAAATGAAGCAGCCTGGACATGAGCCTGTCCATATGGGATGCCAGAGCCACAGGCAGAGGTTTAGTATGCAGTACCACCACGCTGCCTTCTAAAGGAAAGAGATTTCAACATTATAGAGAGACAGCTGCTGTGCAGTGGATTGTGATGAGGTAAAAAAAAAAAAAAGAGTTCTTTTTTATCTTAAATATATATTTATTATTTGTTTATTTATTTATTTGTAAGAGTTATAGAAAGAGAGGAAGGAACAAAGAGAAATCTTCTATTTGCTGGTTTACTTCCCAGATGGTCACAGTGGTGAGGCCACAGACAGGAGCCAGAGCTTCTTTCAGGTCCCCCACAGGGACGATCAGGGCACAAGCCTTTGGGCTTCCTCCACTGCTTTTCCGAAGTCCTTAGCAGAGAGCTGGATCAGAAATGGAGCAGCCAGGATAAGAACAGGTGTTGACATGGGTTGCCAGCAGTGGCTTTACCCTCTATACCACAACCCCAGTCCCCATAAAGTTTTTAACTTGATTTGTGTTTGCCATGAGGCAAAAGATTTTTTTTTTATTCATCTATAACCTCAAGGGTATTAGCTATTCTTTAGTCTATACAGATGCTGAATTCTGTAAATATGGAGTTGAATCACAGGATTGTATGTTGATTATCTCTGTTTGACCCACCACATCGGTAATTCTATGCAGCAATATTTCTGTCTGTTAACTGAAAGGTGGTATCTTATTGGAGGTAAAGATTATGAAAGGATGCATCAAAGCAAAATTTGGCCTCTTTTCCTGTTCTCATTTTGACTGTTCAGTCCTCACTGCCATTGCCCCTACCTGTCCGCATTCCCAGTCAAGTTAGCCTAGAAAAACAAGAGTGCATGACTTCTGCACTTCTCTCTCCAGTTCCAAGGGTCTTGATGACCGTGCTGCCCCACATCAACCCACTCCTTTAGGAAGCACGTTGGTAATCTGTGTCCTACCCAGATGGCTGTTGGTTAGCAAGAGGAAAATAATGAGGTGGATGGTTAATGTTTTCCCATCAAGGCTCCTATAAAATTGCCCTTGTTCAATGAGAGGAACGAGCAGCATAGTTGTGGTAGAGAGGCACTCTCACGAGGGGGTTTTCTTGGACATTTTTCTGCCTAGCCTTTGGCTGACTTTCTCATCACACTCTCCTAAAACCAGATGTTCTTGTTCTCTGGCCCTTGATAAAGCCGGCAAGCAAAATACCTTGAATATCCCCTCCCGCAAAATGCTGTTGGCCAGCACAGATTTTATTGGACTGTGCAGTTCCATCTCTTGATAGCCACTGTTTTGATTATACTTTGTTTTCAGGATCATATCAGTAACGCTAGGTTTCAATACTATTATAATTCTCAAAAAAAAAAAGTTCTTCAGAATATTGACACACTTGCTTAAAATTTCCATTGAAGGAAGGCTCTACTCTTGTCTCCAACTGATCTGGGGCTGATAGTTTTGGCACACGCCAAGCAGGTTTGCCCTACTTTAATTTTTAGGTTAATTGTAGAAGATGAGCCATTTGAGATGTTAACAATGTTGATTATTGTTTCTTTTTTTTTTTCCCCTTCTTTAAAGATTTCATTTTTGTTTGAATGGTAGAGTTACAGAGAGGAGACAAAAAGAGAAAGTGAGAGAGAGAAGATGAAAGAGGGGAAAGAGAGGAAATGGACTCTTTATCTACTCAAGGACTTGAGCCATCCTTTGTTCTTTTCCCAGACCATAAGCAGTGAGCTGGACTGGAAGTGGTGCAACTGGAACTCAAGCTTGCAGCCATATGTGATGCTGTGGAGGCTTAGCTTACTATGGCACAGTACCCGGCTATTGTTCCTACTGCTGTGCGTACTATCCAATTAGGGCACAAACAAGATTACTATTTTCATCATAAATCGGTATGGCTTATCTGCCACCACAGGTTTCATCCTCAACATTGTATTTTTACCTTCTTATACATGTTGATAATTTCCTTGGGGCGTTGTTCCAACAAACTTCCTAAAACATCATTGATTTTTATCATTCTTCAACCAAAACTTCACCACAAACTTGATATTTTTATTTCAATTTTAGCAACATTCACATTGCTCTTATACGAACTCCTTTTGAAACTGATGCCTAATCTTTTCTATGGCCTCAAACTAGATCCTATTCGAACTTGTTGTAAGAAATTAGCATGATTTTATTGTGGTGCAAAACAATTTTATATCCATGCATAGTTTTCCCACACAGATTCTTTGAAGGTTTATAAGACCCTCATATCTGTATCCCAGTTCTTTCACACTCAAACAGTAGGAGAATCATTCTCCTTTAGCACGCACTCTCTGTGGATGGGAAAAGTCATTTTCCATCCTTTGTGATTTTGAGCAGAAGAATTTTATCTTCCACATTTAGTGCCACCTGCACAAACCTCTCTTTTAGTGTCACATGTTCACACTAGCCAACAGCCACTCAAATTTTGACTACTTGAATTTTCCAGATGGATCCATTGTATAATCTATTCTGTTACATAACTACCTCAGGAATCTGGTGATACAGTATCATTAAAAACATTTCATATGATAAAATGTGAGATTTATAATTAGAAAAAGAAGTGTACATCACTAATCAAGAAAAGCCACAAACCTAGATCTTTTCGCCTGTGATGTCATTGTCATTCTATTGCCCCACATTTTTAAAAATTTGTTTTGAAAACTCTGTGTCTGGGACTAACATTGTGAAGATGGTTAGGCTGCAATGCTTACATCCCATATAGCTACTGAGTCAATCCTCAGCTACCCCATTTCCAATCCAGTTCCCTGCTAAAGCACCTGGGAAAACCAGAAAAGATGTTGCAAGTTATTGAGCCCAAACCACCAATGTGGGAAGGCCAGATGGCTGCAGTTTCAGTCCTGGATGTTTTGGCTATTTGGGGAGTGACCCAGTGGTTGGGAGATCCCTCTGTTTCCCTCTGTCCTTCCCTCTAACTTTACCTTTTTTAAGCACCTTACATGAATGTAATAAATTCCGGAATCATTACATTTAGGTAAACTTCTACCTTTGGCATGGCCACATTCTGATCCTCCACACGACTGGGAGCTGCTCGTGCTGCCCTTTGCCCATGAGCAGAGGCAGAACAGAGTACCCAGAACCTGGGCCTCTTGCTGTCCTTTCCTATAGCGTTGCTGGGTAGCTGTTCCAGTGGGGTTATAAGTAGCAGCCCTGCAACAGAGGATAGCTCTAGAGAGCCAGGGGAGCATCTCTGTCCTCCTTAGGATGACTGATGACCTTAGCAATTGCTGAGGAGGAGGGAATATAATACCCTAAGAATTTAGGACTCTGGCATGGATTTAGTCCATTGCACCTCCTCACTTGTCTAACAAGCTGAACTCTGCAGGAGTGCATACTCTGGACATGGGAATGAAAGCCAAGTTGTCAAACAGGAACTCATATTATTTTTCTTTGATTTAAAGAGCCGGGAAGAGAAGCTGCCAGTCTCTGCCCCTGCCAGCTTTTATAGTGTCCTCATCCCCAGGCCCACGGAGAGCAACAAGCTGCCCAAGAACCAATTTGTTTCTTAAGGGAGTCCCCAATGTCACAAGACAAAGGCAGTTAGGTCTCCTGCTAGGCATCCCTGGAGGTACTTTTATAAACTTTGGCAACAGAGACCAGGAACCGTGCAGATTGGAAATCGTCTGAGCCTCTTGTAATGTGATGGTTTGAGTTGGGGCCAAGTTAATATTTAGGGGATTATAGTGCTCTGGCCAAGGTTTCTGTACAATTCCCACTGGAATTACTAGTGACAAAAAGAAAAGAAATAGCAGCTGACAGGAGTCCGGCCTGCTAAGCCTAGTCTCTCCAGTGAGTGACTCGAGGAGTACCCGCCTTCCTGTTGCATTTCCGCACTGTCCACACAAAGTGTGTTCATCCCTGGATAAAAAAATCTTGATTTTCTGGCAACTTTTCTCTCCTATCATTTATGTGAAAAGCAAGGGGAGAAGTGAAGGAGCGGGGACTGCTTATCAGCCTGGCCTTTTAGCTTCCATTGCCTAACGTTCCAACCTACCGGAATCAAATGTGGTCCTTCCTCCCTGTCAACAGCATTGTGCAGTCTCCCCATGTGGATTGAGAGCCAGAGCAGAAAGCTCTCGTCAAGTTGCCGTGGGGCTGAGGTTGCCTCCCGGACTTTTCATTGCCTTGCCACTTCTGTGCTCTACAGATCTCCAAATCAACAAAACAAGAGAGTCTATGGAACGGAGAGGCGTGGTGCCGAGAAGCCCGCTTGTCAGCCTCATCTCAAGGTCGTTGCTTTGTCCCAGACAGTTGTTTCCTTTGTGAGACAGAGAGACAGAGACAGGCCTAGCTCTTATCTGCTGCCTCATTCCCCAAATATTTGCAACAGTCTTGCCCAGGCCAGGCTGAAGCCACGACCTAGCAACTCAATCTGAGTCTTGCACATAAGTCACAGAAACCTTTGCTTGAACCATCACCTGCTGCCCTCTAGCATGCCCATTAATAGGAAACCAGGATCAGGAGTTAACATCAGGATTCGAACCCAAGCACTTTGATATGAGATGCAGGTGCCTTAGCTTGGCACCCAAACCTCCAGGTTACTGGCCCCAGACCAAACTGTTGGTCATTTGCAGATTCTTCTGTTTGCTCTCTGCTTCCCTCTCCATGTTTCATTTTTACTAAATTTCCCCAGGGGGCCAGACGTGGCCATACTTTATGGACATCTGGTAGACTCCAGGAAGTAGTGATGGTGGGCAAGCTGATTTCTGACATGTACAAAGGTCTCCGTTCACTTATTCTACATACAATTCAGGTACCTATGTGTGCCAGGCACTGTGCCAGATCCAGAGGAACAAGATGAACAGTGCTGGCCCTAGCCACTAAGCAGCTGGAGTTTATACCAGAGTAGCACTACCAGACTTAACAAATAAAAATATGACAGCCAATTGGATTCAACTGAACATTAATTTTTAGCGTTTTAGTGTATCAATTTTAGTAAAACTTTTTTTTAGCATATCCCACTAGAGACATTCTTACATTTAACAAATATTTGTTGTTTACATGAAATCCAGATTTGACTAAATGTCCTGTATCTTACTGACACGCCTATGATCGAGACCTTTAAGGTTGGGAGCTGTCTAACCTCAGAGCCTCTTTCAGGCCCAGGTCTTCTCAAGGAGATACCACAGGTCAACCTGAGAGTGAAGGAAGGGGGGTCCCAGCTCCCTGAACGCTCATTCATGCAGGCTCCAGTGCTTGGGAGCCAAGCAACAGTGCCCTCCTGCAGGCTGCTGCCTTGGTCTTCTCCAAGGGCCCTCAGTTCCCTTCAGGATACGGACTGTTGATCTGCCTGGATCTGGGACACTGATGTGGTCTCTATCGAGGCATTGACCAGGCAGATATAGCTTTCAAAGGTATAGTAATAAAACAAACAATAACAGTCATAAAACTTGACATTTATTGACTACCTTTATGGACCATACTTCATCCTAACTTGATCATTTGGCCTTTCCAATAGCCCTGTGAGTTAAGTACAGCTATCTGTACAGTTATAGATAATATAATTATTACAAATAATGCAACAAATAAAAAGAAGATACATATGGAAAGCCATAGAAAATCTATAGAAAAAAAGTTATATAGGAAAAAATGTGCTAAAATTTTATTTCCAATAGCTTATTAGGCAATAAAAACCAGCTTGATTATCTGACAAATTGTCTAGCCTCTGAATTTGTCCCACCTGCTGCTATCCCCAGGTTGGACTTGCATGTGGACTCTGACCAAGAGGGTATAACCGTGCTAAGCCAAATGCCTACTGCTGTCTCTATAGATGAGTTGGAGAGTAGTATGAATAAGCTGGGAAACTCTTTTTGAAGGGAGACTGTCTGGATTCCGGGGCTAGCTCAGGCAGATCATATTAGGTTTGAGTTGGCATGCAGGACACTCATTTGGTACCCAGACTTAGAGATTTAGTTACTGTAATAAAAAGGAAGCCTATATACTTGGTGTCAGAAGTGTGACAATGAAAAATAACTTACTTTGTAAGTTTTGTTTCTACAAGGACAGCATAAAACACCAACTATTATGGTTGCCAATGATTGCTAAATAAAAATTAAAGTAGACTTGGGTCAGTTCCACATTAAAAGACACATAAGGGAAAATGAATGCAAAGTGCTCCCCAATCATTCGTCACATTAGTGAATAGCAAAGAACCATGGGATTTCAAAAAGTTCTCGGAGGGGCAGTTCATGTGACCTAAGGCTTAGCACAGCTGCATCCCTTTTCAGAGTGCCTGAATTCAGGTCCGGATCTGCTCTTGATCCCAGCTTCCTGCTGATGCACACCTTCAGCAGGTGCTACGGCACACCAGTCACGCTCGTGGAAGAGCTGAATAAGGCTCCAGGTGCTTGGTGTTGGCCTTACCTAGCCCTAACTGGAAAATGGCCCTGCGGATGAAAACACTGCCAAGCTCTCTCCTTTTCTCTCTCCCCTCTCAAATAAAAATATATATACTTATTTTTTAATTTATACAAAACAGATTTAAGAGATAGATTTATTTTGGTGCCAAAAACTTTGAAATCTATGCATTGCCTCTTGATAATAAACATTTTCCATGAACTTTTTGAAGACCTTGTGTATTTCTGCAGCTTATCCATAAGCCCTTATTATAGGACACTGTTTGCCCTCAGAGTGGGTCCAGTATTACGGCACACAAGGTCCATACCTTAAAGCGGTAATCTTAGTAATCCAGAGTAGTTTATAAACTCTACTAAAAGATATTGGAAACTACCAATATTATTCATAGAAAGCCTCTTTCCTCTAACATTCTCAAATTCAGAAATATTTTTTCTTAACACTGATTTCCACACAATTTTTTAAAAGTAAGCTTTCAATAGGCCAGATGAAGTATTCTTACTATGTGCATTTAAGTTCAAAATGACAACACATGTAAATTTTCCAGAAAATGTTGTCATGAATTTCATGAGCAAATTTTGCAGCGTCTATAAGCAGGAAGGTGGTTGACAACAATAAAAGCTGTTTTTTAAGTCTCTGAAACCTTCAAAACTGAAGCACCATCATTTATAAACTGACAGCATAAGCCACAGAAGCAATTTCAAAGACCTATGCCCACATTAGATATTCAACAAATATTTATTGAAAAGTTAACACATAAAACTATCAGGCAAAGTTTTGATATAAAAGGTCATTTTAAAACAACACTATTCTGAATGCTCTGTGTGACAAACTGCGGGTACGATGACTTCTATTCCTTCAGGAGAAAAACCAGTGCTGAAATCGAATTCCCAGAGAAACCGAAGGAGACTAAACTCACAGTTAGTGAAAATGAAGACTGCGAGAAGCTCCAAGCTAAAACGCAAGCCTGCACAGCCAGAATAAATACTGACAGCAACATTCCCGGTTCAATCAGAAGACACAGTTTGGACCAAGTTTCTAAAGAAAAAAGAAAAAACATGAGATTTAACAGGTATATTTGGCTTGTTTTGTTTAAAAAAAAAAAAAACATATACACTTCATGTTTGCTGCTGTTTTTGTTCTCATTTTGTCTTGGGGTACTTTTTATGGACCCAACGTTTTGTCTTTTCATGATAAAATATCATCCTCAGTGTTTTCATTATTGAAAGCAGCTCACTATCTTAAATAAAAAATACAAGTAGGAAACAAACCTATCACTATTTTTTAAAAATACCTCTTAACTAGTCATATGCCAAATTAAGAATGACTGTCAACAGTATCTCATGATTTCTGATGAAAAATTAGAAGCGAAAGTAGAAAAAATACTAATATGGAAATCTGTCATTCTGCAGTCAGTTTTGCTATAAAATTGACTTGTAAATCTTTGGTTGGAGAGCTGACCTAAATGTTTAGAGGTTTGGTATCTTGATAGACTATGTTTTCTCAAGCTTATTAATAGTTCCCCATTTCAGAGGAAATGACTGTCCCAGGATTACTACTATCTCTTTTCCTAGTCAGTGAATGGTGACTCAACTTTATTATCTATTTTAACTTGCCCTTTGTTGGTGCTATAGGTCAAAAAGTTTGGCTTTGCACTCTGTGCTCAAAAAGGCTGTGAGTTCAGATGACGGGGAAGATGTGGAAAGTGGAGATCGCCCTGCCAGCACCTCCCTTTCAGAAATAGACCCACTTCTCCACGGAAGCGACAGATTCTTCTCTCAGACAGACTCTGATGAGCGACAGCTGAGAAATTCCTCTGTTTCATACCCAAGTATTGTATATATCGAATCAGAGAAACTACCAGAAACTGTTCGAGGAAACCACCAGGAAGAAACTGCAGGAACAATGGCGAGCCCTGTAGAGTATGACGATAAACTCTACCTGTACTTAAAGGAAAACCTCGACAGAGTGAAAGCGTATGCTGTGGAAATCGCAAAGAGGATTCCAGTCCCCGATCAGTGCACCATCGAAGGTAAGCGCTTTGAACTTCTCAAGCCTGAGAAATTTCTGTGTCTTTTCAAGTGGGGAAAAAAAAAACAGCAATCAAATTGCCAACCTCTTATATGAATCTTTTGCAAAATAGATTATTTTCAAATATTGTATGTTATCTTAATCCCATTTTGCAATAAGACTGATCATCTTACTATTTCCTAGTTGACCTACTTAGACACACCTAAAACTCCTGTTCCTCAGGTTTTTGCCAACCTGGAGACATTGCTTCTGGTCCGCTGTTTCAGTGATCAGTAAAATCCTGGAAGCCCATGTCACAGAAGCAGGCTCCGAGTGGGTTTCTTGCCAGAGTTTCCATCCATATAATTATCAGTGTAGCCACACACTGCATTGAGCGTCGGTTCCAACCTTTCACGGTGCTGAAGTACTCAAGGCGCAGCTACAAATCCACAGATACAATGGTGATGTAGGGGAGGAGCTAGTGACGGTGCAGTCTAGTCTAAAAGCAAAGGGCGAGGTGAAGAAAGGCAGGGAACCAGGCGTGACATGTATTAGCCAGCTCCCCTGCTGACACATTGGTATAATTAACACAAATTTGGCACTAAGCAGGCCCAGAATGGGTGCCAGCCATTGCTTTTCTTCCAGCAGTGTAACACTTGCCTAGGTGCAAGACATCCTAGGCAGTTGCCTATAGCTGGGGAATACTTTTGTAATTTTCTGGGTAACTTCTCACATAGGGATATGTGTAAAGGAACAGAATAGAAACACCAGAATGGAGTCCACACATGTACAGCCAACTAATTTTTATTATTATTACATTTCATTTTATGATACAGTTTGATAGGCTCTGGGATTCCCCCAACCCTTCCCTCTACCCTCCCCCCATGGTACATCCACCTTATTGCAGTATTACAGTTCAAATCCAGTCATGATTCTTTCATTGCAAGCATGTACCATGCATAGAGTCCAGCATCTTATTGTCCAAATAAATTCAACATTTTCTTGGGGAGACCATCTCTGGTCTGAAGGCAGAGCTGGCAGAATAACGTCCCAACCCATTAAAAGCCATAATATATCATCAACAACGTTTTATATCCTTATGGAGTTAACTGACATGGTATTGAGTGACCAATATGTTAGAAAATGCAAGTTCTTAACCACATCCTATGATTACTTCATTGACATTTCAATTTTAGTATATATACAACTAGCTGATATATACCTTAAGATGGCTATAGGGTACTATTCAGCTGTCTCGTGTCTATTTTCTTTTTTATATATATATTTTCATTTTTGTACTTAGCAGTTTGTAGTGCTGAAGCATAATTTTTACAGAACTTGGTGGATTTTTGGATAGTCCATGCTGACTTATAACTCTAACAAGGCATTTGTCAATAGTTGAAGCGCAGAACAGTTTTAGGAGGGGTGTGCAGAAAAATCTTCAATACCCTAGTGAGGAGTAACTTATCTTTGTGTCCTGCCAAGTAAGGTATATGTGAGTCCCAGGCTAACCATTTCCTATCTGGTACTGAGCTTTCCTTGTTGTTCTCTGTCTATCTAATCTAATTTTTTTTGGTGGAGGGCTCCGGAGTGACCCTGATGGTTCAGCCAACTAATCTTTGACAAAGAAACTGAAAGCAATCTGGGGGGGAAATCCTGGTCTCTTCTGCATTTAAAAGTCACCCAAAGAGCAGGTAGAAAGCTAAGATAAAGAACTAGGACTACGTCAAGCTAAGAAGCTTCTGTTCAGCAAAATAAATGATCAACAGGGTGAAGAAGGAACCAACAGAACGAGAAAAAATCTTCGCAAAATCTATAG
Source organism: Ochotona curzoniae (assembly GCF_017591425.1). Taxonomy (NCBI): domain Eukaryota; kingdom Metazoa; phylum Chordata; class Mammalia; order Lagomorpha; family Ochotonidae; genus Ochotona; species Ochotona curzoniae. The sequence goes on along the minus strand of NW_024465520.1, from coordinate 12,347,984 downwards.
AAGGGTAAAATCCAGGATTTACAAAGAGCTTCAAAAACTCAGTGACAGCCATAACAAACAACCGTGTGAAGACATGAGTGAAGGAAATGAATAAATGAATAAATATTTTTCAAAACAACAAATTCAAATGGCTAGCAGTCATATGAAAAACACGCTCAGCCTCCCTGGTTAGTAGAGAAGTAGAAACAAAAACCACCTGAGGTTCCACCTAACTCCAGTGAGACTGACCTACATTCATACCCTTACTAATAACACCTGCTGGTGTGAATGTGAAGAGAAACACCCCACTTCACTGTTGGTGGGAGTATAGGCCAGTACAACAACTATGCAAGTTAATATTGCTTACGGAACTGAAAATTGATCTGCCATATGACCCAGCTATCCCACTTTGGGGAATCTATCGAAAGGAAATGAAATCTGCATATGAGAAAGAGATTGGCAGTCCTATTTTTCCAACAGCAGCTCTCTGATATCCCTCTGCCCTCCACAGGCTTTGCTTCAGTATACACAATTGCATCCTATGTGGCACTGGCGGGAGTCTGAATCCACTCTGATCTTCCACCCAACTGCTTGTGGTTCTGCCACTCTGCTTCTGCTCAAGGTCAGATTAAACAAACCAGCACGATGGGCAGTTCTATGCTGAGTTCCAGCGAACTCACCTTCCCGCCTGGCCTCAGGTGCAGTTCCACTCACCAGTCGCTGCTGGGGTGTGTTACCACTGCAGCACCATTCTGTGTCTCTGCTTTTCCCCCATGTCCATGGGTTTCCAGGCGTCCCTCTGCCATTGGCCTGTCTGCTCCTATTTCCCAGGATCACATCCTCTCTGCTTCACTTCGGCTAATCCTTTCCCATCTGTTTAAACCTGTCCTCACCCTATTCCACCACCTTTCCTCTGTTATGGTGTATTTTATACTCTTCAATAGGCCCTTCTAAACTTATTATTGCTTTAAATAGAGGGTTATATAACCCATAATAAGTATTGTTATCCTCTTTTAGAGAAGCTTATCCTGAATTTATCATCAGTCAGCCCTTATTGCTGTTTGGGGACTGCCTTTCCACCAAGGGACCCACTGTTGCACACAGTAATCCTGAGCCATTGACAGTGCCAGCACAGAGAAAATTCCAGACCGGTTTGCCACAAATCAAATTTCAGTGTAGTGAATGCTATTTTCCCTTATCCTTTCATTATGAAACTGACAGTGTGCTCTCCCTAGGGAAACAAAACTGTCCCTGGGTATCATTAAATCATATTTAAGGACAGAAAACACAGAAAATATATATATTTTTCAGCTCTGTTTGTGATAAAGAGTTGGTAGCAAGGAAACTGAAAAGAGATTATATGCCTCAGTGGAGTTTTGATAAGACCAGAGAGAAAGAAAGAATGGGGAGGCTAGCAATCCCTCCCTTGTGCTCCAAACAACCACCAGTCTCAGGTGATGGAGAATCTGCAGCTGCTTTCCCAAAGATAGGGGTAACTACGGGATTAGCCATTGGGAGTCCAGGTGGATAACTCAGCAGGCATTTATTCATGTTCGAGGTTACATGTGGAGAGCTGCATGGTCAGGAACAGCAAGTGAGTCTGCCTGACAGAACCTCGTGTTGCATATTGTCAGCCTCCCGGGAGCAAATAGAAAAAGAGCAGCCAAGGACAGGGAAATTTTGTGTCTTCATTTTTGTCCTGTCCTCATCAAATTTTCAAAAATTATTTTATGGAAAATAATCACTTTTCAGATGGGATGCTTACTATTCACTATCTCACAGACACAAGCAGGTAGAGGGTCAATGAACTACCCTTAATATTCTCTGATCTCTCAAAATCAAGGAATTTGTGATGATAAAAGTGTCCTCTTTTATATTCCCTAGGCATCTTATGAGACTTGTTTGGGCCTCTTTGTGTACTGTCAATCTCATTTACACTCACTCTCTCAGTAACCAATACTTACTGACAATCTGACATGTGCCAGGTATCTATGCTGTGGGCAGGAGATCTAGTTGTCTGCAAAACATCATGATGCTTGTTCTCACAGATCTTACCCTGTGAGGTGAGTGTTTTTCAAATCACCACTGTGTGTACATGCACAGTTGCAAAATGAAGTGAACTATTTGCAGGCAAGGAACATGGTTCTGTAATAGTGCATCACCTGAAATTTGATCTCAACAGGGAGAACCAGGGAGGTTTCCCTGGAGAAGGGACTCAAAGAGAAACGTCACAGGTAAACAGAGGGGTAGGGATAGGCAGCGTTGTCAGTCAGGGGAAAGAACCTGTGCAAAAGTCCTATGGAGATAAAGAACATAGCTCATTCCATGGGTTCAAAGTTGGCCCCAGAGAGAAGTGATGGGAGTTGAAGTGGAGTGAAGTGCAAATATCAGTCCTTGAGATAGGGTAATGCTTCATGTGTAGGAACTTAGGCCAGGTTACATGGATACACTGATAGTTAAAGATTCATGCCAGAGGTATTTCAAAGGGAAACATCCTGCAATGGGCCAGTTGGGCACCATCACCCATGGATGAAGTATTGAGACAATAAGACCTGGAAGATAGGAATCAAGTATTTGATTTTAGAAAAGTGAATTTTGAAATAATCACTCATTCTTTAAGTTTTGTTTTTCATGCATTTGCTTGACACACAGTTATGGAGAGAAAGAGAATCATCCATTACTCCCCAAATGGCCACAATGGCCAGAGCTAAACCAATATGAAGCCAGAAGCCAGGAGCTTCTTCTGGGTCTCATACATGGGTGCATGAGCCCAAGTGCTTGGCCATCTTCCACTGCTTTCCCTGGCATATTGTCAGAGAGCTGGATCAGAAGCAGAATAGCTGGGACTCAAGCCAGCACAGGCAGGGGATGCTAGCAACACAGGCAATGGCGTTAACCACTGCACCACAGTGACATCTGACTCTATTATTTTTTGTTAAAAAAAAAACCTTTTCTAACAACAGTTTTTTATTTCACAGAAAAATTAAGCAGGAATTAATATAAACAGTTTTGATAAACTCTTTGTACTCATACATGCACAATCTCTCCCTCTATCAGCAACTTGGATGATAGCCATGAATTTATACTCAGTGTATCCTCAAAGATCCTACAAGGAGAAGTCACTATTGCCCTGTGGGAAGCAGAGAGGACACATTCCAGGAAATAGGAAAGGGGATGCATAGTAGTTGTCTAATGGAGACTATCATATTTAGCAGCATGTCATTTAACTTCATGACATTGTAAATGTCTATTTTTCTTCCTGTTGTTGATTTTGTATTGTGGCTTTTCATTTAAGAAGATGTATAGTAACTGTGTAATGGAGACTATCTTATCCAGATGATACAATGCAATACGCATCTCTACTTCAAGATCAAAAATGGATTCCCAATGAAACTGTTAACTATATCTTGATAATAGGATGCTGGACTCTTTGCCATTGTCCATACCCGCAATGATGGATATATGACTGTTTATGAAGAACTATACTTTAGTAATAATATATGGGAAATCAGTAGAGGGAGAGGAGAGTTGGGGAGGGGGTAAGGAAAATCCCAGGGCCTATGGAACTGTTTCATAAAATAATAATAATAATAAAGTAAAAGAGAGAGAGAGAGAGAGATATGAAGACAAAGGAGACAGAGATAGCCAGCAGGAGATCTTCCATTTGCTGGTACTCTTGTCCAACACTTAAAACAGCCAGGGCTGAGCCCTGCCAAGGGCAAGAGCTGAAAAGCCAGTCCCACCTTGGTGCAATGAACCAGCTGTGGCTAAGAAGAACTAAAATAAAGAAATGAATTTAAATATATATGTTCAGAGGAACCAGAGAAAATTCTAGAAAAACACATATCTTGTGATTTTCCCAGTGGCCAGGGCCTGAGTCCAGCAGTGTATTTGGAGAGTCCTCCCAAGAAACATCACCTCAGCTGACCTCACACTTGACTCTTGTGCCAGTACAAGGTCAGGTTCAGGTCATCACGTGCACCAGCCAAGGCACCCACCAGTGGATGCAGCTGCCTGGTCATTTCCACTCTAACTTTATCTCTCATGTGAATGGACTGGTATTGTGACTTAGCCCAGTTAATCCCACAGCAGTCCTGGTCCTCACACACACCAGCGGGTGCTGTGGTCCAGTCATGGTGGCCCTCAGTAACCCCCACCAGGCCCGTCCTCATCCCCAATTTTCATACATGCAGGAGTATGCTGCAGCCTAGCCTGGCCCATCCCCAGCCCTGGTTTTTATGCATACCAGTGGTAGGTACAGCCTACCAGGGGAACTGCAGCTCAGCAGGGAAGTGCTCACATTTCCCCTAGCAGGCCCACTCACAGCCCCAGATCATTTTCTTGCAATCCAACTTGACATGATTTGTATTCAGTCCCAACACTTGCCAGAGGGTACTATGGCCTGCATGTGTTCTGTCTGTCATGTGCCACAGTGGGCTTTTATGCCCCAATTCCAGCTCTTGCTAGTTGGTACACAATAAGTTCTAAATGTCTTATGATAAATCTGGCAAAATAAAATTAGTTATTTGAAAAAAATTTTCATCTGCCTCCAACAATTTTAGTCCAAAAATTTTTTTTAATCTCTGATAAAAAGCGAAAAAAAAAAAACCGGACATTTTCCTTCATTTTAATTTCCTGTTATTTTCCCAGGTATCTCAATTCGCCAATTTGTTACTGGCAGGAACAAACAAGCCAGAGCAACCAATGCCTGGGAGGCTTGTTTCACCATTTACTTGGGTTTACTAATTAAGATGCATCCAAAGCAAACAACCAACCAGGATCAGCAAATTATTTTGTGCATTTCCTGGATGTTTCTATTATAATAGTTTTGTTTACCTGACTCATTGGAAACAAAATCTTATTTCAAACATTCAAAATGAGGTAGCCTGCAAAAACATGTAATACAATAAAAAGAATGAATCTCTCAATATGAAGGGAAAATAAAATGAATAAGTTATTTTCAGAACTTTGTCTCTGGAAATACAATTGCAAAATACAGTTTGCAAATTTATTTCTGAACATACCAGTGGTCTTGAAAAGGATGGAAACAATATTTCTTATAAAATATAAGAAACAAAATTTCTTATAAAATCTACAGTTCATACATAGAAGTATACTAATTGCTGAGGGTAGGTGAGACAGAAACCTATTTATTTGACTAATGAATGTTGTGCTCACTGAAGTCAGTTCATCAAAGGGAGTTTTGATATTATCCAACAAACATGTCAGCATTAAGCAAACCAATACAGCAATTTCTATCTAAACCAAAGGCAGTTTTGTTCCGCTCGTCCAATTTGCTAATATCTGGGAACATTTCTGTTTGCCATGACTTGGGAAGGTAATTTGCAAAGCTGCTAATAGCCAATGGCTAGAACCCAGGGATGCTGTTAAATATTCGGTTATGCAGGATGGTCATAAGACAATAAATATTACCCAGGCTCAAATTCCAGCAGTGGTTAAAAGCACTGCCGTGGAGTCTTGCTTCTCAGATGTGGTCGGAAGCTCCACTGCGTAAGCAGCCTGTGAGTACTTGTTAGAAACAGAGTTTCTCAAACTACCCTACCCTGATTGGCTCAGCATCTAGTTTGTAAAATTCGCCCAAATGCCTGTCAGACACAGGAAAGTTTGAGAAATCCTGCTATAGAGGGATTGAAAAGTTTCAGTTGAACCTCCAGGTATAGAAAAAAAAAATCTTCTTCCTTACTACAGATTTGTGGCTTACTTAATCCATGCATCATACTTGAGATGAGTTTTCTTCTCAGAGTCACCCAACGGTCTCAGGCTTGGTGATTTGACTGTCCATGGCACTGAATTTGTGGCTGTGATTCTAGTCATTCCCTAACTCTTGTAACTGGATATGAGTTTTAAGAAAAAACAATTACACTAGGAAGCCAGGAAATTCTACTCTCTGATATACATTGGAATACGTGTTGTGCATCCTATGACTTTTTATAAACATGCCATTTATTTCCTTGGGAAAGATAGTTATAAAAGCCTCAGAAAACGTTGGGAATCAATGTTTCTTCACTGATGTTTAGCCAAGTTGTACAAATGAATTAGAAACATATGGATCACATTTCCCTTAAAATGTGCAAAGAATTAAGATTAACTGTAAGTGTGTTGGAAGCAATGTTCTGCTAAGCCTGGAACACTGAAAAGTGAGTCGAGAAGTATCCCTTTGTGTGAATTTACTTTCTGTTTATTTTTGCTGATCCGATTGGTCCTCGTTGCTTTTACAAAGGAATTGATGCGCTGTAGTTTGGGCCATCTTTTTTGTTATTAAATCCACATGATTTACGTCTTTCAAAATCTTTCAAAATAACCTTGAAAATACTTAAATAAAAGCTTTCTTTTCCAGTAAATGTGGATAGTTGTGACTGTTTCTGCATCTTTATCGTATCTTTCTACTGAATTTCCATTTTAGTCATACCAGTCCATAATTATGGTTACATGACGGGTTTCTTGCTGGCTTTTTTTCCTGTTTCTTTTTTTAAGAAAGTCTTTAATGGACAGTTGAGTCTACTATAACAGAATTAAGACAAACATAGATATTCTTTGTATTCTTACATTAATGATAATATCCAGTCTTTCAGTAATTCACTGAACTCTTACAACATTTGTTATTATTTATGTAAATTTTGTTATGCTTAACTTTGTATTTCCTGAACTACTGTGTATTTAGAATTTTTATGGCACAATGAGAATTATTCTATCTCCTTAAAATAACTCCAGAACTACATAAATAAGAGTGTTAGCTTGAGAATTTGAAGTACTGAAATAAGAGAAAACTTGCAAAGCAAAAAAAAAAGTTATAATGTTTTCCAAGTTTTTATAAATGCACTTATAAGTTATACTGGCCCACTGGTAAGGTAACCTGTCTAGGTTGAACTAGTTTTTTCAAATATTAGGTAGAGCTTAATAAATTCCCAAATACTTTTAGTCAAACACTACTATTGTAAACCTTTGAATTCAAGTACATTTTTAAGAAAGTGTGATCCTCATGCTCCAAATTAATTTTTACTTTGGCCGTATATCTATAGTTTGGTAAGCTGTTCTGATTTCTAAGGAGCCTTAATGATGTAGAAATTTCAAGACGCTGTCTTTGCAGATTGCCATAATGATGATCTACTGACTTTTGAACCAAATGTCTTCTTCCGCTTTTGATCATAGTTCTTTCCTTCTATCAGAAATGTAGTTTTAAAAAAGAACAAAGATAACAATAACTTAACATGGAACCCACTAGTTGTAAGCAAGCTTTGTGCATGGAGATGTGAATGAGCCTCTCAACACATTCATTTTGGGACAGGTTGACTTGAAGTATCACTACAGTAAAAGAGATTAAATACAATAGATTAATTTCAGGCTCATAGAATTCCCCTTCTCTCCTTCCTAATCCAAATTCTACAGCCCTCACCAACTCCAGCTTCTTGGGGAAGCATGAAATCATTTCTATCAACAGTGCATTCCTTTGTATTCCCAAACTTGGCCACTTCCCTCCAAGGAAAAAGGGCTGACATGCTGCAGATAGATGAGGGTCTGGAGATCTGGAAGGGTCAAAGGGGAAGTGGGGCGCATCCCCAGGAAACAGGAGAGCAGGAGCCTCACTTGCCTGGGCCTTGCGCTATGTCATTACTGGACAATACCAGCCCCGCAGGAGAAACAGGCCAGGAGCTGATCAGGACAGAGAAATTCCTGCAGCTATGGATCTAGCCAGAACCAGACCCTCTAGCCATCATAACCCTTCCCATGACACAGGTCACTGCCTGCCTTCCAGAAATAGTTCTTTGTCTTGGGGAACCTTCTTCTACATTCAGAGGTAGTCCACAGCTAGGCAGGCAGAAGCACTGGACATCACATTTGCTTTACTCATTGTCTGAAGGACTTAGTTCAGGCCTAAGGTGTGACAAAAGTAGCCCTCAGAAGCTGAAATTTTTCCCTGGTCCCTTGGTTAGGATTTGAAGGACTTTGTTTAGATTTCCATTGACATTGGCTTTAGGACCCTGATTTAAATAATCCAATTCCTTGCCATCTTCCATATGCATATACCTGTTGGATACTTGCTGACAGTGAGAGGGAAGGACGGTGTTGGAGTCCCAGGGCTGGATCCAGAGATGAGCATATTGACTACAACTAAGAATGTGACCACTCAGCACCAAGGGTTTCAGACTATCCTTGCCACATCACTGGAACCTTGCTTGTCCCCAGCACCTACCACAGTGATGGACAAAGAAAGTGCTTAAGACAGCATAGTTTAATCAATGCAAGAACACATGAGAAAACAAATGAAGCGCAATTAGCAGGCCTGTCTAGCACCTGACCTAATAGTTGATATGGACCACTAATGCTCAGTGTTAGGCTGGAAACTGAGTTACAAGCTTTCGTGTAGTTTGTGACTTTTCATTTAGGAGTGGGGTGACAATCTTAATTAGAAAAAGGAAAATGGAATGTCATGTGATACAACATGAAAGTTTGTAAACACAGAGACTGCTACAATTAAATTTATCCCAAGCTTGGCCTTGAAAAACAGGAAGAATGGCTAAGATGTTTGTTGATCATTTGTTGGAAATACATGCATGATATTTTTCCAAAGACAACACAAAATTATCAAAAAATGATGATAACCTTTGGTTCTTTTAGAATAAATAAGCTTCAGTGTAGTTAGTCCTTGCTAGAGAAGAATAGGGGTGAGATAGCTGAGTGGAGATGTTTGCAGGGTGGACTCCAGTAGCAGGGTGGGAACCAAGGCCTTGACTTACAGGCTTGATTTTTGCATCCATGGTCCTGTTATAGAATAATAGCTTACTCACTGCACACTGAGAAGCATCCCAAAGCTACACCTTCTAAAATCTCACAGTATTTTGATTTCCCCAAATTCAGTCAGTATTCAAATTCTGTCATTTAATTCATCGTGGACATGAATTAAATATACAGGAACATATCTGGGGGAGCAGCATTGCGTCCATGTCTAGGAAAGGTGTAGATTGAGGAGTAGAGCTAGTGAAAATGTCCTTCTGTCATTCACAGTGACTATGTTGTCTATCCTCTAAGCTTAAACAGAAAGCTGAAGTGAAATAGTAACTAACTTTGGGGCCCAGTGTAATGGGTTAATTGGCTAATCCTCCCCCTTACAAGTGCCAGGATCTCATATTGGCTCTGTTTGTGTTACGGCTGATCCATTTCCCAACCTGCTCCCTGTTTATGGCCTGGGAAAGCAGTAGAGAATGGCCTGAAGTCCTGGGACCTTGCACCCATGTGAAATACCAGAAAGAAGCTCCTGGCTCCTGGCTTCAGACTGGCTCAGCTTTGGCCATTGCAGACATTTGGGGAGTGAACCAGCAGATGGAAGATCTTTCTCTGTACCTCTTCTTCTCTCTATAAATCTTCATTTCCAACACAAATAAATAAATCTTTTTTTAGAAAATACATGAATTTACTTCATATGTATGTTAATGACTTGCAGACAACTCCTAGTTTCTTAGGTTATATATCCCTGGAGCTAAAATCAGTTGAAACCATCTTATATATAGAAACTCTTAGTTGATCATTTATTCCTCAAAACTATAGCCCACTGTGAAAACTTTGCAACAGGCTAGTAAAATCTGTAGCGCAACACAATCCATTTCTTGGTGGGAAAAAATTCCTAATGAAGATTTTGCGAGGTTTTTTTGTTTGTTTTTGTTTTGTTTTGTTGCTTTGTTTTGTTTCTTGCCAATTATAGAGATGTGGTATTCACTGTAAAGTTTTGGAAAACAGAGAAAAGGATAAGAATGATCACCCTTATCTTACCATCCTGTCACTGCTCAGTGTACTTTCTACCAGCATTTTTTCACTGTAAGAAAATATTTGGGCCAAGGGGCCAGTACTATATTTCAAAGATGCTTTGCTCTTTAATCATGATGATGAAAATTTAGGTTTGAAAATATGGAAGAGTAAACAAGTATAATATAAAACATAAGCCAACTGTATAGCTGCCTTTGCTGCAAACATTTTGAAAAATAATCTTTTAAATGGAATAATTTGTCAAAGCATTGGAAACAACAGACCTTTGAGCTGCCATTTTTTAATTTAATGTGCCAAGAGTGATTTTTCCATCAGTAAGACATTTTTCTCTCACTACTGTATTAAATACAAGATGTTATTTGTATATTGATTGGCATCATTCTTCAACATTAAAATGTCAATTTTTCAATTGTGTGAATAATTCCAAAATTGACACCAGTACTATTTAAGATTAGAAATCATAATCTAGAGCTTATATATCTTTTAGTATCATTATTAATGTAAAGGTAAACTGCTTTATAAATAGGACACTGTGACAAAACAGTATAGTTTACAAAGGACCTTTGGATCTTTCACACATTACACAATACATTTTTGGTGGAAAGAAGTAAAATACTCCAAAGTATCACATTACATTTTTTAAAATATTACCGCCAACATATTGTTTTGACATCATTGCACTTGCCACTTAGGAATGACAACTTTTCATGTAAATCTGATATCTGACTTTCTTCTTCCTGATAATTTCCTCTTGCGTGATTTTAGATATGCCTAGCAGGTGTCTCTTTTGAAACCTAACAAATTTAGAACATGGTTTTTGTTTTTATTCACAAATTTGTGAACAATCATGTCTTTTTAATATACAAGTCGTTCTAACACAAATACCAATACCACTTGTTTATCTCTAATAGAAGTGGAGCATTTGGAAACAAACCAATGATGTTTATCCACATACCAATGAGACTATTATAGGTACCCAATACCTTTCACTGACACACTTTGGCTCTATTCTTTCTTTTTTTCATTGTTAAACTTCAACAAGTAGCTAAACTTTATTGAACTTCATTCTACCAGTGCAATGTTTATTATGAAACCATCGTACAATGAGGATTTCATTATTTGTAGCTTTGTCTACAAATGTGATCATATGACTCTGTTACCTGTTTCTTCATCGGTGATGTCAGTTTCAGGGAACACTTGTTTATCCTGCTTTCCCTCGTGGTGCCCGTAGATGGTAATACAATACATGGAAAGTGTACCAATAAGTCGTAACTGGTGAACAGACTGTTGGGGAATTAAACAGAGTATGATTGTAGATTATCTACATTTGTAGAACTACCTTGTCACAACTTGTCAACAAAAACCAGAAATAGCAAGCTGCCAAAGTTTGTGAAGCAACAATGTCGTACCCTACACATTACTATGCAGTATTCATTGTCCCAGTATAAATAGTGTCCCTATTTTTAAGACACCATTTCAAAACATTGATGCTTTCAAATGCCGTGCACTCCTCAGAATGACAGCCTCACTTCTGAAAACACTTTTTGAACCCGTTTTTTATATTACATGGGAGTCATGTGCACACTTTTTCTTTTTCCAGTTGAACATTTAGTAAAAGTAACTTTTGCAGTAAGGTTTAGGCCATCTTGACAATGAATTTTAAAAAAATATTTTCAAATACTCTAGTCATTCACTTATGACATTTCTCAAAGGGATAGGACTCTAAAAGTGAAAATGTTTGTATCAGAATTACCATAAGTGGTGTAGTTGTTATTCAATTAAATTTCTATATGTGTCCTATATCTAAGATGGTGGAACATAATGGATTAAAAGGAAATTCTTTGGCCAGTCCCTGGTAGAACACATTTCTTTTCTGCTCGTGACATTCCATTTGACGTTAAAATTAAATGTAGTAGTTCCAAAAATTTTAGCATTTTCAGGTTTTAACTACAGAAGAAAATTTATCTTGTACCTTATCAGCTTGTGTTCTAGATTCGTGATTGCAAGGGTTTTCTGTGAAAGGCCAGGACATAAATATTTTTTATCAGGGACAAGTCATTTGATTTCTGTTGCAACTACTCACTTATGCAGACTCAGATAACAGTTGTGGGTATAACAATGGAGGTATTTCTGTGTAATGCATTGTTAGGGAATTTCTTCACAGAGTATCCTTCCACAAGCTTAGATGACCACTGTGTCACCTGACATTAAAAGCTTATAGGACCCCTTCATGCCTGTAGTTCATCATTGATTGAAGGATTGTTATGTGAATCATGACTACATAAATGGATTGCCATGATTGTGTTCCCATGAAACTTTCCTGAAACAAACCAGCAGTGAGCTGGACTTGGCCCATGGACAGCAGTTTGCCAATCCTTGCCCTAAATGGTAAGTTTTCTAGACCACCACGGTCATTGGAAATTTTATGCTAGATGACCTTTAAGAGTTTTTGTGCTCCCACACAAAACTTCCAGTAAAAATGATTAATGGAACACTTTTATCTCCACTATCACCAAAATAACACTTGAATGATAAGAGAGGAATTAGAAGGTATCCTATTAAGAGGATGGGGAAGAGAAGAGACAAAAATGTCAACACAACATTTGGCACAGTAAAGTAGAGCAAGATTGTTCAGTGAGTTTGCAGTGCCTACGTAGGATGACTTGTGAGCCAACAGAAGCACTGCATAAGAAGGATTTTTATAGTTCTTCTAGAGGTGATTGGAGGGGGATAACATAGCTACTGGGAAAAGTTGGCCCCTAATCTGATACAGTTTTGTGAGGTACCTCATGTGTACTTCAAGTACAGAATTAGAAAGGAATGACATCTGTTTCTAACTGTACACATCTTGGTATTCAGGGGGTTTCTGGAAGGAGGACAACTCACTGCTTAACATGCAGTATGTATACTACTGTTCTGAAACCCCTTTCCTCTGTCTTCTAAGACAGGGTAATATCTGCTAATATTTGCAGTCACCCCTGGTAGCCATTGAGGAAATTCTATCATGTAAGGAAGGGGTGGAAAATCTGGAGGCTAGACCTGACAGAAAGCAGGCTTCTGCAAGCTCATTTGCATGTCTGGATCTCCGTCCACAGAGAGAAGGGGCAGACAGAGGGTGACTGGTAGCCATGGAGTCCAGCAGGCTATGTGAATGTCTCACTGAACCACCCTGCCTGAATCCAGCAGACAAAGGCTGAGGGGTTGATAATGACAGATGAGACGTCAGCGTCCCGGGGGTTGTCCATAGCAGGCTTCACCAACTCAGCCTCTGACTCCACTCTCCTCTACCAAATAGTGGTGGGTAAAGCTGGCCGACTATTTCTAAGAGAAGAATATATTTTGTGCTCTGCTCCCTCTTTTGTCCCATAGCAGACACTGGATTGATTCAGGTCCAGTGAATGCCAATCAAAGGGAAGACATTTGACTCCTTGGGTTATCATTAATGACACTGCCAGGATTGTGTGTTCTTTGGTCTTCTATCTTCTCTCTGATGTCTTGTCTGGCCTCAGTTCATTCTACCTTCGTTTGTGCCTACCCCAGGCGCATTCCTTTCACTCTTTTAGTTGGGCTACTCTCCACAAAATTGAAAACCTTCCAATAACTCAATATTCACAAATTTGGATTTCATAATAGCGGCTTTTCAGAGAGAATTTCATTAGCTTTCAGTGTTGTCATATTGATGAAAGTGATTAGGGAGGAAGCTGGCTACTGAGTGTCAGTTTTGACAGAAGAGAAAGCTAAAATAAGATCAAACTTTGCAGTCCCACTCCCCCCTGTGGAGTAGGAAGCAAGGGATATTCAAGACACAGTGAACCTTTCTGGGTAATGAGCTGTTTCTTCTGCCACTTACCACTAGATGTCCTTGTCCGTCCCTGGAGGTGCCTGGTTCTCTGGCCTTCTGGATTTACATTCTTGTGGATGTCAAGGGCACCTGTGCTCCCAGGACCATCTGCAAGGCCATCTGCAGCAACCTGTGGTTGTTTACCCTGCAGTACGATAAGTAATTGTTGTGTTTGGGGGAATAGCAGGCATGTGCCATATTGCACCTGCAGGAAGAGCTTTGATCATCACTCAGAGTGAAGTGCACAAAGGACCAGCAGAGAGTGGAGGATGTTTTAGAACCTTAAAAAGAAGTACAATTAACCCCATCACTTCCTGGTGTACTCCTTTTTATCCTTTCATTCTTGCAGCACAGTGCAATCACATGGTTTCCTGTAAATCATGGACCTCGTTTGAATTGCGTTTTGGGAATGTGATTTCTTAAAGTAGAGGAATCTTTTGAAAGTCATAGTTCTTTGTATGTGTAGAAAATAGACTACTCCTGTGCCAGCAGTTTTATTCTCGAGGTGTCTGATGCATTCCAAGGGTCATTTAGCCTAAACTAGCTTTGAAGTCATCTATCATGATTAAGGCTTATGCAATTTTAAGAAGAGAAACAAAGGCCACCAGGATTTCTGTGATCTTTTGTGGACTGTGAAATCAGGTCCCAGTTCATCTCAACTATCACTTTCTATCTGCCAACTCCAATACCTTGATTCTTTACTGCTCTGGGCTCAGATATGAGCCACTTAGTCCCACACCATCGGACTCCCTCTCTCCTGCTCGTCCTCGGGTCTCCATAAAAATGACCCTTTCTAAGAGCAGACCTCTGAGCCCTCCTCTCCAATCCAACATAGTTGCTCCCATATTGTTCTTTCAGTGTGTGTGTTTGTTTGTGTGTGTGTTTATAAGAGAGACAGAGATCTCTCATCTGATGGTTCACTCCCTGAATGTCTGCAGCAACTGGGCCTGGACCAGGCCAAAGCCAGGAGAAGGAAACTCAGTGCAGATCTCCCACACAGGTGGCATGGGCCCCAAAAGTCACTGATTGCCTCCAAGTCACTGATTGTAAGATTTTTGATGCATCCAGCCCGTTCTCGTTAAACTCCCAAAGTATCTGTTAGGAATGGCAATGTTGTTAGATGTTTCTTTGGTGCAAGATAGCAAATGAAATCAACCTCACTCAAACATATGGTTTCCTATTTTGTTGCAGCAATTGCATCAGTGAAAAGTAAAGCATAACATGATGCAGACCATGAACGTACTTCCTTTGAAGATTCCAGCGGTCATTATAATCTGCTGGATTGTCTTCCTTACAACTAAAATTGTATTTTAAAAAATGACTTCCAAATACATGCTTTAACCTCATGATTGACTACATAAAATTAGTTGGCTTCCATTCAGTGAAACCATGACTTTGTAATGGCAGCCACACAACTGTGAAATCAATTTAGAATAGAATGATGGATATCTTAGGAAATCCAGGCATGCTTAGAAGCTACTAAAGGCTACTCCCAGCAAGAGCTTCAGCAAGATTGACCCAGTTGACGGAAACTAGATGGAGGCCCCTTGCCTCCCTACACTAACTGATCCTACATAATCAAAACTCATAGTAATACATACTTCTTCACAAGTACATTGCTGAGTTCACTGGACAGCATCCAGCCAATTTCCATTCAGAACTACTAGCTGAAGGGAACACTGAGCTAAGTGAGTCAGAGTCAGACCATTGCAGACTCATGCTTCCTTCCTTGGGGTATGAGTGAGAGAGAGGACACACACTCCATTTTCATGGAGTTTAATACTAAAATGTCCTGAAATTTCCTGACCTCAATTTTGTTGTTATGAGTTTTTTCAGAATTGCAAGGCAATTTGTATCTCATGAAATGGTACCTACAAGGGATCGTGACATGCCTGCCTCATTTGCCTCTGCAGAATCTTTGATAAATTTCTGTTTGGTAGAGTCAAATGCATATATAGCATATGGGATTCCATCAGTTCAATGTGACCACAAATGACTCTGTAATGTTGTCAAAAATCAGTTATATTATCATCAAGAAAAAAAAGTATGTATTTCCAATCCAAGTACTAACCAGGCCCAACCTTGCATAACTTCCGAGATCAGATGAGATCGAGTGCGTTCATGGTGGTATGGCCACAGACGAAAAAAAACTATGTGTTTAAGATTCATAAGATTCCAAATTAAATTTTAGGCCTAGAAACTCTGCAAGCTTCTGTGCAAATGTCCCAGATTCATTTCTGATAATGTTGATGTTGACTACTTTATTTCTTAACTATTTGAAGACCCATTTGGTGACTCTCAAGCATGTGTAGTGGGATAGGATCTGTGTTTGGGTAAGTGCCAGCTCAAATCCCTCTTGCCGGAGCTCAGTTAGACTTATCGTGGTAGTCAGAGGGGACATACTTTGTAATGCTGCCACAAATTCACTGGAGAAGTTATAAAGAGCTAATACTGTCACTTAAAGATAAGGCCAGAGGCTGGAATTGTGGTGTAGCATATAAAGCAGCCATTGCAGCCACTTGGGGAGTGAACCAGCTACAGGAAGATCTCTCTCTCTCTCTCTCTCTCTCTCTCTCTCTCTCTCTCTCTGTGATTCTCCTTCTTTCTCTGTAACATCTGCCTTCAAATAAAAATAAGTAAATAATTTTAAAAAGCTGTCATATAATACAGTTGGATTTTAAGTATCTCAGCAGTTGCCAGCAAATTCTGGGACATAAATGGCTCCTTGTTCATTCTGTGATTCCCAGACTCCCCTCCATAAGAGAGGTCCTATAGTCAAGAAAAATGAGGACAACATAGACTTTATTAATACAGAAACATTCTATTTAACACCAAAGTAAAGACATCATCATCATGGAAATGGGGAAATTGAACTATAAGCTTTGCTGTGATTTCAAGCATTTTGAGTCTCAAATTTTTCAAGAAAAGAAGAACTTTTGGACTGGGTCCATTGCAATTCTGTGTGACATGAAGGAATCATTTCGATCTTTAGGATTTAATGATTTTGAACTGCACCTGGCATCAGATTCTTACACATGGCAAATCTCCAAGTTCATAGGGATTCTGGGCACAGGAGACACTCCAATGTGCCCTGATGAGTGGATGTTGCCTCTGAACCCCGAAGTTCATGACATCCCATGAGCCATCGGGAAATAGCCAAGTTAGGGATAAGAGGATTCTATTCATTTTCACTCAGTTCTTTGGTAGGTCTTTCTGTCTTCAGCAACAGAACCAAACACATAACTGGCTATTGCACATTTACTAAAAGTCTGAACTTCTGGAAGCTGAATAACATTACTACTCTATTTTATCTTGCAACTTTTTCTATAGGCAGCAATGAAAACATGAAGGTAGAAATAATTGACCAGAATTCATGTTTTTTAATCAACTCTATTTAGTGTTAATCATGATAATTTAATGCCATCATTACTGGATTTTAGACCACTAAGTGAAAAAAAGTTAACAAGTTACACATAAGCACACCTTGGAAAAGCAATGGATGAGACTGAATATTTTAAAAATACATTGACTTGAGTCATGTTAAACATCATAGAAAATGAAGTTTCCTGAAGTTTCCTTTTGCCACAGACATCCAAGAGGCAATTATTTATTTCCTTAAAAAAAAGTCAAGTCAGCTGGACTTCCTCCGAAAAGAAGTGTGAGTCTGAATGGGATTATGTCACCTCACTCAGCTCTACTGTTAAGTACTAAACCACGATTAAACCTGGCTCTGACTTGGAAGGTTCTCTCGGAGCTCATTGTGCAGAGCCACACTCTGCCCATGGCCAACTAGGATGAGTTCTCAGGACAGTTATCTACCAAGAACCTCAGCTCCGCTGGCTCCTGTCTGCTCCACAGCAGGCACAATGGTGACCCATGAAAAATGAGCCTCGGAGGTTTTGTCTACCTGTGCGTATGAGCTATGCTTTCATTTCAGTTGGGCCACCTGGGAGTGGCTCTCCTTCCAAGGAATCCCCTTCCCCGTGATGTGCCACAGCCAGTCTAAGTAACTCACTTCCCCCAAACCACAGCCCAAAGATGGGGAGTCGGGGCCCATTTGTCATAACTTTATACTTCTCCCTTTCTGCTCACAATTTCCCCTGCCAGAACTAAAACCATGCTCTTGTTCTTACCTCTTTAAAATAGCATTGCTTTTACCAAGAGGAAAAAAAAAAAAGGAAAGAGGCATCACAAATCAGGGATCTTGTGGTCCATATCCTACATATTCCGGTATTGATAAACTAAGAGGAGTCAAAGTCATTTAGAAAAGTCTTTTTTTGAGACAAAATCCCCACTAGCTATTGCCCTGAAGGGTAAAGTTTAGCCCATGGTTCTTTGGTACACTTCTAGTTTTTTTTAAGATTTATTTATTTTTATGAAAAAGACAGATATACAGAGAGGAGAGACAGAGAGCAAGATCATCCATCCACCAATTCACTCCCCAAATGGCCTCAACAGCTGGAGCTGCGCCAATCTGAAGCCACGGTTCTCCCACGCAGGTGCAGGCACCCAAGGCCTTGGACAGTGTTCAACTGCTTTCCTAGGCCACAAGCAGGGAGCTGGATGGGAAGTGGAGCTGCCGGGATTAGAACTGGCATCCATATGGGATCCCAGCGTGTTCAAGATGAGGACTTTAGCTGCTAGGCCACCGCGCCAGGCTCATTTGGTACACTTCTAACTAAGTCTGCTCCATCACCAATCCCACACCTGCTCTACTGCTGGGTACACTGAGGCATCAGCGGACCAAGACTGTCAACTACCAAGGGCAAAAGAGAACAACATTTAAAAGTATGTTAGTTCTATGGTCATCAGTGAGACATCATTTAATTAGCATTAACAAGTACAACTTTTATTCTATTATTTTTTTAATCACATAAGTACAAATTCATAGCAGAATTTTTAAATTCAGAAACACACTCATGTGTCCCTGAATGACAAATGAGTCTAATTCCCAAATTCCCCTCCACATGAGAGGTCTTAGAGTAGAAAAAAAAGGGACAATACAGTCCATATTAATGTAGAAACATCTTATTTAACATCCAAAGTCATCATAAACTAAGACATGGGAAATTTGAATCATAAGTTTTGCTATGATTTCAAGTGTTTTTAATCTCAAAAGCATTTTAAAGCGTGAAGCCCATTCTACATTTTTCTAAAAACTCGTCATTTCTGTCTGACTTCAAACACATGTTTTTATTTCCTTTGGAAAAGTTTCAATCAGGCAAAATACCTGTTGCATTCTTACGATTTTTCCTACTTGATTTAGGACGGTTATATAGCTAAATGGCAGTGTCCTTTATTCATTCCCTGCCCGTGTTTCGAATCACATCTGTGTCTTTGAAATTCATCAAAAGAGAATTAAGCAGGAGATGGAAGAAATGACTTCAAAGGCTCCTGTCTTGCCAGTGTCGAGCTGCAGGAGAAAACCTCCTCCAATGATGCTGTTGTCACCTGTCCTGCACTGAGTACCAAAGCCTGCCCTGGTAGTCCTGGGCACAGGTAACCTTGCCGGACCAGTCATCACCAACACTTTCTGAGTCTCCATGGTCTCACATGGACTAAGAGATTCAGAGATTAAAAAAATGCATAAGCTCATTCCAAAAACTGAATTATTATATTATCTCACAGTTCAGTTTCTGCATATGAACTAAGAAGAATTTAAACCAGGGCCCCAAAATAATGTTAGTGTACTCATGTTTGAAGCAGTGTTATTCACAGCGGTTGAAAGCTATCATCAACCCAAATGCCCATTGAAAGAAAGATGCATCAGCAAAAGATGAGCAATACTTTAGCTTCTGTGATTTTCCTTCTCAACTGAAGTCGTTGTCTAGTTATTAAAAATAAATAAATAGACAAATCCCAATTTAGGGACATTCCACAAAGCACTTGAAAAAGTCAAAGTCACCAAAAACAGGGAAAATCTTAAATATGTCATAGCCAGAGGAACTTAAGGACACACACTGGGTAAATTCCATGTAGGAATTTGAATGAGATTCTAGAACAGAAACGGAATATTAAGTCAAAACTAAGGAAATCAGCATGAACAATGGACTTCCGTTTATGGTATTATCAACATTGATTCATTGCTTGAAACAAATGGACCACACTAAAATAACATGGTAATATAGAAGAAACTGGTTGTCTAACATATGAAAAACCATAATATAATTAGTTTTATTTTGCAAATCTAAAGACACACTATTCCAAAAAAAAAAACTCCAAAATGCCTTTCAAATATTTGTTTGTTTACATGCATTCATTCATACATACATACAAACACACACAGATACACAGAGAGAGTTCCTGTGCACTGCTTCATTCCCCAAGTTCCTGCAGTAGCTGACACTTGACCAGGTGGATACTGGGAGCCAGAATTCAATCCACATCTCCCACATGAGTGACAAAAGCCCAGAACTTGAACAATCATTTGCAGCCTCACAGGACATTCATCAGCTGGAAGCTGGAGTCAGGATCTAGAGCCAGGTCTGAATCCAGGCACTCCAGTATGGAATGTGAATACCCCAATCGGTATCCTAACCATTCGGTCAAATGCCCAACCTGTGATGACTTTTACTCAAAAAATAAAAGAAAAGTAATGATAATATACATATTTGGGGAATTTTAACCATACAACATAACAAGCAAAATAATTAACTTTGGTCTTTAGAAAAAAAAAAATCAAGTCCTTTGATTTTTGGAGAAAGAAGCCGCATTCTGTCAAAAATGAAGAAAACTGTCAGATCAGCTTGACTATGGAAAGTGCTACACATGTGAGAAAGTCTGAGCCCTTCAACTCTTTTAAGAAGAAAAAGTAACTTTTGGGGCATCAGTTCTTGTAGAGTGCACAAAAAGCTCATGGAAAATACATACTCTAGAAAAAGTTGAATGCATTCGGAATGTTTTACATCAAAATAAAATTATCTCTAATCTTAGTTTTTTCTGTTTGAAATACTTGTATAATGAAGATATTTTAATGATGCAGACACTATAAACATTTCACGTGAAATCAGTCGGAACACTGCACCTTACATACTGATTTTTAGGGGTCCCTTTTCTTTCTTCTTCACACTTTCTCCAAGTTTAAAATCTTGGTCATTTTTCAAGTTCCAACTAAAATATCACCTCCATGAATTCTCCTTGTTCTTTAGAGTGAATTTTTCTTTGAGCAGTCAGCAGCTGGGTGTCCTTCCACTATTTCGTGGAATGTAAACAGTTGGTAGCCATTGTTCACAGATGTTTTTACCATTTGACTGTAATCTTCTTAAGAGTAAGGTCAATCCTGTGGCCAAAAAACTTTGAGCTCATTGTCTGACTTCCATCCATCCATCCATTCATTCACATCTCCCACAGCTAGTTACTGCATGTGTACCACTCTATATGAATGAATAAATAGGAAGGAACAAACTACAGAGAAAATTTAACAGCTAAACTTTAATGTTGGAAGGAAATGTTTCTAATCTAGGAAAGTTCTGGGGGAAAGGGGGGAGGGGACAAATGTGAAGGGCAAAACTTGATACAAACCAGGTTTTCTGAAAGCATTAACAGAAGCCTTGTATCACAGAACTGATTTATCTGTATAGCCTGTGCCTGTGCTTCTGAGCAAAGGGTCTCTCTCTTCTGTATATTTGACCGTTTCATCAGATCTAAGACTCCTGTGGTTTGTATACAAAAAGCTGACACACTTAGGATGGGTGAAATAAATCTAATTAATGTTCCTTTTCAAAAGAAAACATGAATGAGCAATAGGAAATTAGGGGAAAGAAAAAGATATTAGAGCAAAGACTCAGAGTCCAATTTACAACTGTTGAGATATCTACATGGGTTCTTTGAAAAGAACAGAGTCTCTTTTGTAATGTTCTGTAGAAGCAAAACATATTGCTTGCTCAGTGTGTACCTTGCACCTAGAGTTATTCAAAATGCGACCTGTGCTTTGTGCCCTTATGGGCTTTGTTTACTTGCTTTCCTATTTATTTGGTATAGATTCATTTAAAATCAATTTTCAGAATATCAGTGCTAATTTTTTAAAAACTATTGTGCTCAGATAATTTCCAGTAGGTTTATTTGAAGTTAATATTGTTCTCTACTGTAGCCCCTGATGTCTTTGTCACTGCCTGGTCTCTCGGTCTGTTTCAAACACCCTTTCCACCTATGACTGGTCACTCCCCAAATCCATACGTGACTTATAATTGTATGCAAGGATATTAAATGGTTAATATCACACAGGTAGTTGTCTACTACATCAACGTCTTAGAATCACAGAAAGCTATTAAGAGTTCTATATAAATCTCTAACTTTCCCTCTGAAATTATTATTTTGTTTCCAAGACTTTCTCCTCCAATGCATTATTTCCCACTCTCCCACATCTCGTCCCAACTTTTCCTGAAAACTCTGTTACTTCACACTGAGCCCTGAGGATAATCAGACTGGACAAGTCAGCCCCATCCACTAAGGAGTTTGATCCACTGTCTTAGCATGGACTCGTAGGCTTCCATCACCTTTTAAGAAATGCTAATCCACGGCCACTTTTTAAGAATAGAGCATATTGTGAGCCATACATGGGTATGGACAAACCATGGCTGGGCTGGAACATCCAACAGCAAGAACCAGATTGGGTGGAAGGCCAGTCAGGAAAAGCCACAGTTCCTGCTATGATAGGAAGTGGACTGAGTAGGGTTGGCTCATGGACCCACTGGTAAGCGTGAAACCTGGCACTGGGAGAGGTTCTGATGGAGGAGCCTGGGCAACTCCTCTGGCAGGACACAGACCCAGCAGGTAAACGCAAGAAACATGATAGGAAACAGCCCAGAAAAGGCCATGGAAAGCTACCCACTGGCATACAATTGGCAGACGTGGGGGCAAGACCAGGCTGAATCTGTCCGCATCATCCACTGGCAAATCCAGGCACCAGTGTGGGTCGACCCAGGTTCGGTCGCCAACAAAGACTAGTGCACATTATGGAATGCCGAGGTGAGGTTGCCTGTACCAGAAGGGACCGCAGCGCCCAACCAGCCTGAGAACAAGAAAGGAAGTGGGCAGAGCCGGCAGGGGAATAAGGGAGGGTTCCTTTGCAGGACAGCTACTTCCGCAGGAGAGCATGGGCTGGGATGGGGGCAGACCAGACTAGGCAGAGCTATCACACCTGCGTGCCTCATGTGGACTAGATCAGGGAAAAGCTGGGCTGGGATGATTATTCCTACTGGTGCAAACAAAATTAAAGTGGGTGAGGGTTGTTTGGGCTTAGACGCAGCATCAACTGGAATGTGGGAGAGGCCTGGGAGGGAAATAGTGGGCTCATCCCTCTTGGGTTACCACTCCCACAGGGGGACATAAAACTAAGACAGCTGCTGGGGTGGAATGGGGTGTGGGACGGACTGGATTACTGCTACACTTACTGGCAAACCAGGGTAGGGGGTGGGCCTGGTGGGGGTTATTGTGGGTCGCTCCAACCTAGGCTGCAGCTCCCGCTGGTTTATGTGAGGGCCAAGTATGTGCTGGACAGAACCAGGCTGGACTGCAACACCCATTGGTTCCAGTGGAAGTCGGGAGTGAGAACAGAACCAACCCAGCAATTGCAACCACCAGCTGATTGGAGCGATGGACGGTGCCAGGCCCTGTACTTGTTAGCACATACAAGAAGTTTCTTTGGAGATCTTCCTAATCTAAATGCTGGACTCAGAACCCTAACGAAGAAAAGAGAGAAGACAGAACAGGTCAACCAACCATCTCAGCTATGATGGACTATGTCAATCAGTGGATTTTTCAAAGATCTCATAGTGCTTGGAGTGGCAAGATTGACAGCGATTCATAACTGTGGCAATATCAAAACCACTTGAGCAAGAACCTCAGAGCATGCCCTACATCCGGGACCTGGGGAGGGTGGCCCAAAGCTTTGGGACCCTGCACCTACATAGGACACCCAGAAGAGGCTCCTGGCTCTTGACTTTGGATCAGCTCAGCTCCAGCCATTGCGCTCACTT
The DNA here is from genome assembly GCF_017591425.1 of Ochotona curzoniae. Lineage (NCBI taxonomy): Eukaryota > Metazoa > Chordata > Mammalia > Lagomorpha > Ochotonidae > Ochotona > Ochotona curzoniae. The sequence goes on along the minus strand of NW_024465520.1, from coordinate 12,324,407 downwards.
GGGAGATGAATCATCAAACGACAAATCTTCCTCTCTGTCTCTCCTCCTCTCTGTATATCTGACTTTGCAGTAAAAATAAATAAGTCTTTTTTAAAAATTCAGAATAATTCTGAAAATAAAATATCAGGCAGACTAGAACTCAAAACATCTCGGAGATATTAGCTCCACTGAGTTTCAACCCTGGCTCTGCCCTAGTTGAGCATTGCTTTTCCAGATATGAACACTGCTCTCTATTCATCTGCTCAGACACTGTTTAGCTATCTGATAGACAGCGCGGTATAACAGGCAACAGGGCAATACTGAGGGCCTGCTAGAATGACATCTTCAAAATAGGAATGACAACAATTATCTTGTAAAACTATAACAATGAAATGCAAGCAGATACTCATGGCACACGGAAATCGCTCTGTTATATCAAATTTAACTCGGGGTCTTGCACATAGCAGAAAAGCTCATATTTGCTTTGCTCGTTGCATCGATTCATTGTTGACTGTATCCACGTGAAGCTTTTCCTGCCTCGGCTCCACACCACCACCACCACCTACAACTTTCTCGTCCCTAAATGTAGCTCTCCTTAAGTTGCCCTGCTGAAGCTCTTCAGCAAGACCAGATGAGGACAGTTCCTTTGGAGCCACAGCCATGGTCTGAGTTTGAAGTTGTGTCCGTGTCACTTCGCCACCACCAGCACACCACCAGAGTATGACATGCACAGTTCTTAGTGCACCATTCACTGCCCTGAAACTTCCGGGATTTCCTCCATCCTTTTGTCTGTTCTTCACAAACATCCAATCAAGTGAGAAGGCTTTATCTTCCACTGGAGTTGCTTGGCGATTCCTCACACACCGTTAATTCAAACAAGTGAATGATGAATAGAATACAGCCTATTTAACGCATCTTCATTTAAATCTACTTTCCATGTGATGGATCCATTCTCAAATACATTCCTGCTTGCCATTGTTAATTCTCACTTTGAAATCTGAAGGTTTTTCCAAAGGTGTTTGTATATTGAAGAAGTAAATGTAACTGGAAACATGTAAGCTTTTCGCATTTGTATTTTTGTTTTCTAGATACAGTGAGAAGTTGTGTGGCAAAGTTATTCTTCACCTGCTCCCTGAAGGGACACTACTGCCTGTACAGCAAATCCAGTTTTATCCTCATCAGCCAAGAACCTCAGCCGTGGATCCAGATCATGTTCCTCTTTCAGCAGGTACACAGAATTCCTGCCCACCAGGCTCCTCGGCAAGCTGGTAGCATAGGAGTTTGCATTCATTTTTACCATCTTTTTTTTAAGATTTACTTCCTTTTATTGGAAACACAGATTTACATAAAAAGGAAATACAGAGAGAAAGATCCGTTGATTCCACTCCCTAAATGGCAACAACAGCCAGAACTGAGCCAGTCCGAAGCTAGGAGCTAGGAGTTTTTTCCTGGTCTCCCACACGGGTGCAGGTTCCTCAGGCTTCGGGCCGTCCTCTACTGCTTTCCCAGGCCACAAGCAGGGAGCTGGATGGGAAGTGGAGCAGTCAGGGCATGAACTGGTGTCCATACAGGATGGCATGAATCAGTGCCCAGATGGGTCCCATCACTTGCAGGGTGAGGAGGATTACAGCTAATTGAACCATCGTGCTGGGCACCCAAGGAGTCTTCTTAACACTTAATGATCCCTCACAGCGAGCAGCTAGCATATTCTAGATCCCATACCGTTTCCTACTCAATAATGAAAATGTTCATTGTTATAATAGTAGTGAAATTTTTCTGAGAAAAAATTTTACATACAGATTATCTAGAGTCTCATAATTAAATACTTACAAAGTCATTGACATAGAAAGTATAATTTTATAAGTCAAACTCTTAATCATATATAAAGATGAAAATTAATTCAAATGGCTTGTATACTCTTCATTGATGTCCTGCATGATTTTATGAAGTCATTCCCTGAAGCTAAAAGACTTCTTATGTTTTTGTGCATAATATCACAATATATAAATGTTACTAGACTCATCATTGATTGACAAGTATATAAATGGAAATCCTCCTTTGAAAGGGGGATTTTCACTGACTTCATGAGATATACAAATAAATGTAATTTCTTCACAGTGACAATTTCATTTCCCAGCAATTCCAGAAAATGTTTCCTAAAACTTTAGTAATTTTCATTTGCTACATATTTTAGGATGAAAATGCCTCTTCCCTTACACACCCACTTATAATGCTCATACTTGAGTCACTGTATAATGAACACTTAGTTAACTTGTCTTCTTCATGACCTACTCTGAATGAGCAAATTTGATTTCTATTCATGATCTACTCTGAGTGAGCAAATTTGATTTCTATACTCTTAATTTCTTGTCTTCATTTACAAAACCTTGATATGAAAATAAATTTGAAAAATGTGTTTATATTAACAGCTTTCCAATTAAAGGTTGTCTTTGGGAAATCATTGAGATAAGTATCAGCTGCTTTGGAAATTCTATTTAAATCTTTCCATTTTCTGTTATAAAAATGGAAAGCCTGAAATATGCTTGCTTTTCAAGATAGATCAATATTTAAACATTTTATTTAGATTTAAATCATGTTAAAGTTCAAACCAAGCGTAAAAAGGGTCTAGAAATCACTCAAATGACATAGAGATAATATACTCTCTCTCTTTCCCTCTCTTTTTCTCTCTCTCTCTCCCTCCCTCCCTGTACCCATCCACATTTTCAGAGCTTGTTTCCTGAGCCCTTGTCCACACAGAGTCATTCTATTCAATTTCTCAGAGCCCTATGGGAGAAAACCCAGGCAGGAGATGCCCACAGCTTTGAAACCGCCATGATGGAGTCCACATTTCCACAGCCAAAGGTACAAATATGTCTTTCTTGGACATTTATTTTTCAACCAAGATTCAAGATCGCCATGTAACAGCTTGCCACTTTCTTAACAGCACAATTTGACTTTATTTTTCTTTGCTTTGCTATTATGAGAAAGCTCTCTTTTACAAAAGATTTAATGTCTTTATTTGAGAGCCAGAGTACAGAGAGGGAGGGACAGGAATAAATCTTCTAACTAAAGAAGCCAGTGATTCACTCCCGAGATGGCCACAGCAGCCAGGACCAGGTCAAAGTCCCCTCCTTAAGTGTTGATGTCCACGCAGACTCGGGACAGCACGCTATTGCTACTCCAAGCCACTGTCCTTTGAAGCCTGTGGACTGCAGAGAACAGCTCCAGGGGAGCCACACAGAAACTGAATGTGCTGTGTGCAATAGCAAACAACTTACACAAGAAGATGGCATGCTGAAGGACAGAGCAGGAGGAGGGAATGGGGCTCCAGATTCCCTGGTGCCTTCCTGCCTTCCCTCCACACAGGCTCTCAGGACGTTGTGCTCTGCAGACCCCACAAGCAAGAACAAGAAGATATGGTGATCAGGAAGTGAGAGGATACGATCCTAGTGAGAGAACTTGATGAGTCATGAGGTGTGATGTGAGACACAGAGCATTTAGAAGTGTAGAAACATTGTTCTCGGCACACAATTATGACCTCCTGAGCAGGCAGCAATCAGAAAAAGACCAAAGTGTGGAACTAGACCCATCCATAAGGGTGAAACCAGCCAACCAGTCTTGTAGATGCATTGACACGCTCAGATCGTCCTAAGCCACAAGTCATAGACCTCAGTATAGGAGAGTATGATTAAAGGAAGTCTAACTAGAGACAGGCAAGCTACTTAGAAGGTTAGTAACGTCAAATAGGAAATGAAGGCTTATTTATTTGTAAAGCAAGAGGAGTGGGAAGAAAGAGAGAAATCTTCCATCTGCTGGTTCACTCTCCAAATGCTTTCAATAGCCAGTGCTGGGACAAGTTAGATCCAGAAGTCTCCCACAGGGCAGCAGGGACCCAAAAGCTTGAGCCATAACGCTTTGCCTCCCAGGATATGTATTAGCAGGAAAATGAATTAAGCAAAAAATCAAATCAGATAATCCAATATGAATGCAGGAGTCCCAAGAGGCAGTTGAATCCCCTGTGCCACAACCAATACACTGTGGTTTGATTTATATATCCACCCCCTGCAAAAAAAAAAAAAAATCACATATTAAAAATTAAGCCCCAGCATGGTAGTGTTAAGAAGTAGGGTTTTCAGAAATGATTCAGTCATGAAGGGAGAACCCTTATAAATGCGATTAGTGACTTCATCGCCAGGTAGGAGGAACCAATGAGGCCACTGTGCTGTTTCACCGTCTGCCACTGCACAGTGTTCAAAGCACCATGTGGGAAGTAGAGACTGAGTCATAAGTAGACACTAGCCCTGCCTATGCCTTCATCTTGAACTTAGACTTCTCAGCCTCCAGAACAGTGAGATATAAATATCTATTTTTTTCTAAACTACACAGTCTCAGGTATTTTATTATAGCAGAACAAACAGCCTGAGACAGACGAGTTGACTAAAGTTGGACATAATCTTATAAATGTGTAGGGTTAGAGAGCTATTAAGGAAGTCCACTGAACAGGATTTGGTGTCCGATGAAGAAAACAGAGGATGTCTTGAGGTACACTGCTAGGGCGAAAGGACGAAGACATTAGCCTGGAACAGAGTCCTCAAAGGAGGTTCATTCTGGTAGGGGAAGGAGAGCATTCTGATTTTGAGTCTGAGCTATCTGTGTAGATAACCAGATGGACACAGTGCTTGAAATTCTTGAAAGAAAGACATGACCAGAGATACAGATTTACAAGACACAAGGCAGCACCTATTTCATATCGGGCGACTGAATCACTCAAGGGACATGCGTCTTGAGAGTACACCATGGTTATTGATCTCTTACAGTAAATAGTATCAGCTTTCCTCTTTCCTCTTTCTCATACTCAGAGATCGTTTTTAATTTTATTGTGAAGATAGTTCAATAAAAAGTATTGGTTGCTGAGGAGGAAACAAAAGATTTTGGAAATATGTAATCATGGAGTCACTCCTTTTTCTATGAGAAGCACAACAAACAATAGAAGCTTAGATTCAAAGCACAAACATCTGGCAACTGAGCTAATCAAACACTTATAAAACTAACCAAATATCTCAAGTGCTAAAGAACTGAAACAGAACAATAAATGAGTGTGATTCCTCACAAATATATTTTGGATGGTCTGCAAAGACAGTGAAAGTACATCCAATTGTTGAACCACTTTTTCTTTCTTATTTTGGTTGAAAAATGTAACATGCAGTGTTTAGAATAGGGCCCAGTGTGGTAACCTAGCAGCTAAAGTCCTCACCTTGCAAGTGCCGAGATCCCATATAGGCACAGGTTCCAATTCCCACATCCCCGCCTCCCATCCAGCTGCCTGCTTGTAGCCTGGAAAAGCAGTCAAGGACAACCAAAGCCTTGGGACCTTGCACCCGTGTGGGAGATTCAGAAGAGGCTCTGGGCTCCTGGCTTCAGTCAGCTCGGCTCTGGCCGTTGCAGTCACTTGGGGAATGAGTCAATGGATGAAGATCTTCCTCTCTGTCTCTTCCTCTCTCTGTATATCTGACTTTCCAATCAAAATAATTTTTAAAAAATAAAGGAAAAGCCACAATTGCATCAGCATACGGTAAAATGGAATCTTTGCACATTCATTCAAATTTTCAACTGTTGCATCATGTTGAAAGATAATGCTTCAAATTCTTAAAAATTTTTCATTGTGAGCTGTATTTTAACAAGAGACAATTGACAAATTAAAACTTGGCTGCTTCAAGTCCTAAGAGATCAAAAAAATTTTGGCAACCAGTTTTATGCATGCTCTCAAGTATACTTATTCATATTTCTTCTATTTCATACCAATAAATATTCCCTTAGGGAAAGATGAACTGTAAATGAAACTTTTTGAAATGTTCAAAGTTTTACAATTTGGTTTACTCCTGAGTGAGGAAGAGCTTTGATATCTGGATTGCCTCCCTATATTTCTTAATCAAGTGGATTTTCTCCAATTTTTTTTCTGTGCACTGCCTTCAGAATAGCTATGAGTATACTGCACATTCTGTCTTATTTCCACAATCTGGGTGGATTGACATGTACCCAAGTGACCTGAAGGTGATAGACGTATGTGCTCCTGCCACTGTGATGAAGACTCATGGCAGCCAAGTGCATTCAGATGTGTAGGGAAAAAGGAAGAAACTCCTTGAGAAAATGTTGGTGTATCTAGGATTTAAACTTTCGCATGCTTTGTGGTAGTGGTTGCTTTTTAATAGTATCCTGGAGTTTTGTTTTTAATTGCATGTGTTTATTTTATAATAGTTGATTAATTATTTATGCTTTATTGGAAAGGCAGAGATAAAAAGAGAGATTCCTCACTTTCTAGATGCCCACAATAGCTAGAGCTGGATCAGTCCAAACAAGAAGCCAGGAACTCAGACTAGGTCTCCCACTCGGTGATGAGGACCCGAGCACTTGATCCTCCCAGGATGTGCATTAGCAGGCAGCTCTAATCGAGCACAGAGCTGGGACTTCATTGCCAAGGTATTGGATGGGAACATCCCAAGCAGTAACAGTCACTGCAGCAAATGCTCACCTTAGAATCTTGTGAGTTTACACCCATGCATTATTTTTGACAAGTCTACTACCTTGCAGAATGTTTGAGAACAGTGGTTTTCATCATGCTTAGCATTTCAACAATATTACACAGTTCTTGGCTCACATAAACATCTCCTCAATAAATAATAGTTATCAATTGGATAGACAAATGAATCCTATCTTTTTCCAGATGGTACATTGAAAACAAACTGACATGTTGAAAATCAGTGACAAATTTAGACCCAGGATACACACCGTGGTGACATCAAGATTGTCACCAACAAATATGTTTCTCTCCTTTGGGCACATGATGTTGAAGGGAAGGCTTAACCATGTGACTTGTTTGAGCCAATGAAATCTGAGAAGGGATATGTGTCACATGAACTGGAAATTTATCAGAGCCAGTGTGTGTTCCTACTGCCACAGTGAGTAGGAGCAAAGGTTGATGTTGAGTTGCCAGGAGAGACAGACCACCTGGAAACTGGAGCTAACATGTGGGCTTGCACAGAAGGAAGAAGTCATGTTTCCTTTTTTTTTTTTTAAAGATTTATTTTTATTATTTTTTCATTGGAAAGGCGGATATACACAGAGAAGAGACAGAGAGGAAGATCTTCCGTCCGATGATTCACTCCCCAAGTGAGTGCAACGGGTCGATACTATGCCGATCCGAAGCCAGGAGCCTCTTCCAGGTCTCCCACGCGGGTGCAGGTTCCCAAAGCTTTGGACCGTCCTCGACTGCTTTCCCAGGCCACAGGCAGGGAGCTGGAAGGGAAGCGGGGCTGCCGGGATTAGAACCGGCGCCCATATGGGATCCCGGGCGTGCAAGGTGAGGACCTTTAACCACTTGCGCCACCGTGCCGGGCCCCATGTTTCCTTTTGAAAAGTGAACCCATGGGACCTGCGTTGTAGCAGAGCTGTCAGCAATACTGGCATCCCATTTGGGTGGCAATTCATGCCCCAACCTTTCCATTCCAGTCCAGCTCCTGGCGAATGGCCTTTGGATACCCAAATAGAGTTCGTGGCTCCTGGCCTCAGCCTGGTCCAACGCTGTTTGATGCTACCATCTGGAAAGTGAACCTGTGAACAGGAGATCTCTCATTCTCTCTCTCTCTGAAATTCTGACTTTCAAAATAAATAAAATAAATCTTTTAAAAAGTGAAGTTAGGTGTAAGTTATAGCAGCATAATCTACTTTTCTTGATTCAAATACCTGGCAGAGTAGTTAGGAATGTCAGCTCTGAAGCCTGATTCCTTGGGTTTAGAATTTATTTCTGCTGTGTACCAGGTCTGTGGTCTTTAGATCCTTTATCTGTGCAGTGGAGATAATAGTAGAACCCACTCACTGTTTTGAGGACTGACTGAATGAGTGAATACATATAGGGCTGTGAGGACAACAGCCACACAAAGTGATCTCTCAATGCTTGTTAGCCAACATGGCTATTTCTAGCCAGCACTCTCCTCTCTCAGATTTAATGTAAATTCAAATTTCTCTTAGATGTAACCATAGAGGTTCAAAGTGGCAATAAAAATTTGAATCTGAAGGGCAATGTCTCAGGTTATATTTTTATTTAATTTGACCAGATCAGCATTATCAGAAAACACAACAAGTTTCACTTTGTTTTTAGTAAATAATTTCTCTGTTTCAGAGGCTGAAATACAGAAAGAAAATAACAGAGACAAAGAGAGAGAGCACACTCCCATTTCAGGGTTCACTCCTCAAGTGCTTGCACTGGCCCTGTCCTAGCCAGGCTGAAACTGGGAGCCAAGAACTCAATTCAGGTTCCCCACTTGGGTAACAGGAACCCAATGACTGAGCCTTCACTGCTGATCCCAGCGTCTACATTAGCAGAAAGCTGGAATCAGGAGCCAGAGCCAGAAATGGAACCTAGGCACTCCAAGTTGGTTCACAGGTGTCTCAGGACTGTGCATACCCACTTCAAATTGCCCAAATTTCAAATGTGAATTTTTTTCAGCATAAATTCAGCTGAATAACCACTTGCAAACAATAGTTTATCAATATGCCGCAGAAATTGAAGTGTGAAATTTTTTAAATAATATGCTATATTATTTTTAAAATTTAAAAAGTTAAAAGGTTTAATATAAAATGCATCAGTTCAATAGTTCAAATAATTGGAAAACTATCATCCCTAGACACAAAATTAAATTAACATTTGATAAAACCCAAAAACCTTTTTAATAATCATATATTTTATATTAGAACTACAAATGTCTATCTCCCTAATTAGACCAGTTTTCTATGAGAACATAAGCTTCTCAATGCATACACAGTCCCAAAGCAACACCTAAAATTTAATACTCCAAGTTTTATATGTTAATTAAAAGAATGAATAAACACTATACCTAGCTAGAAATGGCAAAATGTTTTCTTTTTTTTTTAAAGATTTATTTTTATTATTTTTTCATTGGAAAGGCGGATATACACAGAGAAGAGACAGAGAGGAAGATCTTCCGTCCGATGATTCACTCCCCAAGTGAGTGCAACGGGTCGATACTATGCCGATCCGAAGCCAGGAGCCTCTTCCAGGTCTCCCACGTGGGTGCAGGTTCCCAAAGCTTTGGGCTGTCCTCGACTGCTTTCCCAGGCCACAGGCAGGGAGCTGGAAGGGAAGCGGGGCTGCCGGGATTAGAACCGGCGCCCATATGGGATCCCGGGCGTGCAAGGCGAGGACCTTTAACCACTTGCGCCACCGCGCCGGGCCCCAAAATGTTTTCTTAACATGACAAATATGATACTTAAAACAGTCAATACAAAATGCTATTAAAGAGTTTATTTTGATGAAAGAACTCTGATTTTCTTTTGGTAGGATCATGAAAAAGTTTGCAGGAAAATATATATTATGAGGAAATTGCATGGGTTTAAATTTTGTGACCAAAATAAACTCATGTTCTATTTCAATTTCCATAAGTAAAGCATCCCAATATTTGCTTTACAGTAAAAGAAAAATTATGCTTAGTAGCGAACTGTTGGAGATGCTTTTGGTAAATTTGCAAATATCAATAAACCTACCATAACCTTTGCTACTGAATATTGCTTGAAAGCAAGAAATAATAAAATATAAACTAAATGAGAGCAGGGATCTTGTCTGTCTTATAAATTGTAAAATCCTGGTAGTTAATCTGGGTAGCCTACCTGGCTTATAGTAGTCATTAAAATTTACAAAAAAGAACATGTTGAACAAATGAAACACATAACATAAAAAAGGAATATGTTGTTGAAAAAAGGAAATAAAGTCAATCTTACTTTCAGGAAATATAAGAATAAAAGATATACTGATGATATCAATAATGACTTGCTCTGGGCAGTGAGAATGTGCCCATCATTGTCCTATGGACTTGGGGATTTCACCTAAGACCAAGAACACAATGAGAAGACTGAAATAGTTGTATAAAGGAATAAACTGTGTAGAAGAGAGATTAGTTTTCTCTATTCATGCAACAATGAAGAGAAATGGGACTTCAAAAAACATAATGAGGTACCAGTTCCTGATCAGGAATAGTTACTATATTACAAAGATACCAAAACCTCTTGAACTAACAAACAGAATAATTGACTTTAAATTTAAACTATAGCAACATATTGTTTGATATTTTGTGAAATAATGGTAAAATATAGCCAGAAAGATAAAGTACAGAGAAAGATAATCGGCATCATGAAAGAATGAGAAGAAATAAAATCTCCTAATAACAAGAAATCCAGTTCAAACAAAACAAATATTTACCAAAAATGGCAGGATTAACTATTTATTAATAACAGCTTTGAATGTGAATGGACTGGACTCTGCAATAGTGATACAGAACTGACAGTCAACAATGGGCATAATGGGTCAGTCAGGTCTGAAACGTCATCATCTCATATCACGTGGCCACCAGTTTAAGTCCCAGCTGCTCTACTTCCAGTTAATGTGTTGGAAAAGCAGCATATAACGTGGTCCAAGAAGTTGGACAGCTGCCTGCCACCCACATGGAAGACCCTGCAGAAACTCTTGCCTGCTGACTTCCACCTGGCCCATGTCTAGCCATTGTAGCCATTTGGAGTGTGAAGCACCAATCTTAACTCTGCTTTTCAAATAATTAAATCTTTATTTTAAAAGAAAGAGAGAGAAAAAATTGAAACAAAACCCATCTGTATGCCACCTACAAGAAACACATCTTACCAACAAAGATAAACAAGCTAAAAGTGAAAAGATGGAAAAATATAAAAGGAAGAATAGGTATCTTCATATCAGACAAAATATACTTTACAACACAGACTGTTAAGAGACAAAAAAAGGGGGGGGTATTATGTGATGATTAGGGGATTGAATCAACAGAAGCTGTGACTATAGGAAATGTATATGCACCTAATATTAAGGCATCCAGCTATTTAAAACCAATGTTAGTGAATCTGAAGAGAGACATGCACTCCAACACAATCATAATGGGAGACTTCAGCCCCCACTTTTGTCAATGGACAAATCAACTAAGCAAAAAAACTCAACAAAGAAGCAGCAGCATTAATCTACACCATTGACCAAATTGATCTAATTGACATAACAGAAAATGTCATGCCACAGCTGCAAAACACATATTCTTTTCATCAGTGCATGGAGCATTCTCTGTGGCAGACCACATACTAGGATGGAAAGCAAGCCTCAAGCATATGTTTTAAAAATTAATTTAACACCATGCATCTATTCTGATGATAATGGACTAAAGCTGGAACTTTATAATGTGAAAAAAAAAACTCTAGAAAACATACAAGCACAGGAAACTGAATAGCATCCTCTTGAATGGACAATGGGCCATAAAAGATAATTTAAAATTGTTCTAGAAACAAATGAAGATGATAACACAACATAACAAAACTTATGGGATAATGTAAAAGCAACATTAAGAGGAAATTTTACATTTAGTGCTTAAATGAATTGGAAGGGTATGAATAATTGACCTAACAATAGATCCCAAGGAACTAGAAAAAACAAGAGCAAACAAAACCCAGAATTACTGGAGGAAAAAAATAATGAAAATTAGAGAAGAAATAGCAAAATGGATATTTTAAAAACAGCACATAAGCACATTAAAACAAAGACCTGCTTGTTACTTTTAAAATAAGCAAAATTGACAAACCATTAGTCTAACTTACTAGAAAAAAGGATAAGAACCAAATTAATAACATCATAGACTTTTTTAAAAGTCACAACTGAAACAATACAAATAACGTATGAACCAACTGGAAAACCTGTAAGTAATGGGCAGATTTCCAGACACATGCAACATGCCAAAACTGAAGCATAAACACATAAAAATAACCTGGGTAGATCAATAACCATGATGAAGATTGAATCAGCAGTGAAGGAACTCCCAACAAACAAAAGCCCCAGACCAGATACCTGCAACCAGACTAAAGCCAAGAGCCAGAAGCTTCTTCTGGGTCTCCCATGTGGGTACAGATGTTCAAGCATTTGGGGCATCCTTTGCTGCCTTCCCAGTTGTATTAGCAGGGGGATGGATTGAAAATAAAGCATCAAGGGTTTGACCTGATGGCCAAATGGGATGTCCGCACCTGCAGACAATGGTTTTGCACACTATGCCACAATGCTGGCCCTAATAGCAAACTTTTAAAGAAAAGCTAATCTCAATTTTTTAAAGTATTCAAACAATTGAATGCTTAAATTTGTCCAGAAAAATGAGGCCAACATTATCTTAATTCCAAAACCAGATATACAAAAGAAAACTGAACAGCAACTTCCCTGATTTACATACATGCAAAAAATCCTCAATAAACCACTACCTAATCAAACACAGCAACACATCAAGAAGATCATCCACTTGGACTAAGTGTGATTCATCCAGGAATGTGGGGATAGTTCAACATATGTACACAATGTATCAGCTGAAGAAACTAAGGAATAAAAACCTATGGTTATTTCAATAGATGCAGAAAAAATGATAAAATACAACATCCTCTCGTGGTTTAAAATACTTCAGAAATTGGGAATAAAAGGAAAATACCTCAACAGAACCAAATCAATATATGACAAACTCAACCAGCATTGTATTGAATGGGGAAGACACTGGATTTAGCCAGGGCCATCAGACAAGAAAAAACATTAGAGGAATAAAAATTGGAAAGTAGGAATTCTTGTTTTCAGATTATATGTTTCCATATATATGGAAAGACCGAAAGACTCCATTAAGAGTCTTTTGTCCCATATTTTTTAAAAATTTATTTATTTTATGATACAGTTCCATAGGCTTGGGATTATCTCTCCTGCATCTCACCCCCATCCCACTGATTTCCCCTGTATTATTATAACAGTACAGTTCTTCAAAAACAGTCATAAGTTCTTTTGCTATTTAAGTGTATCATGATATTATATGTAAGTATATCATATTGTAGATATAGACAATGGCAGAAAGTCCAGCATCCTATTGTCAAGATGTATCTAACAGTTTCATTGGAAGTCCATGATTTGGGAGTGGAGAGGCATACTGCAATGTATCACTATTATGTAGTTCCTCTAGATGGCTATATGTATATGCGTGTTTGCCAAAAGTCACCAAAAGCACAGTCAAAGCCAAAATAAAACAAATGGAATTACATCAAACTAAGAAACTTCTGCACAGCAAAGGAAACAATCAACAATATCTCTTCTCGGCCTTTTGGCTAAGATCAAGTGTAAGAAACAATCGACACAGTGAAAAAGCAACCAACAGAATCAGAGAAAATCTTTGCACACTGCACAACTGATAAGGAACTAACACCTAGGATTTACAAAGAGCTTCCAAAACTCAATGAAAGCAAAACAAACACCCTGCTAAGAAATGAGTGAAGGAAATGAATAGACATTTTTCAAAAGAACAAATTCAAATGACACACATGAAAAGATGCTTGGGCTCCTAGCTATCAGGGAAATACAAATAAAGCCACATTGATGTTCCAACTAACTCCAGTAAGATTGGCCTACATTCAGAACTCTACTAATAACACCTGCCAACCAACAATCAATGGACCAAAAACATGAGCGAGCACTCACTATAAGCAGGAACTTGTTCTAGAAAATGTAGTCAGCCTCATTAGTAGCCAGTGTGATTGCTGACATTATCCTTTTAACACAATTTTTCTAAGATACAATTATTAGCACTGTGTGGAGCAAGAGTGTTTAACCACTGTCATACATTTCTATTTGCAGTGTGAGTTATTTCAACATCTTGAAAAACAATTTGATAATGTAGGCCAGGAGTCCTAACAACAAAAAACATTCGGATCTTTTAACACAGTTGTTTCACTTCTAGGAATCTATTCTCAAGAAATGATCCGAAATATGTGCAAAACTTGAGATACACACACACACAAAGTATTATGGAGTGATTCACAAATAGCCAATATGTCTAAAGATAGAAGAATGAAGTGATTACACATCCATATAAAGGAATATGAAGAAGTAATTTAAAAAAACACACTTGGTTACTGTTTGGTGACATAAAACATACTTGCCAGAAATACCACAAAGAATATTAGTCAGAGCATTTTGGCATAACAACCAAAAGGAAATATGCTCAAATGTCAACACTATACGCTGCTCTGCTTTATGAGATTATTGTTTTCTAAGTTTTCTCTAAGTATGTATTTCTTAAAGAAAAATATTGTGTCACATTGATTTATGCAAGTAAATATAAGTGAACATTTTAGTTAGAGACAATTCCACTCCAAGATAATCAGGTTCTGTTGTAAAAATGTGGATTTTAGAAAGTGAAGGGAACCATCCACTCATTTACTAAAGAAATGAGAAGAAGGACCTCCCCAGGAGTTGCCAGCGATGATCCCATTCTGGGGCACGTGCTGCCCTGCCCTTCGGAGGGCACTGGGTTCCGAGCATCAGAAGGACAGACAGTCAAGGGCCAGAATAGAAAGAGAACCCTCTTTATTGACATATACTTCCTGCTCCCAAACCATGGGGAAATTCCATATGCCACAGAAATGAGATCTCAATACCATGCCCGTTACGGAAACAAAAAAAGTTATTAGACTTGCTGCTAAAATAAAATGTGCCACATCTGGCTAGCATTTGGAGATTTGTTTTCAGTCCACATTGCTACAAACACATTTGAAGTTCCCAAAGTAGTTGGCTAGAGTATTGATGCATAAATAAAATTCCAGGTGGAACAAAAGGAGGCTTTTTGATGCTCCCAATGGCTTAGACTAAATTTTGAATTAAGGCATTAATATGTTTGAGTAAACAGATGCATGAGTAAGAGTGGCATTATTACACTCAAAATTCAAAACTTCGAAGTCTCATGAGAAATTTAAGTCCACATAAGAGGGTATTTCAGAAAAATTGTGGAAAGATGTAACTAAAAGAAGGTTTATTTTGATTAAAAAAAAGTTTGAAACCTACATATAACTTTTTTTGCTCTTAACAAAATTATTTCAAAGACAGTGTTACAGAGAGAGAGGGAGAGATATTCAGTCCGCAGGTGGTACTCACAACCAGGGATGGATCAGATAGCAGTCAGAATCCAGAAACTTCATTCAGGTCTCCCACAGGGGTGACAGGGTCTGGGTATTTGGGCCGTTAGCAGTGAGTCAGTACAATGTGACAGAGATGAGCCCCTGTAGCGTGTAAGCCTAGCCTTTGATGTCGGCTGTTCAGATGGGTTCTGGATCAGAAGAACAGATTGATCTGGTTTGATTCTATGTTCAGGAAACCTTCCATCCTGTGTCCCCAGGAAAAGGAAAGTTCTCCCATTGCCAGACTTGCGAGACTAGAAAGTGGAGCGTGTACATGACGCCACCCCCAGGACTTAGGTAGAGTGAAGTAAACCCGAGGGAAGATGTCATCCGGTTGGCAGGTAAATGGAAAGGATTACATGGCACGGGGTGGAGCTGGGTTTTGATTTGTGACCCTAAGCTAGCTACTTACCTAGCCCATCTCATTTCCCCTCAGAGATTTCTGATTCTAACTATTAAGGGTTGCTGAAGAATTCCCAGGCATCACATTTTCTGTAACAACTTCCTGCTGATTAAGGGCATAGGACTTTCCTATCCTAGGTTCAGAAATCTCTCACTATCTCAGCTAATGGATCCGCCTCACAATATAGAGCACTTCAAATAAGTGCTAATGGCTTTGTCCCCTGTATTGTCATCATTACTCTAAGAAGTTGGTGTCTGGGGCCCAGCGTGGTGGCCTAGCAGCTAAAGTCCTCACCTTGCAAGCGCCAGGATCCTATATGGGTGCTGGTTCTAATCCCAGCAGCCCCACTTCCCATCCAACTCCCTGCTTGTGGCCTGGGAAAGTAGTCAAAGATGGCCCAAAGCCTTGGGACTCTGCACACATGTGGGAGACCCAGAAGAAGCTCCTGGCTCCTGGCTTCGGATTGGCACAGCACCGGCCATTAGGAAGTGAATCACTCAAAGGAAGATTTCCTCTCTGTCTCTCCTCCTCTCTGTATAACTGACTTTGCAATAAAAATAAATATATCTTTTTTTTTAAAAAAGAAATTGGTTTCTAAGACAAGTTTATTAGCATGAGCAAAATTGGAAAGAAACAAATTGCAAGTGGAATACCCATCAGGAAGGAAAGATTATATTTTGCCATTCCCCTAATACTGGGAGTTGATAGATTGTTCCTGTGCAGATTGTAAAACCAATTATACTAAAGATAAACATTTTTAATGCTCCTTTAAGTGAACACACTACCATTAGCATAGAGGTGACAGACACCATTAATCACTGCACAAGCGTCTTCTTGTTCCATAATTATATATTCTAAGGTCTTTCAGTTGTCCACGCATACTTCAAACAGAGTGTGCACAGACTTGACTACTTACTGTAGAAGTTATTCTGGAGTATAGGCCAGATTACCTAAAGCAATGGTCAGCTCTTTAAAAATTACCTTCATGTGACACACCAAGACCTTCTAATACTGTACTCATTAAGGAGTGCTCCTGCAAAAAGCAGATTCCCAAAAAGAGGAAGATGTAGGTGAAATATGTCTGCCTTAATGTGCAGCAGCCATGATACAGTGAAAGCAAAGGCTATGGGTTTTTGCTACTGTTGTTATTGTTACGCTTTTTTTAAAGCTGTATTTGAGCTCTTCATTTGATTCACTGGAGTAGGCAGACACCTCTTTTGTGTATACCTGGGTGTATCCTTCTCCTTTGCATGAGAGTCAGCAAAGGAGGTGGGAGGTGACCTGGCATGCAACATCTATGCCAAGGCCAGGGCACACACCCACAGCTCTGGTCCCTGGATCAGAAACGCTGATGTGTCTGAAGCCACAGAATGTGAAAGCATAGGTTGCTGTCTGATGCCAAAGGCCAGAAGTAGGATTGATTCTAATAAGGGCAGATTCCTGGCAGGCTCAGGTGACTGGCCTGAAAGACATGGAGGGGACAGAGGCAGCAAAACTACTGCTCACAGCCTTCCCTGGCCAGGCATGGAACTGGCAGGCTGACCGTGGCCCATGACCCTGGCCCATGACAGGTATTTCAGGGCCAGGCTGACTCCAACCCTGGCCCTCTCCCCTGAAAGATAGATAGATAGATAGATAGATAGATAGATAGATAGATAGATAGATAGATAGATAGATAGATAGATAAGGAAAGAAATAAGGAAAGAAATAAGGATGAAAGGAAGTGAATTTTTCATAATATCCATTTTTCACAAACTTTAAAAAAATTGTTTACTTATTTTCACTTTAGTTGAAAAATAGAGAGAGAGAGATGAAGAGCAGCTTAACATCCACTGGTTTACTCCCCAAATTGCTGTGACAGTCAGGACTGGTCCAGGGTGAAGCCAGTTGAACCTCAGTCCATATATGCAGTATGGATTACAGGCGTCTGAGTACTTGATCCGTCACCTGCAGCCCCACCGGGTGTACGTTGATAGGAAGCTAGATTCAAAGTAGAGTAGCCAAGACTCTTAACCAGGCACTCTGTTAAGACATGGGCTTTGCAAGTGGTGCTTTAATCACTGTCTCAAGCACCTATCATTCCATGAACTTTGTGAAGACCTCACCACACATAAATTTCAAAAAATTTTTGCACGAAAATAAATACATTTTTTAGTGCCATTTTCCCTTAAACTTTCTGCTCTTGTGACATAATGACAAGCATTGTAGAAATACAGCCTCCGAGGAGTCTTAGGTGAATCAGTGTTGCAGAGGTTAGCTGTGCTGACTGTGGCTTTCAGAGCAAGCCAGATGGAAGTGAGGCTTGGGATTTCAAATATTTAGATGAGAATGGAGGCTTCCAGGATATTAGGCTCTGAGTTCAAAGTGAGAAAATACGACAGGCAGTACCCAAGTAGCAAAGTTGAGACAATGAGATAAAAAGAAGGCATGAACAAAAGTCTACACAAAAACATTTGACACATTAGGATGCCTTTGGGGATTCCTACATCCCAATTTGGAGTGCCTGGCTTTTAGTCCTCACTCTGCTTGTACCAGCGTCTGAGAAGCACTAACTACTGACACAGGTGTAAGGGTCCCTGGATACTCATTGCAGACCTGGATTGATTTCCAGGGTCCTGGTTTCAGCTTGGCCCAGCCTCACCTATCAAGTATTTGAAAAATGAACCTATGGATGGAAATCTCTCTCTCAGAAGTGAACAAAATCTGCCTTTCAAATTTTAAGAAAACGTTTAAAAAGAAAAAAAAAAATACAATGATCCACTGCACATTAAAATGTTTAAAGGTATACCCAAAACTCGAGGCCAAAGGGCAACCCAGTGACTAAAGACTAAACCAAATGATGGTTGCAAATCGTGGCAAGAAAGGAGACCAAGAGTTCCAGGGGCATGGATTGAAAGAGGGGCAGAGCTGCAAACACAAGGGTTCAAGACATTCCTAGCTCTGCTCATAAAGGAAGACTGTTAACATTAAGATCCAGTTCAGGTTTTTAATCTTTAAAATTTACTCTCTTTTTTTAAAGGAAGGGAGGAAAAGAGAGTTCTTCTGGCTCAGACTGAAGCCAGAAAGTTAAATTTCAATCCAGGTCTTTTACATGGGTGGCAGGAGCCACCACCTATTGCTTTTCGGGATGAACATGGGTAGGAAGCTATAATTAGAAGCAGAGGCAGAAGTCAAACCCAGTCCCTCCACTATGGAAGGCAAGCTTCCTAAGTGAGTTCTTTAACTGCCATGCCAAATGCCTGCACCCATTTGGGTTTTTGAACAAAAGAGAAATAGTTCCATATAGGAAAAATGGCCATGAACAGTAACACAGAGGAGACCATAGTACAAGATCCCAGTGAGATCATGGTAGCTATTATCTAAGTGCATTAATCAACCAAACTGTTTTTACACGTGTCTGCTATATGCCAAGCATAGCGCAGAGCCTGGGCATAAGCAGTTACCATTCCTGCCCAGACAGATGAACAATATGCTAGCAACAAATACACTATTCCACAATGATAGATGTCATAAAAAAAAAAAAACAAAGTAATACAATGCCTAAGGAAGATGAGCATTTGTGGAGTAGTCAGGAAAGGCTTCTCTGTCATCAGATCATGAGTTTTTCAAGCAAAATGACAGTTGGCACAAAGGTCTGGAGATCAAAGGCAAATAAAGAGAAGCTTCAAGTTATTAGGGCATTCTCTTCCAATTTCAGTCATACCTTCAGTAGAAAAACTTTAAGTAAATGCTTTCAGCATGAGAAATTTGTTTCCTTATAAACTACATGCATGTATTATCTTTACACACTTGCATTTTCATCATAAAACATACTGAAATGAAATAAAAATTAACGATATGAAAGTTCTGACATTTTCTTCTTCCCACATCACAGTGAACGGGGACATCTAACTGGATGAGCACATTTCCATCCCACAGCACTGGAAGGAGTGTGGGGATCGGGGAGGCCCCCGTGAGGAGTGCAGAGCACAGACACTGAGGAGCAAAGTCAGGGGCTCCCTCGCTGCCCGGTGGGCTGTAACCAGGACTTTCAGTTTTCAAGGCAGTCCCCAGAAAGCCATGATGACCCGAGAGCATCACCACACATTGCCCAGGGTCCTAGTCCGTTCCGGGTGCTCAAACAAAACACTAGAAGCCAGGTAGGTGGCTGATAAACAACAGAAACAGGTTTCTCACAGTTCTGAAGGTAAGGCAGTCCCAGACAGACACAAATTCTGTGTATGGCGAGGGCCACACATGATGCCTTCTCACTGTGTCCTCACATGGCAGAAGGGACATGGGAGAGCTCTAGAGTGTCTTTCATAGACAGCTAATCCCATTCATGAGGGCTCAGCCCTAGACCTAGCCACTTCCTAAGGATCCTACCTTTGAACACTTATTCTGTAAAGGTTAGGATGTTGGTATATGAATTTGGGAGAGGACAGTGGAGAGTCCTTCAGACCAGCTTGAAGCGTTTGTTTGTTTGTTTTTTCATCAATTCTTCTTTATTTTTGTAGACACTTTTGTTCATTTGTTTTTATTTATCCCTTCCATTTCTCAGCAGTCAGTCTTCAGTTGCTCCATTAAGAGCCTCTGACCTACTGTTCTGATTTTCTTCCCATTTGTCAAAGACAATAGTTGGTTTCTAACAGAGCAAGACAGCATTGTGACATAATTTAGAATCAATCTCAGCATCCAGTCTGGCTAACTAATCAAATTTATAATCCACCACCAGCTTCTGGAGTCATGTTCAGTGTACCTGCCAACATGTTCATGATGACACATTAATGAATATGACAAATAGTCATGAGAGACAGGCACTTTCAATAAAATCCTCAAGACAAGCCACCAAAAAGAAGTCATTTACAGGTACGATTCATATTCCCCCAGCTTTTTCTGAGCCCCATCAAAATTAGTATTTAAATGTTCAACACATTTTATAAGGGGATCATCATCTTTGACTAGATGTTTCAGCACCTGCTGGAATTTTCTAACATCTTTATGTGACTGCTATGATCAATTAGCAGCAGCAACATAGACACACTGCCTGAATAGCATTCAGATACTGTGATCGGTAAAGGGAGAGATCAATATTATTACTGCAGCCCTTGGAGTGATTGCAGAAAATAGAGGCCAGTGAATGAACTAAGTTCTCTGCTGAGCAGACTGAAGTAGAGAACTCACTGAACTGCTATGTATGATCTCTTTTAATAGGTAACCTATTTCATGGCTGCATCCCAATTCTACATGAAAGCTTTAGATGCCAGAAACCAGTGTTTGGCAAAGCAGGTTAAACCATTCCCTGTGTCACCAATATCCCATGTGAGTGCTAGTTCAGATTCCAGCTGCTCCAACTCTGCTCCAGCTCCCTGCTAATATGCCCATGAAAACAGCAGAAGATGGCCCAAGGTGGCTCTACCACAAATGAGGGAGACCTGAGTGGAGCTTAGGCTCCTGGGCTTGGCCCAACCCTGGCCATAGCAACCATTTTGGATAATGAATCAGATGGAAGATATTCTCTCTCTCTCTCTACGTCTCTCTCTCTCTCTCCCTAACTTATCTTTCAAATAAATAAATAAATCTTAAAAGAACTGTAGAAAAGGGAAGACAAAAAGGAACAGGGAGGGAGGGAAGAAGGAAGGAAGGAAGATAGAGAGAGAGAGAGAGAGAGAAAGAAAGAAAGAGAGAGAGAGAGAGAGAAAGAAAGAAAGAAAGAAAGAAAGAAAGAAAGAAAGAAAGAAAGAAAGAAAGAAAGAAAGAAAGAAAGAAAGAAAGAAAGAAAGAAAGAAAGAGAGAGAGAGAGAGAAAGGAAGGAAGGAAGGAAGAAAGGAAGGAAGGAAGGAAAGAAGGAAGGAAGGATGGAAGGAAGGAAGGAAGGAGGGAAGGAAGGAAGAAAGAGAGAAAAGCCTCTGCTAACTGATGGTTCGCACAATCATTTGATGCCTCCTTCTGCAGTCCAGTAGGCAGTAACTCCTATAACTTGTATGACTCCTGCATGCTGCCTGTAGTCATATTTCCTCAAGGTTGTGCGGGAGGAAGTTACCACCCACTCCAGTGCACCTATGGCTAAGCAGTTCTGAGTTTTGTGCCCACAGCAAGACCTAGAGAGCGTATTAAAAATTCCAGTTCCTGGGACCTCAGCAGTCGTGGCACATAGCACTCTTTAGGTTGAGCTGTGATCCTGCAACTTTGACAAGTGTTCCTAGTAGGTTCACCTCACTGCAGCCCTGTCTCTTCATCTATAAGCTGGGAATGAGCTCATCTCCCTCCTAACATGGCTAGGAGGGTGGAGAGATGGGATGATGCAGTTAGGTACAGACCATCTGGCCCAGCTAGGTGTCCTAAAACAGCAACCCAAAACGGTTACTCCTTATGCCTCCAGTTGTGATTGAATCACCTGTTTAACTTCCTCCTTTCTGCATATAGAAGTCTTTGTAACTCTACCCAACTTTTTCTTTTTTAATTTCTCATCTCCTTAGCATGAGTGATGCGATCTGTGTCTGATTAGAGCCTAGGCACCTCATTATTCTCCCGTGTGTATATATGTATTTAATTATTCCCTGGACAGGCACATCACTGTATCCTTTCATGTGGGCATCTCATTTGAATGCTACATTGGCCCACCTTGTTATTTCCCGTCCCTTTTCTACCAAAGCCCCTCTTTTTTTTCTGTTCCTCCTTTCAGTTTTCACAATTTCTTAATGCCTGTGTCTTTATTCAGAGTATTAAACCCTTCCTTTCATGGGCGTCAGTATTCCCTCCTTTCTACCCAGCTCATTACACCCCTCCATCTGTGGACTTCATTATGTCATGCCGTGTTTATCTCATTACATCCTCATCGTGCTCATGCTGTGAGCTCTTCCATTCATGCACTGGGCTGCATCCTTTCATTCTATCGCTTCTCACAAGCTGCCCCTGCCACCCTCCCTGTTTAATGCTCCCATTTATAAACATCTCATTATACCCCCCTCAGTGCCTCTATCAGGACACCCATCCATTTACACGGCTCATTACTCATGCACATTTCGATGAGCATTTCCATTTGTATATCTCATTATGGCCCCATCAAGCATGTGCATGTCACTACTCCCTCTGAAATGTTCACCTTGCATTACATCCTTCTATGTTTGCATCTTATTACATCCCATGCTCCCAGGTTTGACAAAACAAACTAACAAAATCAGACAGATAAATAGGCTCTTTGCTTTTAGAGAACTAAATATGTTTCTCAGGCACCAAACATCAGTGTTTTGTAAACGGAACATTCTTTCCAGAGATTTACATATGTTTATCTAGCCAGGAGACAAAAAAAAAAAAGAAAGAAAACAAAACCCATTGTTTGTGTAAAGGATTATCTTATCTTGGTTTATTCAAATCATCATCATTATCACTACTTTCTCTGCAGTTTACAAAGTGGTGTGATTATCCAAGCAGCTACGACTCCTGCAGCAACCAGCTCAGGGATCAGCATCATTTCTTACTTCTGTGATTATTGGGAGCACTGGAAAATTAAGATATGTCTCCAAGAACTGTTAGGGAATCTCAGCACAAGACTCAAACTCTGATCTTCTGATCCAAAAACATAGGTTCTTTAGGTCATTCCTCTTGCAAACTCATATGAGTGGGTCACCTCTGTCACTTAACCCATTCCATAATTCTTCCCTTGAGTTGGTTGTGTTTCCTAAACAAGAGAGAACATATTCCAAGCGCTTTGCATTTGTTGCCTGCACCCCAAGTTCCAAGAGCTAGGTTAAAAAAAAAAATGTTTGCACATAGCCTTCTGATGAGAGTGAGTGCAAATACCAGCACCGAGATAGCCCTCGAATGACCCATCTCCAAGGCCAGCCTCATACACAAAGCACAAAGGCTCTTCCGGGACTTGAACATGACCAAGGAGCTTCCCACACTTACCGACATTTCTTCCTCACTGACTCGAACCCATGCCTGACTCTCACTTCACTGAACCGTGTTCTCCTACTTTTACTTATACTCAATTACAAAATTGCTCATAAATTCAGAGAAACACAGTAACATGATATTCATTCACACCACAAGATAAGAAACATGTTTACATTTCCTCCATATTTGTTTCAAATATCTCCTATTAGGAGGAAACATTATAGATAGTTTCCTGGGGCTGATATTGTCAATTTCCAGGAAGGCTTTTGCACTGACTGTTTTACAATTTCAACTTTGTGTTAGCATATTACATGCATCTCTCGCTTTCTGAATCTAAGATTTTGCTTTTTCCTTCAGTATGTCTATTTGTACATACAAAGCTGGCTCATTTATTCTAGCATCTAAAAAAATTTTCCATTGTATAAATGAGCCATAGTTTAGTTTATTCATTTTCTAGTGAGGAAAAGTTAACTTAATTATTACATCTGTTTCAATCACGATTATTTCACTAACATTCAGCTCTCCACTCTTTCTATTAAGTGACTGAATGGAAATGTAAAAATTCCACCGCCATAGGAAGTCATGCTTTTCTAAGTCCAAGGTAGAATTTGTTTTGACCTGCCTATAACTACTCCAAGTAAATACACCAAAAAATGGCAATTCTTAAAACTAGGTCCTAGATCCTGGCCATACATTTGCATGTGAAAATAACCATATGTAAAAATGAAATTTTTAAAAAAAAAAGTGATTTCATCTGGCTCAGCTTGGAATGCTTCTAACAAAAGGCATTAAAATGGAGGGAAAACAATGGGTTCTATAAGCATGTGACAGGTTTGCTCTGTGATTTGGAAGATGCCATAGTTTAAGAAGTCTCTGGAGACTGCATAGAAACACCTTGACAAACTCAGCCACGTATGCTGTTGGTCATGCTCGCACGGCCTGTTTCAAAGAGAAGGAAACTTGGGTGCTAATTCACCCAGAAAACTCAGAAAGGTCTCCTAGAGTGTGGAAGGAAGAAGAACCCTTTCGTGCTTTCACAGATGGGAATGTGAACCAGACAGTCATTGTGGAAATCAATTTGGCAGAAGCTCGCGAGCAACAGCACGGGCACACTGCTGAATTCTTAATATCTCATGCAAACAAGTTTGTGGAGCACAGCAGGTCGCTACTCATTTTACAGTAGATTGCCTTCCAGGTCCCTTTTGCCTTTATTGTTAGCACTAGGACCACACAATGAGAAGCTGATGGCATCCTACATGAACTATGTAAGAACACAGCCTTAAAACTATGAATCTGGCTATGGACCCTGGGGAAGGACAGCTGTCCCACCTCCTCGCCTCCTGAGAGAGGAAGAATTCTTCTTGGGGAGCGTCTGGGTTTTCACTTGTGTGTTCTGGAGTGTAAACAGCTCTCCAGGGGAGCAACCATGTGTGCCCCACAATTCATTATGTCACCCCCATGTTAAGATGGAAACACAAGGGCCTAGTACAGTGGCCTAGTGGCTAAAGTCCTTGCCTTGAATGCACTGGGATCCTATATGGGTCCTGGTTCTAATCCCAGCAGCCCCTCTTCCCAATCTAGCTCCCTGCTTGTGGCCTGGGAAAGTAGTCAAAGACGACCCAAGGCTTTGGGACCCTGCACCAGCATGGGAGACCCAGAAGAGCTCCAGAAGAGCTCCTGGCTCCTGGCTTCAGACCAGCTCACCACTAGCCGTTGTGGTCCCTTGGGGAGTGAATCATCAGAAGATCTTTCTCTCTGTCTTTCCTCCTCTATATATATTGACTTTGCAATTTAAAAAAATAAATCTTTAAAACACAAAAAAAGATGGAAACACAAACCTCCAGAAAAAATGTCACATGGTGTCTCACTTTCTAATCAATCATAAGTGCACCACAAATCTTGACCTTTTGGTTTCAGTTCCCAAGTTTCAGAAAATAGTGCAGTCACCATTTCTACAGTGCTAGGCTAGTATTCTATTACCTAGCATGAACACTACTTATATCATTAGCTGATGAAAGATTAGTGGCTTTTAAATGTTTTTTTCAGATTTATGTTTTATTCATTTGAAACATAGAGTGAAAGAGGAAGAGGCAGAGAGAGATAGAGATCTTGCATCCATTGGTTCACTTCCCACAGGGCAGCAATGGCCAGGCCTAGGCGAGGCAAATCAGTAGCCTGGAACTCCAAAATGGATCCAAGTTTCTTATACTGCTTTCCCAGACACATTGGCCAAGAGCGAAATAGTGAACAGAGCAACTGGGACTCAAACCAGTTCTTCATTATATAATGGCAGCATTGTAATAAACTGGTTCCTGAATATTTTTTTCTTTAAAGATTAGGAAACAGAAGGAGGTGTGATGAAGTTCAATCAGAGCCATAGCTCGTGTGTAATGATTTCCCATTGAAATTCTCCCTAATTGCCCGTATTTGGAGAGAGGAAAGAGTTCCACGGCAGAGAAGAACTCCCTAGAAATACTTTGCTGAGCATTTTTCTGCTAAGTCTTTGGCTAACTTTCTCACAACACTCCCATCATAAATAAATGTCATCATTCTTTGGGCCTCCAAAAAGCCAACAAGGAGGCTGCCTTGGACATGTCCTAGGACTCTTGCCATGCTCTTCGCTCTTGACTTTTACTTTGGATGGACCACTTTCACGTGCTGGTAGCCATAGCTTTGATTGTGTTTTGTTTTCCGATCCTACTGGCAAAGCCATGTTCCAACTTGGCATTGTTGGAAGCGATGCTTCAAGACCTCATCTAATTTCCTCTGAAAGCGCTGCTTTTCTCTGCAGTCGGTCTGGTGCAGCACTTTCGGCACCTGTGGAACAGAAAGTCTGTCCCAGTCTCATTGTTCAGCCAGAAGTGTGTATGCTGGACGAGAGGAAAGACCCATGTCCGGGGCTGTTGTCTCTGTTGCTAGTCATCAGTCCTCTTTTCTTCTTACAGATTAATTGGGGTGGTTTCCTGCTGAGGTTCACCTTCAGCATCACATGTCCCCTTCTTTCAATGACTTATCCATCCGTAAACTGCTCATTTCTTTGGGTGCATTGTCCCATAAACTTTTTATAAAGTGTCAGTGATTTTGCTGTGCTACAACCAAAACTAAATCATAAGTCCAGTGGTTTTTATCCTTAAATCAATTTTAGCAAAAATTGCGTTGCCCTGACAGGGGGTTGTTTTCAAACTGCTATCTCATCCTTTTTAGTGCCTCAAACCAGGTCCTGTTCAAACAAGTCAATATGAAACTGTTTCACTACAAAAGAAAAAAAATTGCACAATTTTTGTTACTAGGCATTTGCTATAAATTTTTTAAAGATTTTTCCTTTTTTGCAAAGTCAGATATATAGAGAGAGGAGAAGAAACAGAGAGGAACATCTTCCATCTGATGATTCACTCCCCAAGTGACCACAATGGCTGGTGCTGAGCTGATCCAAAGCCAGGAGCCAGAAACCAGGAGCTCTTCCAGGTCTCCCATGTGGGTGCAGGGTCCCAAAGCCTTGGGTCGTCTTTGACTGCTTTTCCAGGCCACAAGCAGGGAGCTGGATGGGAAGTGGAGCAGCACCCATATGGGATCCCAGTGCATTCAAGGCAAGGACTTTAGCTGCTGGGCTACCACGTTGGGCCCATGCATGGTTTTCTTACACCTGTTATTCAAGGGAGCAGAAAGGAAGCACCTTCCCACGAGCCCTTCTTCAGTCCAGCAGCACACAGTAGATTCCCCATACATGCTTGGTGAGTATAGATGATGATTATCAGTGAAAAAAAACATTGTAATTTTTTGCTTGCTGCTGGAAAAGAACATGTAAATGCTGGTTTCCTTGCTGAAAATCCTACCAACTATATTTTACTGCTGGTGCTAGTGTGCATGTCTAAGCTTTCTGGACACTTTGAACACTGACAAGCTTTTGTCCCTGTTTCCAGTTTGATTTAAAAAATTATTTTTGATGGCTTTAGCAGGCTGAATTTTAAAAGATTTATAAAGAATTTGTGAATTTAAGAGCATTTACAAAGCTTGTTATATAATTCACCCAATTTGCCATCTTTACTTACTACTCAATCCATACTCTTCTATGAGCTTTTCTCCCCCCCAAAAATGACCCTGTTTAAAATCTGATAGTCTGAACTGCCAACATCCTGTGGTCGGATTGTTTTTCATTATTCTTAGGTGAACATGAAAGTTTGACTTTGTGAGTCAAATAAAATATTCCACTGTATTTATTAGTCCTTAAAGGAATGTGTTCTTCAGAATTTCTCTTTTAAGTGAATCAAGTTCTAACCACACAGAGCCAGAACCATAGTCAGAACTGCCATGAAATCCAAGAAAGAACTCAGTTCTTGCCAACATACAGGCATCAAGGAACAGCAAGGAAGACAGACAGGTCTGTTTCACAGTCTTCTGCAATCCTGAGAGGCTTGCCACACCGACCTCATCCATTCAGGGATACCCAGAGTTCCCTTACGAATTTGGAATATAAAGATGAAAGCCAGTGAGATGCAGTGTAAGTTTGCCATCCACACTAAAGGATGAAACACACGATGGGTCCTTCCATGCTGGATGGCTCGTTGCTTCTGCTTACTGTCTGTCTCTTACTTACTACTCACCTCCCTCCCTATACGCCAGTGCCTTTTGCCAAGTTTCAGATTAAACCTGACCAGTTAGTTCAGCACTCACATCTCATCACTTCCTTTCATAATGCACAATTTGGAATGATGACATCTTTGATTTTTAAAAATGGAAATTTTATTCTTAAAACCAGATTGTATTTTGCTAGATTGTGAAAAAGTATAGACCTGCTCATACAGATCAACAGATGCCTCAGATACAAACTAATGGGTACAGATCAGCCATCCCTCAACCTATTACTAGGAGTGTGGGCTACTTTTCTGGTTAGTGTACCTCATAATTGCTTGAGAGCTTATTTTAAAATGGAAAGGCCTCACCTGACCACAGATGTAGGCTGGGCTTCCAGGGCAACACCCGAATCTTACATTTCAGTAAGTCTCCCAGGAATTCGTGATGTCAAGCCCTCTGGATCCTGAAAGTAAACAGGCAGCATGCCATATCAACATGATCAGGCAACGTCTCACCTCAATTAATAGCATTTTATTCTGACAACTTATCAAATAAAATTAAATAAATACCTGTAATAGTCCTAAAAACATAGGTAGGTTTTTAAGAAGTCTTCTCAAAAGAAGTTTAGTGTCATAGTTGATAAGACATGAAAATTGAAAGTCTAAAAACTGCATTTGTCTTAAGTTAAAGACGGGATCTATATGCTCCAGCGAGTTAAAAATAAAAATAATTCATTGGCCAACTACTATAGGCAAAGGGATACATGTTGTTTTCAAATGTTTTCATTTTTGTTTGAAAAATAAAGAATGAGAGAGAAAGAGAGAGAATCTGATGTTATGGTTCACTCCTGAAATGCATACAAGAGCCAGGGGTGGGCCATGTTGAAGACAAGGCCCTGGAACTCAGTGTAGGTCTCCCACATGAGTGACAGGCTCTAGTACTCGGATCACACTTGTTGCCTCCCTGACTCGTGTTACCAGGAAACTGTACATAGAGGTGGACCCAGGGCTGGCACCCAGTCACTCAGATATGAGACGTGAATGCCCAATGCTACGGCTTGATTGCTGAGCCAAATACCTGTCCCAAAGTGCCATACTGTCTATAGAGGATATGAAATAATACAAAAGTCACTCTTTCTACAGAGAGCTTTAGTCTAGTCAGCCCAGAGCCTCATCAGATGAAGCCTAGCAGCAGTCACACCACTTCTGAATAAAGATGTGCTCTGGATTTCGTCCATGAACCTAAGGAATCATCTTCTCACCTCCTGTAAGAAAGCCTCTGCCTCTTTCATCTCATTAACTATGACTGACTGCTACAGATTGAACTCAATAGTAGTAGCTTTCAGGATTTAAAAAACAGGAAAAGTAAAATTATAGCATAAGTATTCTTTAAAGTCTCTTTCGCTAGCTTATTTGTTCAACAAAGCAGCACACTCTACCTCGATATAGAGACACTCTACCTACATATAAAAATGAATTGTTAATTGAAAGTCATGCACACAACTAAATCATATCCTGGACTCCGTATTGAATACAGACTCTAGGAATAACTGGAGAATCATGTAGTCCTCATTATTATGTGAAACCATTAGGGAATTTTTAGATGTCCAGTTTACATTTCATAAAATACATTAGAAATGTGTGCCTAGAGTGGAGTCTATCAACAAAAGACACAGGAGCACACAAGTCTATGTTGTGTTTTGTATCCGCACAAATAGCTTTAGGACAGAATGCAAATGTGCCAGAACCCAAAGTTCTTCCAGATGTATGCTTTCACTGATTTCTGGAAATTGCTTCACAGAACCCTCCTTATAGCACATGGACTGTGGTGTAAGAAACCGCCACACACTTTCACAAAATCCATTGTGTTGACTCATGCTGTTGTTTGTCAGCAAATTCATGCCGTAAATATCCTCACGTCTTCCCATGCTGCCTGCTTAATTTTTCTCCTATGAGGTTTAATAAGAGATATTTTTATATAGTTTCCCAAATTCCCATTGTTTTTTAAAAGTCATTTAATAACTTTTAAAATTAAATGATGCTTGTCAAAAAAACTCCTTCTTGATATATGCTTACTATGATTTTACATATGTGTGTGTATATATATATATATATATGTTTAAATCAACAGAAACAATTTGAGCTTCAATATGCTTTTAGTATGAGTGAGGCCTGTTTTGGAAGGGACCTGAGAGAATGCATCATGCTCTAAATAGAACCATCATGTTCATTGAGAATTGGCCAACTGGGGCGGGGGGAGGCGTCACTTTCCCTTCCTCTTCCTGGCACAATCTCCTTGTTAGTTTTCAAGCTGCACAAAAATTTTCATGAACCTGGCAACTTAAAACCGCATGTAGTTGTCATGGCCCAGTTCCATAGCGTTGGAACTCCGGTTGTGACAAAGCTAAGTCCTCTGCTCAAAGTCTCATAAAGCCACAGCCCAGGTGTTGACTGGATAGTGCTCACATCCAGAGGATCTTAGGGGAATCTGGTATCAGACTCATCAGGTTGTTGGCAAAAATTGTTAGCAATTTTAAGACTGAAGCACTAAAGCAGCCATTAGGCCCCAGAGGCCCCTCGTAGCTCCTTGCAACCTAATATGACAAATTGTCTCCTCAAGAGCAGAAGCACAGTCCTCCTGTGAGACTGGCCTTATGCATGTGTGCCTACAAGCGAAATAGTGCACATGTGCATAATATGCATGGAGTTGACAGCCCCTCTCCTTTGCCACACTCTTGGTTAGAACCAAGTCATAGGATTCCCTACACTGAAAGGAAAAAGCTTAGACACATATGGATGCCAGGAGGTGGAAATGATGGTGGGAGGGGCAGTCCTGGGGTCTCTCTGCCACAGAGTCACAACAACTGAAATACTGAAGTAGTGATGAGATGGATATGAATTATTTCCTCACTCTCTGAAATCCCAATTGTCTTAAGAGAAATTTGTGATTATTTAAACAAACCAACTCTCATTTCCTTCCCTTAATCAAAATTGTAGCCAAAAAAAAAAAATTTTTTTAAGAAGACTTAGGGAAGATAAAAGATCCAGAAGAATAAAGAAGATAAGTAATAAAGAGAAATAATGAGCCCAAGAACAGTGAAGAGGTCAAACTTCCAAAAATCCAGGCATCATTGGTTGTTCTTGTTTTGTGATTTATTTTGCTTTGATCTTCCACAAATATCTGAAACTATGTGTGCTCATCTGCCTCTACTCAAAGTTGTTGCCAACTTCACTAGTTTGCAGAAGTAGTATCTCAGTTCCTTTTGCACAGCACCTGAATCCTCTGAAGAGGGAAGCCTGCTTTTGGCTTCAGAGCTTGAACACCAGGATGTAGCCTTCCATCTGGCTTAAACTTTTTAAGTAGCTTTCTGTCAAGACAAAGGTGGATTATATGCATCAACCTGGGACCCTTCTGGTCTCAGAGCAGGAAAAATCAAGGAACCTGTAAGTATTATTTTAAGTACTTTGTTTGCTGGTAGTGTTTGTGGTGAATGAAAAAACTGATCTTTAATTGTGTTGGAAACAGAAAAGTGATCTGCATGCCAACGGCCAAGTACAGACTTCAGAGACCGAATGGTTTTGAAACCGATATTTATGAACATCTGCTTTTTCCCCATAAATTTTAATATGGATTTCATCCTTTGAAACCTACAAAGCTCCCAGGTGCTTCTTCTTTAGCTTGGGGAGCATGTTTCTTTTTGTTTTGTGTTTTGGGTTTTTTTCCTTGTTTTTTTGGAAGAGTCTCCTTTTTATGTGAACACATTTGAAGTCACTTTTGTTAAAACAATATTCCATGTATGTGGTTCCTGTTGGAATGCCTGGAATATGGTATTGGATGTTAGGAACACAAAATTCCGTATTCAGCATTTTGAATCTCCAGAATGTCCAATTCCAGAGCACAAACACTAATAGCCTTAGTACAGGAGACCAGTTTATGCCTTTCCCTGTTCAAAACTAGTTAGTAGGTGTTTGTTTAATGTTAAGCACTTAGTGCTACAGGTACAGCAGCCAAAGCAGAACAACCTAGAATCCATGCCTTCATTGTGTTTATGCTGCTGTCAATATAAATGTTCTCCAAAATTATTTCCACTGAAGTTTGCATTGCTATCTCCCATATAGAGTCCTTTGAAAACTTGTCCTGTGCCTATAAATCAATAATATGAACATGCTGGTAGACATATATTTGTTCTTAAGGAGCTTGGTGTATAGTACACACATCACCGCCATCAAGAAAGGTAGAACTGGGAGTCAAGTGCTTTGGGGTAGAAGCTTAGTCACCAGCCAGCTACTGTCTATGGAAATCCCTCTTGAGCAGTGTAACAGTAGCCACATCTTTCAATTCTTAGGAATACTAAGAGGCATTGCTATAGGTAGAGAAGTAAGAGTGTGTGGGCCAGAGGGAAGGAAGTAACATCACAGCTGAGGGGAGGACAAACATGTAAGGCAGCTGGATCCATGCAAGATTAGCAAGGACACAGAATTTCCTTTATGAAGAGCAACCTTTTAACAAGGCAGTTCTGACCACCCCATTACAAAAGATAGGAATGATTTACATAATAGGAGAGCCTCAGGAGGACAGTGGCGCTATTTAATTTGGTTAGGCTAATCATTTTCCATCCATTTACAGTCTAATGGAACCTCTCTCCTCTGCTTCTGAAACAGGAGCACATTGGCAGGAGGCCACAGGTTACATAAAATGTGGGTAGTCCTCTTGATGTGTCAGTCCTATTCAACCATTTGGAGGGGGAAAGTCAACAAACCTATTAATAAACAAGTCAAGCCATTATTTCCCATTAAGACCAATATAGATATGTTATGGAATAGAAAGCACAATTTTAAGGTAAAGCATAAAGCTAAAACAGTGCTGGAGCCACTGGCTGGGGGATTAAACCTGCCCGCTATTTCCTGTCAGCACTGGCAAAGCCAACTTCATGAAACTAGTTCTTAAAAACATATCTATTTACTACAAATAGTTGGTTCTCAAATTTATAGAAAATGCAAATAAAATACAAATCCTCCAAGATTTCCTTCAGCCACACTGAAGCTTTGGATCTCGCCACTGTTTAGATATTTGGATCTTAGATTAGATTTAGGAGCTGTCTCAATAGGTGAAAAATTCCATGCCACTTTGAGCTGACACCTTGCCTCTGGCCCTCTGCCTGTGTTCTCTCACTGTGTATTTAAGAGCACTCTCATTGTAGAGTTTGAACTGACAGCTCCTTTCCCAGGTTCACCAGGTGGAGTTTTTGAGCACTTTCTGGTAACTCAGCACTGAATCTGAGTACTGGCTTCCTAATTTCATGCACTCCGTTCCCAACGTCAGAATGCTGTGTAGCAGGTGGACCAACTTCTGCTCTTTGTGCTATGTTTCCTGAAACAGGATCTGGACCAGGTACAGCTCCATCTGGAGGAAGTGAGGTTCTTTGATGTATTTGGCTTCAGTGAAACAGCAGGAGCGTGGCAATGCTTCATGTGCAACAATCCTGAAAAAGCAACTGGTGAGAGACCCCCACACCCCACTTGCTGCTAGAAACCATTTGTGTCCCTGGGGTTTGCAGCCATTCATGAGTCTCCCTGTTCAGGTCAACATTCCTCTTGCTTAAACATCCTATGTTGCAACAATGAGATTCTCCTCATTTCCTCCACTTTGTGCTGAAACAGATGTGTGTCACTAAGTGACCATGGGAGGAAGCTGTTGGAAGAAACAGGAAACCATAGAACCAGAAGTGAACAAGGGAAACTGGCCCTTTCCTATATGAGGCCATGAATAAAGCAGGATCTGTCCTTTTGCCCTGAAAAGCATTTTTCATTTCATCCAAATGACCCTTTAGGATTAGATAAAAACAAGTATTCTATCAGGGTATTTTCCAGAACAGGAAGGAAATGAGACCACACTAAATGAGTAAAAGAGCACACAGACTGTTTTAACTCACAGTTATCCTTCGCACTATCACCTGATGACCGAATTGTGTAAGTGGACCATCTGAAGAGTAGGGAATCATTTGAACAATGCTCTCCCCAGTGTCTGTTCACCCTCACCCTGCTTTTTCCCTGCCATTATGCCTCCTTAATACATTTAACTCCATTTTACCAGTGGAAGAAGGTTGAGTTTAAGCCTGACTGAAGAATATTTCCTTACTGATTCGCTCCTTGAGAGGAGGGAGTTCTCCATGTTGATGCTGTTCTGGAACTGCTGTTTCGGCCAAGGAAACAGTGTGAAGAACTGTCTAACACAAATCCACTTTGCAGCTGAGCCATGCTCCAGAAAATCATCCATGCAGCATCTCTACATAGTCCATTACTGTGCAGGGTTTCATGCCTCTTAGAGATGACCCATTGCAGCAATCTGCCTTTCATGAGCTGCCAACACGTGGAGGCCGTGTGGAAAAAGTGTGTCGAGTTGGCCATATGGAGATGTGAGGGGCTTGCAAGGATGCATCAATTAAAATGCATTACCCCATGGAAAAAGTATGGATGGAAGAAGCTGGCAGTTAAAGACACCAGCCTGAGGGTGCACATTTCCCTGGCTGTTTATAGGTCCTGCATTGAGTCAATGCCAGAGTGAACACCCCAACTTTTGAAAGCTAATTCAAGCAAATAAGGAACTGGGGGACTGAATGTCTCCATTATAAAACTTCCTAATTATACCTTATTTCACATTGTAAAAAAAGCATAAAAGAAACTTTGAGAGCATAGTGTAATAAGGTACTTATCTTGGGTGGTTCTGAGACAATCTCAAGAATTTTCACTCCAAGTAAGCTGAGCCCTTAGTTCAATAAATACGTAACCATATCTGGCTGCGGGAGGCCTCAGAAAAGGGGCTGAAAGTTAACAACACAAAATGTTCTTTTAATATATGTTTTCTCAAATTCACTGCCATGCACTCGAAAAGAACATTCTGCACATTCACTCTTTCTTATTTGTGTTTCTCATCATTAAATATAGACTAAAAACACACAGCTATAAAAATTCAAACAAGGTCAAATATTTTATAGAAGAACATATTGAACCAAAATGTTTGGCCCTGGAAACGAGTGTGTTTGGATTTCCTTCCTCATTTCCGTTTGCTACATGAAAAGGGATTTGAGTCTCACCAAAAATCCTTGACTCTCTGAAAAGTTTATGTATGTTGTTGATTTCATATTTTACATAAGCATGTAAATCATACATTTAATTGATGTGAAAGGAATGACATAATATTGCTGCCAAATATGTTACTCATGGGGATGGTATTTGCATCCACGTTCTGCTTAAATTCTAAGTTTAAAGATGATCACGACGGAGGAATATGTATTTTATTATTGATCATGCACTGCTGGCATGGTGCTTGTATCCATTTTTCAGTTATGCAAAGCATGTTTACTGCTTTGCCAGGGAGTCTTTGCACGCTGTCCTTTGTGACAGGAACGTGAGCAAGGTTCCATATCTACTCTGATGAAAATTTATAATCCAGTTAGATGCTGAAGATGTATGTGAAAAAATCAAGTGCCTTTGTATGTATTTTTAGTGTGCAATAGACAACTTTAAGGGAGTGAATGAATGAATAATACTTAGAAATGAGAAAGTCAAATGTGTCTTGAACAGTAAAATGTGATGTTTCAAAGTCTATGTCTTCAAAAATGTATTTATTTATTCATTTGAAAATCAAAGTTACAGAGCCAGAGAGAAAGATGGAAGAGAGAGATCATCCATCTGTTGGTTCACTCCCTAGATGACCACAAGAACCAGGACTGGGCCAGGCTGAAATCAGGAGCCAGGAGCTCCCTCTAGGTCTCCCTTGTGGGTACTAGGGGCCCGCACTTGAGCCATTCTCTGCTACTTTTCCCAGGTCATTAGCAGGGAGCTGGATCAAAAGTGGACCAGCCATACCACAACCAAGTGTTGGCAAACTGAGACTATAAGATGAACCATGTCAATCAATGGATTCTGGAAAGATTTCATTGTGCTTGGATTGGCGAGATCAGCAGTAATTCAGAACTGTAGAACTATCAAAACCTCTACATCGGGCACTCTGGGATGGTGTTGGGTGGCTGTCCTCCATCCAATGGTAGAGGTATTTGGGAGGCTGGGTTGGCTTCCCCCCATCTCTTCCCTTCCCCCAGAGGCAGGAAGGGGAAAAAGGAGAATGTGGAAACAATGGTCTCTTCCACTTTCCTGTAGCCCTTGATCCTTTGCACCCTAATCATTTATGTAAAAATCACAAAAAATATAAATTTTTTTGAAAGTAGAGCAGCTAGAACATAACCCAGCACCCACATGGGATGCTGGCATCACAAACAGCAGTTTTACTGACTATACCACAAGGCCAGCCCCACATCAAACATAGAGCTAACACATCTGCAATATATGTAGATCTGATAAGCATAGGTGGTGCTGTCTGTTCCTTGAGAGAAGCCATTGCACACCAAGTGAAGGAGCTGTGTTTACAACTGTGTCTGCTGGGCACTACTGTGGATTTCATCAGTACCCCATCAGCCTCAGGAAGGAGTGGCCCAAAGGAGCAGCATTGAAGACTTGGGAAAAAAGACTAAAGAAAATGAATGTCTTGAGAGATTTATTTATTTGAAAGACAGAATTACAGAGACAGAAAGACCTTTATCCAGTGGTTCGGTCCCCAAATGGCTGCAACAACCAGAGCTGGGCTGGTTAAAAACCAGGAGCTAGGATCAAGGAGCTTCATCCAGGTCTCCCATGTCTGTACAGGGACCCAACTACTTGGACTTCACTGCACAGCTTTCCCAGGTACATTTACAGGGAACTGGATTGGGAAAGAAGCAGCTGAGATGCAAACCAGCATATCTATGGGATGCCAGCAGTGTTACCCACTACATCATAGCTCTTTCTGACTCCTATTTCTGGGTCTTCCTGTCTCTTGAATAATAAAAATAAATTAATTTATTAATTTATTTATAAACAACATTTCATTAGACATCAAGAATAACATCTAAAAATGTAACATACCTGGTAATGTGCAAATTAAGCCAAAGACTTCTTCAGAAAGCAAAGCAGATCCATGACCCACAGGGTCACCTGGTACATTTTTCCTGCTTGGGTAGAAGTATTATCACCATCTTTCCATGGACCTCACCTGTAACACATAAATTCATAGGAATTTTAACTTCTTGTGATCAGTAAATATTTTATCCAAGTAAGTACAAGTGAAGTCAAAAGTAACTGAGTACTATGCTTTCTCTCATTTTCTCCCCATACTGCCTCTGTTTTACAAATCAGAAAAATGAAACATAGACACACAAAATTCTCCCTACACAGTGGGACCTGCTGGTAGAATCAAGATTTTAACCTGAACAAGATTATTTCAGAACCAGTAACTTTAAGTTCTAGGGCAAAGCTAAGCACATTAAATGTTGGAAATTCCAAGAATAATTATTCCAAAATGTTGTAACATATTATAAAGGCCAAGAACAAATTTAATATTTGGGAAGTGATCTACATTCTCAAAACTTACTCTTCTAAAAGAGGAATAGGGACTTTGGTATGATCATGTGTTGGAAATGATTACATGAGGGAAATGATTATAGTAGAATTGATTTCCAGTCCTTCCAATTGCTGACTTCAGTTTGTGATAATCATTTGATGAAAGTACAGAGTTAACATGAAGCAGTGATTATAGTAACGCAATAACCCAGGGAGACTTGGCTTGTGTTCATTGTAGATCCCATTAGTCCACATGAATGATAGAACAGAGATTGAGTAAAACGAACTCATTTCTGGAAAACCAAGACAATCTCATTTATCAGTCTCCCTTGTCTTGGAACTACACAGTATATGCTGTCAGTTAGTCAGCTGGGTAGTCCTGGAGCACATCTGGCTTTCTATTTAGTCACATTTTTAGAAAGTAGAAGAAAGAAGTAGGTCATGACTTTCTCTCTTTTGTTTGGAAACCTCACAGTAAATAAATTTGTTCTTGCGCTCACGCCCTTTTCTACAGTCTGAGTCATCCCGGGTGCTTACTCTCATAGTCACTAGACATTTAGAGTTGGAATGTGATGGTCAGTAGGCAGCCTCCTTGTGATGGTCAATAGGAGGCCTCCTGGGTTCTAAAAGAAAATACAAGAATTTATTCAAGCAATTTTCTATCATGACTTCTTTTTAGAGTCTGACTTCAAAAATTTGTAAGAGTGTGTTGTCCATGAAACCTGAGCAAATAGAGAAAGTATCAGAATAATATCTGTATAAAAAGACCTCTCCTGTTAGATGTTCTTCAGAAGGTAGCAATGATGGACAGCCCTCACACGGGTTAGAGGACTTTCTGTTTCAGATGCCAGGGAAGAAATGGGCTAAATGACTGCAGGAAGACTAAGCCCGTAAGACCATAAACAGCCTTCTGAATCCTTCAGTATGAAAAATTGCTATTTGATTTCAATACCAAATTTCACAGGAAGAAGGCTTAATTTGGATTTACACAGTGTTTGAGTTTGTCCTACGATGTCTCCTCTTCTATCCATATGTGTTCAAGTACTCTCATATTTTAAATCTTGTTAGACTACCAAAAACAGTGCAATATTTTGTAGGATAACTTTACATTTTCAAATTTATGTAGATGACAACCACCGACTATATGTTAACCACATAAAATTGAACCCCAGATTATTTGTTTAGAGATATTTTGAATTACTTAAAGACAAAACAAACACACACCTATCTACTTGGGTAATTTATTGCTCTAAAATCTGCTCTAATTTTTTGTGATATCGGCATTCCTCTCCCTGCTAAACCTTCCCACATGCCTGCACATGTTCTCACTCTTTCTTCCTCTCTCTTTTTCAAACACAAAGAGAAAGAGAGAGCCACCACCCCCAGGAGAGAGAGAGAGATCACTCCCAGGCAGAATGAATTCCTTTTTCCCTCTGCATTTTCTTTCACCCGCTCACATGCACAGGGTGTGTTGCTCTCAATCTCCCATTCTGGACAATAAATTACTGGAAGAAGAACCACAGATTGTTCATCTTTGTGTGTACTACTCAGAGCATAACTCTGCATTTATATATCAGATATGCAGAGTTATGCTCTGAGTAGTACACACAAAGATGAACACTGCTTCTAAGGCACCTCCAACTAAGTTGATTTACATTAAAACTCATGACTGTCCCTCCTGTGCAACCAAAATGCCTGATCTTCCAGCATTCCCTACATCACTAAACATGGCTTTTGCACAATCTGTTGCATCAATCAGAGATCTACTGTTCTCTCCATTGCCCTCATCCAATAAATCATCCCAGGATTGAGGGTTTGACTTTGTCAGCTGCTCTCAGAGCTATCTGCCTGTCTCTGTAGCCTTAGTGCAATCTACACCACCTGTTACCTAAAATAATGGCGGCAGCTCCTGCATTCAACTCTATCCTGGACCCTTCATTCAGCCTCCCACATTATAGCCAGAATGATCTCTTGGAGATAATGACTGGGTAATGCCATCCTTCGCATGAGGTCTTGGATAGCCTCGGTATCTCTTAGCTTAAAGGCAAACACCACACAAGTTCTTCATAGCATGATGCTGAAGAGGTCTCCAGCTTCATCTGGTCCCCCTATTTCCTCCACACTCTCTCGTCTGCCCAAAAGAACCTTCTTTTGTTTCCCACACACGCCAACCTCCGTTCTGCCACCAGTCTCTTGAATACGCTTATCCTGCTGCCAGCAAGCCTCTTTTCTCTTTTCTTCCTCTAGTTCATGTAGCTCTTAACCTTCTGATTCAAACTCAAATCCACTGCTTCATGGACACCTTCTCTACCTCCTCGATTAGAGTCAGGGCCCTCAAAGCACCTCAGAACTTTGCCCCATAACACTGTCCCCATACAGCTGTCAGTCACCTTGACTTGCTACGTGTGATTGGTTAATGTCTGTTTTCTCCAGCAAACAGTAAATTTCATGCAGTTGGCTTCTTTCATTTATCCTTCTTCAATCCTTACATAAGTAGTATTTACTAAGCAAATGAGTGACTAAATTTTCTCAAAAAATCTTCAGCAGTAAATTTTTTTCAATCAAGTGATGACAAAAAACATATTAACAAATCCATTTTAGGAGAAAAAGTTACATATTTATATCTTTACATTTGCAGCATATCTTTTGTGCCAAATACATACTCTTTGTATAATCTCTTCTCCAGTAAGCTATTTTCAAAAGCAGATAATTTTAACAGAATATGTGAGATATTTATATATGTATATGTATGTAGGTACATATATGGGT
Organism: Ochotona curzoniae; assembly: GCF_017591425.1. NCBI lineage: Eukaryota > Metazoa > Chordata > Mammalia > Lagomorpha > Ochotonidae > Ochotona > Ochotona curzoniae. The sequence goes on along the minus strand of NW_024465520.1, from coordinate 12,284,330 downwards.
ATATACGTTCACATATGTGCATATAGATTTGAGTGTGTGTATATATGTCAGACAGCATGTGAGGGTGTATATGTTACAGTTAAAGCTTTTAATGCAGACATTGTAAACTTCCATTCATTGCCAAAAGGTTGGAGGCCAAGTGCTGAACTACTATGGATAAAACACAGTTTGAAAATTCCCTTAAAATCTTAACACGTTTCAGAATATCAAGAATGTCCAGCCAGGTAGGATCTGACGCAAATAAATCAGATTTTTTCCCATTGCTATTCAAGTTCTACAACATTCAGACAGTATGGGAAAGAGCTCAACATTTAAAACTATTTAAAGTTCTACAGCCATGGCTGTTGCCAGTAATATCTACCCATGAGATCTTATTAGTGAGACTAAGTGGGACCAATACAAGATATCTCTTATTAAAAATTTAATCTTAAGATTGAGTACTTGTTTTCCTTGATTTCCACCTGATGATAGCCTATTGATCGCATTAATTTGTCATTATTCAACAAGTCCAGGCCAATTTTTTTTTTTTTATCAACTTCTCAGAATGACACTCATACCTCACTGGGTGGGACACAAAGATTAGTTACGCCTCACTGTGGTGTTGGGGATTTCTCTGCACACCCATCCTTAAAAAAAGTTCTGTACCTAAACTGATGACACATGTCTTGCTAGAGTTATAAGCCAGTTCAGACCACCCGAAAAACAACCAAGTTCAGCAAAATCAAGCTTCAACACTATAAACAGCTAAATACTAAAATGAAAATAGACACGAGAAACCTGAATAGTAATCTATAGCCTATTCTTTACTTTCAAGGAAAGGTTCCAACAGCCTTTTCCCATTCTTGGTATTATGATTTCACTGCTTGATATGTTACATGACCTACTGCTCTAATGGAGACAATAATCAATTTAAAATATCACAAGAAACTGCAGGCACTTTATTCACATCTTATCAATTCCATTACCAAAGGTTAAAAGATTTTTCTCTTCTGAATCCATGGTCTTCCCTCTCATCTCCCTTCCCCTTTCCCCCATAATGCAATCACCTCCAGGCTGCAGTGCACAAGCTGCTGTGGAATGAGAACAAAAAACTCAGGTACAAACTGCCCTCAAATAGGCAAACTGCAGGCTCAGAGTCTGTTCCACCTTGCCCAATTGAATATATAATCTGTGCTTCATCCTTTTTTCTCTGAGCACCATTTCTCCACTTCTCCTTGTGCACCAGGCTGCCATGCAGTAACTACATCAGCAGCCCCCTGGCCTCCAGGTTCCAGTTATATGGGGTTCCTAATGGGAAGTCCTGGGAAGGGAGCAAAGTCAGGTCATCTGTTCACAGTCACCCTTCCCAATTAGTCACTGAGTGTATCCTCTGAACTCTCCACACAGTGTCCCCACAAGTCCTAACTCTTTCCCCCTCCATTCCACTTTGGGCAGAAGGTGTTATGCCCAGCTGGATGCCATCCCCAGGGGCTGCACCTTACCCACACCTGTATAACTAGTCCCTTCATTAGGTGCTTCAGTTACCAAGCTCAAGCTGTCCTTTGCTTCCATCCAGAAGTCTGTCTGGTACATGGCTAACCCTTCAGATTGTGCAAGGCTTCCTGGGCCTAGCAGGACTCTCACAGACTCTGGGCCCTCTCTGCTGGGACTTTAGAAAAACTTCCTAATAGTGTGCTGTGAGATCTATGCATGACTGATCTTTCATGGTTTTCCTGGGTCTTACACCTCGAAGAATCGTGCCCGCAGCCCTCAGCTCGCAGTCCATGACTTTGCCACAAAACCACCACTGTACAAATTTGCCTCTCAATTCGTTCAGCTTCCTGGGCTCTGACATCTGCCTTCCCTCGTGTTTCTTCCTCCATGGATCCTTCTCTGTGTTCTTCCTGGAAAATCCTTGACCGTTCTTCATCAGAGCCCAGGACTCATGTAACCACTTCCCAACTAGGCACAGGATTTCCTGAAAAGCTTTTAAGTTGATAAACTTGGCAGTTGGGGTTCCATTTGCAATTCAGAGAATTCAGTTTCATAATCCATAAATTTTTTAGCCAGTCGATAGTTAAAGAGAGGAAATCATAGATAGTAATAGACTTTCTTGGCCAAATTGTGGTGTTTTGAACAAAGTAATGCACTAATTATAAAGTTCTGAAAATGTATGACTATCCAATATGTTCAATGAGAGCAAGATTATTTTAGATGCATGACCACAGAATCATGCTTCATGTAATTTATCAATTGAAATATTAAAAAAAATCTCCAAACTCAATATACTTTCCTGTTTCAACCATGAAAGAGGCGTGATATATAAGAATTACTTGCTTACAAGAGTATGCTATGAGGCCCAATGTGGTAGTCTAGCGGCTGAAGTCCTCTCCTGCACATGCCAGGATCCAATATGGGCACCACACTAATCCCAGCTGCTCCACTTCCCATCCAGCTCCCTGCCTGTGCCCTGGGAATGTAGTCGAGGACAGCCCAAAGCCTTGGAACCCTGTACTCCATTGCAGACTCAGAGGAAACTCTGGGCTGCTAGCTTCAGATCAGCTCAGCTCCGGCCGCTGCAGTCACTTGGGAAGTACACCAGTGGACAGAAGATTATTCTTTCTGTAAATCCGACTTTCCGAAAAAGAGAAAATAAATCTTTTTAAAAAAAAAATTTATGAAGAGTATGCTATGGGTGGTAGCATATGTGAAAATGACAAGTGAGATACAATTATTTAAAAAAATACAGGATAAGAGCTGAAAAAAGAAGTGAAGATTTTGCCCCTTTTTTCCTGATTTTTAAGTTGTTTTTAAATTAATCTAATATTCACAAATAGCCTGGCTTCTACTGAATTCTCCAAAGCTAACTCTGATATCCAAACTAGGATCCTAATGTTCAGCCATTTTAAAATTCCACTAAAATTTCCTTCCAAAATCCATTTCATGAACATTTTCCATGTGATTAATTTTCACTGACTACAATGACAAGTCTTTGTTTAGCAGCTGTTTCTGAAGCTCTTCATGCTTTGTTCTCAAGTAGGCCTATTGTTTTGTTTTCAGTCTCTCATCACAGCAATCTGGCATATGATATCTTGTCCACCCCTTGCTTGTAGTGGCCCATTCAACAATTTTTCCAACTGCTCCTTGCTAGCTTTGGTTACAAGGGTGAGGATACTTTGAAAATTTTGTGCTTGGGGCTGCTGTTGTGATCTAATGGGTAAAGTTTTTACCTGCTAGAGTCCCATATATGAGCTGCTTCTACTCCCTAACCAGCTCCCTGCTAACGCTCATGCGAAAGCAGCAGAAGATGGCCCAAGGTCCTGGGGTCCCTACACCTAAATGGGAGACCCAGACCATGAAGCTCCTAACTCCTGGCTTCAGCTAGGTCAAGCCCCATCCATTGAGGCTATATGAGTGAATAAGCAGATGGAAGATTCTCTCTCTAACTTTGAAATAGAAAAAGTAAGTCTTTTTAAAAACTTGTGGATGTAGTTGGCATTGTGATGCCGCCTAAGACGCTAGCATCCTGTATTGGAGGACTATTTTTGATTACCTGCTATCCTGCTTCCTCTCTAACTCTTTGTTCATGTGCCTGGAAAGCAACAAAGGAAACCCCAGATACTTAGACCCTGGTTATAGTCACAGGGGACCTGGATGGAGCTCCAGGCTCCTGGCTTCAGCTTTTGTGGCCATTTGAGGAGTCAAGATACAAGCAGATGAAGGAGTCTCTCTCTCTCTCTCTTACTTTGCCTTGCAAATAATAAATATTTTCTCTTAAAAAGTTTGCAGAAAAATTAGTTAGAATATAAGCTTATTTGGTGCCAAAAATGTTTAAATTCGTGTGTAGTTGTTTTAGACTTCACATTTTTCATGAACTTTTTAAAGTTTGCCCTTCATCTTCCAGAAAAGCATTTCAGTGTACTTTTATAAGAAACACAGTAGCTAATTCCCTTTGTCGGATCTAGAAAGATCCTTATATGCAAATCAATTCTGACTTTGAAACATCTCAGAGAGCATAACTATTTCCAGTGCCTCTTTGAGTAAATAAGAAAGGCTGACACAGCACCGTTATGAGTACGTTATGAAATGACCTTAGTTCAAACCTTGTTACTAATAAAACCATGACCAAAACAGCAAATGTGACTGCAAACTGTGAAGTAGATTCTTTAATGCAAGTAGGGTTAAGCAGCACATAGGTGCTTTGTGCATTACATTTTACCATTTAGCCTCTCCAAAGTGTCTTCATGTTGGCTGTCGATGCCTCAATATCTCTGTAAACCAGGGCATATTGTTACTCTTCCCTCCGCTGTTCAAAGAAATTGCAGTTCTCATGAGAGAACTCAGAATCTAAATCTCCTGCATTCCCATGCAAAATCCTTGAACAGTTACAATAAAATTAACATTTTTCCACTTTGAAAACATGAAAAATGGGTGTTGTGAAAACATTTAATTTTTGGCTTGGATGTTACATTTTTATTGATTTATTTTTTGTCTTTTTCCCTCTTGGGTCCCCTCTGGAAGCATTCTTTTCTGCTCTCAAATAGGCTGCTGTGACCTTTATGGCTTAGCTTCCAGCTCTCATTAAGCAGGCACTGAACCCCAAGACTGCTACTGCTGTCAGCGGCTGCACTGCAAAGGGGAAGGGAGGTTACCTTAGCCAGCCAACAACAGAGTGTAGAGACCACACAAAAGAAACAGCCCTTATGTTGATGGAAAATTTAAGTTTGTAAAAAGCTTGACTAGTTGGCACCAGCACAATGGCATGATAGGTAAACCCTCTTCCTGCATCACTGACATTCAGTATGGGTGCCACTTCCAACCCCAGGGTTCTCTATTTCCAATCCAGCTCCCTACTTATGGCATAGGAAGGCAGAGGAGGATGGGTCAAGTATTTGGGCCCCTGCACCCACATGGAAAACTTGGAAAAAACTCCTGGTTCCTGGCATTGGACCCACCTAGCTCTGGTAGTTATGGCCATTTGGGGAGCGAACGAGAGGATGGAAAATCTATTTCTCCATCTCTCGTTCTTTCTCTGTAACTCTGCCTTTAAATTAAAATAAAACAACAACAACAAAAATGTCATTTTTTAAAAGCAAACAAAAAGTATTACTAGCTTTAAAACGTTAGAAACTCAGAAGTAGATGTGTGGCACAGCATTGAGACACGGCTTGGGATGCCCACATCCCACCTAATACCTGAGTTCTGATTCTACCTGAGGCCCTAGTGTTCTGATAACACACCCTGGGAAGTGAGAGGCGATGGGGCAAGAGTCTCTGCCATCCACATAGCAGACACAGTATCAGTTGGGCTCCTGACGTCCTCCTGGTTTGGGCCTATTGCGGGTATTTGAGGAGTGAATCAGCAAGTGGAAGTTTCTCTCTCCCTCTCTCTCTCTCTCTCTCTCTCTCTCTCTCCCTATATGTGTATGTGGTGTGTGTCTCCACCCCCTCTATCTTTCTGCCATTCAAATAATAAATAAACAGAATTAAGAAAATCAGGAGATTCCTAGTAAAGCAAAACAGGACACTGAAATAATTTTTTTAATACTGATGGTAAGTTATGACTGGCTGAAATTTCTGCATCCCCCAACCTCTGTTATGCACAGTACCATTCACCATGGAGCTCCAGGATGCTCTTTATCAATGAGATTTCAGATCCAATGTCACCTCAAATGCCCAAGCTCTTTCCTGGCCACTTAACTGAGGACACACCAGCCCCTCGCTGTCCCGTGGTCCCTATGGGATTTCCGTCATAGTGCTTTTCCTTGTCTGACAGCATAGTTAACGCATGCTTTCAGTTCCTAGCCTTAATTTGCAATTGATAACTGCAATAATCAATTTGATAGCCACCAGACAGGCAAGGAAAAACATTAAAGCTCCCTTGTTAAAACTCTGTTTATGATTGTTCTTATATTCAAAGGGCTTTATCAAGATGAGCAATCCTCTCACATGAGCTAGTTATGTGATCCATCTTTGAAGAAATGACTGCATAGGAAGGGCAGATGTGTTGATACAGCCAAACAGAGTACTGTCTGGATGTTTTCAAAGGTGCTTCGAAACGGAGTATAAATATATCTAAGTAAATACTGTCCCACACTAAAGTTGTTTGTTGATCCTCACACAGAAATCAGACTTCCCTAGAAATTTGAAAAGTAGAGCTGATATGGCTGGTAAAAGGAATAAAACTCTTCAGGTCAACAGCTAAACTTCTGATATCGTAATGGATCTTCTAATTCTATGATCACATGGAATCACACATTCTCTGCTTCAGTGGAAGCTTAAGGTAGCCATTCAGTAAACACAGACTCCCTCATTATTTTTCCAGGCACTGTGTTAAATGCCTGGTAGTTCAGCAGGGAACAAAGCAAAACCATGCGCTTCCAGCTAAGTGGGAAACACTCCAATCAGATGAACACCAGTACCCATCCACAAAGGTTGATTTCTGATATAAAAGAAACCTACTCTGTGCCATGAGAACATACATATGCAGAGGGAACTGCTCCGGCCTAGGGTGACACATTTAAGCTGAAACGTGAAATGGGCGGTTGCTTCCCAGCTGGCAGTAGAAGCACGGAGAGATTACGGATGATTCAGAGTGGATATGTGTACAAGTTGGGTACACTTGCCTTGCTGTTCAGTGTCACGGCTTTAGGGAAGCAGGTCTTTTGGGGCACTGCATCGACTTTTGCTGCCTAAGAGCTAAACAGACTTGGTTTATGATGATGTACAGAGCTGTGTTCCTCCACCACCTCATGTGTCATAAAGAAATAGAAATAATAGAAATTTGGTTATTTTATTACCTAGTTCCTGGCATAATGAATAGTAGAAAATGAGTTTTCAACATCACAATGAATCCATTTGGTTATTCCAAATGAAGGAGCAAAATCCTATTTAAGGAAGGCAAGCAGTGCAAAAACCCATGTATTTAGATGAACCTTAAATACTATCAACCAAATGCTCTTTTTGTGAATTAATTGCTTTTGAAAACCTCCCGGAAAGCTTTCAACACTCCCATTATCATATCTACATTGTGCATTCTCTTAGGGACAAAAGAGGCCAGGTAAGCTAAATTCATACTTTATTAGCCCTGATTCATTTGTATTATTCTGACTTTTGATGACTTGCCAAATAAATAATGGAAACCAAACGGTTTGATCATCCTATTACCTTCAACAGTTATAAATCAAGATGGCCAGCCTCTCATAGAAGGAAAACTTAAGGAAAAGCAAATCAGATGGAAGTTCATCAAACGATGGAAAACTCGCTATTTCACACTAGCTGGAAATCAACTCCTGTTTCAAAAAGGAAAGTCTGTGAGTTCCTCTGCAATTTTGCACTTGAATTTTTAAGATCTTGATATCTGTCAGCCAGCTAGGTTGTTTTATTCTGAGTTAAAACTCATTAAACAATCAGTCTCAGTTTTATTTTGTTGTCATGTTCTTTGGTCTATTCTGTTCCGTTTTGTGCCAGTTGGTCCCTTGTGCCTCTTCAGTTTATTATGGAAGATACCTTTCCTTTTCAGAAAAGGAACTACATGTTAGTAGGTAATCTTTACTCAAAAACCAATACATAACATTGAGAACCAACTATATATTAATATTGACTCTGATTCTTTAAAATAACTATAGGTTATTTTTGGAAGTGTGAAACTTAGAAAAAGGGATAATAGACAAGAAAAGAGAAATGATGAAGATTAGCATAACAAAATACCTTTCATAGTCAACTAAGTTCAACTCTGATCAGGGAAAAATACTCATATCTTTCATCTAGCCAAAAAGTGGAGTAAATTTATAATAGAATTAATAAATGTTCACCTAATGTAACTTCACCTAATGTAATTTACTATCTGAGCTAGTACACTCAGTAAATATCTATCATCTGAATTTTCAGTGGGAAAATGTTGAAATATTCTTCACCTATCAACAATGTAAAGGCATGTCCTTTTCATTTAGTGTTCATCTATTCATTCAAGATCATAAGGAATTACATCTTTACCTACTTCTTGGTTCTTTTGAAATACAATCAAAGTAACTCATGTGTGGTATTACGACCTAGCGCAGCCAGGCACACCCCAACCCCAGCTTTTGCATATTCCAGCAGGTGGCAGAAAATGTTATTTAGCCCAGCGCAGGGCTCCCTCTTGGGCAGGTGCCCTGGACTGACCCAGACATAGCCTCGGGTCTCCCCCTTCTAAACCACACCATCTCAGCTTCCTCACCTACCTGCGATTTCAGTGGCCTGGTCTATGAAATCTCCAGAAATCATTCCTCCCCTACAAACATCCCTGAGCCACTCTTATTCCAATATGTCCTCACATCCCCTTCACCAGGGCAATCTGCAGCCGCCAGGTCTCGGCACCAGGGTGGTATGTCCAGACCCAGCATTCCCTGCCTTCCCCACATAGCGTTAAAAAAAAAAAAAGAAAAATAGAATGGGCAACTATGCTGGCACACTGGTTTGATTAACACAAAATTGGCATTAACCAGGCTCATAATGCCCACCAGCCTTGGCTGCTCTTCTCCCAACAGTATAGCACTTGACTAGGTACAAGGCAACCGAGGCAGTTGCCAACAGCTGGGACAATACATCACTAGATGAAAACTGAGTAATATTTGTCAATTCTCTGTAGCAACAGTTCATTTTCAGATCAGATCAAATTCAATCTTTAGTTGTAAATGTATGAGTGAGAGTCTTTTTTTAGATTTCTTAGTCATTTGGGTTATTTTTAGAGGAAAGACAAGTATTTTAGAAAGAGGACTGAGTCTGGAAGACATTCTACTTTTGTATTATACTAAATCTCTACCAACTTACCAGGCTCCAACTTTCTCTCCACTCCCACGTTAGTTGATGACTGTAGAAATGTTGTATTCTCCGCCAGTTTGTCCACAGATCAATTTCTGTACTGTAGGTGAATTCAAAGAAATACAAAGTTATTACTATGAAATGCTCAGTATAAAACAAATTAGGACAAAACAATGGTGTCTAAAGTAGCTTCCTGTACGCTTCAACCTGAAAGTATTTGGAAAACCCTATACAATACCTTACAATATTGCTGCATCAACAATTTTATCCTAAATGTAAATAGCTGACTTTCAAATAAGTCTCTAATAAAATAAATAAGCAGTCACCCAGATGATAGTGTTCACTGAATTACATTTGAAAAGCAAAAGATCACTCTCTCCTGTGAATGTAGCCACTGGAATAAAACAAACTTTACCTTAATATTAAACACTATTTTTTTAATTACACAAATTGACACTTCTTTAGTAGAAATGTATAAAATATTTCTTATTTCTTTGAGATAACATCTCCCACAGCATTTTTATTCTGATTACCCTGCAATAAAACCATCCTACAGATGGACATGTTATTGTTCTGATTTCTTGTGGTCCTTAGTCTCCGAGTGGTAAGATTTTTCTGATTGGCTTATCTTTCTAAAAATGTATATTATTTATGAAAGTCCATATTACAATACCAAATTTAGTAAATCATTTTTAGCATTAAAAATTGAAATGTTATTGACTATGCATCTTTTCATGGAGTAGCTGAGGAGTGATCTGGTTGCCCTGGCTGTCAGACATTAATATTTTGAGGTGCTTTCTTGTTTGATTCTCCCGAGACTTTTCTAAGTTGGGCAATAAATCATGGACATTTAAGTTGAGCTAAGAAGGGGACCTTTCATTGTCATATTGCGGAGGGGTGATTGTAACAGGAGAGGTGGGAAAAGGATTGACAAGGTTCTCAATCACAGGTTCATTTTCCAGCAGACAGTATGTAATGAGAAAGTGCATAATTCCTCAAAACCATCCATAATTACCTACAGCGGTGACTTCTCTTCTTGTAGAGGCACTTCAACCACTGCTCCGATAAAAGACAAATGTAACGCCATTGCAAATTCCTCCCATGGCATTCTAAACCAAAGCATGCTTCCAAAGCTGCAGGGAGTTTTGAAACCGTTTGATCTACTCTAACATTGGAACCCTACTTATTAAATTAAGGGCTTGGCAAACATTTTCTCAGTATTAGCACAAAGGAAAAATCAGTTTTATACTTCTCAAGCTATCTGAAATTCAGAGTTAATAGCGTTCCAAATAGAAAACAGCAGAAAATCAAAGAATCACTACTCTATAATAATTTTCTCTCACCTGGATATCTTATGCCGATTCGTGGTACTGCAACAATGATTCAGTTATTCATCCCTTCAGTTATTTTAGCGACTCACTGAGGCCTTAACATCAGTGTCAAAGGTCTTGAGCTATGAAAGTAAAAGGTTACTGGCCCTCTTGGAAAATGTTTCACTCGCTAGTAGGCACCGGCTCACATTCTGTTCTTCCCATGTATTTCAGAAAGATGATCCTGATGACTCTCCAATAGAGCTCAGCAAAGTACAGAGTGTAAAAGCCGTGGCCAGGAAACGCAGGGACCGCTCTCTGCCCCGGGCTTTTGAAATCTTCACAGACGACAAAACCTACGTGTTCAAGGCCAAGGATGAGAAGAAAGCGGAAGAGTGGCTGCAGTGCATCAACGTGGCAGTCGCCCAAGCAAAAGAGAGGCAAAGTAGAGAAGTAACGACTTACCTATAGGACCTTTCCCACAGTCTTCATGCAGCCATGTACAGCAGGCAGTGCCTTATCACTGCCAGCGTCAAGAAAAAGGAATTTACCAAGCCATGCTGTTGTTTTTTACTAGTAACCGCAGAACAGCTGTCTCTAACGCCGAAAATGGCAAGATTCTTAGCAAATTTAATATCCTAACAGCGGTTGGATTAACTTCAGAATATCTGAAGCACACAGGAAAATAAGCTACAGTGTGTCCTTAGCGGAGCCAGTAAGGGAGGAGTCATGGCCAAAGGTACTTCAGTAGCTCTATCATCTAAAACTAAGACTACAGAAGAGGGTATTTAGTTTTGAGTTAGAACATCTGTATCCCACATAGAAGTGTCTCAAGTTAATTCCTAATGCTGGTTCCTGATTCCAGTTTCCTACTAATGCAGACCTGGGGGTCCTGGGTTTGTCTCTAGCAATGAGATTTCTATCACCCACACAAAGCCCAGAACTGAGTTCTTGGCTCCTGGCTTTGACCTGGCCCATCCTTGGCCACTGTGAGCACTTGAGAACTGAACCAAAAGTTGGGGCCTCTCTCTCTCTCTACGCCCACCTTAAATAAATAAACGTATTTTTAAAACCAGCTTTAAAAGATTCCTCAGCTATCTTTCCTGAAGAAAAATTGCTACCTGTAATGAAAATCACAGTTTGACAAAGGTATTAAAAGCTGCATACTAGAAAAAGTTGAATCAATATGCAAAGAAAAATCATATAACCTACTTGTAGATGTATAATTGTAATTATCCTTTCTTAATATAAATGAGACTAACACATAAAAAGTAGTTCAAACTGATTATGTGATTAAATTTCTGTCTTCTAGAATTACTTTTCTTACTATTCCTTTCAGATTCATGAAATATAATCTAAAATGTATCTACTTGTATATACCCTCTACTCAAGGCAGTGTCACAAAGCATAGAAAACCATTTTCTCTATCTACAGAGTTTGCACCAACCACTTCCACTAAACTTAAATATTTTAAAGTTCTGTCCTTTTTCAAACCTTTTAATACCTCCAAGTTGCAAATATTCGCTCTTTTTTTGCCATACGTATCTACACACACTTTTTTTTTTCTTAGCTAAGGTGTGTTAAGCAGAACTGTGGGATAATTTCCGATGCTGCATTTACTGGTAAAATCCTCTCTGCCTTGGATATGGGTAGGACCTGAACTCCTGCACCTTTTTGCTGTTAGAATAAGACAGACGTGACAGGATTACCTCTCCATGACTATAGTCCATTATGCAACCAAAACAGATTTGGGCAATGTGATTAAGGTCCTTATTCAGTTAACCTCAAATGAACAAATGGGCATCATCCTCATTGGGCCTGAACTCGTCATAGAGTCCTTCAAAAGAATATGCATAACTCAGAGGAAGATGTTCCTATTAGACTTAAAAAAGCATGCCAACAATCAAGTGTTTTTGGAGGAGGACTCTGAGCCTCAGATTAGAGCACTGGCCCACACACAACCCTGATTGCAGCGCTGTGAAACTATGAGTAGAAGACCCTACTGAACCATGCTGCACTCCTGACCCTTGGAGACTGTGAGATAATAAAGCTATGCTGTTTTGAACTGATAAATTTGTGGTGACTTGCTTTGCCGTGATCAGTAACACAAAAGCTAACTTGGAATACATATAGAGTATAACATTTCTCTTGAAATTTGTCTAATATGTAGGTCAACGCAGGAACCTGAAGAAAGATTATTGGTGGTCAACATCCCGACTCCACTGCCAATGTTATAGGACAGTAAACGTAAGAGAGATCATGTTTGAGAAAAAAAATAATTCAATTTTAATATGCAAAGTTGGAATAAATTTTAGAGGTAAAAATTGGGGATCATTGTATACACATTTATAGGAAATCACTGAAGGCACAGAATTATTTGAAATTGCTCACAGAGAATAAGAAAACAAAGGAATTAAATAAGGGTACTTTGGGAGTTTGGCAGTAAGCAAAGTGCCAAGTTCTTCCCCATGTTGCAGGACAAGGGATCTATAGGGAATGGTGCTGAAGTGATGCTGGAAAAAACCCTATGGGATCATAGTATGAAAGGCTTGACTTCATGCCAAGGGCCTTCAATGCTGAAACGCCACTGAAAGATCTTATTTTGGCAAATTTACCTTTAGAAATGTAGCCTTGACAATGGCATAAAGAATGAATTGTAAGGATAGCAAAAAAAAATGCAGCAAGGGCGTTTCGCAGGTTCTGAGGATCTTGACAGATATGGTAGCCAAGGCGACAAAGGAAGTAGGCAGGCAAAGAAAATATTGAACTCATGAAACAACGCAGATCCCATGGATCTCATGGAGACGGAGTGTGACAGTAGAAAGGGTTGGGCACAGCATGATGGCTCAATGGCTAAACCCTGCAAGGACCAGGGTCCCATACGGGAGCTGTTTCATGTTCCGCATGCTCCATTTCCCATCTAGCTTTCTGCTTGTGGCCTGGGAAAGCAGTCGAGGCTGGCCCAAAGCCTTGGGACCCTGAACCTGTATGGGACACCCAGCAGAAGCTCCTGGTTCCTGGTTTCAAATCAGCCCAGCTCTGGGCATTGTGCCATTTGTGGGGTAAACCAGTGGATGGAAAATCTTTCTTTCTGTCTCTCCTCTCTCTGTAACTATTACCTGCCTTTCCAATAAAAATAAATAAATAGTTTTTTCAAAAGAGAGAGAGAAACAAAAGAAAAAGAAAACAAAAGGACAGCACCCTGGCATAACAGGCGAAGACAAACTTTGCATGCAATGCCAACATCCCATGTGGGTGCTGGTTCATGTTCCAGCTGCTCTACTTCCTTTCCAGATCCCTGCTTGGGAAAACAGGGAAGGACAGTTCAAGTCCTTGGCCCCTGCAACTATGTGGGAGACCCAGAAGAAGCTCCTAGATCCTGGCTTCAGATAAACTCATTTCCAGTTACTATGGCTGCTTTGAGGAGGAACCAGCTGATGGAAGATATCTTGCTAGCACTCTCTCTCTCTCTCACTCTCTTGCTCTCCTTCTCTCTGTAACACTGCTTTCTAAAAAAATAGGGGGAAAGGTTTTCTGCTGACTTCCAGGTGTTGACTTGCAAATTTGGTGCAGGTTGCCAACATCTACAGAGATACAAAACTCAGAAGCAACAGTTTGAGAAGGAAGTCGATTCATTTAATTTTGATATATGCATTCAGAGTACAATGGGAGACTCACCCTGGACTACAGACACATCTTATGAAATTGAACAGGAGACCGAGAACAATTATAACCATAAATGATTCACTAAATATTATTTTAAGACATACCAGCACATTGTTAAAAGTCAGAGAATGACCTCAACTGCTTTAATCAATTAGAGAAAGCTAGAACCGTCTCAAAATATTAGGTGAATGGCATGCTATTAACAATTGGAATGCCAGCAATGTGCTCAAAGCTTGCATAGCCAAGAGACCACAGAAAAGCAACAGTTCTATCCTGATGTTTTCCTCATTGAACGTTTTGCCTACCAACTCCATTTGGGGAAAAAAAAAGCGTATTTCTTGTTACAAAGTCCTTATGCTTGAGTTAACTGAATAACTCTCTTTGAGTGCCTTTTAACCGATTTTGAAAAGAAGTAAATGTATGAATTATGTATAATGATCTTTCTAGTTTCATTGTAGGGTCAATAATCCCAAATGCAAATAAATTCTACTGAGTTCACAATCACTCTAGGAATCTGAGAGTCACAGGCTGCCCACAGATATTTCTGGCACTTCCTGCCATGTTGGCACAGGCTCACCACAAACTGGCCTTGTTCAAGCGGACTGTCATTCCTGAGCCTGATCTCAGAAACCACTAAACACATTTAAACCTTGAAAATGATGGTTTGAATAAAATGATAGTCCTGGACAGAAAATCACATAAAGGTTTATTGTACAATTCTCCCGTAGTTATTTCTTGAGAATCCGGAGTTTGGTAACGATACACATGTAATATTTCTATATTGCTACGTTTCCTAGAAAATCCGTGGCAAGTAATACCATGGGACATTTTCTATATCTTCAAGTCATCTGTTTTTCATAGGCACCAGCAGGCCTCTTCATGGTTCTGTCTTATTTGCAAATGTAAATAAACAGTTCAGATTTCAGGAAGCATTATTCACTGTAGGATGTAATAGTGAGATGGGGTGTCTGTCCCTCCCTCCCCTTTTGAGAGGCACCCCACCTCCTGGCTTTCCCCTTCCCTCTCCTTTCCCTGCTCACCTGGTTCCTTCACAAATAAACTTCTCTGTGTGCAACAGAAAACAAATAGATGAAGTAAAAGACTATCTGCGTTAATTCAAGGTGTACTGAAGTGAAATAAATAACATGTCTTAAGTCCCATAGGAAGAATTATTCCAGTTACCATTGGGAACTAAATTTTTAAGTGAAAACCTAACAAAAATTCAAGAGCCCATCTTTTTCCAAACATTACTTGCTTATGGACCCCTTGGGACCATTGCTCCCCCAAAATGTTCCTGAAAGACAGAGGGGCTTGGAAGTCAGGGAGATGACTACTGAGGCAGCAGTCTTGAGAATATGGCACAGAACTTAGGTGTGAAAACTTAAGGTTCCAAGTCCTTCTCTACCTAGACTCGATCATCTGGGCAAGGTACTCATCTCACCTCCAAATGGGGAGTAACAACTTCTACCACGAAAGACTAAGCAGATCCACAATCACTCCTCCCATGCTGGTTCTTTGGTTCACTAATCACTCATTTCACTCCATTCACTGGCTTCTGCAATTTTTTTTCTGTTCTAACCTATGTTGGACATATTACACAGCAAATAATACATGTAGCATCAAGCACCCACGTAGCTCCCATCCAGATAATTCGACTGAAGTGACAAAAAACTGGTACCAAGTTTAGACATCAACAGGCAGCTTCAGACAGTTGCAGCCATTTGTGGTGGACAAATTTGGGGATATTAAAGTAGAAAGGAACAAAATTTAAATCAGTGAATGAATGTGTTCCACACAGGGGCCAGCATTGGAGCACAGCAAATTAAGCCACCACCTGCGATGCTGGCTTGCCATATGAGTACCTGTTCAAGTCTCAGATGATCCAGCTTTTTTTTTTTTTTAAGATTTGTTTACTTCTTTGAAATTTAGAGCCACATGAATAGAAGAAAAGACAGCAGAGAGAGAGAAAGATCCTCCATCTGCTGATTCACTTCTCTGATGACCCCAACAACTAGAGCTAGGCCAGGCCAAATCCAGAAGCCAGGAATTTCATCTGCTCTCCTTGTGATTAACAGAAGCACTAGCACTTGGTGCATCTTCTGTTGCTTTCCCAGGTCATCAGTAGGGTGTTGGATCAGAAGCAGAGCAGCAGCCAGGACTCAGGCCAGCACCTCTATGGGATGCCAGCATTACGTGTGAGGGTAGTGACTTTCCCTGCTGAACCACAATGGCAGCCCTGCCAGCTGCTCCACTTCTGATCCAGAGTATAAAGGCAAAACTAGGAAGCCAGGCAGAAATCATAGAACCACAGAAGAGCAGAGGGAAGCAAAGAGCAGAGAGGGTAGAATGGGGCTGTATGAGCTTCAGCAGAAAATGGCAATTCCTGTGCCTGGGTTCTCGCACTCAGCTGAGTGTGGCGGAGCCTGCTGAAGATGCTCTGCTAAGAAGTTCCACCATCTCCTGTATGTCCTCGCATAAACCAGCTGACCAAGAGCCCCACAACCACGTGCCTTGCACAAGAGGCACAGAGCTCTGGTGGTAGATCCTGGGTCCTAGCACAAGAACCCCGGCCTCGGCAGAACACATCTGCAAACACAGCTCTTCTCTCTGAACGCCAGTCCTAGGAGCTACTGAATTTGACTACTTCAAAGACAGATTTTTTTTAGGGCAAAAGAGTGAGGGAAGCTGGAAATTCTACAAGTTTTCTGTGCATTTTAAACAAAAAGTGAGAATCAGGTACACAGTGTTTACACAGATCCTCTATGTCCTTATGGACAAACCTCTTCAAGTTTACATCAGAAAAATAATGAACTTCCCTTATTTTTTCAGAGAAATTAGAATTAATTTTGGTTCAGAGAACATTGAGGACTTATAAAGTACCCCAATAATTTAAAAGCACAAAGCATTCAAATCACAGACTTGGAGACTTATAGGAATAAAAGTTCTGGGTCCACAGTAGCTAAATCCTTGCTTTATATGTGCCATGATCCCATATGGGCACCAGTTCTTGCAACAACTGCTCATCTTCCCTTCTAGCTCCCTGCTTGTGGCCTGGGAAGGCAGTAGAAGATGGCCCAAAGCCTTAGGACCCTGTACCCACATGGGAGGCCTGGAAGAAGCTCCTAGCTCCTAGATTTAGATTGGCTCAGCTCTGGGCCATTTGCAGCCATATGGAGAATAAACTAGCAGTTGGAAGATCTTTTTATCTGTCTCTCCTCCTCTTTGTATATGTGACTTCCCAATAATAAAAAATAAATATTTAAAACACAAAAAAGTAATGGGTTCAGTGTGATGGCTCTATTGACTAATCATCTAGCTATTGGCTATATATTGGCTCAGCTCTGGGCTGTTGTGGTCATTTGGAGCGTGAACCAGTAGATGGAAGTTCTCTCTCTCTCTCTCTCTCTCTCTCCTCTCTCTCTCTCTCTCTCTCCTTTCTTTTCTTTCTCTTTGTAAATCTTCCTTTCCAATAAAAATAAATAAATCTTTCTTAAGAAGGAATAAAAGTATTATGTGAGACATCACTGGGGAAAAAATTATATGTTGTATTTGTTTACAATTTCCTTGCCTTTTATTTATTTATTTATTCAAAGGGAGAAACAAGAGGCAACAGAGAGTCCAGTTGCTAGTCTACTCCCCAGATGTGGATTACCACACAGATTTGTAGATTTGAGCCACACCAAAGTCAAGATGCAGAAACTTCATCCAGGTTTCCCATCTGAGTGCCAAGAATCCAGTTACCTGGTCCATCAGGTACTGCTTTCCAGTTATAATACCAGGGAGCTGGAATGAAGCAGAGGCAGGACTTGATTCGAGGCACCCTGATACAGAACAAGGCATCCTTGACGGATGGCTTAACTTGCTGTGCCACATCACCTGCTCCCAAATATTGTCTGATATTTTAGCCCTCAGTCCATTCATGTTAGTATTAATAACCAAGCATGCATGCATGTAAATATTCTTTTATACAGGTGTTAAAACAGCAAAGCAATTGATTGTTTTTGCAGATCTTTGTAGAAATATATCTTATGTTTACTACTCCAGTCTCTCCCTGCACCCTCTCCTGTTTGCCTGGGAGTTCGTGTAATCACAAGAAACTTTGTGTATGCTCCATTGTTCTTCAGAGAGGTTGACTTCCACACACCAGATTTCCTTTAGGAATATTCTGTTCCCTCTTAAACCAGAGCTATTGTAATACAAGAAAAAAAAATGCTCAAATGTCTTTCCAGAGCAGAAAACAAGATTCTGGTTTGCCCAACTAGCTCATAAACACAAAAGTCAGAATGAAGCTCATCTTTTAAATTTAGCCAAAACTATAATTTAGAAAAGTCCATCTTAGGAAATTAGCCAAAATGCTCAGACGTGTATCTTACACACTTATTTGAAAACACTTTGAGCAGAAAACTAAAGGGTTATCTCGTGATTTTCCACACTAGCACCACACACCTACACGTGAGGATAGTTCAACGCATTTCTAGAAACACAGAAGCACTAAAAACATTCTGGAATCTATGCATAATCTTTTCATAACACACACTTTTCGTGAGCATTTTGAAGTATCTTTGTGTGCATGTTTTTAGCATCGTTATAATACTGTCTTTTGCAGAAATGCTGCAGCTGTGCCAGCCTCAAATTCCACTGCAGTCAGTATTGTCACGATGTGGTTCCAGGGAAGCCACTGGCAGACTGAGAGGCAGCCAAGTGAACTAGGCCAAGTTCTTCTAAAAAGGGGGCTTCAATATTTATCATGCAATTAGCAATATCGAAAGAATCCAAGAGTTTGCCAAATCCAACGTCCCCACTG
The DNA here is from genome assembly GCF_017591425.1 of Ochotona curzoniae. Lineage (NCBI taxonomy): Eukaryota > Metazoa > Chordata > Mammalia > Lagomorpha > Ochotonidae > Ochotona > Ochotona curzoniae. Next base: position 12,265,770 of record NW_024465520.1, on the reverse strand, counting down.
CACAAAGTAAATCCCTTACTAGGCATCATTGGTCCCTCCCATTCCCAGCAGCTTTAGCACTTTGGGGATGGACAGCCCAGTACTTAACTGTTAGCCTACATCTAACTCAAATAAAAATGCTTTGATTATGAAAATAACTTTTATAGAAAAGTTGTGAGAAGCAAAATGTTCTTATTAAAAATAATAAGCATAAAAATTACTTAGAATTATTCAGTCACTCAGAATTCAAAAACAGTCCACAGAAGTGCTCAAATATGGTTCCTATTAAATTATCACTAAGAGTTGATTGTGGGATCTGCCGTTTCATAATTTCCAACATTCAGTCCTGTGTCCCTCCCTTGGACACCCACATGTTATCTGCTCATCTTCCCCTTAAAATACCTTTCAAGAGCCCGGTGGCATGGCCTAGTGGCTAAAGTCCTCGCCTTGCACGCCCCAGGATCCCATATGGGCACCAGTTCTAATCCCAGCAGCTCCACTTCCCATCCAGCTCCCTGCTTGTGGCCTGGGAAAGCAGTGGAGGACAGCCCAAAGCTTTGGGACCCTGCACCCATGTGGGAGACCTGGGAAGAAGTTCCTGGATCCTGGCTTTGGATCGGCATAGCATCGGCCATTGCGCTCACTTGGGGGAGTGAATCATTGGACCGAAGATTTTCCTCTCTGTCTCTCCTCCTCTCTGTATACCTGACTTTCCAATGAATAAATAAATCTTTTAAAGAAAATACCTTCCAAGTAGTCAGATTCAGGTATTCATTAAACAAAGACTTACATTTTAAAGCTTTGTTTATTTGAAATATAGAATTACAAAAGAGAGCAATCTTCCATCCACTGGTTTACATCCAATTGGCTACAATGGCCAAAATTAAACCCTGGAACCAAGAACTTCATCTGTGTCTCCCTTGTTCGTGACAGCTGCTTTCCCAGACACATAATCAGATCAGAGTCCTTTGTTCTGATGTAGAGTAGCCCAGACTCAAATTGGCATCCTAGCATTGGGATGCTGTGTGGCAAACAGCAACTAACCTGCTATGCAACAATGCAAGGTGCCTAACAAAGACATGAGAATTCAGAAATAACTTAGTCATCCATGCCTTAAGAAGCTTGGTAAGCAAATGCAGTGAAATGAGTGTTTGTGCTTTCCCCATTCATACTTTAAAACCCAGCCCAATCTGATCTCAAGTGATGGTCTCTGGAAGGTGGCTAGGTCATGAAAGCTTCACCCTCTGCAATGAGATTATTGTCCTTAAAGCAGTAGCAAAGGAGCTTGTTTCTCCTCACAATGCAGAAGATGTCATCTCCAATGAAAGAGTCCTTTAACAGACTCTGAATTTGCCAGTACACCCATCTTGGACTTCCCAGTCTCCAAAATCTATGGAAAAAAAAAATCTGTTGTGTATAAATAATCCAGTTCAGGACATTTTGCTACAGCAACTCCAACAGACTAAGACAATAAATCCATCTAATGTAGTAAATGAAACAGAATGCAAAGCACCTACCTTGTGCAGGATCTGAGCTAGGATTGGGAATGCTGAGGTGCCAAGATGTCTCAACCTTTGTGGAATGAATATTCTAGCAGGAGAGGGATGAATCCAAATTTTGCCTTGATTAGTCAGGGTGTTCCCATGTGAGATTATGAAATAAGAAGTCTGACCTAGCTAGGAAGTAAGAGGCAGCTCCCAGAAGAAAAAGACTTCTGACTGAGGTTTAAGACAAACAGGAGCTGCTAAGGGAAAGGTTTAAAAAGGCAGACCAGGAAGGGAACAGAATGTGAGAAGACCGAGGGAAAAGGTGCACATTCATTGAAGGAGCAAAAATAAGTCAGAGAAACGAACGAGGGTGGGAGGCAGGGAAGTGGCCAAGACAACAAGCTCCAAGGTAGAGCAGGTCCGAAACACAGACAGGATGAGTCTGCGTTATGATTGTTCTAGCTGCTGTGTAGAGAACAGATTTGTAGGGAAGTAGAAGGCTGTGACAACAGCACAAGCAAGAGACAAACTGAGAGCTTGAAAGAATCAAGCAACAGGGGAAATGAGGAGAAATGAGGGTTGGAGGTACTTTGGAAATAGATAGTACAGCCCTGAGCAGAATGCTGCCTCTAAAATGTCTGCAGAACACTAGGAATAAATCTCTAGAGACTTGATTGAGGAACGTCCAAGACAGGGTGATGAGTTTTTGTCTACCAGGTCAATTTGATTTGGTGACATGAACAAAAGTTATGTTTCATCAGAGCAATCTGCAGCAACCTTGAGCAATCTTTTGTTCTTTACCTATACATTCCTTATTTATTCCCAGAAGTGTTCATAATATTCATCAGTAGCTTTCTTTTCTACAGCCTTTTTTTCAGAGATAATACTCTCCCTGTTTCTGACCATGCTCCTTGTAACCAACCATATTCTTTACAAAGAAGAGAGAGAAACACTATTAACTTGTTAGAACTGAACCCCTTTCCCAAAGCTGGCCTTTTGGGCTAAGCCAGGGTCTGCACAGTGCGTAGATCTGGACTTGAATTAGACCACTTTGGAACAGTTCTGAAGATTCACTAGAAGTCAACAGACTTGGGTCTCCCAGATCTGGGTCCCTCAGATTCTGCCTTCATCAAACTGTACATTACCCTTTCTGGTGGAACTCTTTCTCCAGAGTTCCAGCCCCAGTAGATGCTGGCAGCAGCAACACTGTAATAAATAGAACATGCCAAGGAGGCTGAGGAAGTTTGGGATACATAAAGAGATCATCGCACTGTGATATGGGGGCACTGTGATATGGGGGCACTGTGATATGGGGGCACTGTGATATGGGGACACTATTTATGGGTATTTTAAAAATACATATTAGACTTTTACATTATCAAGGTCCTTTTTCTTTTTTTAAGTTTGTTATTTATTTTTATTTTAACAGCAGAGTTATAAACAGAGAAAGAGAAACAGAGAGAACAAGATCCTCCATCCACTCTTTATTCCCCAAATGGTCACCAAGGCCAGAACTGGGTGGATCTGAACCTGGAGCTTCTTCTAGGTCTCCAATGTAGGTGTAGGGCATCAAGCATTTGAATCATCTTTCACTGCTTTCCCCAGCACATTAGCAGGGAGCTGGATCAGAATTTGAGCAGCCACTTCATAAACTGGCACCCATGTGGGATGGCAGCACCACAGCCTTAGGCTTATCCTACAATGCCACAGCTTCAGCCCAAACCAAGGCTCTTTCAATTAAGTATGGGAGTGCTATTGGATAGCCAAAGCTGTTTTTTCCTCTTCCTAGGGCATCTAACATGTAATGAGTGACAAGAGTCTAAAGACTTGGTCATTGGGGTCCTGCATTGGGATACATCTAGGAGACCATTCTAGCTGCAGCCCCCTCTACATGGTTCATTGAGACTATGGTTATGGTTACATTTTCTTTCTCATGATACAGTTCTATCGGCTCTGGGATTTCCCTTCCCTCTTCTCCAAGCTCCCTACCCCCACACTGATTTCCCCTATATTATTACAGCTGTAAAGTTCTTCATAAACAGTCCTAAGTCCATCATTCTGCTGTTTATGTGTATTCTGATTTTACAAGCATGGACAAAGGCAGACAGTCCAGCATCCTATTATCAAGATATATTTCATAGTTTCATTGGGAGTCCATCTTTGATCTGGAAGTAGTAGGGCTATACTTTTAAGCTCAACTTTTTACCTCCCCAGTCCTGACTGCATTCCACTGAATGAATGAACTGGGATCCTCTCAAGGCTCTCCCAAACAAGCATCTAGTACCTTCAATTCTGTCTGATTCTACTTTCCAAACAGCCCATCCAGACAGAAGCAGCAAAGACAAAGGGGCAAAAGGATGAGGTAGTAGATAAAATGCATCCCATGAGGCTCCGTACATTAGCAGAAGGCAGGGCTCAGACGTGGCAGTCGGAATGAAGAGAAACATTCAGATTCACAAGTCACAGGGTTCCCCAGAATGGAAATAAAGCAGTAGCCCAAAGTAAGAAAATCCCTCCCAATGCTGAGCCCCAAGAATGCTCCCGACGAGGCCTTGCAAAGAGAACACTGTGATAAACACTGGCTCTGCATCTCCTCCAAAGGACAACAGTACCTTTCATAAGACAGTGGCAAGTTGCAAACTCTAGCTTGTAAATCCAGACTGTGAATAATGTTATTTTATTTCTTTGTAGTTCCACCCAGTTGATGTCTTGAGGCCTGGAGCCCATTTCACCTGGTAGGAAAAACATCATCTTACTTCAGAATAAACATAGTCAATGGAGAGTATTCTCCATTCATTCCAGTTTTTTCCAGCCCCCCTTATCCACACATATTCTCCCAAATGTGTTATTTATGTACAAGGTTCCTGAAAGGTCTCCAGAGCTATGGACTTTTTCATCTTAAAATCCTGACTCTTGAGACTTAAAACCTTATTTTCTTAAAGGATTACCTCTGTTGTGAGTTTCAGAAGTCCCATGCTGAAATGCAAATGCTTACAATTTACTGTGACTTCTTTCTAAATTTATTCTCAACATCCCTTTTCTATGTGGTAGGGGCTTCCTGTCCAGTGTGGATAAAGAGAAGGGGTAGAGAAAGAGTAAAAAGAATGTTAAGGAGAAAACAACAACAGAAATTTTCTTTAAAAACATACTTGCTAACTATTTGACTGTTAGAGTTAAATATATGTATGTATGTATATTGCTCAATGACAATCAGGAGTACATTAACATATTGAACACATAAAGGTAATCTTAGTAAGGTATGAGAATAATACAATCCAGACAGACAGTATCCAGGCTGTCCTGATTCACTCAGGAAGATATTTCAGAGAAGACTTCAACTTTAAAAATGTCTTTCACAAGGCCCATGCAAATAGAACCAGGAGTCTCCATTTTTTATTTGTGTAATATACCATGTCCATATTTTGGACATCGGCTTCAAAAAGCAAGGAGCCATGGAGATTTTGTCTTGGTTATTTGTTTTAAATAAAAGCCCCAGAGACGTTGGCATGTTGTCTTCCCAAATGAAAAAGACATTATGAAAATTGTGTTGATTTTGGTCTCTGCCACCAGTAACTAAGCTGAGGCACAGCCAGTTTGCTTTAGATTTCAAATCACTTCAAAGAACAGACTCAGACGGGAGAGTGGGAACAGCGGGTGAGTGAAAGTGCGGAGACTTCTGGGATCGTGTTGACAGGAGCAAAGTATGTGCAGTTCAAATACAAGGTGCAAGAAGATAAGGGGAGCCCTGGGGATGGAAGGCCACTAGCAGGTGTGTACAGAGCTCTGTCAACCAAAAAGGCCAAAGACATCAGAACCAACTTAGCCCTTGGTACAGATGGTCTGGCCTGCCACAGGATCAGGGCACATGTAACCGAGAACTTGGACCTAAGGAAACAGAGACCATCTGCTACACTTCTTTTCTGCCTTTCTCTTATTTTTTTTCTTTCCTTTTTATTCCTTTTCACTTCTCTTCCTTTCTGTTATTTTTTTCTCTTTTTCATCTTCTTTCTTTCTTGTGGATGTGTTATTAAAGATAATTACATTGTTACTGTGAAGTTAACACCTATCATTGTATCTGCATGCTAAAGTTCATCTATATGACTTCAGTTTTGTGAAGAGGTATTTGAAAGAATATGATGTAGAGAAGCTACTCTTAAGAAAATTTTCTCGGGCCCGGCACGATGGCATAGTGGTTAAAGTCCTCGCCTTGCACGCCCCAGGATCCCATATGGGTGCCGGTTCTAATCCCAGCAGCTCCACTTTCCATCCAGCTCCCTGCTTGTGGCCTGGGAAAGCAATTGAAGATGGCCCAAAGCCTTGGGACCTTGCATCCGCGTGGGAGACCCGGAGGAGTGCCTGGCTCCTGGCTTCAGATTGGCTCAGCCCCAGCCATTGCGGTCACTTGGGGACTGAATCGGTGGACGGAAGATCTTCCTCTCTGTTTCTCCCCGTCTCTGTATATCTGACTTTGCAATAAAAATAAATAAATCCTTAAAAACAAAAAAAGAAAATTTTCTCACTAGAAAGGGTTATGCAAACAAACTACTGAACTGTTTACAAGAACGACTAGTAAAAGCTGCTCATTAGACATTTGGATATTTGGAGTTTTTTTTTTTTCAAAAGGTAAGTTTTAAGAGGCTACAAGAAATCTAATTCAAAATTTAAAATAAATTTTTTTTAAATTAACTGGAAATTTTTAAATGTACATATTATTCAGGAAAAAAACACCCAAAGCATCTCTTTCTCTGTTGAATGACTTTGTAAAAATGAACTGGTCACATGTGTATATATCTACTTCTGAGCTTTCTAATCTGTTCCATCTTAGTCTGTTCTTTCATCTGTAGCAGTGTCTTGAATGCTGTGATCTTATAATAAGTACCAAAAATTTTAAAATAATGAGAATTTTTGGAGCTGGAGTCCAGTGCTGTGAGCACTGTGTTTCTTGATGCTCCTCCATAGTCTATGCTGAGATGGATAATGGAGAAATACAAAGACCTGGCCACTTGGGCCCACATTATGACAACCCTGAGAGATCATTCTAGCCACAGGGCTCCCGTGTGACTGGGCAAAACTGGTGGTGCTCAGCTTCTTCCCTCCCCAGTCCTGACTTCACTCCCCTCCCTAAGTATGCTCCTAGACAAGCAGCCACTACCTTAAACTCTGTCTGAATATCAGGATAAAAACACAATGATTTTGACTGGAAGGGGAGGGTGGGGGAGAGACAATGACACGTGCTGCCTGACAGGAGTTGCGAGAATTCAGCAGTGGAGATGGAAACATCATGGAGCAGCAGGCATGGTGAGACTGCACAACAGGGAGCAGATTCTCTACAAATGGAGCTCTTCAGCAAAGAGGTGGGTCAACAATAGGTGACACTGCCCACCAGATCAAACCAACACTGGGTTCAGATAGGCATCAAAATAGAGAACTGAGGTCCTTGTGGATCATTGTGGGGTAGGAACACTCATCTCACTCCTCTTTATCCCTACAGAGTACCTAGACAAGCAGACAAAAGGTACCACCTTGGAGTAGACCTGGATCAGCCCAAAAAGTCCCCCACACTGAGACTGCAGGACATGCTGAACCAGCCAGTGATCTCAAGACGGGCCTAGGTTTATTCAGCTTGTATCTAGCTCTACATAGATGTCCACCTTCTCCTGTTTAACAAATACAGTCCTGAAAGTTTTAGTCAGAGGTATTAAGCAAAAAAAAAAAAAAAAGTCAAAGTGGTACTAACTGAAAAAGAAGAAGTCAAACTATCCTTGTTTGCAAACGAATGCTTTTGTATATAGAGGAACTCATTCTACTAAGAAAGTATTAGAACTCATAAGAAAGTTAAGCAGGATATAATAGCAACACAAAAAAAGCAATGATCTTTATGCACATAAACAATGCAGTGTCTGGGAAAGAACTTGTAAGATAAGTCCCATTCACAACAGCTGCAAACTTTTTTAAATACCTTGGAATAAATTTAATCAAGGATGTGAGTCATCTCTATAATGAAATTTATAAAACATTAAATTAAGAAATAGAAGACACCAAAAATAGGAAACTCCTCCATGTTCATGCATTGGTAGAATTAATATAATTAAAATGTCCATGTTGTTGAAAGTAATTTACTCATTCAATGTGATTATAATCAAAACATCTATGACATTCTTTTTGGATCTAGGAAAAAATGAGGTTTAAATTCGTATGGAAACACATGAGACTCTGAATAGCTAAAGCAATCTTACAAAACAAAACCAAGGCTGGAGGTATCACAATACCAGACTTCAAGATGTACTATAGGACATTTGTAATCAAAATAGCACAGTACTGTCATAAAAACAGAAATGAAGACCAATGGCATGCAACAGAATTCTAGAAATAAACCCACACATCTATAGCCAACTAATTTTTGAAAAGCAAACCAAAAATAAATTCAAAGAGATAGGACAGTCTTCAGCAAGTAGTCCTGGGAATTTCAGATCGCCTGTGCTGAGGAAACAAGACCCCTACATACCATATGCCTTATACAAAAATCAACTCTAACTGGATAAAATATCTAAATCCATGATCTGATATCATTAAATTATTAAAGGAAAATATCAGAATCACTCAGCAAAACATAGGCACAGGCAAAAACTTCTTGTAAAAGACCCCCAAAACATAGGCAAAAATAAACAAATGGGATTATATCAAGCTAAGAAGCATCTGCACTGCAAAAGAAACTGGTGATAAAGTGAAGAGGCAGACAAAACAATGAGAGAAATTATTTTCAAACTACACAACTGATAGACAATTAATATCCAGGATTTATAAAGAACTCCAGAAACTCAACAACAGCAAAACAAACAATCCAGTTAAGAAATGAGCAAAGAACATGAACAGGCATTTTTCAAGAAATGAATTTCAAATAGCTAATACACTTTTTTAAAAATTCTAAGATTCTCTAACCTCTAGAGAACTGAAAACTTTAAAAAATGGAATTCCACCTCACCCCAATTAGAATGGTTATCATACAGAGAAATCGGGAAATAACAAATACTGTGAGGATGTGGAGAAAACGGTGCCCTAACTGACTGTTGGTGGGAATGTAAACAAGTGCAACCATTTTAAAAGACAGTGGAGATCCCTCAGATATCTGGAAATAGATCTACCATACGACCTGGCTAACATACCTCTAGGAATATATCAAAATGAAATTAAATTCGCTTACAAGAGACTTAACTATACCCCTGTTTACAGCAATGCAATTAACAACAGCTAAGATAAGAAACCAACCCAGCTGTTCATCAGATGATGGCTACGTAAAGAAAAAGGGGCACATGGTGCTGGGAACACAAACAGGAACCTCAACCCCACTGGCTACTTCTTGGCTGGAGAGGAGAGGGGTACAGCCTGGCATAGCTGCTTAAAGGCAGTCAGAGACATCTTGGCCTGGGCCAACTGGCTGGCCAGCAATGAGCTCTGGGGATCTGGGGGAGTGGAATTACTGCCCAGAGACATCATAGGATAAGGCCACCACATGTGTAAGTGAATAATGAATCTTGAGAGACTCCCAAAGGCAGAGCCACTGTATTTGCAGTTAAGTGAGGGAACTAAGACTTGATGGTTTGGGGAAAAGAGACCATAAGATCAATATGGGTCAGATCATCAGCCACCATTGGAGTCCTGAGATGGGTTTGTTAGCACAAAGCATTGCTGACCACCACACATCAGCCCACACAAAAGTGGGAGCCTTTCTAGGAGAGCTAGATCCCAGTACTTGACTGAGGGTTGGAACAGGGGATGGGTCACATTAGGCAAGCCAGGACACTAACCAGCACATGAGAAAATCAGGTCCAGGGATAGATCATGAGGGGGAATGTGGGTACAATCCCTGTGGAAATACAAGTCCCGCTGGTTCACTTAAGAACTGGGGTGGGGATGAGCTGAGTTAGGTGTGACCATGGAACCCACAAACACTCACAGGTACTGGGGCTGGGAGTAGGTTAGACAGATCCAGGTTGCAGCACACGCATGCGCATCCTAAAACAGGGTGTGAGGGTGCGGGGGCTGGCTCACAACATTCACCAGCTCATACAAAGACCAAGATGGAGGGGAAGGCAAGGCCAGGTTAGGACCTAACACCCACTGGCATGCATGAGATCTGGGTCTGGAAGCGGGCCAAGTGGAGGAACTTGGCCAACTATCCTATTGAGCCATAGCTCCTACTGGTGAACATGTGGTTCAGGTCTGGGGGTTGTGCAGGCTTGGCAAGGTAGCTCCACCAACTGGCAAGTGTGTGGGTTGGTTTTGGAAAGGGGAGGTCCAGGCATGGCTGAGCAAAGCCTAGCTCACTGGCAAGTGCAGAAACCAGTTTTGCACAGGTCATTCTGGGCTAGACCATCACACCTACCAGTATGCATGAGCCAGGGGTGGGAGCAGACTGAGCAGGTTCAGGTTGCAGCACCTACCAATAAGAGTTGGGACTGGCAGCAGGCCAGGTTAGGCCTAGCTATAGCATCAAAAGCCAAGGCCAAATTGATGAACTACCCCAGCCAAGTGTTGGCAGTGAATATCTGGGCAAATAGAGACTCTGAGGTGGACTATGTCAGCCACTGGATTCTGGAGAAATTTCATCACACTTGGAGTGGCAAAAATGGCAGTATTCAGAACTTTCAATGTATCAAATCCTCTTGAGCAGGACCCACAGAACATACCACACATCAGGCACCCTTAAATGGCATTGGGTGGCTGTCCTCCATCCCAAGGTACAGAGGCATTTGGGAGGCTGGGTGGAGCTTCTCCACTTATCTCCCTCCTTCCCCCAGATACAAAAGGAAAAAGGAGAATGTGGAAATAATGGTCTCACCCATAACCCTTATCCCTTATCAACTTAATCAACTATGTAAAAATCATCAAAAATAAAAATAATTATCTTTCTAAAAAATAAAAAGTGGCACATGTACAGTGTGGAATACTCTCATCACAACAAAGAATGAATCTCTATCCTTTGCAACTGGATACAGCTGGAAATCATTATGCTTAATGAAATAAGTCATTCTGAAAAAGACAAAAACCATATGCGATCTGTGACAACTAAAACACAAAGCACAAAAAGTTATCTCTGTGCGATTAACGTCCTGAGATTCAACTGCTCTCTACAGTCTGTTTCTGTACTCCAGAATAATAGCAGGATTTCCATTTTTCTTTTTTTTTTTCATTGCAATCTACTTGTTATGCCTTGATATCTTTATATAATGAAATGTTACACATGTGAAGCAATGAATATGTCATTGTAATAATTTTGAAAAAGTTAAGCAGGGTTGAGATAGGAGAAGGCGATGGGTGGGGTGGAGCCCCTAAGCTTCTAAATCTGTATTATGAAACATCTATTTACTTTACATAAATTCTTTCAAAAAGAATCTACTTCCAAGACAGTCCAGCCCATAGTCCAGCCGTAAAGCAAAGACAAAAAGTCAAAAAGAAACGAAAGTAGGAATAATTTCTGATGAAATGGTATTTTATACTATTATCAACATTTTGGAAATCTGTACAACTCAGTAAATCATATTCTTCAAATGACCAATGTCACAAAACTACACATGGGTAAAAAGTTCATTTAAAGTACAGTATAAATCTTGTATTTTTAATTCAACTAATTATGAAAAAAAACTCACCAATAATCTAACTTTAAAGAAACTACCCCCTTGTTAATTTGGGGTACATCGTCAAAGGAACCAGCCACAACTACCTGAAAAGATGCTAACACATTCCTCCCTTTGCCAGTTCCATGTCTCTGAGAATCTGTATTGTCTTCATACAGACTTCAACGAAAATAATATATTACAAAAGATTGAATGTAAACAAAACACTCCCCAGTTGTCTTCTGTTGAGTCAAACCTACTTACAGAAATGTAAATTAATGCTCCTTTTCCCACTAAAATCTTTGTTGTGGAAATTACAATTATTTTATAAAAATATATTATTCATGTTAATGTGTAATGAGTTAATTATCTTTTAAATGGCTTAACAATAAAGTATTTTTTAATTTCTCCATTTTTCTATTGCAGTAAACATCAATAGATACAAATTATGTAAATAATAATTGATGTCCTCAATAACTTTAAAAGTATATTGGAATTTAAAGATGTAAGAATTGGAGCCAGCATTGTGCCCTAGTAGGATAAAGCTACTCTCTTATGACACCAGCATTCCACCTGGATACCAGTTCATGTCCTAGCTGTTCTATTTTCCATCCAGCTCCCTACTAATGGCCTGGGAAAGCAGTGAAAGCTAGCCCAAGTTCTCAGGGCCCTGCCACCCATGTGGGAAACCCCCATGGAGCTCTTGGCTCTAAGCTTCAACCTAGCCAAGCTGTAGCCATTGTAGTCATCTGGGAAATGAATCAGCAGATAACGGCTCTATCTATCTATCTATCTATCTTTCTATCTCTGTAACTCTGAATTAATTAACAAAATTTCAAATTAATAAATAAATATTTTTTAAAAGTCTGAGAACTGCTGACCTAAGGAATACCTAAGAATGGAATTGCTGTGTTTAAATTTACTCTAGTAAGCTTTTCCTAATTACTCTTCTACTTGACTTTATCCCATAGATTCCAAGTTGCAGTCTTAACTATGTCCATTGCGCATAACCTCGTCAGCCCTTTGGAATTATTCCAAATTTATTTTTTTTGTATCTGATGGGTGCTGAAGTGGTTTTGCTTTCATTTCTTCATCTCCAGTTACCACTGAGATTGCACAGTTTCTTTGATGTGAATGGGTTGTTAATATTTTCCTTGCCTTTGGAATTTCTGTTTATATTTTTTACACATTTTTATAAGTTGCTTGTTTTTGGAAGCTCTTTACCCTCTCTAGGCGTTTGTCCTTGGCTGGCTTCATTTCTTTTTTCACCTTTTTTAGTATATGTGCTGCTGAAGCGAGCACATCCTTTTTCACCTTTTTATTTTTGATTTCTTAGAGGGTGTAATTTACATGTGGCAGAATTTATATGCCACACATATTCAGTTCACAAATTTTGAAAATTGTGTAAAACAACATAAACAATAAAATAATACATACAATATTACTATCATCCCAGAAATGTAATTATATACTTCCCTAGAGGCCACCTGGGAAATAAAATTAGTCTATTCTGTAACCATACATCAGTGGGATCATGTAGTATGTATTCCTTTGTGCCTGATGTTTTTCTCTCAAGATTTTAACTTAAAGGATGAGTTCTCTGTTAATTTGAAAGACAAAGAGAAACTAGATAGACAGAAAGACAGACATAAAAAACTCCCGACCACTAGTTCACTCCCCAGATGTCCAGAACTGGACCAGGCCGAAGCCAGGAGCCAGATACTGATTCCAACTGTTTCACATGGCGACAGGAATCCAAATGTTTGAGTCATCACCCCTGCCTCTCAGCAGAAAGCTGGAGTCAGGCACTGGAGCCGAGAATTGAACAGAGACACTTCAGCACGGGACACAGGCATCTTAACCATAAGCCCATCACCGTGACGTTTTTGAGATTGCCCATATGGTGATGTGTATTAATACTGTATTCCTTTTCACTGCTGAGTACATTTCCATTCCGTAACTAGAGCAAAATTCATATAACTTTCTCTAACAGCTACACATTTGAGTTATTCTAGCACTCTGGCTATTCTGAGAAGACTTCTATGAATATTTTTTTTATTTTTAGTGCTTATTTATATCAAACTCACAATGACAGAGAGGAAGCGAGTGAGAGAAAGTGAGCTTTTCCATCTGCTGTTTCATTTCCCACATAGGTAGAAGCCAAGAAATACATTCACATCCCCTCACACGGGAGCAGGGACCTGAGCACGTGGAACATCTTGTACTGCTTTCCAAGGTGCATTAGTGGGTGCTGGATCAAAAGAGGAGCAATCAAGACTGGAACTGGCATTTCAACATGCGATACTCAAATTGCAGGGTGCAGCTGCATCAACTGGGCATACCCCTTTACGAACAGGGACCTCTCCCTGCCCATCTGGTGGCTGCCTTGGGTGGCCCCTGTGCCAGTAACCTCACTTCTGAGTCCTCATTCAACAGGTTTTAAATCAGTATGCCAAAGAGATGTTTGCACTCAAATATTCATTGTAGAACTATTCACAATAGCAACATAGTTCAGTCAGTCACAGTCCATCCACAAATGAGTAAATGGGGAAAAGGTAATATGTTGGTTTAGCCTTTAAAAGGAGGCAAATTGTATTACTTGCAGCAAGAATTCTGCTAAGTGAAATGAGTCAGGCATAGACACATAGACCTCATGTTCTCACTTATACGTGGAACTCCTAAAAGCAGAGTAGGATGATGGATACCAGAGACTCAGGGGTACAGTAAAAAGGATTTATTTTATCTGCTGTACAGTGCGGTGAGTGCAGTTAATAGTAGCATACTTGCTGAGAGTGTCACTATGGCTACAGCTGACACATGGGGCTCCCAATCTCATGTTAGAATGCCTGGGATCAAATCCTACTTCTGCTTTCAAATCTGCTTCCCTCTACTTTGCCTGGAAGGCAGTCAATGATAGTTCAAATATCAGATTTCCATCACACATGTGACAGACCAGGATGGAGTGCTTGGTCTGTGGTTTTGGCCTGGCCTAGTCCTGGTTGTTGCAAGCATTTGGGGAGCAAACCAATTGGTGATTCCTTCTTTCTCTCTCTCTCTAATTGTCAAATAAATAAAAGCAAATAAATACTTTAAATGTTTTCATCACAATGATAAGTATTGAAAGTGAAGGATATGTTCATTATCTTGATTTAATTATTTTGCATGATATTCATAGATCACAACATCACTTTGTGTTCCATCAATACAGGGACTTCAAAAAGTTCATAGACAATGGAATTAAAGATAAATTCATTTTCGTGCAAAATTTTTTTAAATCCACGCACATTTCTCTGTATTATAAAACTTCATGAGATTTTGAAGGCTCCTTGTATAACAACTATAATTCGCCAGTTTATGATAAAACGTTTTAATAGATAGCAGGAATAATATAGGACAGAAGAAACACACGGTGGGGAGCAGAGAGTAGCCAGTTGGGCTGAATGTCAAGACCAAGGAAAAGATCACAGACTGGAGACACGACTTGGGACAAATCAAGGACTTGGACATGATGTCTGGAGATCCTGAGAGAGGCTTTTCCCCAGTCCCGCCTCCCCGGGGCTGCTTTGTGCCTACTCCCTGTTCTAATGCAACAAGAACAAAGAATCAGTTCTTGGATATGAATTCCAAAATAGGTTCTTAAAATGTGTAACAGAGAAGATCATGTTAAAAACTAAATATTTCAATTTTTAAGCAAGACTTTTGAGAGACAAAAGGTTGTCTTGTTTCCAAAAGCTCAGTTTTTAGTACCAAGATCCAAAATTCTGAACAGAAAGCTTCTTCTGCAGCCAAGATGTGTACTTTAAACAACAGAATGGGAAAACCACAGAGAAGCACATAAGCCATTTCACTCCTCCTACCACGGCCAGTGCCACCCCGAGACTAGAGGAGAATCCCATGAGTGAAAAGAAGATCAGGGCCCAGCATGGCAGCTCAATAGCTAAATCCTCACCTTGCAAACACCAGGATCCCATATGGGTGCCAGTTCCTGTCCTGGCTGCTCCATTTCCATCCAGTTCCCTGATTATAGCCTGGGAAAGAAATGGAGAATGGCTCAGCTCCAGCTGTTGTGATCATTTGGGGAGTGAACCAGTGATAGATCTTTCTGTCCCTCCTTCTCTCCATCAATCTTATCTGCCTTTACAATAAAAACAAATGAATCATTTAAAAGAAAGGAAGAAAGAAAAAGGGAGGAAAGGAAGGACGGTAGTAATCAGGGCCAATGGCATGCCAAAGTAGGCTGTTTCACTTGCAGCTCCAGCATCCCACACAGGTGCCGTTTTGAGTCCCAGCAGCTCCCTTCCAGTTCTCCTGTCTGCTGTGCCTGGAGAAGCAGCAGAAGACGGCCTAAAAGCTTAGGCCCCTGCACCCGTGGGGGAGACCTGGAAAAAGCTCCTGGTTTCTGGCTTTGGATTAGCCCAGCTTTCACTTTGTGACCAATCTGGCTTTTATATTTTGTTTTTAATTGAATGTAGCCCAGAAAATGTTTGTTAGAGAACTGTTTAAAGATAGTATACACAAAATCTGGCTACTTAGGAGATGTGGGAAATAAAGGATATAAAGTCCTTTGAGATGACATTAATCTGACGCAGTCATTGATCACCCACAAAAAAGAAAAATGAAAATGTTACTACAGGTGATGCTGTCCATCAGCACAAGGAGTCAGGGGAGGGAAAGCTGGAAGGTAAGTTAAGTATTGCAGCTTTGGAGTGTGAGGTCCCTAAGGGACATTCAATTGATATTTGGAAATAGAACTGGAAGTGAAAAAGATTACCCTAGCACAAGAAGAGGGTGAAAGTTGAACTTCAGAGACTCTGTGTCAAGGAAGGGAAGTCTTAAAGGAACTAGAGGAACAAAGAAAGCAGAGAAGAAGTGATGTCCCAAAACCACAAATGGCATGAGCTGGTGAAGCGAGGCAAGAATGGTTGGCTCAGCCAGGTTGCCCACCAGGACCCCACAGAAGTGGAACAGCAAAGCTGCCAGCTCCACTCTGATTTTTTCCAGCTGCTCTCCATAGTTTGAAGTTATTGTTCAGCCTCCCCAATTGAAACTCTCAACCGCTATCTAAAAGGCAAGCAGTATAATTCTCTTCATTCTGGGATTTTATACATATAAAACAGACCAAAACATTTTTTTTTTCCTGCACCACTTGGCACAACAAAGGCAATGACAGTGTTCCTCAGGCGTTGGTCCGAGGGCCCAGCACCCAGAGACTTCCAAGGAAATAAACAAAGGCCACAAAATGAGCCAGAGTTAACAAAAAGGCATGCAAATTAAACTATACTTTTTTCCATTTTAATGAGGAAAACTCGCTTCTGACAAAAATATTGAGTTCCTTTATTATGTTTTATAGTGTAGTGTACTTATTCAATTTTAAACCGCATAAAAATTTCCCAACAGCCCTAGGGTTCTTCAAATCCTGACAACGCCAAGGACATTCCTGCAGGCTGGATTTACTTAGGGCTTCGAGGCGACAAGTACCACAAATCTCATCTCACTAACTTTGGGGGGATTACTAAATGTTGAGGCATGTAATTCATGCTAAAGCCTTCTGATTTTTGTTTGCACAGAAAAAAACACTAATTAAGACTGCAGCAACAGACTGTAAGACTTGCCTCGGAACTTATGTAAGAAATCAATCTGTTATTATAAAAAAAATTAATGTGCATAATGCAACAATGTTGCCAAAGCAAATAAACTTAAAACACAAAAACAGTTTTAATAAAGATTGCTTTTCTTTAAAATATATATATATATATATATATATACAAAACTGCACTACATGTACCCCAAATAAGAGACTTTTATTAGCCAGCACTTTTTAGAGTCAGAATTCAAACCAGGCCCTGAAAAATAAACTCAGAAGGTGAGAGAATTGTTGTTTTTAAAAATAAAGTTATAAGTATTGAGGGGCATTATGTAAAAGAATGATGTCTAATTTTTGTCTATAAGCTGTAAGAATTCTATTTTATGTGAACTGGTGCATGGTAGTTTGTAATTGAGGAGAGACTAGCCAACAAGGCAGCATCTGCCACGCCTCACATACTTCAGAAACTCAAAAAATTTTTAAGGATTTTATTTATTTATATTGCAAAGTTAGATTCACAGAAAGAAGAAGCTACAGATAGAAGGCTCTTCCATTCATAGGTTCATTCACCAAGTGGCCACAACAGCCAGAGCTGAGCCAATCCCAAGCCACGAGCCAGGAGTTTCTTCAAGGTCTCCCACATGGCTACAGGGTCCCAAAGCTTTGGGCTGACCTCTGCTGCTTTCTCGGGCCACAAGCAGGGAACTGGATGGGAAGTAGAGCAGCCGGGATATGAACCAGCATCCATATGGGACACTAGCACATGTAAGGCAAGTACTGTAGCCACTAGGCTACCTTGTAGTGGCTAGCAGTAGCCAGTTAGTGGCTCAAGTACTTGGGTCCCTACTCCCCACATGGGAGATTTGGATGGAATACCTGATTCCTGGCTTCAACCTGGCCCTGCCCTGGTTATTGCAGGAATTTGGGCAGTAAAATAGTGGGTAGAAACTCTTTTTCTCAGTCTATCTGTGTATGTGTCTGCCTTTTAAATAAAAGTTTTTAAAGAAATCAGAGTGCTTCTGATATCATAACAGAGGAAGGAGGGCAGAACAAACTACTTAACTATTCCAGCCAAGCGCTGGCAGCAAATATCTGGGTGAATGGAGACTCTAAGGCGGCCTTGTCAACCAATGGACCTTGGAAGGATTTTCTCATCCTTGGATCAGAGAGATCAACAGCATTTCAGAATTACCGAACTATTGAAATCACTTGAGCCCTGGGCGCATACCCCACACCAGGGACCATGGGATGACTTGGGTAGCTGTTCCCCATTCCCGCTACTGAGGCAGTTGGGATGCTGGGTGCAGCTTCTGCCCTTTATCCTCCCTCTCCCTCCAGATACAGGAAAAAGAAACAAAAAAAAATGTGGAAATAATGGTCTCACCCACTTTCCCCTAATCCTTAACCCTTCCCACCCTAATTAACTATGTAAACATCATCAAAAACAGAACTGTTTTTTAAAAATAAATTTTTAATGAAATAAAATAAAATACATGTAGAACTCTCAATGTAAAGTCCTAAATGAAAATTACCTTTACCAGGTGTTAATTTGCAGAACATATAAGGACTTCAACTCAAATAATTCAATGGCTCAAAAAAACTCAATTTTTAAAAGTGGAAAATAACCTGAAAAGACGTTTCTCAGAAGAAGATCTACAGAGGTCCAACAAGTACTTGGGGAAAATACTCCCCATCACTAATCACTAGGGAAATGCGAATCAAAACCATGATGGTATACCATCACATGCCAATTAGAAAGACTTGCCAAAAAGATAAAACATAGCCCATTCTAGGGAGGGTGCAGAAAAAGGGGAGCTTTGATACACTGCTTCTGGAAATATAGATCATTATAGCCAATGTGGTAAACTGAGGGCTCCTCAAAAAACTAGTGCAAGAACTAACTACCACATGATCCCCCAATCCCATGACCAAGCGCATATCCAAATCAGCATGTCAACAAGATAGTTCTTCCCCAATGTCTACCACAGCACTTGTCACAGCAGCCAAGTTACAGAATTGAGCTAAATTCACATCAATCCAGAGGAAGCCAAGTGATATATATATATATACATACATATATATATATATACACACACACACACAATGGGATATTACCCAGTCATTGGAAAAAATGAAATTCTATCATTTGCAGCAACGCAAATGAAACTGAAGGACATTAAGTTGAACAAAATAAGCCAGCGACTGACATGCTAACACCACATGTTTTCACTCCCATGTGCAAGCAAGGAAATAGACTATGAGGGGGTCTTCAGATAATTCATGGAAAATATGAATAATGGAAAATTTATGTGTGGTCTTCAGATTTCTTTGCACCAAAATGAGCTTGTCTTTTAATTCTGCCTTTCCTACAAACTTTTTAAATCTTATTTTATTTATATAAAGTGATCGCATTTCACACACTTTGCAATACAGACGTTAGGACACAGTGATACTTCCCACCCAGGTCTCCCTCCTGCCCGCATTCCCAATGCACCCTCCTCCTTCCTCATTTTTTTCCTGAAAACTTTTTAAGACCCGTTCGAGGAGGTTATCTGGGGGGTGGGGAAAGAGGACCAGGAAAGGGATAGCTGATGGATATAGGGCTACCAGTGGGTAGGACGAACAGCTTCCTTTCTTAAGCATTTATTCTATTTCTGTTTGAAAGGCAGAGTTAGAGAGGAGAGACAGAAGGAGAGAGATCATCCATTCACTGCCCCAAATAGCTGGAATTGACTCAATCTGAACCCAGGAGGCAAGAGAACCTTCTGGATTTCCTACATGGGTGGGACTTGAACCGTCCTCTGCTGCTTTCCCAGGCCATAAGCATGGAGTTGCCAGGACGTAAACTGGCACCCATATAGGATGTTGGTAGTGCAGGCAAAGGCTTAGCCTGTTGTGCCACAGCACCAACCCCTGGAGGAACAACTTTTTTTTCATTTTACTTTATTTATTTATATTTTTGATAATCTTACTTAGTTACTTAGGGTACAAAGGGTCAAGGGCTACAGGAAAGTGGGTAATACCATTGTTTCCACACTAACATCATCATTTTTTTCCCCCTGTATCTGGGGTCAGGGAAGAAATAAAGGGAAAAGCCCCACCCAGACTCCCTCCCATCCCAGGTCCCCGATGTGAGGCATGCTCCAAGGGTCCTGCTTAAGCAGTTTTGATAGTTCAACAGTTCTGAATTGCTACCAATCTCGCTGTTCAAATCACGATGAAATCTATGCAGAATCTACTGGCTGACACAGTCCCTTCTTGATTGGAGTTCTGAGATCAGCAGTTCAGTTGAAGGGATCTCCAAAGAAACTTCATCTGAGGGATCCCAGACCTGATTATTCTGTGTGCTTGCCAGTACAGGGTCCGGCACAGTCTGACAAAACTTCTAATATTTTGCAATATTGTATGATGATGATGGTTAACAATACTTAATTTGTTCAAAATAACTAGTAGAAAGACATTTGGAGAGATGTTTGAGTTCCCACTTGAGAATACATCACATATGGGAGTGTCTGGGTTCAGATCTCCACTCCGCTTCTGGTTCCAGCTTCTTGCTAATGGGTGTCCTGGGAGGCAGTAATGATGAACCAAGTAGTTGGGTCCCTGCCATGCAGTTGGAAACCCAGACTAAATGCTGGACTCCTGGCTTCACTCCCAGTCTAGCCTGGCTATTGCAGGCATCTGCAGAGCCAACTAGTGAATGGAAGACCTTCCTCTGCTTCTCTGCCTTCCAAATGAAAACTAAACAAATTGAAAATAAAATAAGCATAAAAATAAATAATAAACATGTGAAATGACAGATTGCCAATTACCCTGTTCTGAGCATCACAAGTAGCTTACATGCACTGGAGTGGCACATTGCACTCCATAATATGTGCGATTGCTAGGTACATATAAAATTTTAAAAAGTTTTAAAATGATCTACTTATCCCACTTTTCTGATTGCTCCCTTGGCTCCTTTACCAGTTCTTCCCCATTTTCCCACTCTACAATATGGATGTCTCTTGGAATCTGCATTTTCCTCCAAGTTCTCCCTTAGATGCCTCACCTGCTCTTGCTGTTCCCAGGGAGATCATTCCACCATAATCTTCTAGTTCTGGCTGTGACACCTCTGCCAAACTCCATCCAATTTCAATCAACAATCTGCCTTTGTGGGCATCTCCTGCCTAAGAGATCTGTCATCACTAAAATTCAACACAGAGCAAGAACGTCTCCTCAACTTCTACCGTGTGTGTGTGTGTGTGTGTGTGTGTGTGTGTGTGTGTGAGTGTGGTCTCACAGATGTGAGTCTCTCCTGAGCACTTTTCCTTCTTCATCTTCTTACCCCTTACATATCCAATACCCTGTTTTTCCCTTTCTAATCCCTTTCATTTTTGATTATGTATTTTCATTTCAGTCATCAGCACTCTAGCTCAGAACCTCATCTCACACCTAGATTATTGAAACAGCCTTTCAGCTGGCCTTCCTGCCACTCCACACCGGCAGGTACACTTTCCTAAAACACCAACGTAAGACAAGTGCGCTGACACCTCATTTCTTTTCCATTTTCTGATAAATGAAGTGAAAATTTTTAGAGCTTTATTCAAGAACCTCTACACTCTTTCAATCATTAGACTGTTTAATCTTTGCTTCCAACTAAAATCTTCAAGGTTAACAACTATGTCAAGTGCCCCTGCTGTGACACAGTGGACTTTAACTACCAGGTAGAAATGCTACTTTGAATCTGGCTGTTCTTCTCCTCAGCTTCTTGCTAACAGACCTGGAAGGCAGAAAATGATGACCCAAGGGTTTAGGTTTATCCCACCCAAGAGACAGACCTGGATAGAATTCCAGGCTCCCAGCTTTGGACACACCCAGTCATGTCATTGCAGTCATTTGCAGAGTAAACCACCAAATCGGCGACCTCTTGCTCCTCTCTTCCACACCCTTACCATCACCCTTCAAATAAATAAATGAATTTTTTAATTTACAAAATGTGGTAGTGCCAATCAATACACAAAATGAATCTGAGCTAATCTAGTAGATTTCCTGGACAATGAGAAATGTTTGTCGATTTAATGTCAAGTTTATTCTTCATTGAATTCACTTCGCTAATTACTATTTGTTGCCAACATGCCTGGAATGAGACAAAGCACTGTGAAGATACAGTACTTACAATATTTGTTATGAAAGATCTGTTTATGCTGTGGCAATCATTTCCAAACCTCCGTGTATCACAGTCTCTCAGGCACACAAAGGAGCAGCAGTGACCTTCCATGAAGCCACTCTTGGTGCGGTATCCTGGCATTCCTGCAGGCATCAGTGTTACAGTCTTACGCATAATGACATTAACCATCTGCCCACGATTGCCACAGTCCAAGGAAAGAGCAAGGAAAGTCACACACTGATACCTGGAAGGAACACACAGAATTTGCACTGATACTTTATTGATCGAATCAAGTCCCACATGTGACTTCAAGAAAACAGACATACCTTCCCATTTACCCAAGCAGAGAAAAAAAGCCAGAAGGACTGACCAATTAGGAACAAGCAAAATGGGCTCACCTGTGAATTAGAACTTAGGACACTGGCTTGCAAACCTTGATGTGCATCAAAATCACTCATTGTCCAGTCTGTTCAAGCACAGAGAGCTGCCCTCTGCTCCCAGAGTGTCAATAGCTCTGGCTTGGGCCTGAAAAGCCAACATTTCTTTTTCTTTTCCTTAAAAACAAAGTGCTTATTTATCTGAAAGATACATTTAGTGAGAAGGAAAAACAGATACAATTCTTCCACCTTCTGGTTCACTCACCAAGTAGCCACAACAGCCAGTGCTGAGCTGATCCGAAGTCAGGAGTCAGAGCTTCCTCCAGGTCTCCCACAAGGATACAGGATCCCAAAACCTTTCCCAGGCCACAAGCAGGGAGCTGGATGAGAAGTGGAGCAGTCAGGACATGAACTGGTAACAACAGGGGACACTGAAAGTCTGCATTTCCAACAAGTTTCCAGGAGATGCTGATGTCACTTTTCCAGGGTCTTCCCTTAGGAAGCCATAGGTTCAAAATATTACATGTAAGCAAGTAATGCTTTTCTATTTTAAATACTCCCTGCTCCCAAAGAGTCCACAATTTAAGTTGAGGCAGAGTGAGAAGAATCTATTCCCAGCTAACTGTGGAAAAATACAGTTCTGAAATTATCTGGATTGGCCTAGACTAGCAAAGCTTCCTCTTCTTGGCCCCTTCCTCTTCTGTGGCTCCTTTCATAAGGGACTGTGCTCACCTGCCCTTATTTTAGCACCTTCCCATCATTCCATCCCCAGCTGCCTTACTTTTTCCTTCCCTCCTGGTCTTTTATTCTTCTCAATCACCCTCAAAGCTCCCAACTCTGATGTTTCTTCCATCAGCAACAAAGCACACATCACTTAACACAGGGCTTCTGCCTGTGGATGCTGCTTACCAAGGATGCCAATGAGAATGAAATCAGATAACATGGGCAGGATGCTGGCGGTGGAGTGGGGGTGCACAGCAGTTGCTAAGGGGATGACGGAGAGAATATTGCTCATGTCAGCCTCTCAGAAGGCAACTGCCCTGTGAGAATCACTGTTTTGACCAGACCTGCTTAGTACCATCTGTAAAGCATTTGCTGTCATCATTAAGATTCTAAAAGATTTCAATCACTTTACCGCCCACAAGAAAATTAAGCCCCAGGCAGCTGAGTCTGCGTTTGAGTTCCCATGAACTCACTTCTTCCGAGATCACTAAGACCCATGGGGCTCTTTCTCGTGGAGGAAGCAAGAGTAGGTATGCAGCTCAGAACCTGGTGGCAGAGCAAGCTATGCACAACCCACGGCAGGCGGACCCTGTTACTCACTCATCACCATTGTCCGGTGATGGTGCAGATCACACACTGTTCTCGGTGGTCATGTGGGAGACTCCCTCTGGTCACCTGGCAAGCTGTCTTATATTCAGCCAAGTTCTCCAGATTTCTGGTCATCTCTGCAAATGTCCAGGTGGGCAGAGCTCTCACCACAGAAATGATCTCACTTTACCCATAAGTCACAAACCATGCATCTCACTTCTGACCTAGAGGTGCCAGAGTTGATCAAGCTGCCCCAGATGGAAGCCTAAATTCCTGTTCCTCTGTCGTGTGACATCACCAAATTCCACAGTGCCTCATTCAGCTCTTCCGATGTGAAAAGTTGCTGGACGGAGCCCTGGCGCAACAGTGTAATGGCTAAGGTCCTCGCCTTGAACGCGCCAGGATCCCATATGGACACCAGTGCTAATCCCAGCAGCTCCACTTCCCATCCAGCTCCCTGCTTGTGACGTGAAAAAGCAGTCTGGAACAGCCCAAAGCCTTGGGACCCTGTACCAGCGTGGAAGACTCAGAAAGAAGTTCTTGGCTCCTGGCTTCAGATCGGCACAGCATCAGCCACTGCAGCCAGTTGGGGAGTGAATGATCGGAAAGAAGATCTTCCTCCCTGTCTCTCCTCCTCTCTGTACATCTGCCTTTCCAATAAAAAATAGATATAATTCTTAAAAAAAAAAAAAAAGAAAGAAAAGTTGCTGGATACCTAAGTGCCCATGACTGTGACACTTGCATATTATCTAGTTGGGTGCAAAATGAGGTTCAACCTGTTAAAACAAGATCTGTTGCCAACAGTGACCTTGCTCCCAGCAGGTACACGGGACCCTTCTGCCTCTCCACTCACCATCCACCTGTAGAATTTGGACATTCATCCATCCCAGGTCTAAGCAATTCATTATGGTTTCATTTCCTGTATTACTTTCTCATCAACTTGGAGGGTTTTTCTCCTTATTTTGTAATAACACTGTGCTCAGCCAGTAACACTGAGTTCTCTACTTAGTGACATAAGCTTTGTGTTTGCTGTTTAATTTTTTGCTCATGGTACACATTGTTCTGTTTTCTCGTAGAAAGGTAGTAAGGTACTATCAATATATTTTAGAAATTTTCAGAAAGGTGTTTCAATCGCCTGGAGAAGATATTGAGGGAAAAAGCACACGAACTCAACTCTTTTCTGATCATGGAAAGGATCCTTGTCCTCTAAGTCAGCATGTGAAACTGTACCAGTATGTTTTCAAAATGGTGACAAGTGAGCAATAAAATTCACTCTCCTGATCCAGTGGGGTTGTGGGTGGAGGGATGGCTTTTTTTCCAAACTCATACGTTTTAGTGATCTTACTCAATTTTCTTACAAATTCAAATGACCCAGAAATGCACAAAGCAAGACGTGCAATCCCATCACCGCCCCTCCACAGAAAGTAGTGCTTGCTGGTAGTTTGGTTAAAAAAAAAAAAAAGCTTCCAAACAGTCCTCTTCACCACTCAAATAATACATCCTGATAGGCAAATTACCTTTTTAATAGAACCTTTCCATAGTATTCTTCTTCAACTTACTTTTCCACACTTAAAGATGACAGTACCATCTTCCCTGGAAACAAGTTTATAGGAAAATCTCTGCCTGGCAGCTACTCAGACACCCAGGGTGCTGAGCTGTCCCAGAGTTTTGAGTTTTTCTTTATAATTTTGTATGGTACCATACCATTTGTATGTAACATGATCTGGTGTTTTCTACTTTTTTGATATTTATTTATTTATTTATTTATTTATTTATTTATTTGACAATCAGAGGAGTGGCCCTCAGCAGGCCTAGCCAGAGGACTGACCCAGCAGCAGCCACAGGCAGCCCCTCAGTGGGTGGCCCAGACACTGATGGATGGCACAGAATAATTTTTGGTTACAGAGATTCTAGGGGAAGGCACAGGTGGGGTGTGTGGGGGCCTGAAGGACACAGATGCATGGACCCCAGTGCTCTTAGGGATGTGGGGGATATGGAGGTGATGACCACTCTGGCTGCTTCATGCTAAAAGTGTACCTTGTGCGGGAACAACAGTAGGGCACTCTTCCAAGTATTGACCTCCAAGTCCCTGATGGAATGCAAATTTGCTCAGGAATGTTGTCTAAAGTACCACCTGAAAGCTTCCCATGATTTAGTCCTAGAAAACACAAAACATAAGGCCATTACCAACTCTGCCACTTCAGTGAGTCATCTTTAGAGAGTTCCAGGGGTCCAGCTGAATGTCTTAATGTGGAAGACTTTAGAACTTTGGATGTTAAAAAATTGCCAACAATTTAAACCCCTGTCAAAGTAAAAGTTAGACCTAGCATTTTAACCAAAACTAGGGACTAGATTTAACCAGCTTTCAGGTTAAAGCAGTTTTTGAATCCAAGCAGTATTTGAATCCTGGTAGAAAATAAGTAGATTGATTTTTCCACAATTATACTTTACCAAAATGTTACAAACCTGAGGAGTCTCAGAAAAATGTGTAGCCTAAAAGAGAAAGCATCTAAGCATAGTACCAACAACTCCTTTGTTGAAACACATAATATTTTCATGAACCACATCGCAGATGGCAACAGGTTAATCAACAATTACAGAACAGAAGAATCTTCAATCGGTGGACAGAAAAACTTCCATAATTTAGCAAGTGAGAAACACCAGTTAAGGGGACCTGGAATGTGAGTTTGTAGGGATTAAGAAGATTTGGGCAAAGCAAAGAAAGCATTTAGAGGAGTGGCAAGGAGGAAAAAGATGGAGAGCTTGTCAGGGTGTGGGGTACACTGGGGATTCACTGAGGCATGCAGCATGAAGCTCATGGCCCCATGCCCCTGCACCTAGTCCCTGATAAATTGACCTCTAGAGGAAAGGAACAGAATGCATTTCAGCCCAACACCCTAAAGGACTGTCAGAATTTGGTATCTAGTCAAGGAGACTTTTGAAACCTACCAGAGTGCAGCCCCGGCCTGAATTCCAAAATTTCTCTGAGACCTTTTTCCCAGCAAAGCTGGCCTATCTTGTGAAAGGAAACTGTGTCAGACAGGATCAACATTGCCAGAGTTGAGACAAAAAGTATACAGTCTCAGTTCCAGGGGGCTGTGCCAACCTTGTCAGCAAGCCTGACTCCTGAGTCGTGACACCAGCAGCTGCACTAACCACTTTTTACTGGTTGACAGGAAACTTGTGTCTCTGAGAGAAAGTTAGTAATGGAGAGGAGTGAGGCTCTGCAAAGCAAAGGAGTGAGCATAGTCCATTGCTCACCCATCCAGCAAGACAACATGGTGCTGGCTGGACGCCACTTCAGACTGGATCCCAGTCTCATCAGACTGGAATCTGATTGGAGTCGATTCCAAGTCACAGCATCAAAGCTGTTCCAGGAAATTCAAAGCAAAGGCAATGTTGGTTCTTGTCTCATTTGAAAGAATTTTCACGGGTCCGGCACAATGATTCAGTGGCTAAATTTTCACCTTGTACATGCCAGGATACCATATGGGTGCCAATTCATGTCCTGGTGACCCCATTTCCCATCTAGCTCCCTGGTTTTGCCCTAGGAAATGCAGTAGAGGACAGCCCAAAGCCTTGAGACTCTGCATCCATGTGTGAGACCCAGTGGAGGCTCCTGGCACAAGGTTTCAAATCAGTTCAGCTCTGACCATTGCAGCCACTTAGGGAGTGAACTGTGGATGGAAGATTTTTCTGTCTGTCTCTCCTTCTCTCTGCAAATCCACCTTTCCAATAAAAATTAAAAATTCTTTTCTTAAAAAAAGGGAAAAAATACTTATCATGCAGAAAATCCAGTAAGCAAAAGAAGCCTCCTCCCACAGTAATCAACAGGGGAAGCTCCAAGAGAAAAAATCCCAAGAGAGAATCAAGATGGCAGAGTAGGGTAAGGACACATTTAAACAACCAGTGAAACATTAGCCAGTGTGAAGCAGAGAAGACACATTTCAGGAAATAGGAGAGGACAGAATGACAGCAGAGGGATACCTGCCATTGTCCATGCCCTCAATGATGGACAGATGACTGTTTATGAAGAACTATACTATAGCGACAATGTAGAGGAACTTGGGGGGGGGGATGGGGGCGGGACTTGGAAAGGGGGTAAGGGAAATCCCAGGACCTATAGAACTGTGTCAAAAATGATAATGATAAATAATAATGATAAAGAAGCAAAAAAGAAAAATCCCAGAGAATGCCCCTTAAGACATTGGCTTAAGCTAATGCAACATCAACCCTAGACCCATATCGCAATAGGCAAATGGAGCCACATGTTGGCGTCAATACGGTGAGAAAATAAATCTTTCTACAGGAGGATGCACCTTAAATTTCCATAGTCAAGGACAAGAATATATCATCGTATTGGAAGATGGAGTGAAGAACTGTGGGCAATAATCCCAATTACCACAGACAGAATAAGACTCTTATTTTTAAAAGAAAGTTACATTTTCATTTATTTCTTAATACTCATCCATTTGAAAAGCAGGGTAACAGAGAGAGAGAAAGATGAGAGAGATCTTCCATCTATTGGTTTACTGCTCAAATGCTCACAATAGCCAACTTATGCTAAGAAAAAGCCAGGAAACAAGAACCCCATTTTGGTCTCTCACAAGAATAACAGGAAGTCAAATACTTGATTTTTCATCCACAGTCTCCTAGATGAATTAGCAGAAAGTTGGATTAGAAAATGGAGTAGCCTGGACTCGAACCAGACACTCCAACATGGAGGTGTAGCATCCCAAGTGGCAGCCAACACATTGCACCACAACTGTCCCGGAATAAGACTTCTTAATGCAATTGAGAAGCACGCATGACTTTGGTTTTCACGTGCATGAGAATTTTATATTATCCAAATTCCATTTGAAACCTCAGAAACTCTTGGGATTTCTGGGTTCAGAGTGATTAATCAAGTGGTCTGAACCCTCTCTCCACTTCTCTCCTAAACTGGTATTGAACTTTTGGCAAATGAACCCCAAGTTTTGTCATTCTGAACTGAACACAAGCTAGCCTTAGACAAACAACCCTCCCTTCCCTCCCAGTCATGTATAGTGCTTGGAAAAGTTTCCTCTGTAAGATCCTTATGCTTTATCAATTTAAAAGAACTCTATTTCCTCAGGAAAAATTTTCTAGTGCAAATATAGTTTCAGAATCAGTTTTGTTGGGAAATGTGTATAGAGATATGTGTGTGTGGAGGAGGTGAAAGAGAACAGGAACTTAGAGGGAGGAGATGTTGTAAGTAACTGCTATAAAATACCTGGCAAGTGACAGCGGTTCCCAAATTCCACTAAGCTGTTATCAGACACTTAAAGGTTTACGCAAAAAGAGATGTGTATACATCTCTTTGGAATACAGAAAAGAAAGTGTTCTTTGAAGTGTCAGTGAAAGTGCTGCTCTTCCCCCTGGCCGTCCTCAGAATCCCATGGACGCATCAGCTGAGCACTCTTCTGTCTTGAGCTGTCCTTCTTCCCACTTCCAGAGATCTTGCTCTTTTGCTGCTGCTCAGTTGCCTCTGGTTTATTTCTTTTGGTTCTGTTATCCCATGCTCTTCACTGCTATTAAGCCCTTGACGCTACACTCAGATACTGCTTCATGTTCTTTAATTCACACACACATTAGGAGAAACAGTGACGCTTATTCCGAAGATCCTGTTTAATCATGAAACAGACTGCAGAGCATTTTGGTCAACTTTGCTTTTTCGGGGAGAAATCTTAGCTTCCTGGATTCAGCACATTCTGCTGATGTACTTAACTTATTTGTGATAAGTTCCACATACTCCGTCATTATATTACCAACTGGAGAACATTCCATTTCCTTTTCTTGTCTGTGAATTTATGAAGCAATCCCAGAGTCATGGCTTGCGTTAACTCCCTGAAATATTTCCACATTGTGGTTAGTTAAGATCCTGGGCCAAAAATCACAGCAAAATGCAAGGTCAGGACCGTAGGGAACAGAAAACCTATATTTTATGCCACATTATTTTTTTAATTTTTTGACTTGTTGGGTTTTGGAACAAAGTGCAAAAGAATGGTGTTGTGAACTTTTCAAAGTCTTTGGACTTTATTTACTTTGATCTAACCTGATCTGGCTACTACTTTTTGCATTAGAAAGTAAACAGTTGACTATATAGACTGATTTTCTTTTAAAATTCAGCTATTTAAATGGTAAAATTCTCAGACAAGGACTAGATCTTCCAACTTTGTTGATTAAGTTGAGATGTTTCCACATTAAGAATCTGCATTAGTAAAACTGCTATTTCACTCCCTTGAATCACACCTAGCTCCTAAATATTAGGAAAATATTCAATTAAATGAGCTTTTAAGTATCTTTTTATCTCAGTAGAAAAGACCATTACTTCTCCATTATCTCCCTGTGGTTGTAACTTCTTGATCTATTATGTTCAATTAATTCCCGGTATGTCATGGGATAGTTTTATTAACTCAGTGGTTATTCAGTTAATAATAAGTAAATGCATCTTTCTGAACTCACTCACTGATCACTTGGTAGTAATTACCTTGCTAGAACCACAAGATGGACTCAGACATAACTCTCTGACTTCATCTGGGTTAAATTAATAACGTTTACCATGAAATTCGATGGATAGAGACGAGGATAAATGCCTTTGGGCCAAACTGCATGAAGTGATTAAAGGAGCAATGCTGCCCTTTATTAGAAGCCATAATAGCTTTGCGTAGTCTCTTTACCAATAATGGTTCATTCCCAACATTTTCCAATCCTTCTAGGCACTTTAAATAAACAAAGATTGTATATTAAAAGAAACTTCCCTTCTGGCCCCAAATATGAACATAAATAAAGAATCTGAGTCTAATTATCCAGCACTACATTAGTCCCTTAGGAAGACAATAAATGTAAACTTTTAAAACGTGTTTAATATTTTAGTCTTTTTAGAAGACCTCAATAAAGCTTCATTTATTTGTCATTAGTATAGAAAACAAATATATAATGCACACTGTTCTTTTTTCAAACGCTGAAATTTAAAATAGACCTTCCCCCTTCTCTTCCTCATTTCTTCCGTCTTCCCTTCCCTCCCAAATAATGCAGTACCAAAGCCGTGAAAGCTTGTCACAGTGTCCCAGAAGGAGTCACAGTGGCCCAAAGCTCAGGTGGAGCAAAGCGAGGAGGACCCAACAGAGCTGTCCCTGAAGGTGTCGGAGCTATAGCTGGGTAAGAAGGCTGTGACAAAGGCAGCATGCACTGTGGACCCTCAGCTTGCCAACAGCGTGAGGAAGGGCTCCAGGCATGGCACTTCCAGCACAGAGCAAAGCTATACAGAGCTGTCGGGTGTGGGGTCAGCCTGGCACAGAGCAGCACAGCCCTGAGTGGAAGAGTGCTCCCGTGAGCCAGAGGGTGGCAGCAGACAGGCTACAGCCCTGGATGTTGGAGACCTCTGTGATACACTGTCTAGGGGCTGGAAAAGGTGGGAAGCCAGACATGTGATTCTCAAGGAGAGGCCCAACCAGGGGCTTCCTGGTATAAGTGCTGGAGTCTGAAGGCTGGGGAATTGGGGTCCTGAGACCCTAGGGCTGGAGAAGGGTGTCCCACCTCCAGCAAAGAGCAGACCAACTCAGAGATGTTTCAGCTTTTTGTTTCATGAGTCCCTTCTCCAGTTGGATGGTGCCTGCCCACAGGGAGGGATTATCTTCCCCACTCAGTCTACCAAATCATGTGCCAACCTACTGACTCATGGAACACAGTATTCTCCAAAAATGTCCCTGCAGCTACATCCCTTGATCCAGTGAAACAGACACCTAAAAGTAACCAGCTCACCTTCAAAAAAATACAAAAGCAAGTATCAGGCAATCACAGTTTAAACACATTTTACAAAATAACTTGCCCATGAAAGTGTCAGTCATCAAAGTCAAAGAAAGCCTGATGATATTTGCCAAACTGGAAGAAACTAAAATGACAACTAAACGTGAGAATTCTGAAACAGAATCCTATGCTGGGCCTGGTGGCATGGCCTAGCGGCTAAAGTCCTCGCCTTGAACGCCCCGGGATCCCATGTGGGCGCCGGTTCTAATACTAGCAGCTCCACTTCCCATCCAGCTCCCTGCTTGTGGCCTGGGAAGGCAGTCGAGGACGGCCCAAAGCCTAGGGACCCTGCACCCATGTGGGAGACCCGGAAGAAGTTTCTGGATCCTGGCTTCGGATCGGCATAGCATCGGCCGTTGCGCTCACTTGGGGGAGTGAATCATCGGATGGAAGATCTTCCTCTCTGTCTCTCCTCTCTGCATAGCTGACTTTCCAATAAATAAAAGAAATCTTAAAAAAAAAAAAAAAAAAGAATCCTATGCTGCAAATAAGATCACTGGGTTGAGTCACAAAATTTAAGTACAGTCTGAGGGTTGGAGATTAGCATTGCACCAGTGTTAATTTCTGATGTCAATGGTTACATTATGATTATATAAAGATTCTTGTATACTCCCACACTCCTGCCAAGCCCTGACATAGCAGACTAAACTTCTGCCTGTGGCACCATAATCCCATGTGGGCACTGGTTAATGTCATGGCTGCTCTAGTTCTGATCCAGCTCCCTATTGATAATGCCTGGAAAAGCAGTGGAGGGTGGTTCAAGTCCTTGTGCCCTAACACCCACATGGGATACCTGAAGAAACTCCTGGCTCCCAACGTTAAAACAACCCAGCTCTGCACACTGCAGCCATTTGGGGTATGAACCAACAGACAGAAGATATAAATATATGCTAAAGTATACGGAATTGAGGGGCCATGAGGTCAGTAACATATTCACCACCTGTCCACAAAACAAAACGATTACGTACTGTGCTGTACTTGCAACACTGCTGAAAGTTTACTATAGCTTTATAAAGTTTGTTCTCTCAGTATTATGTCAAGTGTATCTGCAAGTGCTTTAAAGACTATATCTCAACAATCTTTGTATCCCCAAAGTGCCTACAGCACTCCATAGACTGGGCTGAGAAGTTCACCCTTCCAACTTTTATGTTTATCTTTCCAACTGTGCTACTTTCTAATTGTTGTACTTTCCAATTTGTTTCACTTGAAAAATCAGAAGCAAACAGAAAACTCTTTCTGCTTTTGATCCACTCCTCAAATATCTGAATAGCCAGGTCTGGGTCAGGCCTAAGCCAGAAGCCTGAAACTTTATCCAGGTCTCCCCCACAGGTAGCCAGGACCCAAGTACATGGGCCATCACCTGTTGCCTCCCAGTATGCTCACTGGTGGAAAACTGAAATCAGAAGCTGAGCCAGGAGTCCAATGCAGTCATTCTGACATGGGAAGTGCTTATCACCACTGAAGTTGGCACCAGTTAGCTGCCAACTTCAGCCAGCTCAGCTACCTATGTGTGGGTAGTGTTATAAAAATAATTGAGCTGGGACCTTTTTCCCCCACCCAGCTGGTGTGGCAACAGGGGTGGCTCTGCACTGGGCCTGTCCAGGGTCACCTGGATCCCGTATACTCCACAGGAGCTGTGGGTGGCCTCACAGGCCCTGCTAGGGAGTCCTTTTGCCCTCACCCAGCTGGAGCTGCGACAGGGGTGGCTCTGTGCTGGGTGGTCTTCAGACTGCCCAGCGACACACTCCAGGAACTTGGGCTTAAGCATTTGAGGGAGACTGGGGAATCACACAGGTAAGGGAGAGAGATGCCTGTCACTTCATGCCCAGGTGAGGAATTCCTGCTGAGGGACATCCCTGGGAAAAAAACCAGCATAAATGTAGGTGAGGAATGACTTCAGAAGAACTCCAAACAACAAGTCCTCTGTACTTGCAGGCAAGGGAGAGGACCGAGATCTGGTTGTTTGACCTTTATGGTTCGGACCGA
Source organism: Ochotona curzoniae (assembly GCF_017591425.1). NCBI lineage: Eukaryota > Metazoa > Chordata > Mammalia > Lagomorpha > Ochotonidae > Ochotona > Ochotona curzoniae. The sequence goes on along the minus strand of NW_024465520.1, from coordinate 12,232,459 downwards.
TGCTGCAGCCCACAGGGGAGTTCTGAGCTGGACTTGTTAGCATGGAAATTGCCAACCACCACACACCAGCCCACATGAAAGATCCCAGTACATGAAAGTGAGTGTTGGAACAGTTAACAGGTCACATTATGCTGGGCAATGACATCAATCAGCACTCAAGAGAATCAGGTCCAGGGGTATATTCTGTGGAGGATATGTGGACCTAACCCTGGTTAGCTTAAGAGTTGGGGTGCTGAGGGACTGAGATAGGCGAAACCATGGACTCTGCCAACATTCACGGGTAATGGAGCTGTGAACAGGCCAGGCAGGTCCAGGCTGTAGCACCCACATACGCACCCTAAAACAGGGTGTGGGGAGGGCTGGGTCGCATCATCCACCAGCTCATTCAAAGGCTGGGATAGAGGGGGCAGGCTGTGCAGGTAGGGGCCTGGCATCTGCTGGCATGTGTGAGATCTGGGTCTGAGAGTAAGGTAAGTGGGGAAAGTTGGGAAACTCCCATATTGGGTCATTACTCCCGCTGGTGAACACGTGGTCCAGACCTGGGTGTTGAGCAGGCTGGGCAAGGCAGTTTTATCCGACAGCAAATGTGTGAGCTTACTTTGGAAGAGGGTAGACCAGACAGGGCCAAGCAGAATTCCAGGGGTATGATTTCCAGCAGCAAGGCCTGGGGTGGGAGGAAGAGTTATCATATATGAAGCCAAAACAAATAACACCCCAAAACAACAAACCTGGATTTATAGACCTCCCTAGTGTCATAAGCCTCAAGTATCTGTCCAAGAGGAACAACTGCCTTCTGGGGAGAGGAAAAGGTGAGGAGTTTGTGGTCCTGGTTAAAACCAATATTTTTACAAATTTTTATTTGAGTTTTTCGCTTTGGTTCAAAATGCAAAATCCATTCCAAGAACTAGCTTGCCTTTCTTCTCCTACTTTTACCAGTTATTTACACACAAAAGAGCACAGTTTAGGCCAATTGAAGGTGGAGGTGAAAGAGCTGTAGAAGGGGTGATACGGAAGAGGAGTTAGTGTAAAAGAAGAGAAGGAAGAGCTTGGAGAAGGAAAGCAGAAACAGAGTGGAAGAAAAGGGAGAGAGATGCTGGCAAGCAGGAAAACAGAGTGTCACACCTGCTTCTGGCTTCAAAGAGAACACACTGGACCCCATGTCCTCTATGCCTACTCAGAACGCTCATCTGTATTTTTCCTTTTTGTGCTTCAACATTAAAAGCACATTAAAAGTTCAGGAGCCCCTCACAAGGTTTTCAGTATGCAAGCCACCAGTGTCAGTTAATAAGTACAATAATATGTGCTGTTGCATTGAAACCACAACCTAATAAATACATTTTTTTAAAAGCCTGCCGCAATCACTCAATGGCTAAATTCTAACCTTGCAAATGCCAGGATCCCATATGGGTGCCAGTTTGTGTCCCAGATGCTCCATTTCCCTTCCAGCTCCCTGCTTGTGGCCTGGGAAAGCAGTCGAGGACGGCCCAAAGCCTATGGACCCTGCACCCATGTGGGAGACCTGGAAGAAGCTCCTGGTTCCTGGCTTCAGATTGGCTCAGCTCTGGCCACTGCAGTCATTTGGGGAGTGAACCAACAGATGGAAGATCTTCCTGTCTCTTTCTTCGTCTCTGTAAATCTGAATCTGCTTTTCCAATAAAAATAAATAAATCTTCATTTTAACTTTTTTATTTTTGATGTTTACATAGTTGAGAAGGGTGCATGCCTATGTGGACCACTGTTTAGGGTGGGAATGTTGAAGGTTAAGGGAAAGTGAAGGAGACCATTATTTTCAATTTTCTTCTGCCTGTATCTGGGGGGAGGGGAGAGAAAAGAGGAGACGCCACACCCAACCTCCTAACTGCATCAGTACCCAGTCATGGCAAACACCCACTCAGTGTCATCCCAGGGTCCCCAATGTGGAACATTCTTAAAGGGTGCTACTCAAGTGATTTTGAGAATTCTGAAATGCTGTTGATTTCATTGCTCCAAGGCTGAGGAAATCCTTCCAAAGTCCATTGGCTGACATAGTCCACCTTAGAGTCTCCGTTCGCCCAGATATTTGCTGCAGTGCTTGGCTGGAAGAGATGTCTAATTTGTTCTGCCCTCCTTTCTCTGCCATGGTGCCAGATGTCTTCTGCAGGCCCTGATGGACTGCCATATCCCCCATATGCATCTGGGGCTGCCATCCACTGCTCCATCTTCAGCAACTGAGGAGGCCCAGTTTTGACATATGCACTCCATGGTCAGACCACAGATCACGCAATTCTCCCCAAGGCTGGAGTTTTTGAGTCCAGCAGTCCAGTGACGGAGTCTCCAAAGAAAGCTCATCCGAGGTGACCCTGGACCTGATTCCCAGGTGTGCTAGAACGAGCTCTGGCTCAGTCCATCACCCACATCAGACTACACACATACTGGTGGTTGTTGGGTCAGTTCTGTCTGCCGCCCCATTTCTTACACAAACCAATGGATGCTCCACCCCAGCCCAACTCTGCTCACCACACACTTGACCCTCAAATACAGCAGTGGGAACTGCAGTCCAGTCAAAGAGACCCCAATAATCCCCACCATGCCCACCCCCAGCCATGGCCCCTGCACCTGATGCTATGTGCAGTATACTGGTCCAGTCTGTCCCACATTTCATTCGGTTCTTACACACCAAGAGGTGCTGCAGCCTAGCTCAGTCCAACCCACCAACATACCCAGCCAACACTTATGCTAGCAGGTGCTACCACCTGTCCAGCCAGGTCCATCCCCAGCCCGCCCCCCCAAAAAAACACAAGCACACACAAAAAAATGGGGATAGAGCACATCCTTCTTTATCTCAAGTCTCTGGCCTCATCCTCAAAGTTTTGATATTGTGTTTTTCATCCCATTCCACAGTGAGTCACAATGTCTCTGTATGCTTAAAGCAAATGGAAAATCATTTTACTTAATCATGAGTAGAAAAACTATGTTAGCAGAATTTCCAGATTGCTCCCAAGGGGAAACAGATATTTCCTCCCTCAAGATAAGTTTATTTTTTTTCCTTCCAGACCCTTTCTGACTGTAAAAGCACAAAGGGATTGTTTCCAAAGCTGGAGGTCAGAAGAGAGGCAAGGGCAGGGAGGCAGGGCGAGGGGATGTTTTATAGAGGTCTAACTATCTGACCACACTTTGACTGATTTGGTAACCTTCATAAAATTAAGAGGTTAAACCACTGCATGCACTATTTACACAAAGGCAGACACTATATAATTTAGTCAAGTTATTTCTGGATTGTGATATTTTAGGCCATCTATCTAACTCTGCATTTTCTAAACCTATAATGAACTTGTATAATTTTACAAATAAATGCATTGTTTAAAATTTTATAAATAAATAGATTTTTTAAGATTTATTTGTTTTTATTTGAGAAGAATAGATATAGAGAGCAAAGAGACAGAGAGATCTTCCACCTGCTGGTTCACTCCCCAAATGGTCACAAATAACCAGAGCAGGGCCAATCTGAAGCCAGGAGCCTGGAGCTTCTTCTGGATCTCCCACACGGATGCAGGGGTCCAATGACTTGGGCAGTCCTTTATTGCTTTCCCAGGCGCAGTAGCAGGGCACTGGACTGGAACCAGTGCCCATATAGGATGCTGGCACAGCAGGTAAAGGCTTAATTCAATAAATTTTTTAAGAATCATATAACAGAATTTTTTTAAATTCCAGCTTTTTAAAATTCTTAGTAGCTGCCTTCTTTTTCCTTAGTACACATACCAGTTACTATAAGAATGATGCTCATATATATAACACCACATGACTGAAAAGCCCACAAAATAATAAAACTCAGTAAAATGAAGATTTTTATTGACTTGTCAGGAACATGTGTGCAGTTCTTCTGATTATACCCTGGCTATACCTCAGCTGCCAGATGTCATTGCTTATTGCAAGCTAGAAATACTAACATTGTGCTGTCCTCCTTCCCACCATGATGCCCAAGCCCTGGAGGACAAAGTCACACCAGTGAAACCCAGCTGTCCCTGAGGGAGGGGAAAATGGGCCTGCCCCACTGGCACAGCACCGTGGCCCAGCTGAGTCAAACTCATGGCTGATTCTACTCAGGGCACGCTGCGAGGACTTGGCTCAGGCTTTGATGACACTCTTGGTGAGAATTAACCAGTCTTGTCACTATCAGGAATGATCCCCCTCTGTCTAGGCCAATACGCCACTTGTCTCTGCTAACTGGGAAGTTTGGAGACAACCTTGAAGCCCACATGAGCAGACAGACTCATCCTGGAAAAACGCATTTCATGCAATAATGTAATACAGCTGGCTTTTTTTTTGCATCTGCCTACCCTTGTTTAAGATTTTGGCACAATCATCACTTAGTTTCATTTTTTATTTATCTCTTCAAAGCAGGCATGTTTTGATGAATAATCTTAAATCCTACTTGGGATAAGAAGGATCATCAATAAATAAATGAAAGCATGGGCATGTGGTGTAGCAGTTAACCTGCCTCTTCAGACACCAGCATTTCATGTTAGAGTACACCACTTCGACACCCAGCTCCACTCTTACTTTCCGTTTTCTTGTTAACGTGTGTGCACCTTGGGACACAGAAGGTGATGGCAGAGCAGGATCTCTGCCAGCCGTGTGGGAGACCCAGAATGAGTTCCTGCTCCTGGCTTTGGCCTGGCATAGTCCTGGCTGTTGCAGTATCTTGAGAGTGAATCGGTGGATGGGACCTCTCTGTCTCTCCCTCTTCCCCTCTCATAAATAAAATCATAAATAAATGCATATGTATGCACATCCTTACATGCATGTGCACATATACATACATATTTTAATTGAAATTATGTGAAGCACTTATGTCTGGTGTGTCAGTTACTGTTCTTTCCATGCCATGTCTACCTACCACAAGTGAGACTCAATATATAATTTAAGTATGCTACAGGATGACCACCCTTCCTCTGAAAATTCAAAATATGAAATGTATCAGCATTTCAACTGACAAAAGATACCCAGCCAGTAAAGTCCACACAAAATCCCCAAATCTGATAAACTCCAAAATGTGAAACATTTTTGGCCATGAGTACTTGAGATAAGGAATACTCAGACTATATATTAATCTGTCTTTTATAATACGTTCAGTCCATAGCCATTAACATGTCATAAACAATTAGTGGCAAAGATATTTATACCTAAAATAACTCCTACAAGATCTGAATTCAATCATATGATCCCTTTGGCCTCACTAGACTATTTCACACCTCTTCATATGATAACTGAGCTTGTCAGACTACCCTCCAGAGGACACAAAAATATTTCCCCCCGCCAGGTACTCTCTCACTATAAAAGCACTGAGGATTTGTTTCCAAAGTTGGAGGATTTCTTTCCAAAGGAAAGTGAAAGGAAGGAAGCAAAGAGAGAGGATAATTTCAACAGAATCCTAACTACCTGATCATAAAGATGGACAGAACCATCTCCAATTTTTGAAAGAAAAAAAAAAGCAGGTGCAAGTTAGGAAATGGTAAAAGTTATCCAGAATATTTCCAAAGCAAATGACTGAATGAAAGTTGACATGGAGGCCAACAGTAAGAAAACCACACTTTTTAAAAATATTACAGGAAGAATCAATATGGCAGAATAGGGTATGGACACACTTAAACAAACAGAGAAACATTAACCAGTGTGAAGCAGAGAGGACACATTCCAGGAAATAGGAGAGGACAGAACAACAGCAGAGGGGTACCTGGACACTGACAGACACAGGAAAGCAGCGGACACAACGGTGTGGTGTTGCAGTGACTGATATCCCAGAGGCATTCAGCAAATGGTGATCTGAACTCCACCAGCAGCCAGAACTACACCAGCAACCAGATGGAAAGGGACATTTACCAGGAGCTTTGGAAGTGAACCCAAAGAACTGCACAGGCTGCTGGTCTGTTTGATTTGACCAGGAGCAGAGACAGAGCAGCAGATCCCAGACAGGCAGTGTGGGAACAGGATGGATTTCACAGCCGAGTCTGCCCCCAGTAGAGCCAAATCAGGTGCCATTTTGTTTAAGGAGGAAAGAGCAAGGGAAAGGACTGAGCATACACTGAGTTGGGAATGAACTCATTTCTGACTCAGCAAACTGCAACACCATGGCATCCTACAGGTTCCACCCAAGACAGGTCCAGGTAGCCCTCAGACCTGATGGAAAGCAGACAAGAACTCTAGCAGTGGCACATCAGGTGCCATTTCATACAGTGTAGCAAAAGTTTTAGGACTGCAGGGACAACAGTGAGCTGTGCATGTGCTGATCTCATGAGAACTCCCTGAACTCAGTGCATTGCACTGGTCCCACAAGAAAATAATACTGACTATGGCATCTTATGGGCCAAAACAGATCCATGTGGTCCTCAGACCTAACAACCAACAGGTTCCTACAAGATCAGCAGCACCAACAACCTAGCCTTATAGGACATCTGGTGTCTCCCTAATCCTGGGACCGGCTCCAACTGCAAGTGGGAGAAAGGTTGTACAGATAATGGTGCAGCTTCATCACAGTGTCACAGGAGGCAGAGACTGGTGAGCCAAGAGCTGGAGCTCTAGAGACCATGGTGGAACTTCAACATAAGAACCCAGACCTGGAACTTGCTGGAGGAAGAGCCACAATAGGCTGCAAGCAAAGAGTTGTTTACCAACTGCAATAAGTAAATCGAACTGTAGACCTGTGGGTGACACAGCTTAGAAACCTGCCCCAAGGAGAAGAATCTGATAACCAGAAGTACAATGACCAAGAGCAAAAGAAGACATAGAGGCACAATGAATATTACTGAAGACTCCACTGCAAAGGAGCAAAACCCTATGCCAACTTCAGAGTTAACTGAGGAAGACATCGAGAAAATGGGAGATAGAAATCAAAACATTTGTTGTAAAGCTTCATATCAACAACGAGAAGCACATAAAGCAGGCATTCAAGGAATTGAAGGAATATGTCACACTGGAAATGAATCAAATGAAACCTGATACATTAGAAATGAAGAATACAGTGGGGCAAATTGAAAATACATTGGAGAGTCTCCAAAATAGAATGAAAGAGGCAGAAGAATCTCAGAATTGGAAGATATTTCTTGTCACCAGGGTGAAAAAAACAAAAAGCTGGAAGCAGAGCTGGATCAAGCCAAAAAAAGTATTCAAAACTTGAAAGACACTATTAAGAGGCGAAATACAAGAGTAACAAGAGTCCCAGAAGGCGCAGAAAGAGAAACTGGTTTTACAAATATATTTAATGAAATAATAAAGTGAAATTTCCCTAATCTAGAGGAAGAATTGGGAAACAAGATCCAGGAGGGGCTCAGAACATGATAATCATGCTCTTTTCAACCAAACATAAGGAAAAGATCTTAAATGTGCACGGGAAAAAAAATCAATTGATGTATAAAGAAATGCCAATTAAACTCACAGGAGATCTCTCACAGGAAACTCTACAGGCCAGAAGAAAATGGAACAACATATTCCAGATTCTAAAAGAAAAAAGTCAGCCCAGGATAATATATCCAGCAAAGCTTTCCTTTGTCTTTGAAAATGAAATGAAATTCTTCCACAGTAAAGAAAAGTTAAAAGAATATGCCTCTTTCAAACCAGTCCTACAAAGGATACTTAAAGATGTTCTCTTGACAGAGAAGAATAGCACCCACCAAAACCAAAGGCAAATGCGAAGAACATCCCAGTAAAATGACAACAGAAGACTAAATCAATGAACGACTCATTGCTAAAATGACAGGGCCAAATTACCACCCACACATATTAATCCTGAATGTAAATGGCTTAAGCTTAATCAAATGTCATGGAATAGTAGACTGGACTAAAAAACAAAACCATCTATTTGTTGCCAACAGGAGACATATATCACCAACAAAATCAGTGAAAACTATATCACATTGATTTTGATGTTTTTGTTAGTTTCATCTCTTCAAAACACTTTCTCTGATTAAATTCTTCAATGACTCATAGATTATATAGTAACATCATTTTCTTCAAGAAGATTCTTGATTTTCTTTTTCACTTCTTCAGCAACACATTAGTCATTCAGTAGCATGTTATTTAACTTCATGGTATTAACTTCTTTCTTCTTTCTGTTGTTGACTTTGTTTTGTAGCATTTCATTTAAAGGGATGTATAATTGCTGTGTAATGGAGACTATCATATCTAGTAACATATTATTTAACTTCAAAAAAATATTACAAACAAACAAAACAAAAAAGTTTGTGTATGTGTGTGAATGCAAAACAAAGCAGAGTCAGAGGAAAGAAAGAATTGAAATTTGCTCTTATGAAAATATATAATCCTTGTGATTATAAGCAAAATCAGGATTATCCCAAGCTTAACATACATGAACAAGATGTTTTCTAAGAAAAATGTGGTTCTGATTGCTTTAAGCTCTGGTGACTACTCCGACGTGAGCTGACCTTCAGTGGATTTATTTCTAAGAGTCATCACTTGCGATGAGTATGCTTTGGAGAGGATTCAGCTCTTGGGGAATATAAAATGCTGCTCCAAATCAGCTCCTTGAGATGTGGCTTAGGATAGATTCCAGGGAAAACTGCTGATACTGCAGGTAATGGCGGCTGCTCGCAAAGCTGTGTTTTGGTGGAATCCGTCCCCGCAATCAGAGCTCCAGGACAGGCAGTACAAAACCAGACCTCAGAGCTTAACAAGCAAGTCCCCAAATTTCCCTATACCTCCAACAGACACAGTTGAACCGATTTCACAGAATCATGAACAGGGAAGAGGGCACAGAGTGGAACTGTAGCCCAGCAACTCCCACGGACACACTGGGAAACTGCTGAAGCTTTACAAAACTTTCACAATTTGTTCCATTAAGCACAGAAGGAAATGAGGTTAAAATTCCTCTAACAGTAAGCAGCCACTGACTGCACACAGAAAGAAGGTGACAGGGTCACAGGCGTATGACCAGGTTTACAAATTCTAGTGGCTTTTGTCATCTCTGTGGAGAGAGGGTTGCCTGATGCTCACAGCACTGCCACGGTGCACCTGCACCCATTCTCATTGCAAGGGATGCACAGATAAATGAAACCCCGTCCTCCAGGCCTGACAGTCTAGAGAAAGAGAGACATTAATCAAGGTTTAACATTCAGGAAGGGGTCTGGGACTGCAAACTTAGAAATCAGACATCTAAGCTCAAAAGCTCCCTCTGGTTTGCAACTTCTATTGGCCACATGACTCTGAGAAAGTGACTTACCTTCTGTGTCTCATGTGCACACAAGGTATGCGTATGTATGCAGAGATGCAAAAACAAATACATACATACCCATGTACACTTGAGGGTATGTCCAAATGTTCATGAAAAATAGAATCTTTAGAAGCCAACTCAGGGCTCAATTGACTAATCCTCCACCTCTAAGTGCCATATGAGTTCCAGCTCAAGTCCCAATTGCTCCACTCCCAAACCAGTTCCCTGCTTATGACCTGAGAAGACAGCAGAAGATGGCCCAATGCCTTGGGACCCTGCACCCAGGTGCGAAACCTGGAAGAAACTCCTGGCTTTGGATCAAGTCAACTCTGGCCATTGTGATTGTTTGGAGAGTGAATCAGCTGATGGAAGATCTTTCTATTTCTTCTTCTTTCTGTAAATCTTCCTTTCCAATAAAAATAAATAAATCTTTTTTTAAAAAGAAGAAGCAGAGAAGGAGGAGTTGGAGGAAGAAGAAGAGGAGAAGGAGGAAGAGGAGTTGGAGGAGGAGGAATTGGAGGAGAAGGGAAAGACGTTTACTCTGGGTGGCATCACTGAGTCACAAGCAGACTGAGTGTCCCCAAGATGAGACCCATGGAGTGCTGTTTCTACAATTCGGTCTCTGTTTACACAGACTCAGAAAGGTGATTTTGATTTCAGTGTGAAGCAACCTCTCTGACTTTGCCTTTACTAACCAAACTCTTAGATAAATTGGAATGCTAATTCATCAACAGACAATAAGAAAACAAAACAACGTTCATGGAACTGGAACACCAAATGCTGGGATTATTCCTGAACAAGCCACCTGCCAAGTACCGAGCTAAACACTGCGCACAAGTTAGCGTGTTTGAATCTCCAGTCCTATGAAGACAAAGCCTGTCTGTGCTTGTCGCTAGGTACACCTCTAAACGTTCCCGCCTCCTTTGCAGTTCTTCTGGCTTCTAGAATGTGAGCGGAGTAACCTAAGAGAGCACGGGGCAGGTCCACCCTTTGCTCTCACTCTCCCAACATGCAGCTGGAAAGCACAGGACTCTGAACAGTGGTCAACATACTACAAAGGAGAAGGAGGTGTTGAGCACAAACACATCCCTGGTCTCTGGGACCACGCCTCGCTCAGTTTCTGGCCAAGGGCCCCAAGTAAACAGCAGAACGCAAAAGGGTGGAGCAGGCAGCACGGGCACCAGCAGGAAAGTTAGAGGCACAGGCAAATAATCATCTTGGAAGAGTAATTAAGGGAGGAGCTTGGAGAAGGGAAGAGTGGGACCAAAGGGAACACAGCAAGGGTCAAGCATTTCCTGGAGCACATCCAGGCCTGGCAGAAGTGGACACATGGTGGCTTTTCAACCACAAGAAATGATGATAAAGGGTCTGAACGGGCCAATGAAGCATCAAAATCCTAAAAACAACTTAAAGACTCAGATTTTTTGAAACACAAACTCATGTTTTAATATAGAGCATACACAGTGGGGCCATCTGATACACTTGGAATCCTGCCGTGAGTCTCATCAATGATTTCTGCCTCCTACCAAACAGGTTTATTTTCAGTCCCTTAGGACACAGATCTGACATAAAACTTCAAGTCAATGTATCTGTCCTCATTAACAAGAGTAAATCACAGGGAAACTGTGGGATTTACAACTGTGATTTACAAAATCCTTGGAACAAATTTAATAAATGTGTATGCTGATTTCAAGATATGAAAGCCTAAAAACATAAATTCTGCTTTTGTCTTCACCCAAATATTTTCTTTCTGATTTTATCAAACAACACATGTGACATGTTTCACATACTAGAATTTAAAAGAAAAAAAAAACAACTTTATTAAATTTCCCAGATGGTTAGTATATTCCATTTTCTAAAACTGCCACCTTTTCCTTTAATTAAGTCTCCCCAGATGCTGGTATCGTGGTACAGCAAGTCAAGCTGCTGCAGGTGAGAAGGGTAGCTTATACAAACTGCTGGTTCAAGTCCAGGCTGCTCAGCTTCCAATCCAGTTACCTGTCAGTGAGCCTGGGGAAGGCAGCAGGGAATGGTGGCCAAGGCACTTTGGATCCCACCACCAACATGGGACACTCAAAGCTCAAGGCTCCTGACTTCACTGTAATCCAGTCCCAGTCTTAGTAGCTACTTAGGAATGAACCAGCTGATGAAACATATTGTGATCTTTTTCTAATTCTTTTCCTCCCTACATTTAAAACAAAATAATAAATAAATCTCTTTTTAAGATTTATTTTATTTTTATTTCAAAGTCAGATATACAGAGAGGAGAGACAGGAAAATCTTCTGTCCATTGATTCATTCGCCAAGCAGCTGCAACAGCTGGAGTTGTGCCAATCCGAAGCCAGGAGCCTGGAGCCTCTTCCAGGTCCCCCACACGGGCACAGGGTCCCTAGGCTTTGGGCCGTCCTTGGCTGCTTTCTCAGGCCACAAACAGGGAACTGGATGGGAAGCAGGGCTACTGTGATTAGAACTGGAGCCCATATGGGATCCTGGCACGTGCAAAGAGAGGACTTTAGCCACTAGGCTACTGCACCAGGCCAATAAATCTCTTTTGAAGCCAGGAGCCTGGATCTCAATCCAGGTCTCCCACATAAATAGCAGGGACCCAAGCACCTGTACCACCATCTGTTGCCTCTTAGGGTGCTCAATATGTGGAACCGGACTGGAAACTCAGGAGCCAAGAAACAAACACGGCACTCCCCTGCGGATACAGGATCCCTTCCCAAGCAGACCAGTCAGTGTTGTGCCCATGTGGGGTGGGAACCAATGGATGGAAGATATCTATTTTTCTACCTCACTTTCAAATAAATAAATGGATCTTGAAAAAGAAAACTATGATTTTGTGCCTGGAATCACAGTCATTGAAATATGTGATAACATTCTTAAATACCACAGGGCTTATTATCTCTATCCAGGTAGATGTTGCACACAAAACATGCCTTCTCTATAGCTAACACCGTCAGCTTTTGCAAACTCTAGTTTCAACCCTAAAGTGCACGGTAAAATTCATGACATAAAGACAATCCACTTTCTAGATTTTGGAACTCTTTCTCCTACTTTTCTACACAGGAAAGAAAACAGTCCTGTAATTTTGTAACCCCAGAAAATTACAAACTTAATATTTCCTCTTTCTCATCTTCTTTTAATTGTATGAAATTTTCCCACTGCCATATGCTGAAACCCAATCCTTCAGAATCCTGGCTTGTCCCACATGGCTGAATGGAATGTTCAGTATTTTTATGTATTATGCCTCATTAGGCAAGTCATCAACCAAAGGAGACATTTATGATAGGCTTAAATTTTAGGTGAACACACGCTCTAAACTTTTCAATAAGCCAAATTCCTAAATACAGTGGGCCCTTAGAACTCTGCAGGGACTCGCTCCAGAACAACCCCCTCACACCAAAACCCACACATGCTCAAATATTTCCTACAAAACCATGAAGTGTGAGTATGTGTGCTTCATGTACTTCTTCCTGTGTGCTGGAAGTCATCTCTAAATTCCTTATAAGAACTAATACAATGTAAACACCATGCCAGTAGTTGTTAGGTTATATTGTTTAGGAAATAGAGCAAGAGAAAAGATGAGTACAGGTTCAGTACAGATGCAACCATTGTAAGCCTTAACTATACAGTACAAGATCCAAGTTACTTAATCAGATACAGAAACCAGATACGGAGGTCTGATTGCATTCACTATGGTTTTACATCGCAAAGGGATGATCAAGAAGAGCTCACATAGTCTGTGGCCATACCACCCTGAACGCACCCGACCTCGTCTGATCTCGGAAGCTAAACAGGGTCGGGCCTGGTTAGTACTTGGATGGGAGAAAAGCTCAAACAATGTCAGTGTCCTTTAGGCAGTTCCAGAAGGCTGTGGGATCTAAGTCTGAAGGAATCCAAAAAGCTCAGCAACCATTTGAAAACATTGGAACTATTACAGCTAAAGTAAGGAAGGTCAAAAGAAATGAAAGGCAGTCTAAAGAAATAAATTGAGCCTGGCACAGTAGCCTAGTGGCTAAAGTCCTTGCCTTGCACACACTGGGATTCCATATGGGTGTGGGTTCTAATCCTGGTGGCCCTGCTTCCCATCCAGTTCCCTGCAAATGGAAGATCTGTTTTTCCTCCTCTCTGTATGTTCTATTTTCCAATATAAATAAATAATACATTTTTTTAAAAGATAAAATCTCACAAAAAAGAAAGAAATGGAAAGCAGTTGAAAGAGATGAAGCATAAACATATTTCAAAAGTTCATGAAAATGTATATTATGGAAAAACTGCACATAGATTTCAAAACTACCCTGTATAAAAATAAAATTACTTTTACATTTCATTTTTCCACAAACTTTTTGAAGTCCCTTCACACATGTGCCACAAACCTTTAGGGTGTTTGCTAGCACTGGTCTAAGCTAACTGGCTGAAGACAGGTGACAAATCCAAAAAACAAAACGTTCAAGAGAATAATAAAGGTTAGAAGAAGGGTGTGCGTGGTGGCCCCTTCAGATGCCTGCATCCCGCGCCAGAATGCTTGGGATTTAGACTCACCTCTGTTTCTTGCCGATGAAGTACGCCTGGGAGGCAGCAGATCATGGCTCAAGTATTTGGGTCCCTGGCAAACGGGGCGGGGTGGGGGGAGAGAGCTGCATGGAGCCCCTGGCTCCTGGCTTCAGCCTGCCCAGCCTTAGCAGTTACAGACATTTTGGGAAGTGAACTAGCAAGGATGAAGGATCTCTCTGTCTCTCTCAACTTATTACTCTGCCTCTCAAATAAAATTAAATTAAAAAAAAAAATTCAGGGTCAGTGCAATAGCAAAGCAAGTTAATCCCATATGGACACCAGTTCCAGTCCCAGCTGCTCCACTTTGAATCCAGCTCCTTCGTTAAGGGCTGGAAAAGCAACAGAGGATGGCCCAAGGCCTTGGGCCCCTACACCCATTTGGGACACCTGGAAGAAGCTCCTGGATATTTGGGGAATGAATCAGCAGATAGAAGATCTCTCTCTGTCTCTCCTTCTTTATATATAATCCTGACTTTCGAGTCAAGCAAATAAATCTTCAAAAAAATCTTGTCAAGAGCTCAGGAGGCCAGCAGCGTGGAGTAGTGAGTTAAGTAGCACTGACATTCCATACGGGTGCTGGCTTGAGTCCTGGCTGCTCCACTTCCAACCCAGCTCCCTGCTAATGAGCCTGGGAAAGAAGCAAATATGGCCTAAGTACGTGGGTCCCTGCACCCTGTGAGAGAGCCTGAGGAAGCTCCTGGCTCCTGGCTTCACGGCAGCGCAGCCCTGGCTGTCACGATCACTTAGGGGAGTCGATCAGGAGCTGGAAGTTTCTTTCTCTTTCCCTCTCTCTAAAACAAATAAATAAATCTTTTTTTTTTAATGGACTCAGGAAAACTTACAGAAATGTGTGAGGAAAGGTTAAAAAAAAAAAAAAAAAAAAAAAGGTCATTCCACGTGGAAAAGAAAACCCTAGCAGCTGGTTGGATCACAACAAACTTCAACTTACAATATCTGTTACCCAGGTCAGGGGTGGTCCGCTCTCTCACAGAACCAAATGGGAAGATGGCACAGATTTCCTGCCTAAGGGCCTGGACAGCAGACAGACTTCACGGTGTGACAGGACTCCTAGATTTCAACTAGGCGATCATAATGTGAGAAGTGTGTTGTCCTAAGGTCCTCAGACCCCGGGGGCCACTTCCAGCACAGCAGAGTACCAGAATGAAGACAGGAAAGCAAAACCCAAAGAGCGGAGCGAGAACGGATTTCCTAGTAGGTGTTTGGACATCAGCAGGGCGCACCCACATGTCACAGAGGAAGCCCTTCCGCGGACAACGCTTGTCCCGAAGTCCAGCCCCCTTCTCAGTTCTCTCCTCCTCTCTCTCGCTCCCTCCTCTGCACCCTCTCCCCCCGCCCAGTCCTCTCTCTGCCTCTTCATTGGCAGTTCCACACTCAGATTCCCTCAAAGGCTTCTGTCACCCTCCCGTGTAGCTCCCTCCCAAGATGGGAAATTGGGGAAGCACAGAAATTAGCCACCCCTGGAAGATGGCAAAGACAGATGCCCCAGGGCTGGCCTCCTCCCAGAGGTGCCCCCAGCCGGTGCCCGCAGCCTGCTAGTGATATTTGGGGTCTATTCTTTGGACAAACTGGGGTCTCGGGTGCCTTCACCCCATACACTGGTCCCATCTTAGCCCATGCAGACCCTGAAAACCCCTCCAACATCCGTCTCCACCTCCTCTTCCAACAGCCCCTAATGGTCCCGCACTGCGAACTCGCCCCACCTGAGCCTCCTGAGCCCTAACAGGCCTCTGCTTTCAGGTGCCTACAGCAAAGCCTGTAAGAGCTTCTAGATCCTTCTGTTTTAAAGAAACCAAGGCACTGCTTAATCCCCTCCTGCTTGGACTCAACTCCATTCCTCTCCCTCATCTCCCTTCTCCCGGGGGGCTCTCCTTCCTCTGTCTGGACTGTGTGCATATGTGTGTATGTGTGTGTGCTTGTGAAGGTCGGCCTTCCTTCTTACGCACACATGGACACCTTTCTAGAAGCAAATGGTGTTACCTATTTTTCTTTCCTTTCAGGGGGAGACACTGATTGTCCTGTTTTTCTTCAGAACCTCTAGGAACATTTTTAAAGCATATCAGTGTTTAAATAGCATTCCCATTACATCCTTATATAGCCAACTTATCTCTCTTTATCAGGACATAAATATGAACACGTTGAACTTTTTCCAATTTTACTTTCATCCAACACTCCATATTTCCCTTTCCCATCATTGCATGATACCCCGGGTGGATTGTTTCATTTTATCCTCACTTTTATTAATAGACTATCTGAAACTTGAACTTCAAGCTCTATTTAAATTCCATCTTGTCCAGACGCCACCACTCCAAAAAGGCTTGAGTCAGCCGCTTGGATGAGGTAGGGGCTGCGCGAGTGCTGACCCGCCTCCCAAGCTTGGCTCATCCAGTACTGAAGTCAGGAACAGAGAAAACGAAAGGGACAGTGACTCGTTTTTCAACAACATCAACTGTGCCCCCCCCCTTGTCAACTGCTCTGCTTCTCTAGCAAATTCTGAGTGTGGGTGCCAGCCCCTCAACTACACCGTAGGTCAGAGTTAGAGGGGCCTTGGGTGGGTGTGGGGTCTCTCCACTGCACACTTCCCACAGATGAGTGATTCAGCTCCCGTCAGAAGTAGAGCAGCTGGGACTTAAACCAGCGCCCACATGAGTTGCCAGCACCCAAAGTGGTGGCTTGCATTCCGACACAGCCAGTTAAGTTGCCAACAGTAGCACCAACATCCCATACAGGCATCAGTTTGAGTCCAAGTTGTTCCACTCCTGATCCAGCTCCCTGCTAAAGCTCCGAGAAGAGCCATGGACGTTTGCCCAAGTGCTTGAGCCCTTGCTACCCACGCAGACTTCTGAAAAGCTTCAGGACAGACTTCAACCTGGCCCATCCCTGCAGGTGCAGCAGCTTGCGCAATGAACCCTCCCTTGCTCGTTTCAGTCTGCCTTTCAAATAAATAAATAAGTACATCCTTTTAAAAACATCTTGAAAGTTGAGTCCTTATAATCAAATACTGTTTTGTACAAATCGGCAATAATAAGAGCATTCATTTCCCCCTCCTTAATGCTCCACCTTCTGTTCAAATCTATATTATTCTAACTAGTACCGTTATTAAAATCAGATTCTATAAATGAAAATGACTAATATATAACATATATATATATTAGTAATTTTAGATACATTTCATCTGAGCAAGATTTTTGAAAAAGAAGCCCTGGTGAGTTCAAGAATCTTTGCTCTGAAAAGTTTTGGGATATGAGTGTTCCAGTAAACAACCTCTTTTTAAAAATTAAAGATAGTAGTAAAAATTTTAACAGCAAAGAAAATGTCTTAGAACCTTCGTGGAGCATCATTCAGCAGTAAAATGCTGCCGCCTTCTGGACAAGCTGCACTTGGCCTGCTAAACGGAAAACTGCTCAAGAGATTCATCTTAATGAAAAACAATAACATTTTTGAGAAAAACCTTATAATAAAATTCATGTAATTTTTGAAGAAAATAGAATTAAAGAATTAAACTTTGAAAAGTACCTAGATTATGTTTTCAGAGCAGTAGAACATTTAAACTGCCCATCCTACAGAAATGCCTTATCTACGCTTTTAAAAATTGCTTATTAGGGGACAGATAGCCTAGTGGCTAAAGTCCTCGCCTTGTACGCACCAGGATTCCGTATGGACACCAGTTCTAATCACGGCAGCCCTGCTTCCCATCCAGCTCCCTGCCTGTGGCCTGGGGAAGCAGCTGAGGATGGCCAAAGGCCTTGAGACCCTGCACCCATGTGGGAGACCCAGAAGAAGACGCTCCCAGTTTCCTGCCTTTGGATCAGCTCAGCTCCAGCCATTTTACCCACTTGGGGAGTGACTCATCGGACAGAAGATCTTCCTCTCTGCCTCTTCTCCTCTTTCTATATCTGACTTTCCAGTTAAAAATAATCAATAAATAAATCTCTTTTTAACCCCTACCTGTGTTTCTAGTAGGCATGCAGTGTAACTACACCGCTTCAGTGTTGTGTGTGAAGTGGTGTGACAACAGCAGCCAGCCCGTGCAGTTGTTGTGAAGGTAGGAAGGGATCACGCATGCTCGGTGCTGTTCCGCCACCACTGGCACGCTCACCTCAGTCACTCACTTGTGCTCAGCATCTGCTTCTGGACAAACTGCATGTCTCCCTACCAGCTCTTCAATGTTATGAACCAGGAGGTTAGTTTTTTAAAACCCCTGGCCACCAAAATTTAAAATGTTGTTCTTATACTTCTTATCCAGTATACCATACAGTTATACGCTTTGTCTTTCAATTACAAAGGCATAAATTCTGGTGACCACTGTTATTTGGTTGACCTACTAGCCAAATGAATCAACAGATTTATTTTGTGGCCAGAGAAGCACGTGTCCCTGGAATGCACATTTTAACCTGCTAAACAGCTGGTGTTACGAGGAAACATTCTGACTGCATTTCACTCCCCAATATAGAATCAGCTGTCACACGCCTGACTCAAAACCATTTGGTAAATCACCCTAAGGAAAATGCTAGACAACACCAGAGCCATCATCATGGAGCGCTAAAAAGACACTAGGCCACTAGATGGCAGTGCCTTTGCGCAGCAGGTGCTACTGAACCATAACTGGTTTATACATGGCCCAAGCATTGATAGCTCCGATTCTGTGCTGGGAACTCTCAGGAACTGACTGAACTGAGGCTAGGAATATCCACAGCAGGTTCACAGGCACAGCCACAAAGTCTCCCTAGAGTTATGAAAGGAAAGAAGTAATTTAAAATCTCTGCCTGCAATCTTCTTTGGAGCAGGGTTTTTTTTTTTTTTTTAAGTAAATTATTGAGGATAAGACTGGAGACTGGATAACTCGTGTCTTTTCAATTCACTTCGGTGTAACATGAAACCTTAATAACCACAGAGTAACATAATTCCCTGGCAGTTTATCCCAGCTGGCTACAGGGACCTTTGAGCCTCTACCTTTTTACCCAGTCCAGCAGCCCAATCTTGTCTGCCACTTTCTTTTCAATTAATTCTTGGGGAAGGCCGGCCGTGAACCTGTGCCATCTCCCAGAAAGCAATAAGATCTAGTCCTTGTGGAATAAAAAGGCCGTTGGAATGAAAGGTGAATAGATTAGTTTCTCATCTCCCACAAGAACTTAAGAAGGAAACAAAATATTTTAAATTTCAACACTAAGATTTTAAGAGTCATGAAAATTTTATGAGATATACAATCAGCTAAATGTCTGTGCTCCCCTCACACGGTACGAGAGGTGTTTGTCTCTTTGGGCAGTTTGTACACAGCCACGACAGACACAGGGCGGAGCTTTCTAACCCTATTTGTAGTTTGCAAAGACTTGTGTCTGATTCAAGGCAGGTGGTGTAAAATTCAACTTGTCCACTAGATGGCCCCAATACATACCAAGTGTCCTAAACTCTTTAAGGCAAAAAACACTGAATGATCATCTAAAAAATTAATAGCAACTTACTAATAGCCTTATAAGATGGAGAATTGCACATAAGCTTTTATCTCAATTTCAACCCTCCTGCAAAAGACAGAAAAAGAATAGCATAGCTGTTAAAGTCCTCACCTTGAATGTGTCGGGATCCCATATGGGCGCTGGTTCTAATCCTGACAGCTCCATTTCCCATCCAGCTCCCTGCTTGTGGCCTGGGAAAGCAGTCGAGGATGGCCCAAAACCTTGGGACCCTGCACCCATGTGGGAGGCCTGGAAGAGGCTCCTGGCTTCGGATTGGCTCAGCTCAAACCGTTGCAGCCACTTGGGGAGTGAATCATCGGACGGAAGATCTTCCTCTCTGTCTCTCCTCCTCTCTGTATATCTGTCTTTCCAGTACAAAAAAAAAAAAAAAGAAAAGAAAAGAAAAGAAAGCAAGTAAACATTATAAAAACTCAGGGGAAATAAAGAATGGGACAAAAAAAATCAGCTGCCCAAATACCTCCTTGGGGAGTTGAGAGGCTGACGATGACTGACTGACTTAGGAAAAAAGTTAACCAGCAGAGGGGACACAACAGCACGCAGCCCAGGCACCCCTAACATGCGGGGTTGGAGGAGGAAAGCGGCCATCTCCCACCCCCGGATCTGCAAAGGCAAGGGCCAGAATGAACAGAACACTGAGTAACACTGGAGAAATCCACCTGCTGGCCTGTACGACCTCCCAGCCTCTTTGCCCACCAATTTCCCAGAAAACCATCAGACTAAGCAAGTTGTTCCTGCCTTCTAAACTCGGTACGGATGGATCCAGCCTGATACAACATTTGGTGACCCCGCCCCTCAGAAATGGTCTAGCTCCTTATGTCTTAATCTTTCAGTTAGCCCCCCACTTCCTTCCATAATCAGTTTTCTATCTTCCCTGCTAAAGATCAACAGCTAACCAAGGACCACCAAACATTTTAGGAAATGTGGCTCAGTGGGTTATGTTTGTGCCTACAGCAGCAGCAGCAGCATCCTATATGGGTGCTGGTCCAAGTCCAGTTCCCTGCTAATGTGTTAAGGCAACAGGAGATGATCCAGGTGCGTGGCCCCTCTGTACTCAATGGGAGACGTGGAAGCAGCTCTGGCTGCTGGCTTTGGCCTGGCCCAGCTCTGGATGTTATGGCCGTTTGCAAAATGAACCAATGGATCTAAGGTCCTGCTCTCACTTTCTCCATCTCTCTCTCTTTAAAATAAATAATATATTTCAAAAAAGAAGAAGAACACCCTCTAACGTAACAGCCACAGTAAAAAGGGAAGGGAGAACTGGTGTTCAACCAAAACTCTAGTGGCCCAGGGTTATCTGGGGCAAAAGGGTTTGCTGAGTTATTATGATATGGGACACAGAGGCAGCCAGCCAGTTCCAGTCTGCATGAGCCACAGGCTCTAAAAGCCCCGTAACTATGGGACTACGCTCCAACTGATCCATCAGAATGGCCCCTTCCCAGGGATGCCCTTGTTTCAGCTGGGACCCGAGAAAGAGCAGCATAGCTATGAAGCTGCCTGCGGAGCTGTGCAGGTGCTGTGACATTGCAGAGGCAACACCCCTCCCTCCTAAAGGGGGCCAACAAGGGCGGCGGATGGGAAGCTGTCTCATCCCTCGGGTGCTGCGCAGGTGCCCTGTCTCTCTCCCCAACACCTCCAGCCTTCACTCAGTCCTCTGGCTCATGACCCGCTCACAACGGCATGCGTGTTCACTTGGATGTGATTGCTCTGTCCATCTTACATGTGTCTGCACCCAGAACGCTTGTCTAGGCAGGAGCCTGGGTGAATTTACCCTTGCCCGCATCTTTAACAGATGTTACGCAGCACAGGAGCCTGAGACAAGCTTCTGCTATCACCAGCAACAAGATAAAATAACAGAAAAATGCCTCAAGACCCAAGAGCCAAAAGCATTTTCACAACAAAGACAGGAAGAAGGAAAGCATACACTGAGAACATGACCTTCCATTGGCCCTAGAAAGACGGGCAGGACCATGCAGACCAGGGAAGGCTCAGGTCGCGTCCCTTAAGGAGCCCTCCTCGTGTCTGGACTGGTCAGGGTTAGTAGTTCACAAAGTTTATACTTGTTGGCTGGAGGCATTGGCATCTTTGCTAGGCCACCTGACCTCAAGTCAAAGTTTTAATGTTCATTCAGGGAATTAAAGAGGTTGTTTTGTTTTTGTCAGTTGTCCCCCATTAGCTTCCCTTATCTCCCCCTTCTTCTCCCTTCAGTCTGTGGAACAAATTTGGGACATCTCAGAATGTTTCTTTTATTACAAAGAAAAGAAGAGAAAAGTGAAAGACATTGTAATTAGTATCCTCAGAAAAAGAAGAAAAGCTGTTGGATCGGTGAAATGAGAATAATAAGCTATTTAAAGCCTTTTAAAAAAAAGTGCTCAGAAATTTAAAAACAAAGTAAGCTTCAACAGAAAGCTTAAAGGGAAATTTTGAGGGGACCATACACTAGAATAAAAGCGAATATAAGGTCCGAGGAACATGAGAGGAACACCAGTGCTGTGGATAACAAAGGCAGCCTCACTTCTTGTCTCATGATAAAGAATTTCCACACCAATGGGACAGCGAGCAAAGCAGGAGTTATCGACGTGACAAGTCGGCTACAGGAAGCGAGCAGTTCCCGGGAAGCCTGTGGACACTGCTTTTCTGTTTGCAAATGTGGTACCTAGATCCAGCCAACCAGGGAAGCACAGATGAACAGCTACCGACCAGAAAGCTGGACTACCAACCAGAGGACTGGCCTAACAGCCAATCACAGGTCTGGGAGAGCAATCAATCAGACAGGGATAAAAACCCATCAGAATACTGGAATTTATAATCTTGTCTAGCTACTCTCATGCTAAAACCAAAAACCCATCAGAGGGTGGGGGTCAGTAAGCACACCTCTCCTATTCCTGGGTGTTGTTAAAGGCAGCCTCTGGGAAGAGGAAAGCACTTTTGTTCATTCTTTTTTTAAGATTTATTTTATATTTTATTGGAAAGTCAGATATACAGAGAGGAGAGACAGGAAGATCTTCCGTCCATTGATTCATTCCCCAGGTGGATACCCAAGAGTTGCTGAGCTGATCCGAGGCCAGGAGCCCAGAACGTCTTCCAGGTCTCCCATGTGGGTGCAGGGTCCCAAGGCTTTGGGCCTTCCTCGACTGCTTTCCCAGGCCACAAGCAGGAAGTTGGATGGCGATAACGGCTGTGGGATTAGAACCAGAACCTTACCCATGCACTCAACTGTGCATTTGCCACTTTAGTTGCTCAACTCCTCTGCCATTAGTCTCATCCTTATCCCAAGATCTCTACTATCCAAAGTGTCTAACTAGACCACCATCCTTTATCACCTATCTATGTAAACTCCAACTAACATACCAACTCTTCCCCCCCACTCCCCCCCCCTGCCCGTGTTAGCCTGAAAGAAGTTCTAGAAAAACAAAACAGAATGAATCAATCAGAGAAAACTATTGAAAAACATAATAAAAGAACATTTCCCCAAACTGAATTTCCAAATTGAATGCATCAGCCTAATGTCCTCTGATTAAATTTTAAAATCTAAGGCGCATCCCAGGACAGCTCTAGAACAGAAGGTGCAAACAATCATGAAACTTTCAGAGCACAAAAAAGTTGCAGGCATAAAATAGTAACAACATATTGGACATCTAAATCACACTGGGAATTAAGTCAACACAACAACATCTTCAAACTTTCAAGAATGTATCATTTTCACACCTACGGTTCTATACCAAACTCAACTCTGAGGGGTGTGTGGGCACAGTAGAGGCTGTGCCTTCAACACACTCTTCCCCAGTAAGCTACTAGAGTATAAATCAAGTCAGAGGAAGACACACACGGCTCCATCCAGGCGGGGGGAGGTGAGTGGGAAGCCAAAGGGGAGAAGGAGCCACGGCCACCGGGTGGGTGCACAGAGCTCTCCGCCCCACGAGACACTCGGGTGGCTGTGCACAGGGGGCCGCTCAGGTGAGGCATCCGCCAGAAAGAAAAGGCCAGAACTGCTGGATGGGTTTTCCCCTTCATTTGACCTCACCATGAGGATCTTGGTCTCTTGGAAAGTATGGATGTGGATTAGTGCTAGATACATAAGACAGTAAGCAAATAATAAGATAATGCAATGTGCCAGAGTGGTGGCATAGCAGCCTAACCTCCTCCGTCTGTGGAGCTGGCGTCTCACACGGCACCAGTTAGGATCCTGGGTGGTCTCTTTTAATTTGCTAATGGCTTGGCAAAACAGGGGTGGAAGGCCCTAGTTTGGGGGCCTGTACCCACATGGGAGACCTGGAAGAAGTTCCTGGCTCCCAGGTTTGGACCGGCCCAGCTGTGGCTAGAGTGGCCAGTTGGGGAGAGAACCAGAAAGATGGAAGGTTTATGTCTCTCTATTTTCTCTCTGTAATTCTTTCAAGTAAAATTAAAAAGTCATTTATTAAAGACTGTGATAATATACGAACCTTAATTAAAACTTGGATTTGAATATTTCTGAAGATCATAAAGGCATTGCTGCAACAGTTGTGAAAATTTGAATAAAGATCACCAATTTTAAAATACTGTGTCAGTATGAGTTGCCTAAGGGGTGATAGCAGTGTTATAGCAGTTAGGAATATTTAAAATTATCAGGTGATAGAGGAGGAAAATTGCTGAAGAAAGACTTTTCACCAAAAAAAAAAAGTAAGGCTAAAGTAATAGATACATCACAGGTGGGAGGAGGCCAAGGCTGCACAATAGTCGGGAAGGCTCAGGGTCGAGGCAGAGCCACACTCCTCCAGTCAGTCAACAAACGCGGATGTTACCTGCTATGGCACAGTTCCTGGCACTGAGATTCGGCAGCAAGGAAGCCACCTCCTTGCCTGACAGAACCTAAATTTTCTGGTGGTTGGTGTGGAAGGGAAGGAGGCCACGAGGGAGACACGCATCGTGAATTGAGAGCCTTCCAAATATGTGGGTGTGCTGGCATTGGACCACGAGCCTGGAGGGAAAGATCCAGAAGATACCAAGAAGGCCGGGCCCAGAGTCACCAAGAGGCCTTCAGCACGTGTGAGGGTTTTAGGTTTTACTCTTAGTGCGTTCTGCAGAGGAACGGGAAAGGAAAGCCACGTGTTGAAGGGTTACTTTGGCTTCTCTGTTGAGAACAGACTGTAGGGAGGCCCTCTGTGTCACAGGGCTGAGAGCAGCAGGTGACGTGTGAGAATCGAGTCATGCGGAGGTCATGATGGCCCGGCAGGAGCAGGTGTCACAGCGAGGGTGAAACTGAGCTTGAGCAACCAGAAAGAGAGGAACTGCGATATTGGGGAAGTGTTTTGCTGTGAACGAAAGATTAAAAATGGAGCAGCTGTTGGAGGGGTCATGAGATGAAAAGGCAGGCTGAGCTTCTAATTGGACATGCTAGAGACTATGCCCTGATGAAAAAACCATTGGTTAATAATTATTGTTTGTATCGATTGGTATACAATTAGTTTCAGTTGACACTGTTTGATCATACATGAGGAGGGAACACTTGCTGCTGCAATGATCTTAAATGAGGTGCAAGTACCTGGCTTCCACCAGTGCAGGAGGGCTCCTGGGGACCTGGGGGTGCAGGCTTGCAGGGGGTCTGGGCAATAGCATTAGAGAGGCATCAAGGACCTGGGGGCTGGCACCCAGGCAGGTAGAGAGGGTGGGGACTCCCCCACATGCTTGGCCCGGGTGGGGTTGGGGGGAAGACAGGGGAGAGCCTAGGTTAGCATGCTGACATGGTGTGGTGGTGAACCGGGCTTGAAGAACTATGAACATGCTTGGGTCTCAGGTAGGTGGAGGGGTTGGATCCCAGGCCAGTACACATGCCAAAGGACTGGGTCTAAGGACTTGTCTATGAGCTTGGGTCCCTGGAGGGCCGGCAGAGCACCAGGCCAGCACACTACCCCACCAGAAGCTTGGAAAGAACAGACTGAGGAACCCAGGTGTTCCCAGGCACAGGGACTGTGGATTGCTCAGGGAAGGGGTATGGAGCATGGAAGAGAGGACAACTGAGGGAGTACGTTGCAGGTGAGGAATGACTTCTGGGGGACTTCTGCCGACAAGAAGGTGACCTGACAGGGGAGCTTGGGGAACTTCTCTGTCAGGACACGGACCCTGCAGGTGAGCAAAAGAACCAAGGCAGGGGCAGCCCAGACCAGCCCAGATTATAGTACCTGCTAGTATGCGTGTGGGTCAGGTCTCGGGGAGGCCAGGCTGGGCCAATTCACAGCACCCACTGGCAGATGTGAGAACCAGGATGGGGTGTAAGATAAGCCAGGTTGGTGTACAACACCAGCCAGGTCACATTAGGGCCAGCACTGGTGATAAGCCAAGCTGGGCTAGACTGTAGCACCCACCAGCACGAGCTGGAACTGGGACAGACCAAGATGAGCCAGGCTGCAGCACCCAGCAGCAAATGCCAAGGTGAGGCAGGCCATGCCAGGCTAGGCGGCAGCACTCAGCAGCACCCAGGGGTGAGGCCCAGTAGGGGGCAGCAGAGCCGCCTTTGCAGGGCCACTGCTCCTGCTGTTGAGCATAAGAGCCAGGACAGACCACACTAGGCAGGGCTACAATACCCGGCATATGAGCTGGGTTGGGGAAAAGCCAGGCTTGGCCTAAACAACTGTATCCACTGGTGTGTGCATGAGCCAGATTAAGTGCAGGCTGGTCAGGTTTGCTGCAGCATCAGCTGGCAAGTGCTGGGAATGGGAGCAAGTCCTATCAAGCTAGACTGCAGAACCACTTGAAAAGTGCAAGATCCAGGGCTGGGAGTGGGCCTAGCAGGGAAACTGTGGGCACCCCTCTGATATGGTTGCAGCTCCCACTGGTTAGCATGAGAACTAGGGCTGGGGGTGGGCCTGGCAGTACAGGCAGTAGCACCTGCCAGCATAAGTTTGGGCTGTAAAGTGGGACCGGTTGGACTGGTCTAGGCTGCAGCGCCCATTAATATGCACAAAAACCAAATGAGATGCGGGACAGACCGGACCAGTTTGCTGTACACACCATCATGCACGGGAACTATGGCTGTGGGCGGACCTGGCAGGGATTATTGGGGTCTCTTTGACTATTACTGCAGTTCCCACTGGCGTACTTGAGGGCTGAGTGTGTGGTAGGCAGGGTTGGGCTGGGCCACAGCATCCATTGGTTTGTTGAAGAGATGGGGCTGTGAGCCAAGTGTTGGCAGTGAATATTTGGGCAAACGGAGAGGTGGACTATGTCAACTAGTGGATTCTGGAGAGATTCCATTGTACTTGGAATGGAGAGCTTGGCAGTAATTCAGAACTAATGAACTATCAAAACCTCTTGAGCAGGACCCTCAGAGCATGCCCCACATTGGGGACCCTGGGTGGTGTCAGGTGGTTGTCCTCCATCCCAGGGTACAGACACATTTAGGACATTCTCTTCCTCTTCCACCAGACACAGAAAGAAGAAAAAGAAACTAGGAAACAATGGTCTCATCCATCTTCTATTCCTCAACCCTTCCCACCTTAATCCATGGTCCACGTAGTCATGCACCCTTCTCAAATATGCAATCATCATTAAAAATAAAATTTTAAAAATTTTAATGATGCTGAATAAGTGCAGGTGAGGGGTCCTTGGGCATATGAGTAGCATCTGTCTTTAGCTCAGAGCATGGAAAGTCCACCCACAGAAACAGCAGGGACGGCAGAATACAAGGACCAAGATGCACAGTGATGGAGTCAAGAAAATTCTATTTGGCTCACTTTTGTTTTCTTAAAGAAACTGACAGAATGAGAATGGTAAGTGTGTTAGAGGTCAGAAAAAAGAATAGAAGGTGTGGAAACTACGGTATCTTGGATACTTTGTCATCTAGAGGGTTGTCTAGGAGACCATAGAAGTTCCAGGGAAATGCGCCTTTGTCAGGTAGCACTTCAAGCTGGGGTCAATTAGCACAAGTCCTGCTGTCACAGTTGTCTGTCTGCAGCTACATTAGGCTCAGGGGTTCAGGTTGGCAGCTGAGATTTGGGAAATTACTGTAATCACTGCCCATGGCATTCAAACTAAGTTTAAAAGCATAGTGAGAATACAACACAGGATGAAAAGAACTACTGGAAAAAGTGAGCTGCGAGGGTTGCAGGTGGCAGCATAAGACTGGGGTTACTGCTGGGCTCGGGCTGATCACATGTGTGGGAACTGAGTGACTGTTACAGAAAAGAGGCTGCGACAACTGCAGAGGGACATCAAGGAATGGCGAAACCTAGCTATGAGAAGGTATTGGGTATTGAAATCAAGGTGCTTTCGAGAATGGCAGTGAGCAGAGGTGTGGGGTTCTCAGGTTGAGTGGGGTTTCTGTTACAGTCAGAAGGGGAAAGCAGCATTTACAGATGGAGGAGGAAGAAAAAATTTGCTTAGGCTTGCCAAGCTGAGCGGGAGTAAAGCATCCAGGCGGAATCATGTTGACAGCTAGAGAACATGGCTGACTGGTTCTCTTTTCTCAGCCAGAATAGACTTAGTATCAAAATGTACAACTTTCTGTGACATCCTGATAAGACACAAACTCTGTGGAAACCTGTCCCACATAGTTGGTGCCTGCTGATAGAGGCCTGAGGCCCAATGGCAGAGGACAGTGCCCCAGAATCATCTCTAAAGGAACCAGGCGACAGGTGGAGGGGGCAGTCCACAACTGAGATGACTTCATGAGTGCCTTTGCCGGGGGTGGGGGGAAGGATGGATGACACAGAAGTAGAAGCTTCAGGAAGACATAAGCTACATCCCAAACGCACTGAGGCACACCGTTTGGGACACCTAGGAGCATGGCTGGGTCTGGAAGTCCCACAGGACCCAGTAGCAAGTGAAACGAGTGGGTGGGCAAAATTCCTCATGAAGAATTCACACAGCAGCCTTTGCAGTCATGGGCCCCGGGCCTGACAGAGTGACGGGTCATCTGGCAGTGTCCTACCCCATGCTAAGAAATGTTCTTGTTCATTGTCCATTATATCTCAAATCATACTTTGCCTCTGCAGATAGCAAGTGTGACCAGGAAACTTTCATGGGTCGGGACAGAATGAGGCAGGTTCAACGCTACACCAAACTGGATCCAAGGCAAAAGGAAACATTGGTAACATAGATGCCATCTGTCTTGTAGAATAGCATCTCTGGAGACTCCACATCTACTCAGGGCCTCAGAGGCAGAACTTAGCGGGGGACAGTGCTAGCAGACGTAATTACTTAAGACCAGGTCACGTTGGATTCCAGCAGGCCCTAAATCTAATAAGGACTGGTGTTCTTATTAGAGGACAAAGATGTAGAGAGATGGCCTTATGGTAATGGAGACAGAGATTTGACTGACACAAATAACAAATCAAGGAACACCAACATGGCTTGCCAGTACCAGAAGCTAAGCCAGGAGGTCAAGGTTTCTCCTCATGTGCCTCTAGCCTCCAGAACTCCAAATACTCGTTTCTGATATTAAATCACCCAATTTTGGCAATTATTGTACAATTATTGTAGCAGCCCCAGGAAAGTAATGCATCATGGTCGTCATGTAAAAGTTTGACATTTTAGTAAGGATGCTTGGCATTAAATATGACTTTTTAAAATATTTAATGAGGGGAGTGAATCACCATACAGAAGATCTTCCTCTCCGTCTCTCCTCCTCTCTGTATAGCTGACTTTGCAATAAAAATAAAATAAATCTTTAAAAAATATTTAATGAGGATAGTTATTTGAATTATTGGGTTTTGAGCATCCCCCACATCCCTCTCACGGATGTATCTTAAACTACTTACATTTAAGTGTCAATGATGGGGTTCTTCTCAGTCTATCTACACCCAAATCATAAACAGCCAAATAGCAAGCAAATGTGACTTCTAAATAAAAGGGATCTCACCAAGAAAGGATTATTTCTCCCTCACTGCAGAAATTCAGCCCATCTCTTGGAAGGGACAAAGAGATACTGGCAAACCTGGTTTATAAACAGCAGTCACCGTCTGCCAATTCCATCTGTTTACCCTGCAGATGAAAACCCATTATCCAGTAGCTTCATCAGCCTCGGTCTCACATAGGAGAGTCAATGAATATGTCATACTCACTTTGAGAAATGTCTAATGGACAATCCTTGAGTTGAATATGAATATGAGAGGTTTAGACATAGGCTAAGGGGCAACCAGAAAACATGGGCTCAGCATTTTTAACATTCTCTCCATAAAGATATGAGAAGGCGAGCCCGGCACAATAGCGTAATGGTTAAGGTCCTCGCCTTGAATGTGCCGGGAACCCATATGGGTGCCGGTTCTAATCCCGGTAGCTCCACTTCCCATTCAGCTCCCTGTCTGTGGCCTGGGAAAGCAGTCGAGGATGGCCCAAATGCACCCATGTGGGAGACCCGGAAGAGGTTCCTGGTTCCCGGCTTTGGATCAGCGCAGCACCGGCCATTGCAGTCGCTTGGGGAGTGAATCATTGGACCTTCCTCTGTGTCTCTCATCCTCTCTGTATATCTGACTTTGTAATTAAATAAACAAATCTTAAAAAAATAAAAAAGATGTGAGAAGGCCTATGGCCACATCTCTTGTGCTGGGGTCCGTGTGATGGATGTGGAAGACAGGAAGGTGTGAAGAGTATCGTTCTATTGCAGGCAAGGCCGCAAGGAATGTCCAGCTGTGTGGCAAGGCCCGGCGGATGTCTCTACCACACCTGAATGTAGCTCTGCCTCCCTTTGCATGGACACTGGACAACCCCGCTGAGTATTCTGTAATCTATTTAGGCATTGTCTGCCTCTGCGGAGTTACTGTTAAATATCAATAGGAACTTAGAAGCTAATGTTGCTGGTGCCGTTTTTAGCCAAAGAGCTGTTATTGCTGTTAGGGCTGCATCCTGTGGCAATATGTTAATCAAGAGTGTTAAATCCCCCTTTTGATCCTATGCTAATCAAGGGTGTTCTGTCTTCAGGTGTAGTGGGAATCTATTCTTTCCCTCTTTCTTTGATCTTTTAGGCCCCTTCCTTCCTTGACTGTCTCAAGACCTAGCTGTAAAGTAATTGTGGTAGGAATGTGCTACTGACTGATATGCATCATCTATTGAAAACCTTTTCCTAGCCAGGTGCCAGGTGAATAGCAACCTAGCCTTAGGTGAAACAAATGTCAGAGTTATCTTTAGAAACCCCCGCTTGAGCGTGACGTAAAAAGCCTGAGCCAGAGTTTGACTGATTTTGTATAAATAAAGCGGACAGCTTTTGTGCGTCGTCCACGATGGTCAAGAGTTCCTAGTGGTCCGTCTCTTTCTTTCTTTGTGCCTCATCCACGCACCCTTTGCGAGTTCCGAACTCAGCTGGAGCTGGACTCCAGCACTCTTGCATATGAGTAAGTCTGTGACTGCTTCAACAAACAGGATTCTGGAGATGTGATACAGGGACTGGGCAAGGAGGCAATGCGGTCTCGGTCCTACACATGAGAACACATAAGCTTGGGACCCTGAGCTGCCACATACACACTGAGCAGCCCCAGCACG
This sequence comes from Ochotona curzoniae, assembly GCF_017591425.1. Lineage (NCBI taxonomy): Eukaryota > Metazoa > Chordata > Mammalia > Lagomorpha > Ochotonidae > Ochotona > Ochotona curzoniae. The sequence continues at coordinate 12,201,760 of NW_024465520.1, read as the reverse complement.
GTAGCTGTAAAGACATGGAGCAGTTGAGCACCGGTGCCGTGCCAGCTCTCCTCATCCGTGAGCCACTGGGTTTGAAGGATGAGACGGGGCACTTGAAGGTAACATCCACTATGCCTTCCATGTCTGAGCTGACTCCATGACCCATACAATCCATGAACACAATAAAAGGGTTGTTTCAAGATGCTAAATCGGGGTGGGCATCTGGCAATGCAGTTAAGTTACTAGGTAAGATGCTTATGTCACATTTCACAGTGCCTGGGTTCAGTTCCTGGCTCCTGCTCCTCACTGCAGCGTCACCCAAGTGCAGACACCAGGAGGCAGCAGACCTAACACCCCTGTAGGAGACCTGGGGTGAGCTCTTGACTCCATTTCAGCCTGGGCTCGGCCCCAGCGCTTGTGCACAGGAAAGAACCAGCATACATGTCTGCTCTGTAAAATAGCAAACAAAGATGCAAATTTGGCCCAATTTTCTATGCTGCAAAAACCAAGCATGGAAGATTAGACATTTATAGCCATAGGGATGAGCAGTCTCATTTTCAAAAACCAGTATTGTCACATATTGAACAAAGTGCCTGCAATGCCAGCATCACATACAAGTATCACTTCAATTCCTAGTTGCTCCACTTATGATCTAGCTCCCTGCCAGTAGCCTAGGAAAAGCAGTGGAAGATGGCCTAGGTGCTTGAGCCCCGGCCTCCCACATGGGAGGCCCTGATGAAGCTCCTGGCTCCTGGTTTCTAGCTGGCACAATCCCAGCTATTGCAGAAATCCCCATGGACAGGGAATTTCTGTCTCTCCTCTCTCTCCTCTCATACCTTCCCTCACTCTTTCAAATAAATATTTTTTTAAGTGCAGAAAAGGATAATCACATACTTTGATGTAAAGTTTTCCAAAATAATTTGAAGTAATCTTTACACAGCCAAATTATTCCCACTTGATATTTTTATTATAGTATCAGAGAAGGAAAACGAACGAAGGCCAAACCCTTGCTAATGTTTTCTGTCCACTGTGTGTTAATTGTGAATTCTTGGGTTGTAAGATGGAAGGATGTTGGAAGGACATTGTGAGTCTTTTGCCACGCAAAGCCAGAGCTAGCTGCAATTCCCCCAGAAGGCCCAGGGGCAGTTAATATGGAAATAAATAGACAGCCAATTCCCTGGTCCACGGGTTTAGAAAAAGGAACCTGCTAGAGAAACAGACTGTGTACAAGTGTCCCTTGCTGTTGAAATGTAAATGGCTCCAATCCCCTCCCCTGATGTCTATGTGACAACCTTCTTTTAAAAGTCTGATGCCGGCAACAAACTTCAGCTATCTGACTGTCACAGTAGTGCACACGTGTTACTATCAGCCCCACACACCAAGTCCATCACCGCAGGACAGCAAACAGAAGGACAAAGTTGGTAAACCTTGCCCTCTGCTCTCCTTTCAAACTCCTGTGAAGGCTGGTGTTAGTGAAAGGTGTCCTCAAATGTCCTGATAATAGAGCCGATTAGCACTTTTCGGTTGGAAACATTACTTTGTGTCTTTGTATTTCTAGCAGTAAAGTTGTCGATACCACCACTTACGTTTTTCGTTTTTGTTATTTTTCTTCCTCCGCGTATGTTTTAGGGACTAACAGTGCAGAGGCACCATGATGCAGCGCCCTGAAGCGCGGCCGTGACACTGGCGTCCCACAGCGGGGCACCAGCTGCCGTCCCAGTGCTGTTTCCTACCAGCTCCTTGCTGATGCACCTGGGAAGGCAGCAGAAGATGGCCCATGCACCTGGGTCCCTGAACCCCACACGGAGCACCACACAGATTTTCAGGTTCCTGGCTGCTGCAACTAGTTGAATAACGAACCAATGAACAGAACAGCTCTCTTTGTTACTCTTTCAAATAAATCAATCTTTTTAAAGAGAAAAAGAGAGTCTGACACAGAAGCTTAGTGGTTAAAGTCCCCGCCTTGCATGCACCAGGATGTCACATAGTGCCGGTTTATATCCCAGCTGCTCCACTTCCCTTCCAGCTCCCTGCTTGTGCCCCGGGAAAATCTGGGGACCCTTCACCCACGTGGGAGACCCGGAAGAAGCAGCAGCTCCTGGCTTCAGATCAGCTCAGCTCCAGCTATTGCAGCCACTTGGGAGTGAATAAACAAAAATAAATATTTTTTAAAAGCAACTAATAGTGTGCAATTATTACTTTTTTAAATTTTAAAACCAGAAAAAGTAAATTAACCTTCAATAACATCTTTTTTCTCCCAAAACATTGTATACATTTGGGATGTCTCCTAAAATAAATCAAATTCTCCTAAAATAAGCAAGCTGTGTGTTTCTATTTTTGCAGGATCCCAATATTATGGCTTACTTCTAAGATATAAAAGAATCACCAGCCCAGAAGGTAGAAATTTTAAAACATTTTTAAAAGGTTTATTTTATTCTATTGGAAAGTCAGATTCAGAGAGAGGAGGAGAGGCCACAACAGCTGGAGCTGAGCTGATCCAAAGCCAGGAGCCAGGAGCTTCTTCCAGTCCCCCAAATGGGTAACGGAGTCCCAAGGCTTTGGGCCATCCTCAATTGCTTTCCCAGGCCACAATCAGGGAGCTGGGTGGAAGGTGGAGCAGCTGGGACACAAACCAATGCCCATGTGGGGTACTGAGGGTTGTAAGGCAAGGATTTAGCCACTAGGCTAACGCACTGGGCCCTAAGTGGTAGAAAAAATAAAACGATAGAGATTTAACAGTTTCAAAAATGTTCAGGTTTTGGGAGACTGAATTTTCTGCCTTAGAGATGTGTAACCTCTATGAAAATACTTCAGTGAACTTTCGTATTCATTTTGAGTTAGATACTGGCTGCTTATTCCTGGACAAGTTCACTAAGAGCAGCGAATCGGAAACAGCAACAGCAATCGGCTTTCTCAGAGCCCGTGATGAGGTCAGCACCTGTCCGCGCCTGGGGTGCCGCAGGCGTAGAGCAGGCTAAGCAGCATTCGCCAGCAAGGCTAGGAACGGGTGCTGCCACACTGCAGCTCCTCCAGAGAGGCAGGTGCAGTCCGAAACACGGATCCACGATTACTTCTCAGAAGTCCGTGATACTCCCTGACCGAGCAAAGAATGACCCCTCGGGACTACTTTTGCTGCTGCAATTTAAGCTACAGGTTTATTCTTTAAAAAATATATTTAGTTACTCAGTTAGTTTTAGTGAAAAACAGATCCACAGAGAGAAAAGATCTGCCACCTGCTGCTTCACTCCCCAAATTGTCATAATGGCCGAAGCAGAGCCAGTCTGAAACCAGGAGTCTCTTCCGGGTCCCCCATGTGGGCGCAGGGTCCCAGGACTATGTGCCATCCTCCTCTGCTTTCCCAGGCCACAGGAGGAAACTGGACAGGAAGTGGAGCAACCAAGGCATGAACCAGTGCCTATATGGGATACTAGCACTTGCTGGTAGATTAGCCAGTTAAGCCACCGTGTTGGACCCAAAGGTTTATTCTTTTTAAAAACACACACACACACACACACACACACAGCATGGTGGCCTAGTGGCTAAAGTCCTTGCCTGTGTACAGACCCCATTTGGGCACCAGTTCTAATCCTGGCTGCTCCACTTGCCTTCCAGCTCCCTGCTTGTGGCCTCAGAAGGCAGTTGAGAATGCCGCAAAGCCTTGGGACTTTGCACCCGTGTGAAGGACCCTGAAGAAGCTCCTGGCTCCTGGCTTCAGATTGGCTCAGCTCCAGCCGTTGTGGCCGCTTTGGGAATGAATCTACAGATGGAAGATCTTCCTCTCTGTCTCTCCTCCCCTCTGTATATCTGACTTTGCAATAAAAATAAATCTTTTTTAGAAAGGCAAAAACCATCTGAGAAAATGCATCAGAAATGTATGTGCAGGGGTAATTGGAAATGTTTTTGTTTCTTTAATTTCTTAGAAAACATAGTATATTACTTAAAATTAGGTTTGCAGTATTTCAAGCACTTTTGTTCGTTTTCTTCTGTTTTTCAACCTAAACAGACCACCACAAACCCCACTTCTCCAGTTGCACCTCTTCGCTTCATTCCTTCTGCTGTTTATACAGGCCTCTTCTTTCTGAAAGGTCCACAGGAGACAAAATTCTCCCATATCTGCATATCTATCGACATTTGAATAGCTATTACCAAAAAATAAAGCTTTTTAAACAAGAAAAGGATCCTTGCTAAGTACAGATCGCAGGAGCTCATGTGTTGGCCAGGTTCTTACAATAGTCTCCAACACAACGGACTACCAGGTCAAAGTCAGTGTAGTACAGAAATTTTAAAAAGCCAGGAATTGGTTGCAGACAGAGCAGCTGTATTTGCAAAGCAAACAAGTGAACTTGAGATGACGGAAAGGGGAAGCATCTCCTGTGAGCGGTGTGGGAAATGAGGTGTCTCCGGAAAGCAGAGACACACACTGGGCTTCCCCACCAGTGTCCTGGGCTCCCCCACCAGTGTCCTGGGCTCCCCCACCTGTGTCCTGGGCTCCCAGGATGCTCCCAGATGCCTGCTTGTCTGGGCGGGAACCTGCAGAGGACCTTCCCTACTGGTGGTCCGTGGGCAATTCGTGTGTTGCCCACCTGAAGGCCACCTGGTGAGGACAAAGGGTGGCCTTCCTGACAGCCTGAGAGTTTTTCTTCTCACTGAGGTTGGCGGCACGCCTTAGGCCATCCAGTTTGCTGATACACGTGACAGCGAGCTGTTGACCCAGGGAAAATGGCCTCAGAAGGTTTTTCCCCTGGACCAGACGCGGGGTTTCAGCTAGTCTCTGATCCTTGTCACCCAACCATAAGCTGAATGTCCGGCAGCAGGAGACGCAATAATGAAACTCCCTCGGCTTTCATGTTTACCTGAAGTAACCTTAAGTAGCTTGATGTTAACTAGAATGTTCTATGGTCCTGTCTCCTCACACCTATCTCACACAAAAAAATGACAATTTATGGCCAACCTGCTTTTGTTCATTTTGCTCTTTCCTCAAACCCTTAGCTGTCTAAAATCCACCTCTCCTGCTAAGCTCCTGAGAATTCCGTCTGTATTTTATGGGATAAATGTTGCCTAATTCTAAAATCACACACATAAAGAACAATTAGGGTCTTTACATAGTTGTAGTTTTGTCCTGGGACATTCTATTAACATTTTTGGTTCCTGCATATTCTTTCATGCTCATTTAAGGAGGAGGAAGAAAAGGGCTGGCTCAATCTTCAAGAAAACAGAAGTTACAGAGACACCGGAAGCCGGAGGAGGGCGGGAAGTGAGGGGAAGGGGCAGAGACAGAAGCTGACTGCGGGGAGGGAAACAGGGGCAGGTGCATGTGGGAAGCCAAGCAAGACAGGCAAGAAAAGAGGCAGTAGGTAGCCCAAGTTTGGGCATGGTGGGCGCGATGGCCAGCACTCCTTTCTTGCGCAAGTCACAGAAATCTTGAGGTTTCATTATTATGTAAAGTGGACAGACGGCCTTTGCTGCCCCTGGACTTTAAACAGCTTACAAAATAATGACCCATTCTTGCTAACTCTGGCAGCACATATAATAAGTAGCCATCCTTCAGCGTCTGTCTTCTTTTTAAAATAGGACTTCAACGTGTTTATGATTTATTTGAGGGCAGAAGCTCACGGAGGGCTGCCCACCGTTGGTTCACTCCCCAGGTGCCCACCTGGGCAGCGGTCAGGCGCCCAGCCCAGCCCGCACAGCAGCAGGAGCTGGAGGGGACACGGAGCCCACACTCCCAATGCCCAGCCTCTCGAGATGCCGCTCCTGGCCAATCCAGGATGCCACTCCAGCCAAGTTGACGCTGCATTCCCGTCATGCAGACAGACCAGCTCCTCCCGGACCGACTCCTGCCCTCCCCAACCTCCACCGGCAAATCCGTCACGGGGAGGGGAGCTGTCGCTCGCCTTCTTTTCTATCTATACACCCGAGGGCACAACACTAGACACACAGCTCAAAACTTCCCAAGGAAACAAACTTGAACAACGACCTTTTGCAGTTGTTTTCTTTCAACACAACTGCCAGCTGGCAAGGTGCGGCGTTTTGACTAACGGGTTTCATCCTTTTCACCCTTATTAGGAAATAGCCACGAGCATTATTTGAAGTTTCAGGAAATTACAAAAGAGCCTGCGTAGGCGGCGGCCCAAGTCCCTAACCCGCCGGCAACCCGAAAAGCCTCACCCTAAGCAGGGTTCTGCTGCTTCCGTCACAGAGGCCGGGGGGCCGGAGGGAGGGGCCGGCTACGTCACCACCACGCATGGGCAGAAGGCGCGCGGGCGGAGAGCAGGCCGAGGTAGATCCGGCTGCGGCCTGTGTGGCGGAGGGAGCCGTCGGGCCGCAGCGCAGGGCGGGCCGGGCTGTGGGTGCTCTTCCGGTCCGCCCCCGCGGGCGCGCGCCCTGGAAGTGACGTTGACGCGCTGGGCCGCAGTGACGCCGTTCCGGCGGGAGGCCGGGGCGGAGGTGACTCGGCTGGCTTGGCCGGACCGGGCTGAGCCGGGGTGTCGCCTGGTCCACCTGGAGGCTGTTGGTGCCGTCGCTTTCCCCGAAGGCGAGGGGCAAGGTAGGGTGGCATCGTGGCCCGTGGGGTCGGCGCGAGCCTTCCCTGCCGGCACCGTGTCTCCCAGGCAAGCGTCCAGGCTGTTCCATGGGCACACATGCACAGCTCAGCTGAAGCCCAGAGCAGAGCTGGCTGAGTAGACATGAATGGACGAGTATGCTATGTGCCAGAGTCCCTCGTTCTTCAGGATGGCAAGTTGGGCGTACACTGTTGTTATGTGTAAGGGCGACATGGCCCCTCTGGCCACCCCTGCCGGGACTGCAGTGTCGCGGACTGCATAAACTCGACACAGTTCAGCTCTGAGTAGTCAGTCTCAAGATGGAGGCTATAGATCCTTCCGAATTGCCTCCTCGTTTGTGAAAAGGAACATGTTCTGTGCACTCCTTCCTGATGTATGCAGGCAGAAAATTATTCTGTGTTAGTTTTAAGGTGCAAGAGGTGAAATCCAGTTAGGAGTGGACAGACTGGCGCTAGCGGGGAACATTTCCCTGAGACACAGTAAGTTTAATGTTTCTGGTAGAACCCCCTATGGTGTGCTTGCAGAAAGCATGGTCTTTTAGTTTCCCAATAGTTTGATACTATTATGTTTTAACGTGTTAGCAGTTATTTTAATGTAATAGCACATGTAATGCATGTTACACCCGTCCTGAAGAAAACTGACGTTAAACAAACTTTTGAAGCTGTCATCAAAAGATGATTGTGAATCAGAAAATGTTACTAATCCCACTTCTGCCACTAGAGCTAAATGTTGGTCATTCACATCTTTAACCTGACACTTATTATTTTTAAAAGTTTATTTAAAAGGTGGAGTTATAGAGAAGAGTGATAAGCGGTCCAGCTGCTGGCTTGCTCCTCCCATGACCGCAGTGGCCAGAGTTGGTGGGATCCAAGCCAGGAGCTTCAGGGTCTCCCACGGTGGGGGCAGGGGTCCGAGGACTTCAGCCATCCTCTGCTGCTTTCCCAGGCAAACGCGTGGAGCAGCTGGAACGTGAATAGGTGCCCAGGTGGGATGCTGGCTCAGAGAAACTTAGCCTATGGCACCAGGCCCCCATATTTAGTGCTCTCTCTACTATTTGTACCTGTGGGAGTGTGCCCTTTTGTTTAGCATTCTGCACTCTATTTACTAGTCGGTCCTCAGTAGTTGGATGATATTTTGCACCTAGTAACGTATTTTACTGGGTGCTGACCAGTTTATGGAAATAATTGTAACTACAAAAGTTTATTATATGAACCATTTACAAACAATGTATGTAGTATCTGTTACTAATGCATTTATTATCAAAAAATCATCGCCATATTTTGCCTTCGAATTACAAGGGAGTCAAGGTGTCTTGACAATGGAGAATCTAGTAGCCCACATATCAGCAGAAGTTAGCCAGTAACTGGACAATATTTGCTGGTTGTGTGTCCCTTAATTTGGGGCATGGATAAATCTTTTTTTTAAAGGGAGTTCTATATTAAAGACACATATCAATAAAATGCAGGGAAATTGATGTGTTCATATTTTGTCTTCTTGGTTTGTTTTTAAATGCTCAAGATTGTGGGCCTGGCGCTCCACACACCCCCCCCCCCCCCCCCGCAAGTGCCGCAATCCCATATAGGTGCGAGTTCATATCCTGGATACTCTGCTTGCCATCCAGCTCCCTGCCTGTGGCCTGGGAAAGCAGTGGTGCATGGCCCAGGCAGTTAAGGCCCTGTACACACACGGGAGACCCATGGAGGCCCCTGGTCTCCTTTCAGTAATCTCAGCTCTGGCTGTTGTGGCCACTACAGGAGTGAACCAGTGAATGGAAGATATTTGTCTCTCTCTCTGTATCTACCTTTCCAACAAAAATAAATAAACCATGAAAAAATGTCCAAGATGGCTAGTAAACGATTTCTCACATTCACAGTATTACTTTCTTTTCTTTGGGAAAACAAAATAGCTAGAGAACTAAAGAAAAGCTCATTATTAAATGGTTCTTTAATTAAATTCTTCTTGTTCATTGGAACTAGGAAACAGTATTAAAGTAGATCATCACTTCATTGCTCAAAATGAAATTCTTTCATTTCCTAAAAGGCAAATGCAATCACTTCAAAATGTCATTTTGAAGGGCTCATTGAGTGCTTTCTGTTTTTTAATCATCCAGGGCCATTTGCAGGCTTCAAAGCCACTGCCTCAGTCCTTTTTTTTGTTTTGTTTTGTTTTAATCTATTTTTTATCTTCCAATTTTATTTTTATTTATTTTTTTAATTTACAATTTTAAAAAATTATCATTGTATTATGATACAGTTCCATAGGCTCTGGGATTTCCCTTACCCCTTCTCTAAGTCTCCTCCCCGCCCACTGAGTTCCTCTATATTGTTAGTATAGTTCTTCATGATCAGTCATATGTCCATCATTGCTGGCATGGACAATGGCAGAGAGTCCAGCATCCTATTGTCAAGTTATAGTTAACAGTTTCATTGGAAGTCCATCTTTGATCTGGAAGTAGAGATGCATATGACATTGTATCCTCACATCTGGATATGATAGTCTCCTTTACATAGTTACCGTATAAACCCTTAAATGAAAAACCACAATACAATATCAACAACAGGAAGAAAAATGGAAATTCACAATGCTATGAAGTTCTCAAGAGGTTTTGATAGTTGAGCAGTCCTGAATTGCTGTCGATCCCTCTACTCCAATCGCAATGAAATCTCTCCAGAATCCGCTGGCTGCTATGCTCTACCTCACAGCCTCCATCTGCCCAGGTATTCACTGCCAACACATGGTTGGAGTAGTGGAAAAATTTGTTCTGTCCGTCGTCCTCTGCCATGATGCCAGGTGTCCTCTGGAGGCTCCAATGCACTGCCACATCCTTCATTTGCATTTGGATATGCTGTCCACTGCTCCATCTGAGCCCTGAGGAGGCCCAGCTCTGACACATTCACTCCACAGACCACAGAACCTGCAATTCTCATGGTTGGGGTTCTGAGTCACTGGTTCAGTTGGTAGGGAATCGCCCAAGAAACCTCATCTGAGGCCATCCCAGACCTCATTTTTGTGTTTGCCAATACAAGGTCCGGCACAGTCCACCACCCAAATCAGCCTACACACATGCTGCAATTGCTGGCTCAGTTCTGTCTCCAGCCCCATGTTTTGTGCAAACCAATGGGTGTTGGAGTCCAGCCCGATCCTGGCCACCACATACTTGGCCTTCACATAAACCAGCAGGAGTTGCAACTTAGTCAGAGCTACCCGCAATAACCCCACCAGGCCTGCCCCTGCCCTGGTTCCTGTGCTTGCCAGTATGTACGGCAGATTGGTCCCGTCTGTCCCACATCCCATTCAGCTTTGTACATGTCAATGGGCATTGAAGCCCAGTTCATCCCAACCAACCCCACTATCCAGTCCACACTGGTACTAGCAGGTGCTACCATCTGTCTAGCCATGCCTGCACCTGACAGAATTTGCCCCCGTGCCAGCATCTGCCTACTGAGGTTGCAGCAAAGCCCAAACCATCCACATGCACTCTGGCTTGTGCATGAACCAGAAGGTACAGTCAGCCCAGCCTGGCTTTTGCCTGATCCAGCTCACATGTAAGCTGTTAGGTATTGTGGCCCTGCCCAGGCTTGTCTGTCCCATCCCAGCTCTCATGCTCACCAGTGGGAGTAGTGGCCCAGCAGAGGGCCTCCTGCAGTGCCACCCAGTGTGTTCCTTCCCACCACTACCTGGGTTTCACATGTTCTGGTTGGGTGCACAGCCTGCCTCATCTCAGCATTTGCCAGTGGGTGCTATAGCCTGGCCTGGCCCACCCCCAGTTCCAGCTCATGCTGGTGGGGGGATACAGCCTAGCCCAGCCCTGCCATCCCCCACTCCTGGCCCTAATGTGGACTGGCTTGTATTGTGCTCTGACTGGCCTGACCCACACTCCATTCTGGCACTAAGATTCGCCAGGGTGATATGGACTGACCCAGCCTGGCCTGCCCCCGACCTGTGCCAAACGTATGCCGGTGGGTACCTATTTTGGCCTGGTCTGGACTGCTCCCCAACTTGGTTCATACTCTCTCCCAACAAAGGAGTTCCCCAAGCTCCTCCATCAGGATCTCTCCCAGTGCCAGATCTCGCACACACCAGTGAGTCCGTGGGCCATCCCTACTTAGTCCACCTCCTGTCCTAGCAGGAATAGTGGCCTTTCCTGACCGGCCCTCACCCATTCTGATTCTTTTTATTGGATGCTACAGTCCAGCCGAGTTTGGCCCACAACCAGACACAGCTCACACATGGTTCAACAAGGGTAAAGACCTAGCCTAGTCCATACTACACCCACCCTGGGTCTCACAAGTACCAGTGGGTGCTGGAATCTAGCCCAGTCTGGCATATCCCAGACCCAGCCCACACCCATGCTGAGGGATCCTGCAGCCATATCCAGACCAGATCGCACCCTCCATCCTGGCCCTCGTGCTCACCAATGGGAATTATAACCCGGCCAGGATATCAACTTTGCTTCCTAACCAGACCTGTTCCCATCTACAGGTCTCACATGTGCCAGTGGTGGCTCTGACCTGTCCTGGCATAGCTCCTCATCTGTCTTAGCCTTTGCCTTTGGATGCTGCATCCTGGTCTGTCCTAGCCAGATCCCAGTCCCAACTCTGACTGGCGGGTACTGGAACCTTGCCCTGCTCAGTCTGCTCCCATCCCCAGCTAGCTCAGCATAGCCTGCACTCCAGCCTGGTGTATGCACTCGCCAGTGAGCTAAGGTTTGCTTGGCCCTGCCCCATCCTCTCCCTTCCAAAATCAACCCTCACACTTACCAGTGGATGGGGCTACCTTGCCCAGCTTGTCTGATCCCTGGGTCTGGACCACATTCTTACCAGAGGGAGCTATGACCCACTGTGGACGTTTCCTAGGTTCCCTCACTCAGCCCAATCCCAGACCCAGATCTCACATGCTCCAGCAGATGCTAGGCCCTTGCCCAGCATAGCCTGCCCCTCCATTTTGGCTGTTGTATGAGCTGGTGGATATTGTGGGCTGGCCTGTCCCACACCCTGTTTTAGGATGGATATGCAGGTACAGCGGCTTGGACCTGACCAGCCTATTGTAGGCCCTAGTACCCATGAGTGTTGGCAGGTTCCATGTTCACACCCCTTTCCACCAGTCACCACCCAACTCTTGAGCTAACCAGTGGGACTGGTACTTCCACTTACTTCCTCTTGTCCCCAGCAGAATCTACTCCTGGACCTGGTTCTCTTGCATGCTGGTTAGTGTCATGGCCCTGCTTAATGTGACCCATCCGCTGGTCTGACAGTCAGGTACTGGGGATCTAACTCTGCTAGCCCCAGCCATACCTTTTGCGTGGGGTGGTGTGTGGCGGTCAGCGAAGCTCTGTGCTAACAAGCCCATCTCAGGACTCCCTTGTGTGCTGGTGAATCAGTCTGACCCATACAGTTCTTCCAGACTCTCCCCTCCAAACCACCAGGTCTCAGCGCCCTCACTTATGTGCAAGTACAGTGGCCCTGTTGTTGGGTGTCCCTCAGGATTCCTTCCTCACCTACACGTACTGTGGCCTTATCCATGGATGTCGCTAGGCAGTAATTCATCACCCCCAAGTCGCCAGAGCTCCGAGCCAAGATGGCCCCAGCCACTCTGAAGCAGCCAGGCTAGGCCATGCCCTGCCCCAACTAGCCAGAAGTGGCTGATGGGGTGAAGGGGTCCCATTGGCATGCCTAGCCCTCCAAGCCCTCCAGGCGTGAGCCCCACTGCTTCCATCCTAACCAGTTCCCTAGTTTCTGGCAGTTTTCAGGTTTTGTAACCATAAAGGGAAACAGCACAAAGATGAAACTAATAAAAGCCTGAGCTAAATGTACTTAGCGCTCAGAGTTTGTCTTACAGCTTTTAATTTTCTTGTTAAGGTCACCTGTTTGTTTGTTTTTAAGTCTCACTACATGAAATACTTTACTCTAGGAAAAAGATGCAAGTAGTATATTACTAATTTTCTTAATACCTCTATCTTAAATAATTTAGATAAATTTCCAGGTGAAGCCATCTTTTAAACTTCTCTTTCTACAAAGAAATTGATTTGCCATATAGAATATAAGAGCTGGGGAGCATTTACTATTGCACTATTAGCAATACATGACAAAATTTGGAGGTCACCTGTTTTAAAACTTCCAGAGACCATGGAATCGCCTAGATCAGGGCTCCCAGGATTCCAGCTGCTGTGCCCTTCTCCCTCCCACTGGCAGTCACATTAGTCCCTGGGATAAACACACAGAGACACATTCCAGCAAACCACAATATCCCTTGTGTCAGTGAAAAAGGTTTAAAATAAAATGGGAAAAAAGAAAAAAACGTACTTGTTCAACTGGCAGTCTCTGGAGAGCACTTTATGCAGGCACTAGACTGAGCGCTACACCGACCCTCCAGCTCTGGTCTGTGCTGCTCTCTGCAGTTCCGTTCCAAGCTGGCTCTCTCCTAGGTGGAGGCAGCAGTGTCCGCAGCGCTCGGCCACGCTCTGCTGTCCACAGCCCCAACTGGGAAGGGCACTTCTCTCAATGTTCGGCCCAAGGCCTGGATCTGGCTTCCTGAAGTGCACAGGCTTGAAAGATGGAGGCTCGCACATAGACTTGGGCAGAGGTCAGTCCCGGCCGAACCACAGTCGCTCAGAATGGAGAAGCTGTGGGGGCCCCTGGCAAAATGCAAGATGGGTTAGAACTAGGGAGTGGATGCTGGGCAGGCCAAAACCAGAGGCTATTTTTTTTTTCTTTTCTCCCTTCCTTCCTTTCTTTCTCTTTCCTTTTTTTTTTTCTTTCCCTTCCTATCTTCCTTCCTTTCTTTCCTTTTGAAAGGCAGAGTCACAGAGCAAAGTAGAGACAGAAATATCTGCCAGAAGTTTCTTCCAGATCTCCCACATGGGTTCAGGGTCCTAAGGCTTTGGGCAGTCCTAAACTGCTTTCCCAGGCCACAAGCAGGGAGCTGGATGGGAAGCGGAGCAGCTGGAATTCAAACCTGAGGACTTTAGCCACCAGGCTACCATGCTGGGTCCCCAGAGATTGTTCTTCAACACAGCCAGCACTTCCCTCCCTCCTTCCTCTAGCCACTGTTCTCCTTCTGCCTAAAATCTCCTTCCACATTCTTGGAAATGCCTAGTAGGTAGTTTAAAACTCATATCACACATAACCTTCTCTTTGTCACTGTCCATAAAAGTATTCTATCTTCAGGCCCAGCACGGTAGCCTAGTGGCCAAAGTCCTCACCTTGCATGCACCAGGATCCCATGTGGGTGCCAGTTCATTAAAACAAACAAACAAACAAACAAACAAAAAACAAAAACCTCTACCCTTTGAAACATTGAATTGGAAATATTTCACATTTATTTCACATTGAACTGGAAATATTTCAAAAACAATGCAATTCTTAAAGATATACATGGTCACTATAAAAATTTTAAAAATCAAGAGTGGAGGTTCACAAACGATGGTACTGTTGGTTAAGCCACTGCTTGCTTAACCACACGAGTACTGGTTCATGCTCTAGCTGCTCTGCTCTCAATCCAGCCCTCTCCTCATGCGCCTAGGAGAGCAGTGGAAGACAGTCCAAGGCTTAGGTCAGCATCACCCACGTGGAGACCTGGGTGAAGCTCCTGTATTTGGTTTGGCCCAGTCCCTACTGTTGTGGCCATCTGGGGAGTGACTCAGCAGGTGGAAGATACCATTCTCTCTTGCTCTCTTTGTAACTCTGCTTTCAACTAAGAGAATCTTAGAAAAAACAAAAAGTGACCTGTTGATCAGAACCTAACCCTGAGGCATGAACAGCCCTCTGAGAGATGAGTACAGAAATTTACTTGTGGAGAACTAGCCGAAGTTTATCAGACTCTCATGTGCAACCCTGAAGGCAGAGTATGTCTTAGTCATTGCTACAGTCCTAATGTTTTGAATAGAGACTGCTACTTAGTGGTCAACTAGTAAGACTTTAACAATGAACATCTGAGTGAAAACAGTCCACAGCTGGCAGACCAAAAGCCCCAGGTGCCAAAACAGCAGGCATCTATCCCTGGGCAACACCAGGTGGGTAATTTGCATTTGCAAGCCTGGAAAGTGAATTTATCATCATTTTACTATCCGACAACAGTCTTGTGGCAGGCATTAATGTCAGTATCTTACTGGCGAGAGAAATGAGCTTAAATAATGGCTTAAATAACTTAAGTTTCCTAAAATGCTATCAGGAAACAGTAAGTCTCCATTGCAGTTTTCCATTGCTGCTGTAACAGATTATCACACATTTGGAGGTTCTCATGGAGCTACGAAGCAGAGCCCCTACTTTCTGCTGGCTCTGGAATGTTTCCTTGCCTGTCCCTGCCTCTTAGGGGTGTCTGCATTCCTTCACTCATGTCTTCTTC